>NC_060149.1:386712909-387339576 GCF_021461385.2 Schistocerca piceifrons | reverse complement strand
TTTGCAGAGCTGTAACACAACGAATTACGCATTGCGGAACGACATCGTCAAATATTTTTCTTCGTTTTTAAAACTGCAGAAATAATTTCTGTGACCTACCATGTGATTCGTATTTGCTCTCAGAACGACAAGTGTAATAGGAATGTAATGCGACTGGCCGGATACCGGACAGTTTCGCGCGCCGGAATCCTTATAAAGCCGTAAAATGCACGCGTTACCTGTCGGCTTTTATAATGCAAATCCAGAACAGTAGCCTTTAAAAGTTATCCTACGGGCGTTGAATGGCTTCGCGAATCCGGATCACCTCCGATCCCTTTAGTTAAGCAAACACTTTTGAACTGAAAACCTAGCAGGCTACGCGTAATGTTCTTATGTCGTCGCGTAACTCTTGCTTTCAAGACGTGTCTTGGAGATGTAGGTCTTTCGCAATAGCTGATTATAGAAAGAGATGGATCATTATTTTAAATTGTAAGGCAGAAGCAATTCTTTGTCTAAGCTAAGTAATGATGAGGAGAAGAATGGAAGAAGACACTTTCGTGGTAGATGTCTGAAATCCTAAAGCGAATGGGTGTTAACTTCAAGCATGAATCGGAAGTTAATGACATGGTGAGACTGACCATTCGCTTATCAGTGCGGTCGTCTTGGGGAGATCCTAGACGTCAGGAAAAGCGACACAAAAACTAAATATGTCCTACCCTGTTGCCAAGCATTTGAGCATTGGACGTTGTATTAGCTCATTGCATGACTACACGCCTATCGTAGATGTCACACTCCCCTATCATCCAGGTCCACCAACATCTGGAGCAGCGGCTGGGTTGGTGTCAGTGAAGCGATTCTAGAATGCTTCCGAGCACACAGTCCAAGACGTTACACCTACGTATGCTGAAATGGATTTGGAGAAAACGAAATTCTGATATTGTACAATTGGTTGACAGTAAGTATTTTGTTCGAACCGCCGTTCACAGCTGGAAGCAATTGGGCCGACCACACCTATGGAAGACACAGCTTGTTCACGGTAGTTATCTGACTTAATGTCAAAGGAGGGAAAGTGCGCCCTGTCCAAACCTACATCTTTTCTACTGTTAGACACGTCCGATGTTTAGCGGATACATAGTGTACCACAATGATTGTAGCTCTTGTGGTTCCATGTGCGGTTGGTGTGTGCTAAGAAGCATGAAGGCTACCCATCCGGATACGTCCGAATTTCTTTAATTTTGCACTTGTGGTCAATGTGCGACGTACAAGGATGGCGAAGTAATATTTTAATTGACTTGTATTTGAAAATAAGTTCTCTAAATTTTTGAAAGTAAGCCTTACATAGTCTATGGTTTGTAGCGTCTCTCATAAGAGCTCGTTGAACACGTGACACGGACGCGCTGAAAAAACAAATCCGTGGCAAAGTGTGCAGCTTATCTTCTATCATGTCTACCACCGTCATAAATCCAAGTCGGAAGAAGTCGCAGAACCAAGACCAACACTCAAGAATTTGTTGAAGTGGTCTTTTTTGAGTGACCACCTACGTTCTGTTTGCCAGAAAATCTTCGATCCAATGCAAAACCATTTCGATATTCCTGAAGCATGTATCAGTTTAACTAGACAATGCTGAGGGACTGTATCGAGGACTTTTTGTGAGCATACTTAAGTGACTAACATTGCAAGATTACAGGTTAATGTGCTCGCGAGATAAGCCACTGCAGATGTAGAATGCTGATACATTAATAACAGCCTGAATGTTGAATGCAAGGATGTAAATGTGTATGCATTATGTTGTACATGTGCCGGATGTCAGTTTGTGGGGTAGAGTTCCACGCCTGTTTAATTTGGTCAGTCAATACAGGAACGGTTAATGTTGTTTGTGGGTGACGCTGAATTTGTCGTCCGAAGATGTCCCATATGTGCATGATTGGAGAAAGATCTGGTGATCGAGTGAGCCAAGGCAACATGTCGACACTCCAACACTCCCTCGAATGCTGTTTATTCTAAACATCAGACTGACGTACAAATTTGCAGTCAGGGTGCGTGGGAAAACCACGAGAGTGCTCCTGCTGCCATACGAAATCATACCCAAGAGTATCACTCCAGGTGAAAATCCAACATCTCTAGCACCCAGAAAGATTGGCTGCAGGCCCTCAAGTACCCTCCTCCAAACCAACACACAGCTATCACTGGCAACGAGGCAGAACCAAACCATCAGAAAATACAACAGATTTCCATCCTGCCCTCTAATGCGTTTTCGCTTGACCCAGTGAAGTCGCCAATGACGGTGGTCTGGGGGCGTCTGGCTTGGAGCTGTCCTTGAAGTAACCGATTTGTGACAGTTCGTTGTGTCGCTGTGATACCAACTGCTTCTCAAATTGTTGCTGCAGATGCAGTACGATGCGCCAGGCCCATACGCCGAACACGATGGATGGTCTTCCCTCTCGATAATGTCATGTAGCCGTCCGGAGCCCAGTCTACTTGCGACCTTACATTCTCCTGACTACCGCTGCCAACAAGCACGTACAGTGGGTACGTTGTTGCCAAGTCTTTCTGCAATATCGCAGGAGGAACATCCGGCTTCTTGTAGGCCTATTACACGACTCCATTCAAACACAGTGAGATGTTCATAATGACGTCTTTGTCGCCTTAAAGACTTTCTTGACTGACATCAACTCACTACGCTCACGACCGTTACAACGTGTATTTGAAGCAAATATGATTTACATCGTCATAGTGGCTGTACTATCGCCACTCTTATGCGAATGGCGCAAAATTTGAATAGATATTATCTTTCACACGTACAAACACGCCTACCAACTTTCGTTTATGTGGTGTTGGGATTTTTTTTCCCGTCATTGTATTTCATTGCCCTAGTGATCTAGGATAGACTGTAGGAAGAAAGGGTTTACATCATCCGCGTAAGCGATATAGACTCTAGTGTGTAACCCATCAGAACTTGTGGTCTTTGCTCTACCGAGCGTTTTCAATTGGTATGTAATTCCTGATATTTTATGTATAAATTTGTCACGTGCGCAACCATGCTTCGGTGAAGGTATTTAGATAGATTAATTTAGCATTCACCCTTTCATTTTACTGTCTTTCGGTTTGCCACCCATTACGATTAACGATCGACAGACGACTTTGATCCAGTGATTAATTTTATATAGAAACAAGCGCTTTTTTTTTTTTTGGCAGCTCAAGAGGTGAAGTACTGCTTTGTTTTATGGCAGTCCTATGTTTTGCTTGGATTTTGTTCAAATATTCTTTATGAGCAAGGATTCGGCTTCATTATAAGCTACTGTGCAGTTCTCTCAGTTTACATAGTAATTAGCCGGTCGGAGTGGGCGAGCGGTTCTAAGCGCTTCAGTCTGGAACCGCGTGACCGCTACGGTCACAGGTTCGAATCCTGCTTCGGGCATGGATGTGTGTCATGTCCTTAGGTTAGTTAGGTTTAAGTAGTTCTAAGTTTTAGGGGACTAATGACCTAAGATGTTAAGTCCCATAGTGCTCAGAGCCATTTTAGATAGTAATTATCTAACATTGTTACCTATGCGTAGCTTGCCCATCTCGCTTTTCACTACCTTCAGCGACACGGGCTCTTGTAGTACATGGTCCCTCCCCCACCGCTTATTTCTATATTTGCACCAAACTTCCTCAAAGATGAGTCTTTGCCTCTTAACGTCCCAGGTAGCTTCCATTTGCATCATACATCTGCTTTAATACATGAACTCGGCTCAAAATCAAAGGAACACAGTTATTCGTGAGAGAAACACTACATACCATGAACTTCGGTTCCACCTCGTGAGTGAAGGAGGTATCGAGCATATACAGTGAAAGGCGATGCGAATGGTCACAATCTTGTTTTGAACTGAGAGAGAGCTAGACATAAATGGTAGTCACCTGAAATAACATACCACGTACCTCGTGACAATCTATTTGGAAAAGTTCAGAAACCATGTTTCAGCGCAAAACTAGATCACTCTGTAGAGACTCTCGTGTCTGTCTCGTAGAAATCGGGGAGACAAGATGCAGCAAATACAGGGGTTGGACAAAAGTATGGAAACACCAAAAACAAAATACAGTACCATGCCCAATACGGTGCAAGAAAACTGTTGGCGTTCAAGACAGATTGCAGTCGTCTCGGAATGGATAAATACACTCCGTGTATGGCTTTCAAGGGAGCCATATACTTCCCGCAAAATAGAAGCAACTTCAGAGAAACATGATGGAGGTGGATAGCAATCACACACCCTTCTCTCCAAAGTAGACCACAAACGGTTAATACTATAGAGATCTGGCAGCAATGGTGGCCATGGGAGACACGAAAATTCTTTCCTGGGATCACAAAACCAGTACTGGATGATGCGAGCTGGTGAATAGGCCATCACCACTGGGAACAAACATTGTACCAGGGAATAGACCTGACCAGCCGAAAACGCCACATAATCCTTATCAGCAATGCGACGTTGCAGATGCCCATTAGTACGAACATATGGCTGCCCAAATCAGCATCGAACCCCCACTATGTTTGACTCTTGGGACGGAAACCTGACCGGAAGTTGGAAATAGTGTGATTCAAGACTCATACTACCAAATGACTTTCGTCAATTCTTTCATAGTCCACGTTTTATGGCTTTATCACCAAAAATATTTACATCAGTGATAACTCGTTTTGGAATTCCAGCTCGCCCTGCAATTCCCAGCTTATGGAGCTCCCTTCGTGTTATTTTGGTGCTGACAGAGTTCGCGGTTGCGACATTCAGTTCTGCTGTGTCTTTTGCATATGTCGTCTTATTATTTTTGGTCAAAATCCTCATCAATGACCGTCTGTCTCTATCAATCGACACACACTTTCGTCCAGGATGTGATTTAGCAGAGATCAATTTACCTTCCGTTAGGAAAGTGGAATGCGCTCAGCGACTGTGATATTACTTTCTAAATGATAGAGAGCAGCTGTCAGTAGTCATATCCTTTCTAGGTTTATTAAGGTAGATCCAGATATCGACTAGTAATTAGCCATTATTAATTCTGAAAATACAATAATTTCATGGTCGTGGGATAGTATGAAAAATTTCCAACTCATGGCATAACCTACATCGCTTGTATATTAAATTACATACCAGTATTTCAGTACAGTAGTGGCAGTTAGTCAGTACAGGAACATCAATAACTTTATTTTAGTTTACTTTATTCCTACGCAAATTTTAAGTTTATTAGAGACCATAATTGCTTTATTACGTAGTTCATATAGAGGGCGCCATACAGCCAACCGACGTGTTCTCTGCAAAGCCTACCTTCTTTATACAGTAATCTTGAATGAACTGTGACAGCTGGCCGAACAACAGGTGTAGATATATTAGAGGATGTACAAAAACTCTGAAATACCTGTATGTAATTTAATGTACAAGCGATATAGGTTATGTCAAGAGTTGTAATTTTTTTATAACGTGCCCTGACTATGTACTTCTTGTGCTTTTAGCATTGACAGTGGTTGGCTACTAGCCGATAGCTGGATCTGCTTTAATAAAGCTGCTCTCTATCATTTTGAATGTTAGCAGATGATGTTTTGTCGCTTTGTCTGTATGCAGCATAATCTTCGATATGGTGCCTCTTGAAACACTAAACACTTCGACTACCTTCGTTGCGGAATCTCCCACCGTACGAACGCCAACGATTTTCCCACGTTCGATCTCATTTGTTTGATACATAATGCACTGACAACAACTCAGAACACTGTTCTGACCAAGACTGACACTTGCAATGTATTGAGGACATGGCATAGTTGTCATTCGTGATCAATTACAACAGCGCAACCTGTAGACTTGGCTAGCATTTGCCTTTATGTACAACCGTCCGTGAATTTCTCCCTGTGTTTCCATAATTTTGTCCAATCCCTGTTCGAGCTTACACAGAAGTGTGCAAGCAGTCGCTCTGACCTGTATCATGCTCTATCCGTGAATAGAAAGCAAAGACACCTTAATATCTGATAAAATGAAAAGTACCTTCTATCACGAACTTCACAGTGATTCACAAAGTGTAAATGTAGACGTAGATATTGATGTCACGTCTCACTGCCCTGTTGCCATTGCAGTTAGGACAAATAAATTAGCTGAAGGAAGAAAATTTTTCGAGGACTTTCGTAAGATCTATCCATGCCTTCCTCTGCAGTTGTTTAACCAGTCTAGTGAAAACTATTAATGTGGATGTAGTGGGGAGGATTTGATTCTCTCTCTTCTATAATACGATTCCAATGACTTGATCATTGCACCACTTCGTTCTGTGTACCTGTAGCAAGTACAGAACACTTGAGACTGCAGGGCTTTAGTCCGCCCAAACCTTAAGAGAATGTGCTACGATCTTCCTTCACGTTACTTTCTTAGAAAACAGTTGAGGATGGAACAAATGTCTGCGTAACTCTTTTTCCCTAGTGGATCACACTATTTCATCTACATCTACATCTATATCATACTCCGCAAGCCAACTAATGGTGTGTAGCGGAGGGTACTTTCGGTACCTCTATCTGATCCCTCCAACCCTGTTCCACTCGCGAATTGTGCGTGGGAAGATTGATTGTCGGTAAGCATCTGCATTGGCTCTAATTTCTCGAATTTTCTCCTCGTGGTCAATACGCGAGATGTATTTGGGGGGAAGTAATGTGTTGTCTGACTCCTCCTGAAAAGTGCTGTCCCGAAATTTCAGTAGGAAATCTCTCCGTGATGCGCAACGTCTCTCTTGTAACGTCTGCCAGTGGAGTTTATTTACCATCTCCGTAACGCTCTCTCGCCTACTAAACGATCCCGTGACGAAACGTGCCGCTCTTCGTTGGATCTTCTTTATCTCCTCTATCAGTCTTACTTGATAGGGATCCCACGTAGATGACCAATACTCAAGAATCTGGCGAACTAGCGCCTTATAAGCCACTTCTTTGTGGATGAGTTACATTTCCTTCAGATTCTTCCGATGAATCTGAGTCTTGTGTCTGTTCTTCCCACTATCTGTTTTATATGGTCATTCCACTGAAGGTCGCTCTGTATGGTTACTGTGGTGTCACCGCCAGACACCACACTTGCTAGGTGGTAGCTTTTAAATCGGCCGCGGTCCATTAGTATACGACGGACCCGCGTGTCGCCACTGTCAGTGATAGCAGACCGAGCGCCACCACACGGCAGGTCTAGAGAGACTTACTAGCACTCGCCCCAGTTGTACAGCCGACGTAGCTAGCAACAGACACTGACGAAGACTCTCTCATTTGCCGAGAAGATAGTTAGCATAGCCTTCAGCTAAGTCAATTGCTACGACCTAGCAAGGCGCCATCACCAAGTTATATTGAAATGATAATACTGTATCAACAAGACCAACTGTGGATTAAAGTTAAGTATTCCAGCAGCTACGTACTTTTCCTTATAGCATTCATTACGTATCCTGTTTCACACCTCACGCCATCCTGCGTGAGCTTATAGCGTGCATTTCGGCTTCCTCAAACAACACGGTGTTGGCACTTCTGCCGACACTTCAGTTACGCCAAGATATTTTACGGCAGATGCTATCTCCGGCTGTTTGTCATCAATAGTGTAGCTCTACAGTACTGGATTTCTTTTCCTATGGATGCGCAATATTTTAAGTTTATTTACGTTCAGGGTCAACTGCCAGAGTCTGCACCATTCATCAATTCTCTGCAGATCGTTCTGCAATTTCTTACTATCTTCTGTCGTTGCTACTTTGATATAAACAACTGCATCGTCTGCGAACAGTGTTAAAGAACATCCGACGCTTTCTACTATATCATTTATATACTATATTGTGAACAACAACGGTTCTATCACACTTCCCTTTGGTACTCCGGATATTACCTTTAAACCTGTCGACTTAGTTCCGTTAAGAACGACGTGTTGAGTTCTACCTGCAAGAAAGTCTCTAATCCAATCACAGGTCTGCTCCGATACTCCGTAAGCTCGTATGTTTTTCATTAAACGGCAATATGGGACGGTATCAAATGCCTTACTGAATTCAAGGGACACGGCATCAGCCTGAGCGACGTTGCCCACTGCGCTGTGGATCTCATGGAGAGACACAGCGAACTGATTTTCGCAGGATCTTTGTTTGCGGAATCCGTGTTGATTTTGTTGATTTATATAGAGAAGCTGTTCATTTTCCAAGACCGTCATAATTCTTGAGCATAAAACATGTTCCATAATTATACAACAGATCGCCGTCAACGATAAAGGTCTATAATTGTGTGGATCTGTCTTACGGCTTTTTTTAAAAATGGGAATGACCTGCGCTTTTTTCCAGTCGTTAGGTACCTTTCGTTGCTCAAGCGATATACGATAAATTACTGCTAGAAGGGGAGCAAGTTCTTTCACATAATCTTTATAGACTCTTTTAGGTGTCTCATCTGGTCGTGGAGCCTTTCCAATACTAAGCGACTGTAGCTGCTTTCCAATCCCGCAATCGGTTATCTCAATATCTTCCATCTCGACGTTCACACAACGACTGAAAGGAGGGACAGTGTTAACAATCTTCCGCGGTGAAACAACTTCGGAAGACCGAATTCAGTATTTCGGCCTTTTCTCTGTTATCTTCCGTTTCGGTGCCGGTGTGGTCGCTGAGAGAATGAATAGATGATTTTGACCCATTTATCTCTTAGGGTTTTTACCGAGATCGGTTGACAACGTCTTACTTTCAAAATCATTGAACACTTCTCTCATTGCTCATTTTCGCTTCGTTCAGCTTTTGTTTGTCAGCTAGGATTTACTTCTCTTGAATCTGATATGAAGTGCTCTTTGTTTACGCAGCGCTTTTCGAATACGGCTATTAAACCATGGTGGATCTTTCCCATCCCTTAAAACTTTACTCGGAACATACTTGTCTAGGCATATTGAACGATGCCTTTGAATTTTTTCCATTTGTTCTCCACATCTTCGTCCTTATCACCGAATATTTGATGCCGACTGCTGAGATATTCTGAAATTTGTATCCTGTCACCCTTGCTGAGCAAATATATCTCCCTCCCTTTCCTATCATTCCTTGTAGGACCCGTCGTCATAGATGCTGTCACTGTCTTATGATCACTCATACCTTCTTCTACGTTAACTGATTCGATAAGTTTAGGTCTGTTTGTTGCCAGGTGGTCTAAGACGTTACCCTCACGAGTTGGTTCTCTAACTGTATGCTCAAGGTAATCTTTAGACAAGACATCCAGAACAATGTCACACAAATCCCTGTCTCTGGCACCAATTTTGATGACATAGCACTCCCAATCTGTACCTGGTAAGTTGAAGTCACCCCCTATTACAACGGCATGATCAGGAAAATTACTAATGTTATTCTGCAAGCTTTGGCTGAAGTGCTCAACTACAGATCCTGACCCAGGTGGTCTATCAAAGCATCCGATCACCATTTTTGGCCGTTCTTTGATACTCAATTTCACCCAGATTAATTCACATTCGGAATCCGTGATAACCTCGCTAGATTTTATCGGATCTTTTACTGCAATTAACACGACGACACCATTGGCCACTAACATATCCTTACGATAAATATTCCTGTCTGAACTTAGAATTTCGTTGTCATTGACATCTGGCTTCAACCAGCTTTCTCTTTCCAATACTATCTGTGCATTATAACCTTCAATAAGCGATACTAATTCTGGGACATTTCCTTGGATGCTCCTGTAGTTTATTAAAATCACATTAATCTTCTCTACCTCTGATCTGCGAGGGCCAAGATTCTCCGAGGTCGCCGTGGCTGATTTAACAGGAAAATCGTGTTTGCTCCCAAGCGAGGGGTCCTCTAACCTAAAAAAGCCATATGTGCACGCCACTTTAGAAAATGTTTCGGAATCGGAAGCGAAAATCAAATCTGTACCCCTTGATGACGAATGCGGGGGAACATATATAGAGCAACCAGCTACAGAAGTAAAACCGGTAGTTTCCGGGAATTTAACTGATTTATTGAATGTTTTGATTAATGAAATCAAAAGTCAATCGGCAGAAATTAAAGCTCAGTCTGAAAAAATTGACAGGAAGCTAGACAACCAGAACAAAGCTATTAATGTTGTTAACAACAATGTTGGAGTTGTTAGCACAAAAGTTGATAAAATCAAAGAAGATATTGTTATGATTAATACCGAAATCGGTAATCTTAAACAGGAAACGATAGGAGTTCAGGCGGAAATTGCGAGCATAAATACTCGTTTTGATTCCGAAATTAGCAGAATCGAGAAAAGTGTAGGAGAAGCAGTTGCTCCGATCATCGAGAATAAGGTGACGGAACAAATTCAATTAGTGAAAAAAGAGGATCAACAGAAGGTGGAAACTTTAAAGGCTTTAGTATCCGAGGTAGATACTAAAGTGACGAAGCAGGCTAATACCTGCGAAGAGAAAAAAAGGGAAGTAGGAACGCTTGCGACAACCACTTGCCAAGTAATTACGAGAGTGTCGGAATTAGAAAAGAAACTTGACGAAAAACAGAGCTATGTGCAATCTGTGCACATAGTTCGGAATTGTTGACGAAAGAGAAGCGGTTCGACCCCTTGAAAAAAGGCGGTATACACGCGACGGATTTCATTAAACATTGTGAAAGAGTTTTACCCAGATCATGGACTAATGAGAGAAAAATTAGTGCGGTTATTGACGTGTTGGCTGGTGATGCCAAGCGTTGGGGCTTAAACCTCAACATCACGAACCTGACTTTTGACGAGTTTAAAAATTTGTTTGTGGCTGAATACTGGTCAGAGCAAAAACAACAAAGTGTCTGGCGCGAATTTGTCGTATCGAGGCCTTTCGATGCGAATTTGCGCGGCTCGATGAAGGAGTTTTGTGAGGGCTGGATCCGCAAGTTGGAATATTTGCGTGATCGCCGCACGGAATCCGAAATAGTCTGGGAACTCTACAAGAAGCTTCCAGATGATACAAAACGCTACGTAGGAAGCAATTACAGGACAATCAATGATTTCCTGGAAAGATTTGAGGACAAGGACAATTGGCGCAATAATCGCGACAGTGGTAGAGGCCGTGGTAACAACAACGGGTACCACAGCAACCACAACAATGATAACTATGGGAATAATGCATACCACAATCTTGGCAGCAATAACAATAGTGGTTCGGGCCGTAATGACAATCGGTACAATGCAAATAATAACAGGAACGACGGAAACCAGTATCATACTAGAGTGATACGGGCTTCGCAGAATAGTAATAACGCCAGAGGGTGTGATCAGCCGCCTCAGCAGCATCCGGGGAGCGTATCTGCTGGGACGAGACAGGGAAACCATTAGCCGCGCCGGTGAGGAGCCGACCGGGCGTGGAGAAATTTTGGCGGCCCAATAACAGTAGAAAACCGAGGTGTCGTCGTTCTGAAAATTCTGTATGGAATAATCAACGGCGGGAGAGTGTGCCAGTGTTAGGACAAAGGAGTGCACCCACAAGTAGTAGATCAGCTGTAGACACGGCAGCAGAAAATACATTCACTGTCAGTGAGAACAATTTAAGTAGTGTCCCGGAAATCGACTGTAAAGTGGCAGCTGTAACACCCACAGCGGAACTGGAGATTGAGTTTAAGAATGATTCGCAATTGTTGAGAGAAGATCAGATGTCGGATAACACGTCCGTCATCGAACGAGGGGATGCAGAGAGGGATGAGGTCTGGTTAAGGCAGTTCGGTCGCTTATACGACGAACTAAGAGATTATAGGGGCCTGTATGGGAGAAGTGTTTATGTGGAGCGCGTGCAGGATTTTCCCCGTCTCGTCCCGCAGGAAGATAGTGTTTGTGAAATGATAGAAAGTTCTGGCCCTAACCGGCAGACTTTACCAGAAATAGTTGATGTTAATGGGGAGCACGAGCAAGTTTCGTCGTGTTTCATACCGCGAGAGTTGGATGTTGAAGTAGTAACGGAAAGTTCTGGCCCTGACGGGCAGACTTTACCGAAAGTTATAGTGTTAGAAGCGGCCGACCCATCCGACGCAAAACTCCAGTTTAAACATTGCGAAAGTATTGAGGAGAAAGATTACGAGAATTTTAGTGATAGCCGGACACGATTGTTAGAAAAGCACGTAGATTACAGCGTGTATGAGGTTAGAGTTGACGTTATACGGTCGGACGATAGCAGTGTGGGTTGCGCAGATCTAGAGGAAGTAATTGCAGATACTACTGGGCACATTCCTTCAGGTAGATTGGCAGATGAAATCAATCTGACCAAAGAGGAATCAACGAATGTGACAATTCGTGAATTGATAGCAAAGCAACACTCACTAGTTGATGAGTTACAGGAAAAGGTTTCGGTACTGGAGGCGAAGCTACAGACTAAGCCTCAGGACAACCGTGTTGAAATTAAAACTGTATGTGAACAGAGGCTGAAAAAGCCGCCAGATAAGCCGGATTTAGGATCAAAGCCAGATGGTTTTTTCTGGAATGACCTGGATATAGACGAGGGTTTACTGTGGGAAAATAAAGAAACAGTCGAGGACAAGTGTAGACAGATAGTAGTGTCTGTTAATATGCACGGCCTACAACTAAACGTGTTGATTGACACCGGTGCAGAATTGAGTGCTGTATCTGGGAAAATATTTGAGTTACAGAAAGACAGACCTGGTATCGTAGTTATGCCAGTAACAGGAGCGAAAATTATCGGTGCTACTGGGAAGGCCAGTAAACCGGTCACAAAACAGATTTTTGTCAACTTCGAGATATGTGGGTCACGATTTGAACAAGAGTTTGTCGTCGTGCCAGACTTAATTACGGAAGTAATTATCGGGTTAGATTGGCTATTAAAGTACCGTGCAGTGATTAATTGCGAAATCAAAACTTTGACATGTACGTCACAAGATAAAACAATAGTAGTTAGTTTTGACGAGGAAGGAGACGGTGTGCATAGGCAATACCAGCCTATACACATTGTTAACTGACCGGATGCTATTGACGTAGGTATGAATTTGAACTACTGTAATGTGAGGAATCTCAGCAGTGACAATAGTGTAGAAAGTGAATTGGAAAGTATTGTAGACGGTGTGTCAAACGTAACACACGAAAAAAGACGAGGCCTGTATGAAGTAACAATGAGGAATAAGAGTGTGTTTTCAGACAAACCGGGACTTGTGGAAGAGATAATCAAATTCCCTCCACGCTTTGACATTAGTATTGGTGTGAAAAAAGATCGTTTGCGAGAAATAATGATGCTAAAAGCCGATGCTCGCATACGTCGTCATGACGCTAAAGCGCGTTTTGCTAAGTTTGCAATCGGAGACTTAATACTTGTAAAAACGCATGAGAAATCGAGCGAGATAGACAATGAAATCTCTAAATTTAAGTTTGTTTATAATGGACCATATAAAGTCATTGGTATACCTCACACAAATGCTTATTGCTTAGAGTATCCAAGCTCTGGAAAGCTATTAGGTATACGGAACATTGTAGACCTGAAATTGTACCAACCAAGGATTGATTAATACCACAGAAAGGGTAATTTGTACAGTATGTAAATATAGAGTGTAAGATTTAAGGATGTGCCATGTTGCGATGCTTTTGCCTGACCTAGAGGTCGTTAAAGAAGTTGTCATTAATAAGTAATTAATTTTGATTAAATGATTTAAGAGTAACTGATTAGTAACCAACTGAAAAATCCAAGCTGGTAGTTTAAGTTTTCAGCTGAGTCACAGTAGGTTAAGGAATGTAAATATGATTTTGTAACTAGCTGTAAGGTTTCATAAATATGTGATTTACTAGTCATTGCGGATGTACTTAGACGCTGTTTTAAGTTTCAGGCTAGTACATGCATGTGATGATGGACAGTGTTGAGCTGTTCACTGTGATAGTGTTAATGGACTCCTTGAGATTACTCGGGAGTGAGTTTTTCCGAAATAATTCAGTGAAACGGACGTTCTGGAAATGCCGTTACAAGGGCGAGTGAGATCAAGCGTGCCGCACAGGCGGGCGCAACAATACTGGCGAGGCGGAGCCGCTGTCGGCTCTTGTGCCGCTGTCGGCAATCTTTGTACTTGCGGGTACGGAAGGCAGAGTTGTTTTTCTTCCTGGACAGCCGATGTGAAAGAATTCTGTTGTCAATATTTATGTTTTTGTCGATCTGCTGTATATTATTTTCTTGTTTAGCGTTAAGTGGACTCTCATGACGAGAATATTAATTATGAAAAGGTTATATAAAATGTGTATTCTATGTAATTAATTATTAATTTGCGTATTTTGATATATCTGTTTTTTATGACCATGTACTCTGGTTAATTTTGTAAATAGAATTCCATTTCTTGATACTGTTAGGAATTTTGATGATTTTAGAATAGCTAAACCATTTTCTATGTTTTCTATGAATTTTAATATGTTGTCAAGCTGTTTTATTTTGTGCAAGATGACAGAGTGGAATAAGATTAGGAGTGTCTCCACTCAATTATTATGTTCTAAAAATTGGTTTATGGTTAATCAGCCTAATGCTAAAATTTCTTGATGTTTTGAGCATATGCATTTCCGCTGATTTTTTTTTCCTTTTTGGGACGTTTTCTGAGTCTGTTTACGTTACACGAACATCATCAGACAATGTGGGGCACGTGTAACGCCGGAAATGCATATCCTCCTATTTCCATCTATTGTAGTATAAAGTTTTTTCCTTGTTTTGTTACCTGTTACCTCAAGATATGACATTTCCGTCTCTTTATATATTGTAATTGTTTTACCATATATATATATATATATATATATATATATATATATATATATATATATATATGCATTGATGTCGATGTATGATTGGTTTGTTTTGTAAATATTATTTGTATTTTTACACTGTGTCTTACCTAGGAAAAACTATGCTATCGAACGAATACATCGATAGGTCGTGTGGAGAACCAAAGTGTTTAGGATCTTTGGTAGTGTCAACTCTGCCGCGTGGAGCGCGGGCAGAGCAGACGGGGTCTGGCTGAAGGAGGGCAGTGGAGCAGGGGTGTTGTGTGACGCTCCCGCGAGTTGCCGCGCTTTCGGGGTTTGGCAGCATGTAATTGCCCTGGATTTGCTATGATAGTTTCTGACACGGTGTCGCGGACGGGAAGCATTGGCTGGCGCACATCAAGACCCGTTTCGCCTGGTGACCGTGTCGAGAAGAAGGCGCGCCAACATCCAGCTTCTGCAACAGCGACGGCCGACAATAAGTGACTGTCGCCACCTCCTCGATCGACGGCTTCAAACCTTCAATCAGCCAACAAGGAAGACTGGAAGCACGTAAAGTTTTAGAACTGTATGGTAGACCTCAGCTTTTCAAACTGTTCCATTTTCGTAACTATAATTACAGCAACTTAGCATGAACATTTGTTGCTCATTGTCCCAATTGCATTACCAAGCAGGGTCCCTTCCTTTTCCGGAATGAACCCAAGTGTCGTTGAAATTCAAACGCCAGCATTAAAGTAATATTATTCCATTTCACTGTTTTAATTTCAAAGTTCAGTTAAAGTATTCATAGCTGGCTACAATATTTAGATTACACAAGCACAAATTAAGAGTGCGAGTTTTGTTACCGTATTTTAACTTACCTGTGACTGCAGCTCAGCTTGGTACGTACTAAATTTTACTATTGTTAATTGTTCACAATCATTTAATTCAAGTTCAAAGTTAAATTTCTTATTTCTAAATTCCGTAGATTCAAGTAGCTTTTGAAGTGATTGTTGAGGTAGCCCAAGACTAACAGTATTTTACTGAATTTCGATGTGCTTCAAAAACAAAGCTCACTATTAATTTCAGTCACTAAATTAACTTTCAATTTTCCGATTTTATTAATTCTTTTGCTAAATTAAGTCAGAGTGTAGCGAAATTTATTACTTCTGACAAACTTTCAGTTTTCACACTACACGTGTCAACCTTCAGTTGCCACGCTTCTAGTGCTAATTATATGTGTAATAACCTTTCTTTTTCAGTTACTATAGTAATTGTCCATAGGAGTGGCGACCGTAATTTCCCCCAAATCTCAAATATCTAATTACCGCTAGTTAATTGTTAACGTAACGGCCGCACATTTACTTTCTTTATTACCTTTACCCCTTTTCAAAATTAATTTCCACCAGTTTCATTTGCATTTTTCCTTTCATTTAGATGTAACCCTTTCCTCCCTCTTTACCGGCAGATTAACTTCGGTGACGATTGCTTTTCCCAAATTTCCATTAGGTACACGCGGTTTAATTTTTCACTGTCATTAAGGTCGATAAGTGAGGAGGAGGTTACAAAACGAAAGGTAAAGAACTCGACAAAATAGCTCTTTTAACGTTTTTAGGAAGCTAGGCTCATCTCATTATGAAAACGATGCAGATAATTCTCGTATAAAGAAACACATGTTACAACTACAAATAAAAATATTTTTCGATTGTATCGCTGATCGAACCTGAGAGATAAGACCCCACTATCATTAACCAGCACTTTTAAGAAAGTAACGTCGTATGGCATTGTTGGCTGGGAGACGCCGAAGAACAGTTTTAGTCACCTAACTGTAAAGATTTCCCTATCCTTCGTGCATAACGGCACTTTTACTTTACGAAGTATGAGATTTGGGTGCTTCAGTGTATCCTGTAAGTATAGGTGACTGTAATGGGTGTGTATGTATTGTAGGGTTATATTAATGCTGGGCGATGTTGAGAGAAGAGAGAGAGTCAATCTCGGTGTCGGCACATAGCCTACTCGTCTCAGTGAGTACGTTGGGGGGTTGCCGAGCTTAACGTCCGCTTGCGACGCACGGATCACCCTCAACAGTGTCAGGTGCCCTCGTTTTATGAGACGCTGCAGAGAGGTTTGCGATTTAATGAAGGACATTGCCGCGAAGACTGGTGAATAGGGACATAAGGCAACTTCCCCTCGTCCCCTTTATCGTAAAGGCAAAGTGGAAATAGTCAACAGTTCATGGCTTACCCAGGCGGTTTTCCACCCAAGTACTGGCCACGTCCGGCGTTGCTTACCTTAAGTGTTCTGATGAGAACAGATGCGTTCAACGAGGCAAGGCTGTTTGCAACCAGTATTTATAAATGTAGTGCTTTCCAGAACTCAATTTTGGCAGAGTATCATTACCGGTACAAACAGTGGCGAATCCACGATTTTGTTTTGGAAGGGGCTTGACCCAGCTGAGGGTAGGCTTTATCAAGACAATCACCAAAACACTAAAATAGCACACCAAATTTTATTTACTGATTTAACGCGTAGCGAGTCTTCTCGGATAACTTTTTCCAAATTCTTCAGTGACTTCGACCGGTTGTAAGCTGCCAGATATAGCTAGGTGAACAGTCATGCCTTTGGTCATTGTCGTACGAAGGCACGATTTTATTAGTTTATACGAAGATAAGCTGCTCTCCGTAATACAACTGGATACCGGTAACGTAGAGAGAATTTGTACAATAATTTTTATATTTGAAAAAAGCTCATATATTAACTTCTGTTGTTACTCTCATTGTACATGTTCATTCACCCAGATCGCATAAAAAGACAAAAAATGGTTCAAATGGCTCTGAGCACTATGGGACTGTAGCGCCTAGAACCGCACGGCTACTCAGGCCGGCCATAAAAATACACAGTGATTACCAGTGTCAGCGAAATTTAATCGCCATCTTCAGATCATTTGCATATAAAATAATTTTGCAGAGCTATCCATTTCGTCGGCTGTTCGCGCTAACTGGACACAACTTACAGAGACGACATTCCATAGTACCGTGTCTCGCCATATAATAGAGAATAGCTGTACGATCAGTGCACAATAGGAACAAATAAAATTCATAAGACGTGTATAAAATGTTATTATGTTGTGTCCTTGTTGACACCTCATAGGAAACGGGTTATCATTGCGTATTTTTATACGATCTGGGTGAATAAACTTCTATAATGAGATAAACAACAGTGTTTAGAGTTTTAGATCGCCTCCAATACAGCCGAAATGGTCAGGTAATCATTATAACTCATATACTACTTGATGCACCTTGGGGGAGATGTTCTCTGTCTCTCCAAAGTTCCTTCTTAAGAGTTATTTCTCTCGATAACGAGAGAGGATGAAGCAAGTCGCTGCTGTAAACGAGTGCACCTGCCACTATCTGACTCAGATTGTCTGTTTTTACGTTTTAAGGGTGAACAGGTCGAGAACTGGAGTCTCAGCTCTCAAAAAGTGAGTCCTCAACTGTACCTAAACAAAAACGGTGAAAGAAAGGAGTACATTCAGTCTGAAGCAAAACACGGCAATAAATGTTCTTGAGTTCGAGTGAACATAATAGAAAAGAAAGAAGTGCTGCATCACACACAAAGATACCTGTAGTATTGCTTTCCGTCAGGTGTTTCCGTGTTTGAGCACTGAGTTGATCATCTGGTGATTCTGGGTGCCCTCACTGGGATGTCCGAAGGTTCTTCAATACGACATACCTCTTGGAAAATATCTTCATATTTGGTATCTCTGTACCTTTCCAGTGTCTTATTACACTGTCCACAATCCTATAGCAAAGGTTAAGACCTAATACAACAGCCTGAAGTTGCCGTGAAAGCGAAACAGTAATTCCAAATACAGTGGCTGTTACTGGCAAATCCGTCATAATCTTGACCTTTCAGATTCCCAACTTGTAAGCCGACTTGCTTTAATTCTTGAACGATTTGATCGCTTAATGCAGCAGCAGTCAAGTCAGCTGCAGACAGAAAACATATTAACTCTTTGTGTATTGCGTTCTTTTGTATATATTCAAATACCTGATACATACACTGAGCTGTCCTGCACCTCTGGCGCTGATTGTTTCGTCAGCAAGGACATCACAATACTCGTTTTTTGCTTCTTTGTCTTTGTCGAGCAGCTTTTTCGTTATTACAGAATGACAACAATTAATCTGCTGATTCTGAGTCGTTTTGCTCAGATATGTGGCAATTTTCGGTGCTGTCTCTAAATGTTTTTGGAGAGATGAACCACCTGAGTCAATGCGAATTAAATGTGCTACAAATCACTTAATGTACTATGATCTCGGTGGCCTCTTAACGATGTATTTTCTCTACCACCTATTCTGATCGTCTTTACTGGGGAAACAACCGTTCTGAATTTTATTTACTCATTTTCAGTTTTTCAGTTTCGATTAAAATATTGATTGAGTTTTCAGCGTTTCCATATAAACTTATGAAATATGTACTTTTTAAAACCGCTGTTTTGAGGTAAGTGATAGCGGAATGGTTTCTGAAGATATTTAGTGCTTGTTTTGTATTTGGACACTGGACGAGTAACTAAAGATCCTAGAGCTACAGAATGCTTCCGCACTATATGGACCAGAAAATAATACGCAAGACAAGCAATATGAACCGTACTGCTAATGGGTATAGACTGGCAAAGGGTAGTGCTGTAGCCAATCAGATTGGAGCTTTTTCTCTTCACCCTCTGTCTGCTCTGGATATTCATAATTACGATGTGGTTCTGAAGACACTGTCAGATGTTTATACTTTTCCTCGTCACTAAGTATTTTTCTTAGTACATAAGATATATCAAAACGATTTTCAGCGCTAGTAATGGATATACCAGCCACTCCTACTGGCATTGGTTCCGGCTTTGTAAAAACAGCAAACAAAACTATAGCTTGTACATGAAGTAGAGAATCATACATAATCGAATCAAGAATTTTCAGTCCGAAACCACGCTGCTGCTACGGTCGCAGGTTCGAATCCTGCCTCGTGCATGGATGTGTGTGATGTTCTTAGGTTAGTTAGGTTTAAGTATTTCTAGGTCTAGGGGACTGATGACTTCAGATGTTAAGTCGCATAGTGCTTAGAGCCATTTCAACCATTCTGAAATCAACAACTTACCAACAACTAAATTCACTTTTCAGGTCTACTCTATGGAGTTATTTAAAAATGGTCAATAATCTTTTAAACGGTTAAAATAATACTTACAATCAGTATGAAAAGTTTTTGTTTTATTATGTGACCAGCTTCGAAATCGTAAAAAGAAAAGAGTAACTGGTCTCTATAAAAGTTACGTAGCTACTAATCTACTAGACCAAAATGTATGAAACTGCTGATATTTCTTTCGCGATCTCGTAGTTGACCACAAAGTACAAGTTGTTTTTATTCACGAGTACTTTAACCTCTTGAAAGATGATTGACGAATTTTAGGTAAATAAGGCGGAATAAGATCCTGAAAATCACTTCTGCGGGAGCGTAAAGAAAGATAGTTTGAAAAGAATTCAGAACCGAACAAACCCGATGATTGATATTACGTTACAGTATTTACCTTAAACATTACTTTAAGCTGTCTCTTGTGAGGCAGGCAGAGAGGATCGAGTGTCCAGAGTTCAGTCCACAGCCACCCACACTACACCGACCGAAAGATCAACGAACACAATCGAATAAAAGGTCACAAAACATACTCGCTGTGTTTATATAATTTCATTTAAATACAGTCCGCCCCCAGTAGCTGAGTTGTCAGCGCGACAGAATGTCAATCCTAAGAGCCCGGGTTCGATTCCCGGCTGGGTCGGAGATTTTCTCCGCTCAGGGACTGGATGTTGCGTTGTCATCAGTATCATTTCATCCCCATCGACGAGCAAGTCGCCGAAGTGGCGTCAATTGGAAGACTTGCAGCCGGCGAACGGTCTACCTGACGGGAGGCACCAGTCACACGACATTTACATTTATTTATTTAAATACGACCAGTATAATCAGTAGGACGTGTCTGATGAACTTTGAGTCGACAGTATAGGCCTCTAAAATTGTTGCTAGGTAATATTGCTTCATTCCAGCTCGATTCACCCTCTCCTTTCTTAATTTTCAGTAAAAGAGACGCACCATCTTTCTTGCGTTTCGATGGCATTTTTTCATAATTTGACAAAAGCTCGCCTCGATGACAGTAAAGAAACACTTGAATGAAGCATTTTATTTTGTTCGATTGGACAAACCAAAGATGAGAAGCCTAAGTGTACAGCAGCGTGGCGCGCTCTCTCTCAAACTGTGCCCTCGTATCTCAACAAACAAGCGCAATTCCGGCGCCAACTGGCGGGTAGAGGTGCTAGCAAGGTATGGGGGTGGCTGCTTCTCGAATAAGTCCGCGCACGGTTTAAGAACTCGTCACGTGAACATCTTCTTACAGGAATTTAAAATTTGAAAACGTACTGTAGGTGCATTTATCTTCAGAGAAAAACAGAACATCTTGAACGACTGCTAATAGACCGTTCATATTCGCAGGACGTGTACATAAGTATGTTCCGTTGAAACGATTAGCATTTCAGTCACCTCGGTTCAGCATGTGTCCTGTTGCCTAGTAGGTGCAGGGTCGACCATGGGCCCTGATAAATTGTTCCATGTGTGATGGCATCAGCGCGTCTAAGGTGCGAATGGCGTCCTGTGGTATAGCCATCTATGCTCCAGTCACTTAGTTCCAAAGTTCATCAGTCGTGGTTGGCATTGGGTCACAACGCTGCGCCTGTCGTTTCGCCATATCCCACACATTTACGACTCGCGACGGGTCTAGTGACCTGGCGGGCCAGGACAAAAACCTGACACACTGTGACACCAGGAAGAAACGTGTTTATGCAGGAACATGTGGTCGTGCATTGTCTTGCTGAAAAATGGCGTCTGGGGTGTTGCGCAGAAAGGGTATAGCTATGTGTCACATAATGCCATTCACGTAGGTCATACTGGTCACAGTGCCCTGGACACGCACCAACTGTGATTTGTGGTTGTACCCAGTAGCACCCCACACTATAAGGTGTATGTCTTGTGCGAATCCAGCCCCTGTGATACCGCTCTCCCTGTCTGCGACGAACCAAAATGCGACCATCATTTTCAAACAAACAGAACCTGGATTCGTCCGTAAACACTATTTGATACCATTCCTGTCCCCAATGATGTTGTTCCATACACCATTGCCGTAAAGCATATTTCAGCACATTTGTCAAAGTTAGGCACAGAAGTGGACGACACGCACGTAACGCATGCCTTAATAAACGGCGGTGGCCTGTCACACCTGATAACGTATGATGTGTTACTAACCCATGCTGTAATAAACGGCGATGCACTGTCACTCCTGATAGTGTACGACATGTTACACTGCTGAGCCAGAGCTGAGAAGTACGCAGATCTGTTCTGCAATGCCATTCGGATGAGGTGTCATTCTTCTCGGGTGGAAGGGGGCGGGGTCGTGTTCTAGGGCCTTCCGTGAACCGTTCTGCACGCACCCGTTGCACAGTCAAAACACTTCGTCCCACACGAGCAGCAGTTTTCCGGATGGATGCATCACATCCTCTCATGCCGAAAATGCCCCCTCTTTCAGACTCACTGATTTGACGGTACGGATCGAGCATACATCTCTGAGGCAGCCTGGATGTCTTCTCAAGTCACACTGGTCCATTACCTTCGGTTTACAGCGACAACAAGAACCGCAGGCACATTTTATCGGTAGGTGATGTGGCGCCGCGATATCGATATTGACGTTGAAGCCGTGGGCCGACATCGTTCGAATACTAATGATTTCTGTAGAACATATTAATGTACATGTCCTGTAAATATCAACGTCCTATCTCTAGTCGTTGAAGGTGTTCTGCTTTTTCTGAACATGAATGTACTTTAAATGAATTTAATAGGAATATGTGATGAAAATTGTACTGTAGGTAGTATAGTACGTAAGTAGGCTGTTTATGTTTTCTTATTGGCAACGTTACGTAGTGCTCTGTATGAAAATCACTGGCTGTGCTGTGTGCAGTCTGTGGATAGTTTGCATTGTTGTCTGCCATTGTAGTGTTGGGCAGCTGGATGCTAACAGCGCGTAGCGTTGCACAGTTGGAGGTGAGCCACCAGCAGTGGTGGATGTAGGGAGAGAAATGGCGGAGTTTTGAAATTTGTAAGACTGGATGTCATGAACTGCTATGTATATTATGATTTTTCAACACTATTCAGGTAAATACATTGTTTGTTCTCTATTAAAATCTTTCATTTGCTAACTATGCCTATCAGTAGTTAGTGCCTTCTGTAGTTTGAATCTTTTATTTAGCTGGCATTAGTGGCGCTCGCTGTATTGCAGTAGTTCGACTAACGAAGATTTTTGTGAGGTAAGTGATTTGTGAAAGGTATAGGTTAATGTTAGTCAGGGCCATTCTTTTGTAGGGATTTTCGAAAGTCAGATTGCGTTGCGCTAAAAGAAAAATATTGTGTGTCAGTTTAAGCACAGTCCTGTACAATTTTTCTAAGGGGACGTTTCATATGGCGACCCTGCCAGGATACCTCACTGGAATCTTCTGATTTTTTCTTGTAGTTTGAGTAATTAGTGTAGCTTTTGTTTATTGCTAGCACATAATTGTAGAGAGAATTTCCTTTGTAGTTGTAGTTTTTCATTCTTGTACAGTAAAACAGTTGTGGCATGCATGTAGATTTGCACCAAGTATTTCGCAGCTGAGCTTTCAATTAACGAGTTACCATTTTCAATGCTATGTTAATGTGTTTTCTTATTTTGCTCTTCAAATTGTGCTTTTCTGTGTTGTCGTGTGAAATATTGTGACAATAATGGCGTGTGAAAAACGTAATACTAGGCTCCAAAGTAAACTGAGAAATGACAGTGAAGACGAAAGCAGTGTGTTAGCGCCACCATGTAATGAATTAACTAATGTTCAAAGTAGTAATTTGGTAATTGTGCATAGGGAAATGGAGCGGGCGGCAAACAGTGGTGTAGACAGTGAAACAATTAGTGAACAGGGAAGCATTATCGATCGATCGGTCGGCAACAGCCCCCTCAGGAATCGGGAATGACAGGACACAATTTTGCAAATACTGAAGATTCAGGTTTTGGGTCCTCACCGTTTTCTCAAATAAGTCAAGACACATTTTCTGCTTGTCAAAATGTGAATGTTGCCGGTGCAACTTCACTGCCGAAAAGCAATGAGGAACATGTTTCAGACACCAGTGCATTGTTATTACAGTTAATGCAACAAATGGGACAAAGGCTACAAAAGTTAGATACAATGGAACAAAATCTTCAAAAGTTAGACACAACGCTTGAACAAAATCAGAAACAAATGGGACAAAATCTTCAAAAGCTAGACACAATGGAACAAAATCTTCAAAAGTTAGACACAATGGAACAAAATCTTCAAAAGTTAGACACAATGGAACAAAATCTTCAAAAGTTAGACACCACACTTGAACAAACACGTGAAGATTTAACTACTGAGTTACATAAAATCGAATCGAAATGTCAAAAATTCTGTAATGACGTAAAAACACAAATGTGTAAGCATTTCCAACCTATTTTTTCGCGTCATGAAAATGCATTACAGAATCACGAAGCAGCCATAAAGCAACTGCAAACTATAGTTCACGAAAATAACGACACCTTGCAAGCTAAAATTGACTCAGTTGCATCTACCGATTTGGTTACGCAACTTGCAAAAACTCAGGAAAACTTAAAGGACACAGTAGATACTCTGAAAATTGGTTCAGAAAGACAAATGGAGGAAATTAGTTCATTATCAGAGAAAGTAGTTGAACTTTCGGATCAGCTAAATAATTTACCTATGAAGGTAGATGATAATCTGAATGACACAAAACCGGTAGTCCTTAATGACACAGAAGAGTGCGAACAAATTAGGAAATTCAAACAAAATCAGAATCAAATTAATACGCAACACCAAAGAGAAATCCGGGAAGTACAAGATCTGTTGACACAGGTAATACAGGAATTACATATTTTAGAGGCCACTCGTGCTCCAATACGGGAAGAGGGACATAGAAATACGGAACAGCCACAAAATAATAACTCAGGGCACTTCGGAAATTATGAAAGAAATTGGCAAGGTACACCGAATTTTGAGATGGAACCGCCGAAACGACGTAACAATGACCGACATGCGACTCGCCGACATGATGATTTTGACTATAAGCTGTTCATTACTACACGTAAATTCAAAACATTTAAGAATTCTGGCAATGACATTCATCCACAAGCATGGCTCCATCAATTCTCTCATTGTTTTCCTCCCAATTGGTCATTAGAGCACAGATTAGAATTTATGTGTGGCTATTTAGAGAGTGAACCAGCTGTAAGAATGCGATCAGTCATTCACGATTGCCACAGTGAAGGAGAACTTTATCATGCCTTCCTCTCAGCATATTGGTCTCAAGCTACACAAGACCGAGTAAAACATAGCATCATAATGATGAAACATTTCGAACAATCTAAATTTTCCAGTCTTATGAAATATTTTGAAGACATGTTGCACAAGAATCAGTACCTGTCACACCGATACAGCCCCTCAGAACTCATCCGCATTTGGTTACTCAAATTACCTGAACATTTACGACATATTATTTTGGCAGGACGTTGCAAAGACGACATTGAAGCTTTTCAGGGACTCTTACAAGAATTAGAAATTGACACTGACAATAGCGGAACGCGAAAACAGGAACACAATAATTACAGGTCACATCCATCGGAATTCCACAATGAAAGAAATAATAACTGGACACGACAAGGCTATTCTAACAACACAAATCGTGACCAAAACAGACACCACCCGTATGACAACCATTGGCAGAGTAGTAATAATTACAGGGTAAGATCACCTCTCCGCAGTAATAACTATCACAGAGACAATAAGAGAAACAGACAATTTGGGAACCAAAATAATTATTATCAAGGGAGACAGAATAACTTTAGACGCAACGGTCCAGCGCGCAGTTACGATTCAGGGAGAAATTCTCTACCACGTGACCGACAAGAAAGAAACTATGGAATCTACCGACATGACGACAGACGATATGATCGTAACGACAGACCTGAATTGCATCAGAACTGGCGGGATTCAAACAGAGCAGGGCCCTCTCGACAAGGTGAATTTTCAGAAGTTAGGTCTCCAAATCCCAATAACGACGCACGCCAACAAAGAGACAGACAATGACTCCTACCGCAGGCAGCCACGTGCGCCAGCTGGCTCAGGGAAAAATTACATAGACGCTAACCTTGAGAAAAATTTTAGCATTCTTTACCGATGTACCATATACCACATGATAATTCCACTGAAGCTGAAACTCTGCGTACTAGGAAGAGTAAAGGTTTACACCACATTTCACATGTAAAACCGTTTATTGAGACATAATTTGCTTTTTAACTTAGTCTTTGCTATAAAACTTTTCACTTTACATTACCAGTATGCTTTGTCAGACTTAGAATCTGTTAACATGCAACAATGTTTGAAGTTAAATATCCAGTCAAGAACCAAGAGAACTTATTTAAACAGAAATTACGAATGCATTGTTATAGTGAACAGATGACACAGTGTTGTTATTTGTACATTCTTGCTTGTTAGTTGCACGATCACATAACGACTATAAGGCTCACATACTTAGAACATATACCGGCACTGCTAATGAGATTTTCATGCAACATTTTGGTTTACTTGAAAATACATTCTTTATTTGAAGTACTTTCTGTGGAATTAAAGATGACTTAGCATTTGGTTTCTTTGACAGCTACACAATTATATCACGACGCTACTGATGTGTGACACAATTTACATTGTTGCTTTTGTGCTGTATCTGCTTTATATCTGCACAGTTTTTCTGAATTCTTCTGGAAAGTAAAACATGTTTAATAGTAACTTTGTGGTATAACTACAATAAGACAGCCTTTTTTTTGTAGCACAACAATACGTTACAGTGTAGTACTTTCTTGATCATGGTACTGTACGTAATAAGTACGATATCTACACGCAAAGCATTTCACTTTTGTTTATCATGAGGTAAGTACATTGGCTTCTGCAGAACTTAGCTTTCGGGGGCAATAACTACGACACTTCCACAGAGATTATCTTACAGCAAGACGCACATTTAGTGCTACAGGACACGTATTTGAGTGATTAATTTTGTACTTAAATCATTTATTTTTAAAGATATTGGAAGTAGAATGATACAAAGGTTTTCCGTGATACATTTCATTCCATTGCTGTAATCTGTAACACCTGAGGGTATTATTCATTAATCCTCAGGGAGGTACATGCTTACTTTGTGTACCATGTGTGGGCAAGCACAAGGAGCCCTAGCTAATATGGTATTTGCTTATACAACTTTACACATCGATACCATATTTCTCTAACACAGAATTACACAGCTATCTGATCATTTAACTGAGAGAGACAACAATTTTTTTCTACATCAGTGACAGATGTTTACGCAATTACACCGTTGGATAACTTCACACTTATGAAATTGTATTTCGTCTGTACTTTGTGAACTGTTCATATTTTTTCTGAACCATTGTGATACTATGAGAGCTTTGAATGATGTATTTGGTATGGGATCATGATTTTTAAAGTACGTTTGAGGTAGATGGCACTATTGAAATGAGCAGAGAATTTTTTTTACGTTTTGACATTATTGCAGAAAGCTACGACGTTTTTGAGATTTGACTGAGATGTTATGATGTTATTTTTACGACGACGATGTTTATTATGCTGTTGAGGTATGTTTATGATCAATAAGCTGATGCTATATGAGGAATCTGATTATGCTACGTATTAATTATGATGAAATATTGAAGTGTCGACGCAAGATTGACGTGTCGACGAATATGTATACGTGTAATAAGGTAAGGAATAATGAGTAGTGGTTAGGGACTCTGACTTTAGGAAAAGGATGTTGGAAACCAAGAATCGTACTTTAAGAGTTATGAAATGTGTGTAAATGCGTGAATGTATCACAATGCCAACGAAAACTTTTTGAACACTGTTATATTCATAGGATTTTGTTTCTACACATTTGCAACGCAAATTCTCGACCTGTGAAATTTTTATATGAGACTGTCACTATAAGCAAACTGGTGTCGTAAATATTTCGGTAAGAAAGTTAAGTGACCACCTGCACGTAATGCGTCATGGGCACCCAGCTGCGCGACAGTCGCCTGGAAAAAAGCATTAGTGTGTGCCTTTCAGAGGCACAGGTGAAAAAAAAAAATAGGGGCCATTATCCTCGCTATTGAAATTCCTTTGTAGAAAGCATAGCAAATACGACACGCTCAAACTTGAAAACATATGATAACACTGTGGAGCTCTTAATTTATGATATTTACTGAAATGTCTAATGAAATGACGAGAAATATTTTTATGTCTATACACCTGATTATGACTACTGTCTTTCTAGTTCAGAGATTTTTTTACTACCTTATGAAATGCTATATGGCTAATGAATGATGTTTCATGCCTTCCTTTGTACATATTTGCTCATTTTCTTTAATATCTAGTTTCTAGCTGCACTGCAGCATTGGTTATTATAAAATTTAATAGATGTACTGATATCACTATTTTCTGTCTACAGACCCAGTAAAGAATACGTTTCTCATGTACTTCCTTAGAAAAGAGAGCACAAACAGACATTTCCCTTCACAGGAATTGCATAAATAAATTTTTTTAATGACTTGGTAACTTCCTTGCAGAGTAAGTTTTTGTGATGCATCACTCTAGTGATAAGATGTGACATAGGTATTAGACATGGCCATTTTTAGTGTAATATTTTTTCTGCTTGAGCTATGTCATGTTTAGATATAAGTTACTGCATTTGCCGCTGCTGTTTGCCAGGCATAGTGCTACTAAAGTTCACTTTGTATTACTCTGTTAAGCCAGTTTTACTACTGATTTAGTTTCCTTGTTGCTGCACATTGGCTCATATTAGTTGTAATGTTGCATTTGCTTGTTAATTTAGATTCACTGCTGCTAGCTTTGCCAATTTGCATTTTTTTCATTGCTGTTTGTATTAATTGTTTTGTACTGTTGCATTGCCTCGTCTCTTAGTATATATATCTGAGATCAGTAGATTTAAGTTAGCTTAAGAGGGGGTAGACTATATAAGAAACTAACTATGGAGAATAGGGAAAGAATGCATTGAGAAGTAATATGAAAAAGATTTGGGCCAAAATGAGTATTGTACACTGAGAAATAATTATTTTGAAAGAAATATGAATAAAATACAGAAAGCAGGTATAGATAAGACTTTTTGGGAATAATGATGAATGAAGGGAGACCTCCAACAAGTAAAAAAAATACTGCAAAATACTGCAGTAAAACAAACCCTGTCATTTCCTTGTATTATTCCGCTATGTGTTTGTGTATCCTTGTATATTTGTGTTTTTCCTGTCTTTATGTGTTTAGCTGATAAGAGTTATGTTGTAGAATTTTACTAATAATATGTTATTATCTTTGTAAAGATATTGAGACATTATTTATTCTGTTCTGTTTTAATGCTCATGTGTGAAGTTGATGTATGAAAAGCTATTCTGATCTTTTATGTATTTACTTATATCATAATTCCTGTAACACTGCTGTATATGTTATTTCGATTCTTTTGTAAAGCCTGCACTACATATGTTATCTGTATTGTTATGTTCTTTAATGATGTATTTTGTACCTTTGTAATTGTATTCTTGTTATAAAATTGTAATTGACATCAGTTCATCATATTATTAACTTGTAAGTTCCATTTCACTGCACACGTTTCTGTTGGTCATAGTATATGGACAATATGTGAGAAGTAGGGACTGTTAGTGTTTGCATGTGTGTTAATAATTCAGCAAGGGACTGGTTAACACCATTGCTGGTTCTGAAGACAATTAGATAAAAACTTTGTGAGTGCACAAGTGGTGGTTTATGGACTTGCTATATTCTCCGCAAGACTCTTTGATGATGATTGTGCACCTGCACAGTCGCAACGGATGGCTGCTAGCCATTTCTACAAGGACTACAGTGGGGCTGCATCTTTGATGGCCCACCAGTACCATTATTTCTACAAGGACTACAGTGGGTCTGCACCTCTGGTGGCCCACCAATACCGTAATCTCTATCAGGACTACAGTGGGTCTGCTCTGTGACCACCTACCTACCAATATTCTTCAAAACTTCGATTGATTCTGTGGTGGGTTTACTCTGTTGTGGACCATTACCTGTCTGCATGTCAAGAGTCAGCACTGTCTTGCCATTGGAAGGACAACACTACTTCTTCAAGACTGCATGGAAATCCACTACTTCCGTGTGCATTTTCTTTTACTGCTCAGCCTTTGAGAAAAACACTGCAATTTTACTGTCATGAATGATCAGGGCTGTCTTTATGGACTGTGAGAAAATTTTAGCTGTTGACCAACATTATATCAATAAGTGTGTGCATTTGATATCTTTGTTATTGTAATTATGAAAAATTTTATCAAATCATTATTGGCCACTGCCCAAAACAATTTGTAAAATTTTTTGTGGGGGGCATGGGGGCTATGTAAGTAGGCTGTTTAAGTTTTCTTATTGGCAACGTTACGTAGCACTCTGTATGAAAATCACTGGCTGTGCTGTGTGCAGTCTGTGGCTAGTTTGCATTGTTGTCAGCCACTGTAGTGTTGGGCAGCTGGATGCTAACAGCGCGTAGAGTTGCACAGTTGGAGGTGAGCCGCCAGCAGTGGTGAATGTGGGGAGAGAAATGGCGGAGTTTTGAAATTTGTAAGACTGGATGTCATGAACTGCTATGTATATTATGATTTTTCAACACTATTCAGGTAAATACATTGTTTGTTCTCTATTAAAATCTTTCATTTGCTAACTATGCCTATCAGTAGTTAGTGCCTTCCGTAGTTTGAATCTTTTATTTAGCTGGCAGTAGTGGCGCTAGCTGTATTGCAGTAGTTCGAGTAACGAAGACTTTTGTGAGGTAAGTGATTTGTGAATGGTATAGGTTAATGTTAGTCAGGGCCATTCTTTTGTAGGGATTTTTGAAAGTCAGATTGCGTTGCGCTAAAAAAAAAATATTGTGTGTCAGTTTAAGCACAGTCCTGTACAATTTTTCTAAGGGGACGTTTCAAGTACTAAGAAAGTGGGATAATATGAAGTGTGAGATTTGTCAGGGGTGGATTCAGGTACTTTTGGGCGGGGAGGGTAGGGGGCGTTGAGTCCTTTATCTCCCCCCTCCCCCCCCCCCCCTTTCCGATCCGCTACTTGGTACACGAGCTAACCTTCAAATGACTTTTGGTGTCATGATACTACTGACACAGTTGTGCATGTTATGTTCAAGGGCACTGGCGGCACGTGTCAAGGTTCCCTGTGGGAACGGGAGTGAGGGGTGGGGGATCGTAGCGAAGGAGGGAGAGGGGAGTGGGTGATTGGCCAATCTGCATCATTTGAGGTCTGTACGCAGTGGTTGGTCAATCAGAATCTATTTTGCCCACCTCCTATTTGCTCTAATTCAAAATGAATCATTTGATGTCTGTGTTCGGTAGAGAGAAGACCACTACAAAACCCCATCAGCAGGGAACAGTCACTGTTTTCAAAATGCAAAATCAGACTGAAACTAAATATAATAATATTAATAACGGGAAGGGGAGGTCGATCAATCGTTGGAACCCCTTCTTCTCAGGGAATTTGCTCAGAACGACCTTAATTGTTTAACAACAACAAAAAAATGTCAGACGTCTATTCTCAGTCAGAGCCTAGTTCACTAATACATTGCAGCCTCATGTAGTATCCGAATTGTGTAAAAAATAACGTTATCATCAACGTATATTCGCGTTATGCTTTTCGCAGCAGCCCAGTGCACTCCAGTAGATCTGCAGGAGCCCGAGGATTTATCAGACTATTCTGTACGATAGATGGCAGAGTAGCAGCAGTGCAGCGATATACGTCAACTAAACCCAGACACTGAGTTCCCCCTATGACCATCATCCGAACCACTCGTCAGACCTCTACCATCACCTACTGAGGTGATGTTATTGTGTATAATGTACATTCTAAATGTATGTGTTAGTGAACATTTGCTTGTAGGTTTCTCCTCAGATCGAGGGTGAATATAAAGCTCACGATTGAAAATGTAATGTTTTCACTGAACGAAAGGCATGTATAATATAAGAATTTCTCAGATCTATGTGCAATGTTCAACAATTAAACATGCCTTGTTCTACTAGACTACCACACTGTATGGGTTGGCGACTGTCTGAAAACAGTTAAGGTATACAACAATAGGAATACTGAGGGCTGCACTCACATTCCGTAATCAATATCTAGAAACCTAATGTGTACTAACCCAGCTATTCACAGTGCTGTAAATGAGCGTCTTAAGTAGTGTGAGTATGTGTACGACTTTTTTTAAAATACTGTACATGGTATGCACTTACAGAAGTCATTCACCAAAACGCCTCAGAGAACGTTTCTACTAAGAACGTTTATGAGTGTAGTGCTTATGTACGTTGTATGTATCGCACATCGTCGCTACCTGACGTAGGTAAATAATTACGTGTGTATATACATTATGTGATCAAAAGCACCCAGACACCCCCAAAACATACGTTTTTCGTGTTAGGTGCATTGTGTTGCTATCTACTGCCAGGTACTTCATATCAGCGACCTCAGTAGTCGTTAGACATCGTGAGAGAGAACAATGGGGCTCTCCGCGAGACTCACGGACTTTGAATGTGGCTAGGTGACTGGGTGTCACTTGTGTCATCCGTCCGTATGCGAGATTTCCACACTCCTAAACATCCATAGGTCCACTGTTTCCGATGTGATAGTGAAGTGGAAACGTGAAGGGACACGTACAGCACAAAAGCATACAGGCCGACCTCGTCTGTTCACTGAGAGAGATCGCCGACAGTTGAAGAGGGTCGTAATGTGTAATAGGCAGACATCTATCCAGACCATCACACAGGAATTCCAAACTGCATCAGGATCCACTGCAAGTAGTGTGACAATTAGGCGGGAGGTGAGAAAACGTGGAGGCTGGCCGAGCGGTTCTAGGCGCTACAGTCTGGAACGGCGCAGGTTCGAATACTGCCTCGGGCATGGATGTGTGGGACGTCCTTAGGTTAGTTGGGTTTAAGAAGTTCTAAGTTCTAGGGGACTGATGACCTCAGCAGTTAAGTCCCATAGTGCTCAGAGCCATTTGAACCATTTTGAGAAAACTTGGATTTCATGGTCGAGCGGCTGCTCATAAGCCACACATCACGCTGGTAAATGCCAAACGACACCTCGCTTGATGTGAGGAGCGTAAATATTGCACGATTGAACAGTGGAAAAACGGTGTGTGGTGTGACGAGTCACGGTACACAATGTAGCGATCCGATGGCAGGGTGTGGGTATGGCGAATGCCTGGTGAACGTCATCTGCCAGCATCTGCCACAAATGAGTGAACGTCTCCATTCTGCAGCCTATTATTGAATAAAAAAAGTGCATGTGAAGTAATGAATGGGTAAAAGCCTTCGATATTATAGTGTGATTGTCGTCATTCCATATTCATGACATTAGAAGTCCCAGCATGTGAGGACATGTCGAGACGATGTGTAAATCCAAAGCTTGTTGAAGTAACGTAATTATATTCCGTAATAGAGCAGTCGTCACATGTAGCAGAACATGCTTATGTTTCTACGCTGTTCCTTGTGAATAGCAGATTCCTCCCATATCAGAAAGAAAGAGCTTTCGTTTTCAGAGGAAATGTGGCATCTGAATTGCATAAAAAAGGTGACAGTAAATATTAACGTTTACCAAAACAGAGGCGATGTACCAGCTCTCTAATGACATCGCAGTCTTGTTGCAACCTTGCTGTAAGATTGCTGCAATCTTATTTCAGTTTTGCCGCAGTATTAGGCAACCATGCCACCAAGGCAGCCCTGTGGTGACGTTGGTTGAGACACACATGCGACACTGACATCCGTGTAGTCAACAACAGTCGCTCTTCTGGCAGAAGCAGTGGCAGAGCAGCAAGTCACAGAAAAATCATGCACCATAAACAGTCAAAGTACCTGAGTTATTCGTTTAAATAATGCACTGTGGTGGGATATTGACATAATTATTTGTTAAATAGTGTGCTGTCGTAATTGATTATCATGCGTACGTATACAGTGCATGATGCGTGTGTGTCTGTGAAGCAACGCACGCAAACGACACATGGCAGTGTGGTGCGATATCTGACTTTTGCGCTGCAGAGAGAGGTAGGGCAGATGCTGATCTGCAGATGAGAAATGCATCACAATCTGGCCTCTCAGTGAGGACCTTGGCTGAGAGATGCATGTATGCACATCAAAAAAGCTGTACATCACCCCGGTTCCCAGAACTCCTGACTGTGGATATTGTATGACAGACACAGTCCCTTTGATTGCCCAGAGATGTCACTAAACCCACCCAAAGATATAAATGAATGAGTAGCGTCTATTAGATAGAGGGGATCCGACAGCCGGTCAGCTACAGTCATTCCAAATGGCTCTGAGCACTATGCGACTTAACTTCTGAGGTCATCAGTCGCCTAGAACTTAGAACTAATTAAACCTAACTAACCTAAGGACATCACACACATCCATGCCAGAGGCAGGATTCGAACCTGCGACCGTAGCGGTCGCTACAGTCATTCCACCAGGAAGGAGATGCATGGCTCTTGTTGTCTGTAGTTCAACCATGCCTAGACGGTTAATACCGGGGTGCGATTGCGTCCGCGTTGTTACTTTGTGCCAGGAATGGCTCTCAACAAGGGAAGTGTCCAGGCCTCTCGGAGTGAACCAAAGCGATGGAGGAGATATAGAGAGACAGGAACTGTCGATGACATGCCCCGCTCAGGCCGCCCAAGGGCTACTACTGCAGTAGATGACCGCTACCTACGGATTATGGCTCGGAGGAACACTGACAGCAACGCCATCATGTTGAATAATGCTTTATATGCAGCCAAAGGACGTCGTGTTACGACTCATACTGTGAGCAATAGGCTGCATGATGTGCAACTTCACTCCCGACGTCCATGGCGAGGTCCATCTTTGCAACCATGACACCATGCAGCACGGTACAGATGGGCCCAACAACATGCAGAATGGACCGCTCAGGATTGGCATCATGTTCTCTTCATCGATGAGTGTCGCATATGCCTTAAACCAGACAATCGTCGGAGACGTGTTTGGAGGCAACCCGGTCGGGCTGAACGCTTTAGACACACTGCCCAGCGAGTGCAGCAAGGTGGAGGATCCCTGCTGTTTTGGGGTGGCATTATGTGGGGCCGACGTACGTCGCTGGTGGTCATGGACGGCGCCGTAACGGCTGTACGATACGTGACTGCCATCCTCTGACCAATAGTGCAACCATATCGACAGCATATTGGCGAGGCATTCGTCGTCAAGGACGACAATTCGAACCCCCATCGTGTACATCTTGTGAACGACTTCCTACAGGATAACATCGCTCGACTAGAGTGGCCAGCATGTTCTTCAGACATGAACCCTATCGAACATGCCGGGGATAGACTGAATAGGGCTATTTATGAACGACGTGACCCACCAACCACTCTGAGGGATCTGCGCCGAATCGCCGTTGAGGTGTGGGACAATCTGGACCAACATTGCCTTAATGAGCTTGTGAATAGTATGCCACGACGAATACAGGCATGCATCAGTGCTAGAGGACGTGCTACTGGTTATTAGAGATACCGGCGTGTACAGCATTCTGGACCACCACCACTGAAAGTCTCGCTGTATGGTCGTACAATATGCAATGTGTGGTTTTCATGAGCAGTGAAAAGGGTTGAAATGATGTTTATGTTGATCTCTATTCCAATTTTCTGTTCAGGTTCCGGAACTCACGGAACCGAGGTGACGCAAAACTTTTTTTGATGTGTGTATGTTGTTGCGCCTCTGATGTATTTGATGTGTGCATTCGAGTGTCAGCAGCTGGCTCTCCCTCTTCCTGCAGTCGCAGTAAGAAGAAGAAAAAATTATTCTACATCTCTACTAACATACATTAATAGAACGTGATTGAAACCATAATGTGGTGCAGACAATTTTCTCAGATCTGCTTTAGCTATGTTATTTGACATATTTTCATAGGGCTTTGCTCACACATAGGAAACTCACAAAGTTTTGTTTTTGACTGATCCCAAGTGCTTCATATGTGGCCCCCCTACTGATTCTGAAGATATGAACTCGAAAACCAAGTTCTTCTCATGTTTGGTGCAACATGACCCTATCAGTCGGTTCAGAAGACTGTTGATGCGAGCACATAGTTCTGTTATGTTTGTTGGTAGAGGAGGCGTAAACAATGAATCTTTCACATAACTCCACACAGAAAAAATAGCATGAGATTAGGGCAGGAGAGCGTAGAGTCCAGGAGATCACTTGCTGATCATCAACCCCACGATGACTGATCCTTCAGTTTCTCAGTTTCCTGTTTAAGAATTCACAAACCTCGTGATGAAAGTAGGATAAAGCACCGTCTTGTTGGTAGATGAAGTTCACACTGTCGGTCACAAGTTGTGACATGAGCAAATTTTCCCGAATATCCAGAAACCTGTATTCTGTAACGGTTTTTTCACAGAAGGAAAAGGGACTGTAAACTTTAAACCACGAGACTGCACAGAACACATTAAATTTTGGTGAATCTCACATGTGCAGCACCATAGCGTGGGAATTCCCTGTCTCCCAGATTCGCACATAGTGTCTATTCGCTGTACCATTCACAAAAAAAGTTACTTCATTACCTAAGATGAGTTTCTCACAAAACCCGCCCCCCATAATCTGTTGGAACTGAGCCGAAAATTCAAAACATCTGACTTTGTCTTCGAGAGTCCCTACCTGAGGAAATTCCAACGTCGAGTTGTAGGTCTTTTCAATTGATGCCACATTGGGTGACTGATGTGTCGATGACGATGAAATGATGATGAGGACAACTCAACATCCAGTCCTCGGGTCCGCTGTATGGCTGTCAGACATGCGGACCACTCCGCTATAGGGGTGGAGAAAACTTCTCGAGTTTCTCTATATGAGTGTTGAATTTTGTGACAAAACATCAATTATTTAGCTACAGCGAATTTACGAAACAGCTTCATTGATTTATAATAACCTCGTATATATCAACAGCTATTGGTAAATCGCTCGCCCAGTCATGCGAAGACTTTCAGAGGCTTACAAAGTCGAAGTGTAACTCATCGCAGCTGCCTGTTGTTTAATGCTGTAATGTCCGTTACAGCTTAAATAAGAGCACCTGTAATGGCATCAGCATGGGAACGACGTCTGATGATAAGTACTATGCAGTGGTCTAATTCTAGAATCTGTGGTATAGTGATGTTGAAGTAAAATCATCACTAGTTGAGTGGAATCGTCTATATTGTGTCTCAGTGGAGATTTATGCATTGTTCCATGGAAAAACTCTCTCCTCCTCAGTGATACTTAGTGATCGTACTATCACAACAGTAGACTTCCTAAGAACAGTTAAACTATTTCACGAGAGAGAGCGCAATCACCTATAGGAGCACACTTTTAAGAATTTAATGCATTTCAGTCATGAAATTCAACACGCTCTAGGCTGTCGGCAAAGCTGGAGACCATAAATCTGTCAATGCTGCAAGAGATGTCTCACAAAACTCCTCACCCATCAGAAGAAACTATCGCTCAAATCTACGATTCATATTGTGCAGCCGGCCAGGGTGGCCGAGCGGTTCTAGGCGCTACAGTCTAGAACCGCGCGACCGCTACGGTCGCAGGTTCGAATCCTGCCTCGGGCATGGATGTGTGTGATGTCCTTAGGTTAGCTCCAACGTCAGGCGCGTAATGGGGCCCCTTAGGGAAATGGCAGCAAGAGAGGGGAAGAAAACCAATGTGCACTCCGTGTGCATACCGGGGGGAGTCATTCCAGATGTGGAAAGGGTCCTTCCGGATGCCATGAAGGGTACAGGGTGCACCTATCTGCAGGTGGTCGCTCATGTCGGCACCAATGATGTGTGTCGCTATGGATCGGAGGAAATCCTCTCTGGCTTCCGGCGGCTATCTGATTTGGTGAAGACTGCCAGTCTCGCTAGCGGGATGAAAGCAGAGCTCACCATCTGCAGCATCGTCGACAGGACTGACTGCGGACCTTTGGTACAGAGCCGAGTGGAGGGTCTGAATCAGAGGCTGAGACGGTTCTGCGACCGTGTGGGCTGCAGATTCCTCGACTTGCGCCATAGGGTGGTGGGGTTTCGGGTTCCGCTGGATAGGTCAGGAGTCCACTACACGCAACAAGCGGCTACACGGGTAGCAGGGGTTGTGTGGCGTGGGCTGGGCGGTTTTTTAGGTTAGATGGCCTTGGGCAAGTACAGAAAGGGCAACAGCCTCAACGGGTGCGGGGCAAAGTCAGGACATGCGGGGACCAAGCAGCAATCGGTATTGTAATTGTCAACTGTCGAAGCTGCGTTGGTAAAGTACCGGAACTTCAAGCGCTGATAGAAAGCACCGAAGCTGAAATCGTTATAGGTACAGAAAGCTGGCTTAAGCCAGAGATAAATTCTGCCGAAATTTTTACAAAGGTACACACGGTGTTTAGAAAGGATAGATTGCATGCAACCGGTGGTGGAGTGTTCATCGCTGTTAGTAGTAGTTTATCCTGTAGTGAAGTAGAAGTGGATAGTTCCTGTGAATTATTATGGGTGGAGGTTACACTAAACAACCGAACTAGGTTAATAATTGGCTCCTTTTACCGACCTCCCGACTCAGCAGCATTAGTGGCAGAACAACTGAGAGAAAATTTGGAATACATTTCACATAAATTTTCTCAGCATGTTATAGTCTTAGGTGGAGATTTCAATTTACCAGATATAGACTGGCACACTCAGATGTTCAGGACGGGTGGTAGGGACAGAGCATCGAGTGACATTATACTGAGTGCACTATCCGAAAATTACCTCGAGCAATTAAACAGAGAACCGACTCGTGGAGATAACATCTTGGACCTACTGATAACAAACAGACCCGAACTTTTCGAATCTGTATGTACAGAACAGGGAATCAGTGATCATAAGGCCGTTGCAGCATCCCTGAATATGGAAGTTGATAGGAATATAAAAAAAGGGAGGAAGGTTTATCTGTTTAGCAAGAGTAATAGAAGGCAGATTTCAGACTACCTAACAGATCAAAACGAAAATTTCTGTTCCGACACTGACAATGTTGAGTGTTTATGGAAAAAGTTCAAGGCAATCGTAAAATGCGTTTTAGACAGGTACGTGCCGAGTAAAACTGTGAGGGACGGGAAAAACCCACCGTGGTACAACAACAAAGTTAGGAAACTACTGCAAAAACAAAGAGAGCTCCACTCCAAGTTTAAACGCAGCCAAAACCTCTCAGACAAACTGAAGCTAAACGATGTCAAAGTTAGCGTAAGGAGGGCTATGCGTGAAGCGTTCATTGAATTCGAAAGTAAAATTCTATGTACCGACTTGACAGAAAATCCTAGGAAGTTCTGGTCTTACGTTAAATCAGTAAGTGGCTCGAAACAGCATATCCAGACACTACGGGATGATGATGGCATTGAAACAGAGGATGACACGCGTAAAGCTGAAATACTAAACACCTTTTTCCAAAGCTGTTTCACAGAGGAAGACCGCACTGCAGTTCCTTCTCTAAATCCTCGCACAAACGAAAAAATGGCTGACATCGAAATAAGTGTCCAAGGAATAGAAAAGCAACTGGAATCACTCAATAGAGGAAAGTCCACTGGACCTGACGGGATACCAATTCGATTTTACACAGAGTACGCGAAAGAACTTGCCCCCCTTCTAACAGCCGTGTACCGCAAGTCTCTAGAGGAACGGAGGGTTCCAAATGATTGGAAAAGAGCACAGATAGTCCCAGTCTTCAAGAAGGGTCGTCGAGCAGATGCGCAAAACTATAGACCTATATCTCTTACGTCGATCTCTTGTAGAATTTTAGAACATGTTTTTTGCTCGCGTATCATGTCATTTCTGGAAACCCAGAATCTACTATGTAGGAATCAACATGGATTCCGGAAACAGCGATCGTGTGAGACCCAACTCGCCTTATTTGTTCATGAGACCCAGAAAATATTAGATACAGGCTCCCAGGTAGATGCTATTTTTCTTGACTTCCGGAAGGCGTTCGACACAGTTCCGCACTGTCGCCTGATAAACAAAGTAAGAGCCTACGGAATATCAGACCATCTGTGTGGCTGGATTGAAGAGTTTTTAGCAAACAGAACACAGCATGTTGTTATCAATGGAGAGACGTCTACAGACGTTAAAGTAACCTCTGGCGTGCCACAGGGGAGTGTTATGGGACCATTGCTTTTCACAATATATATAAATGACTTAGTAGATAGTGTCGGAAGTTCCATGCGGCTTTTCGCGGATGATGCTGTAGTATACAGAGAAGTTGCTGCATTAGAAAATTGTAGCGAAATACAGGAAGATCTGCAGCGGATAGGCACTTGGTGCAGGGAGTGGCAACTGACCCTTAACATAGACAAATGTAATGTATTGCGAATACATAGAAAGAAGGATCCTTTATTGTATGATTATATGATAGCGGAACAAACACTGGTAGCAGTTACTTCTGTAAAATATCTGGGAGTATGCGTACGGAACGATTTGAAGTGGAATGATCATATAAAACTAATTGTTGGTAAGGCGGGTACCAGGTTGAGATTCATTGGGAGAGTGCTTAGAAAATGTAGTCCATCAACAAAGGAGGTGGCTTACAAAACACTCGTTCGACCTATACTTGAGTATTGCTCATCAGTGTGGGATCCGTACCAGGTCGGGTTGACGGAGGAGATAGAGAAGATCCAAAGAAGAGCGGCGCGTTTCGTCACTGGGTTATTTGGTAACCGTGATAGCGTTACGGAGATGTTTAATAAACTCAAGTGGCAGACTCTGCAAGAGAGGCGCTCTGCATCGCGGTGTAGCTTGCTCGCCAGGTTTCGAGAGGGTGCGTTTCTGGATGAGGTATCGAATATATTGCTTCCCCCTACTTATACTTCCCGAGGAGATCACGAATGTAAAATTAGAGAGATTAGAGCGCGCACGGAGGCTTTCAGACAGTCGTTCTTCCCGCGAACCATACGCGACTGGAACAGGAAAGGGAGGTAATGACAGTGGCACGTAAAGTGCCCTCCGCCACACACCGTTGGGTGGCTTGCGGAGTATCAATGTAGATGTAGATGTAGATGTAGTTAGGTTTAAGTAGTTCTAAGTTCTAGGGGACTGATGACCTCAGAAGTTAAGTCCCATAGTGCTCAGAGCCATATTGTGCATTAATACAAGAAGAAATGCATTATCTAGATGTCTACGATCTTACTTAATTTTTTTCGAATACCATCCTATAAGTAAGAGCATATGAACAAAAAAGAGTAATATTTTCTTTTTTCTATAAAAGCATCCTGTATGCTAATATAATTGTGAAGTTGTCACCTTGACTGCTTGGATGAACCAACCCCATCACAAGAGTCCTGTAATAACCGACTGGTCCTGTAGGGATACTGGATACCGGGCAAGAAGAGAAATTGTTCACTACTTCCCAATAGTACATGTACTTCGATTGTTGGGATATCTGACTGCAGTGAGACTAAGCTTCTTCTGTCAATGTCAACACATCCTGAGGGGATTCGCTTCGAGTATGTATATATATATATATTTTCAAAAGCTGTATTTCAGACCAAATATCAGCTATTACAGGAGATTTTGAGTGGCACTGAAGAAGTAACCTACCAGACATTTAGTGACACCAGCGACATTCCACCACCTGAGCAAGTAGAACCAAACAGTGTATTCATATTTGATGATGTATTGAAAAACCACGAACAGACAGGCAAATATTTTTTCTTTCGGCTGTCATGTAAAAGCTGATGTCTTTTATTTGAGCCAGATATATTCCAAAGCCGTTGGTAAGGGACAATGCAAATCTTATTATAGCATTCAAACAGGGCTCCATAAATTTAAAACACCGGTGTCAAAAATTAAAGCAACAAACTGCTAATCCTGTCCTGTGCCTAATTCACGATATAATCACACAAACTGTCAATCAGATGTCCGTACGATCGGGTTCTGCGCGGTATATGGCATTCCGGACAACGTACAACCATGCCAACGACGACGTCAGGACACCTATGAAACGATGTAGTGTTTACCGGGTAGCCCCACATCCACGATCTCTGTGTACACAGTCACAGAGGGTGCAGTATGGCACAGAGAAGATGCCTGCCAGATTTTCTGCGGTGGAGGGCCATAGAAAGAAAGGAAGCAGGACAATAACGGACTGATTTGGCCCGATGGCTTAAAGTGAATCGTTCTGTTGTTTCCCGTATGTGGCGACGGTTTATACAGACCGAAACTGTATCCCGAAGACCACGATAGGGCCGACCACGTATGACTTCAGAAGAGAGTGCCATTATTTGCGTGTAAGGGCATGACATTACCGACTTAGTACTGGATGGCAACTGGCACGTTAGCTAGCACCATCCACTGCCACGTGTTGCATCGAGGAAAACGGTATTGGCAGAGTGGCCTTTACTCTCAGAGACATGCTGTATGTCTATCTCTGATGCGTCTTCACAGAAGGGAACGTCTAGAGAGGAGTCTTCAGCATGCCACCTGGACAGTCGAACAGTGGACCAGTCTCGTTTCACATATGAATCCTGATTTAGTCTGGAGAATCTCGATGGATTCGCATCTGAAGGGAATGTGGAACACGATTTCGAGACCCAAACATTGTGGAAATAGACCGAGATCGAGGACGATCCCTAATGGTGTGTGCAAGGATTATATTTACCACTCGAACCACTCCTCATGCAATTGTACAGATGAATCGGCAAGGTTTAACTGCTGTTAGATATCGTGACGACATCTTGGGACCTCATCTGCGGTTGTTGTGAGGTGCTGTGGCCCAAGACGTCGCATTGATGGACAATAATGCTCGACCTCATAGAGCACGGGTGGCTAATGTTTTCGTGGAAAAGGAAGATGCTGCACCCATGGTGAGACCTGCTCGTTCTCCCGACTGGAATCCCATAGAGCATGTCTGGGATGCACTAAGGAAACGGGTTTCATCACGTCAGCATCCACCAACCACTCCCCCAGACTGCGAGCAGCTCTGCAGGAAGAATGGGCGTTACTGCCTCAACATGAGACTGATGACATCATTTACAGCATGCCCCGTCGTTGTCAGGCCTGTATTGCTGCCACAGATGGTCACATCCCATGCTGAGCACATTAACCAGTTGTCGGAATGTGTGTACAAATCCGTTAAGTTGAAAAAAAACCAAGAACATTTTTGTCAACCGTTATGCATGTTGCAGTCATTTGCGTTCTGTATTCTTTACACTGTTTACACTTTAATATCACCTGTTTACACTGTTTTGTGACAAAATAAACACAACCTTGCAAAATATCCTTTTTGTTGCTTCAATTTTTGACATCAGTGTACTTGTAGAAACCGACATAACATTCAATGAATTTGTTAGCATATTAGGAGATTGCTGGCATCACACGCTGTATGGCTTTCTGATGGCTGATCAAATGAGGAACCTGATTGAAGGTTGACAAAGACAAAACTTCCAGGCATTTCTACTTAAAAGGTAGTGCACTAACATGCAGCTATATCAGTGTGCTCTATACTACGGACAAATTCGCACGCATCTCATATACTCATTCTGAGGGTGTGGGGCACAGAACAAACGTATGTCCATACAGTGATAGAAAAATAGAGATACTTAACACAAAATTAACGGAACTGAAAAGTCTTATCAAAACAGTAGCTAGAAAAGGTGAGATGTTGAAGGACAGAATTGAAGAAGCCAGTGTAATACTAACGAAATCAGTTAGTTTTATCAGGGTAGACTGGTGTAGTGTCAAAGTATATGCAATAGAGGCTGGGATACGGAAATTGAGAAAACACCAGGTTCATTAGAGCTAATATTCTTCAAAACTTCAATTTCTGAGAACCATCTGCCAAAAGAGAAAAAAAGATGCTGAAATATAATGTATGACCAATGCACATAGGAAAGGTAACGACCCAAAAGGACAAATAAAAGGCTGTAAAGTAAGAAATACAATAATAATAATAATAATAATAATAACAAGTTTGTGTGGCTCAATGGTTGGCGTCTTTCTATTGGACGCCTCTTTGGCAACTTGTGTGCCTCGATCCCACCCCAGTGAACCTACAGTTCAACGTCGAATCCAAACCATGTATTCTTTCTGGAGACTGCGTACATAGTTGAGAGGTGAAGACTATGTTAAAACGATGACTGAAAAATCCGTGTCTGGCCAAGAATCGATCCCATGTCTTTTTGGTTTCCAGGCACGTATTTTATCACTACACCACCTGATTTAAAAGGTGCATGTCGCACAGGCAAAGGCATCGAAGCTCAGCATAAAAGACTGAATAAATGTGAAATATGTGTGCTAAGGTGATCCGAACAAAGTTGTAGAATGGTTATGACTGCTCACAGCATTGACCACAGCAGGGAATGAAATCGTATCAATCATTTCAGAGCTCTGAGAAAAACATCTCATCAAGTAATTATGGAGACAATCATCAATGAGCTCCACAAGCCTGTGAGCAAAACATTCTCATATAGACTTGTCCTAACATGAGGTTTAGATGATTTATGGCAGGCTGATCGCACAGACATTAACCATTATTCATAATCGAATATATGTTTCAAATATATTTTAATGGCCATACATACGTTTTCATAATTTGCTTGGGCCCTGCCTATGACGGCAAAGACAGGCAAGGATTTGCGCAAGTGTTTGAGTAACTGCAACAGCCGGGGAACAATGGATGTCCTGAAAATCTTCATACCAACTGTGGGATAAATTTTATAATACACATTCCAAGTCGGTAATAGGATGATATGAAATAAACCACTACTTGATGTTCTCCCATACGAAAGCACACATTGTGGAATGTTTGAACAAGTTGGTAGAAAACCATATGTCAATGAGATTTAATCTTTGTGGGTCATACAAATGATATTCTTCCACAAATAGTTGAGCAGTATAAATGAACAAAGTATCATGTGACTAAAATAAGACCTATTGATTTATGTGATAACGGACTTAAGAAATACAACATACAATCATATTAGCATGGTGTGGCTGTGGCTAAGCCATGTCTCCGCAATATCCTTTCTTTCAGGAGTGCTAGTTCTGCAAGATTCGCAGGAGAGCTTCTGTAAAGTTTAGAAGGTAGGAGACGAAATACTGGCAGAAGTAAAGCTGTGAGGACGGGGCGTGAGTCGTGCTTGGGTAGCTCAGTTGGCAGAGCACTTGCCCGCGAAAGGCAAAGGTCCCGAATTCGAGTCTCGGTCCGGCACACAGTTTTAATCTGCCAGGAAGTTTCATATCAGCGTACACTCCACTGCAGAGTGAAAATCTCATTCTCGATATTAAGATGGTGGATCCACGCAAGCATAAATTCTGTGTGGGTGATTTGGTATTTATCTAGAAATACAAAACTGCATTTGGGAAGTATCAGTCAGCAGAGATATTCCAAACTGTAGTGCACAGACCCGAGAACCTACATCTTAAACGACAGTGAAGGTGAAACTGCCGAAAGGTTTCACACAGAGGAATTACAGTGTCTAGCTCACAATGATAACGGAATCAGTATACTAGATAATGTCTGCAAGGAGTCTGATATTGCATAAACTACATATACAGATCGTCAAATTGCAGATCGAATATTAGCTGATTAAGCTTTGCAGATAAGTGGAGGAAAGGATATAGGCATAGGAAAATGTATTGGAGCATTCATAGTTGATCAATCAATTCATGTCAAATATACCTTGGGTGCTGTAACAAATTTCAAGCAAATTGCGAATGCAGCTAGTTGTGCACCAAAGGACAAAACCTGTAGAACGTCCAAAAAAATTACATACAGTCAGCGGTGGCAGTAGCTGAAAGTGCCTTGAAGCAGAAAGGAGTAGAAAGAAGAAGTGATATAATGGCAAGGGATATCTACCAATACCTAAGACATCAGGTGAAATCATCTCACTTCTAATTCCTGCTCACGTAGGACTATCAGCAGTCTGTTCTTTGGCTGGAGGAGCTGCTGTCAAAGCTCAAGCAGTGAAGAAAGCACAGGACACAGAGTAGCAACTATAGGAAGTTAAAAGGCGTAATAGGCCAATGGAGGCCATATCTGTCAGTAAAGGACTGTATTTGAATTTACACGGGAAAGGTCTTGGGCTGTTCATGGAAAAAGGAGCTCATATTGGTACTACAGGACAGGCCACTTATTACATACCCCCAGCTTACAAAAATTTATTGAAATTCAAATGGTCAGGATGAATAGGGCACTGAAATTAAATATTGTTCAAAAATGGTTCAAATGGCTCTGAGCACTATGGGACTTCACTTCTAAGGTCATCAGTCTCCTAGAACTTAGAACTACTTAAACCTAACTAACCTAAGGACATCACACACAGCCATGCCCGAAGCAGGATTCGAACCTGTGACCGTAGCGGTCCTGCGATTCCAGACTGTAGCGCCTAGAACCTCACGGCCACCCAGGCCGGCGAAATATTGTTCTCTTTAGACTTAGTTTATTACAAATACAACATGTGCATTCCCAAAATTAGCAACAGATCAAATTACAAAAAAGAAAGATGTTGATGGCTGGTAAAATTATTAAAGGGAAGAGGGTCAAGCTAAATTGATGCCTCCCTCGAGGTAATGGTAACAACACCTTCTGGGTATGTGTGAGGTACTGACCTAGAATTTCAACCGCTAGCTGAACGTGAATACGACTTAAGTTGGTTGAGCTGGCCGAAGTGGCCGTGCGGTTAGAGGCGCTGCAGTCTGGACCCGCAAGACCGCTACGGTCGCAGGTTCGAATCCTGCCTCGGTCATGGATGTTTGTTATGTCCTTAGGTTAGTTAGGTTTAACTAGTTCTAAGTTCTAGGGGACTAATGACCTCAGCAGTTGAGTCCCATAGTGCTCAGAGCCATTTTTTAAGTTGGTTGAAATACAGGACAGCAGGTCACATCGATTCGCTGCAGTGAAGACTAAATCCTGAGACAAGGACTGCTAATAGGCCCACGCTGCCGATATGCTCTACTATGAACTGTCCCATATGTGATGTTGAGACTGCCCGTAGGCGTGTAACTGCAAAGGCTGCGACTGGCGTACCCTCGCGCCGAGACGTGCAGAGAATCACACCTGGAGTGCCGAAAAAACGAAGACCGTCCTCTGCGGCGGCTCTCCGCCAACTTGCCGAGCGTACAGCGTACCTTGGCCGAACTGCCCAGACCATCCTCTATGATGGACTTCCACTGAATGCCATGGAAATCACACGTCTCTTCTCTTCTCCATACCAGATACACTTGGAGTCGCAAAAAATAGTCTCCTCAAATGGCCAAGCTGCTAGCCCCAATTGCGTCAGTCGTGTACTTATAACACCTACATATGACATAGCGGTATTCATAGAATGATAAAGTTTGCCACCAAAATCTGTCCCTTCCCCTACTACACTTGGCGCCAAAGAAACGCACGTGCGTTTCACGTCTGTAGCGGACAATGCGCTCCTCCCCAGAGCAAACCATAAACCTCAGCTCCCGTCTGTCGGTTGCACGCCAGAGGTGAACAATACGCCTCCATAATGCAGGCCAATGGCCATTGTCCTGCTGAAAACTGGCCGCCCTTGTGGGCCGACTTTATGGCGAGACTCCACCGCCTGCGCTCAGAAGCAAAGCGGTCACGCTTTTGTAAAGCCCGAATACTTTCCTGGAAGAGCCTGTGGCTGTTTCTTTGACTTCTGCCAGATCTCACTGCCGTCCTTGCCGACACAGAAAAAAATCTAGTGCCACAACCATTACTACTAGTGGCAAACTAAACTCTGTAATTCTCTGCCAAGCCTACAATTAATTGTTCTGATGGCTCACTACATAAATGAGATGGCTGCAGGGACTACTTAATTAACATGGGGTGAAACATGGTGAGACCAAGTAGTTGCCACCTTTCACACTTACAAATACAAAATTTCGAGGACCTGTCAAGTCATGAAGTGAACACTCCAAAAACGAATTCACAGAATCCAGATATTGATGGCTCCAGGTATGCAAGTATCGATGTATCTGACTGTCTATACATGGAGTGCATACAGGCCTAAAGATGACATTGATGAGATGCCAAAATTGTTCGTCTAACTAAAATAAATTCATAAAACGTACGACTGTGACGATTTTTCTTTGGTAAATGAAAGAACTTATTTAACTTTGAATCGTTCATTTTGGAAGCAGTTAAGCTTAATTTTGAAGATATCGTTGGTATTCACATGTCTATTACGAGTATTGTCGTTTTTGTTGAGTTAAAATTTGCCGAATTATGTGACAAAGTTATTTAATCTTGAGGAGGAACATTGAAGTTGAGACATAGTGACAGAAATATTAACCATTCTGAGATCGGTATTAGAATAGTAAGATTATTTGAACTGTCCTTTAAAGTTTCGGCCGAGCAAACAAATGCAGTGGTATCAGTTTATGGACAAGTTTTCACAAGGGACATCTTTGACCTCGAACGCCTGGGGAACTGCAGGAAACCATGCTTACAGTTAGACTAACACTCGATCATAAAAACAGCAGTATTCTGTGTCAGTTCTATGTAAAACTCCGCGCTTATCTGCTAGTGCCATCAGACGGTGGCTTGTTGTAGCTGCACTAATAAACACTCTAGTTCAGTGAATGGTATAGCTGCAGTACAAATGTGTTCCTTGGTGTCTTCACTTAGGGGTTACTTTGTAAACTGTGTACTGTGTTATCATGAAGTCAATTAATCCTAGAAATGTGGTTCAAATATTAAGGACAAAGTTGCAGCGTGCTGAATACTGAAATTAAATCGAGGTCGAAGATAGAGAGTTCACAGATATATAATATAACATAATAATTCAGAAATATAATGGGGATGACAGAGAAATAAATGACGCTACGCTGGATAAATATATTGATTTTGAAGGGCAGGAAGAACCTAAACCTGAAGCTGGCTGTTCAGGCAGTACACGTCAGTCATCCCCGGAGCAACAGTGCATTAGAAGATACTGATGATAGTGTACTAGAGAACATTCATGAAGACTATCACAATTGTTGCTTCAGTTCCTAGAGCAGATAATGAGGCGTTTTAAGTGCATTAAAAGGAAATCAAGTTGCAGATTAATTCTAAACTGTGTGTCTAGAAAAGGCGAGCAGGAGCTCGTTTCAAATGGAACAGATTGTCTGCGTACTATAAAAGAGCATGTAATATCGCAATTTGGTAGAGCAAGATCGTACGGATCTACAGTTCACTCTTGGCAACTGCAAATGTGGGCACTAGAAGTGTCTGAAATGGTTGGCTTGGACAATTTCAAAGCCTCGATTTCTTTTAGACAATATTGAGGTTGAATATGGTATTTCACGCAGGCATATTACTGCACTTGTCACACGTAGGGACATAGAAGACGCTGATAATATACGTCAGGAGGCTGAATATGGTATTTCATGCAGGCATATTATTACACTTGCCACATGTAAGGACAGAAGACGATAGCAGTATACGTCAGGAAGCATGGAGGAAGTGGACGTGTTTATGATCGAGCAGCGTATGGAAAAAGACAATCTTTGGAACAGTGACCAGAATCAATTCCAGGGTGAAATTTTTTCATCATCAACACTGTCTGACAGGCGAGAGAAAACTACAGCCAGTGCGTTGCAGGCTGTACATAGCTCTACCCACAGCTACACAAATGATGTGGTTTTATCAATTACAGGCAAACTAGCAAACAAGTTTTACATCTGATTTCAAAAGCCACAAGACACTTTCGGCCCAAATATTTCAAAGAAACTTGAAACAAACTTCTTGAGTTTCTCCCGGCGTATTTGATAATCAAAATATCCACGGGTGTACTGCCGGTCTACTGTGTCCAACGGGCACAATATTTCGGCGATCATACATGTCGCCATCATCAGGTGAACTGACGGACTGAGCTCCTGTGAACGTGCCGGCACGGAGATCCGGCACGTTCACAGGAGCTCAGTCCGTCAGTTCACCTGATGATGGCGACATGTATGGTCGCCGAAATATTGTGCCCGTTGGACACTGTAGACCGGCAGTACACCAGTGGATATTTTGATTATTGCAACAAACTGCCCACGAAACATTCATGTGGAGGCAAGGAAAAGTGGAAAAATGACTAAAGCACACAAACGTTTTCTAACTTCAGTACTTGGTGAACATGAAAAAGTGAAAAGGGCCTAGTGCTGTGTGATGTGTGATTTCTGGTCGGGTCATACAGATTGTGCCCTTCTAGATCCAAGTTTTCCGAACAAAGATGTTATACTGACACGGAAAAAAAAAACAAAATATTGCCTACCTCTTAAGGTGGCAATATAATCAGAAGGATTGCTGATTTGTAAGTGAGACGACATCAGCCAATTGCACGTTGACCGACCACTCTCCAGGACGACAACGCGGTGGCAGCGCCCACTACACAAAGAGGACATTAGCGCCACGCCACGTGGCCGTGGCCCAGTTCTGCGAGTCCTACAGCAGCGAGTTCAAGAACACCATCAAGGCTAGCCATTTCGCTTCTACTGTGTAGCATTGTCTATACTGAAGAGATTTCTTATTATGACCTTCGCCCTTTGATGTGACACATCTGTATTTCACAATGTTAAGTATTGTGACCATTTCTTTTGTAATAAACTTCATTAATACGATTTGCTTCAATTGTTGTCTAGAGATCCTAGAAAGCAAGTTACCTAGGCACCCCATTTTTGATGAGTGGGTAGGATACAACATTAGCGACGAGTCTTCCAACGAACCTACATCCGACAGCCACCACAGATTCTATGTTCTCTTTACGAGGGTTTTTGTATATTGCTGGACCCTTAATTCTATGTGTTTCGTGTGTTATCTGGTGCAGGACTAAAGTGTAGACTGGACAAGTGTGATTTTTTAAAACTTGAGTTACAGTCTCATGGTCATGTGATAAACAATCAAGGTGTACATCCTCTTCAGTAGCATTTGTAAGCCACATGAGATTTGCCAGTTCCTTGCGATGTCTCAGAATTGTAGTCAGTCTTAGCGAAAATGAACTATTATATTCGGTTCATACCTAATGCTGCCCAAATCGCGGCTCCATTGCATCGCTTGCATCGCAGGAATGTGCCCTTTGTTAAGACAGATGAGTGCCTAGAGCTTCACAAAAACTTAAAGATGCATGGCATAGTGATCGATGTTTGGTGCACTTTGATCCTGACAAATCAGTCGTGTTGCAAGTTGACGCATCTTCTTACGGAATCGGCGCATTGCTTTCGCACAGAATTGGGCGTTGTCCAAAGCTCAGTTTAATTACTCACAAATAGAGAAAGAGGCATTGGCTATTGTGTATGGTGTCACAAAATTCCTTGGCAGAAAATTCTACTTAGTAATTGATCACAAGCCATTGCAATCCTTGTTTCATCCGACGAATCCGGTTCCTGTACGAACTGCCCAAAAATTGCAGAGCCTCTGTTGTTGTCTTAATATAAGTATAAGATTGTATATCGTCCGACAACTCAACATTGTGATGCGGATGCACTTTCACGTCTTCCGATTGGCCCTGATACAGACTCTGACGCCGGCCGCGGTGGCCGAGCGGTTCTAGGCGCTTCAGTCCGGCACCGCGCGACTGCTACGGTCGCAGGTTCGAATCCTGCCTCGGGCATGGATGTGTGTGCTGTCCTTAGGTTAGTTAGGTTTAAGTAGTTCTAAGGTTTAGGGGACTGATAACCTCAGATGTTAAGTCCCATAGTGCTGAGAGCCATTTGAACCATTTGAACAGACTTTGGCGCTTCTGTTGCATCTTGTTGTCACATCGATGCTGATGATTCTGAATTACTTCAATACTTTCCTCTGAACTATAGGAAAACTGCACAGGCCACGTTAGCCGATTCAGATTTGAACATTTTACTGATATACATTCGCACATCGTGGCCTCGCTCATTGCACAGGCATAAAGAACTCTGTAGTGCGCCAGTACTTGGCACGTCGGCATAGCCTAGATATAGAGAAAGGAGTGATTCTTATTCAAAATTAAAGAGGACAGTCATGTGTGTTGATTCCCAAAGCTTTACAAAAAGAAGTGTTGCAGTTACTTCACCAAGGACACTGGGGGACTGTTCGTACGAAACAGTTAGCGTGTCAACACTGTACTTGGCAGGGAATCACACCCAAATGGGACAGATGTGGTCACAGTGCCACGCATGTGCGGAAAATCAGTCCGCTGCGCTACAAAAATTCTCTGCTTGGCCTAAGTCGCAAGAACGATGGCAAAGTGTGCAGTTTGCGGGACCTTGTTGGAACACTCGTTGGTTGATTGTGGTCGACTCTTATAGCAAGTTTCCTTTTTCGGTGCCAATGAACTCGACAACGTCACGTAGCACAATTCAGGTGTTATCCTCTATTTTTTGCCTCGAAGGTTTACCTGAAGTCACAGTGTCGGACAACGGCCCTCTGTTCACGTCACATGTAGCATCTAACTAGTGCACCGCTCCATCCAAAGTCAAAAGGCGAAGGGGAAAGTTTTGTTAGAACATTCAAGCAGCAGATGGCAAAACTTCGCACCGCACACACCAGAGATCAGGCATTGCAACTGTTTCTCGCTTTCTATCGTTCGCAACCACGAGATGGACCGTCGCCGGTGGAACCGCTTCACGGCCGCCGCCATCGGACACTGCTCCACCTGCTCCACCCTCCTCAGCATACGGTGCCGAAGGAAGGCCGCAAGTTTCGCTTCGTGCCGCATGATATTGTGTTTTACAGGGTTTTTAGCTGCATCAGACGGTGGACTCGAGGCGAGTTCCTTCGTCGACTCGGCGCATGCATGTATTTCATTTCAGGCCTAGGCGCCGACGTCGCAGCCAAATTCGCCACTGTTATGTGCACGGTGATCCTTCTGTACCCCTTCCCTCAGATTCACGGATCCCAAGAACAGCGCGGCCACAGCAGCCGCCAAAAGGTGTCGTCACGACACCGCGGGACGACGGCATGGAGCCTTCGCCTTCGCGTCCTCCGTCTCCTCTCGTCCTACCAATGGAGCTGGACCCGCCCACACCGCAGCAGCCGACGCCTTGTACATCATGGTATGGGCCTCAGGAGGTGGACGCGTACCCCTGTGGCCGTTTTCTGGGAGACATTTCCGACAGAGCGAAGGCCGTATGGCGGAGTACGACCGGAAGCCTGATGTCCCCTGCAGCCACAGCTTCCGGTCCAGCGCAGAGTCCACGATTCTGTCTCCCCTCCCGTTGTCGAGCTCCTTATTCCACGACACTTTGGGGGATGGGATGTTCCGGCGTGAAGTCAAGCGCCGGCACGCCAGGCGGGAACGTTAGAGTAGAGACGACGTCAGCCAATGGCACGCTAACTGACCCCTCTCCAGGATGACAACACGATGTCAGCGCTCTCTACACGAAGAAGACATAAGCGCCCGTCACCCGGCCGAGACCCAGCTCTGTGAGTTCTAAAGCAGCAAGTTCAAAAATACCATCAATACTTGTCATTTCGCTTCTACTATGTAGCATTGTCTATACTGAAGAGATTTCTTATTTTATCTGTCGCCCTTTGATGCGACACATAAGTATTTCACAAAGTTAAGAATTGTAATTATTTCCCTTTGTAATAAACTTCATTACTACGATTTGCTTGAATTGTTGCCGAGCGATCTGAGAAAGCAGGTTTCCTAGGCACCCTATATTTGACGAGTAGGCAGGATACCGCAGTAAGTCTACAGTGTGCCAAACGACAAGTGATCGTTATTTCATCATCAAACTTCACCCTGTGATTTAAAATCAATTTGCAGCACCAAAGTATGTTGCGACATTTTTTGCGAAAGACCGGTTATGACATTAACATACTGATATCATCATTTGAAAATGTAATTAGTGCGGCTTTTTACAATGGGCTGCTTGAATTCGAAAGTGGTTTTAAATTTAAAAACGCGGCTGTAATGAGGTGTGCACATTTTTCTCTTCCCTTTTTCTTAACCACTTCATCGAAATCCCGCATCTGAACTATGAGGGCTAATATAAGCACTATCAGGTGGGTAGGATATGTGTGTTTTGCGCTATTATATTTACTTTAAGCAGAGGGTTTTTGGCACTGTTGGTCGAAAATATAATAATCTAGTGACGTCACTGAATTACATATAATTTCCTTCCCATGGTACTGATATCTTGTTACTTTATGTCTCTCTATCAAACCACCACTTGTGGTAGAACGCAAAGTTTTGCATGAAAATGATACTGACCACTTTTTATTGTGATCGAGTGTTATTCTAAGCATTGTCTCGTGAGATTACAAGCGATTATGGTCAAAGGTATTCCATGTCAGTAACACTGCTGAAAAGTGATAACATGTTTGTAAGTTTCCGGTATTGAACGGAATATGTCAGTTGAAGTTCGAATTCCACAAGCATACCTCTTGTTACATAAAAGTTTGCGGGTACCGTTCCATAGTGTCATGACAAGCAGCCTCGTACGCGCGCTGCATGCGGGTCACCTGGTCACTCGCGCGCCCAGTCTACACAGTGTGTATACAGCGTCACGTGGTCCAGCTGCCAGTCAGACCCGCCACCATGTCAACGATACCTTTGACTTACGTTACTTTTATCGGTGTTCGAAAGTATGTATCATCGACCTTGGAATCAATCCAGAATGACGCTTTCATTGACAAAGAGAGTCCCATGGACATCGTGGATATTGTGGAGAAAATTGCTGCTGCACTGCAGTATACCGGCCCTGTAACGAAATCCTCAAACGAGCAGTTTCCAGAAGCCTCCAAAAAAGTGGAGAAAACATCTGCTGACGGAATCGGAATGATACTACATCATAAAATTCTCTTTCTCCAAATAAAATCTGTTACCTTAGGAAAAATAAGAAGCGTACCATCTAGGTGCTGAGGAAAATGTTCCATTAGTACAGAAAAAGCCAGACAAACAGTCAGCATTTTTCGTGACAGCTCAGAAAATTTGCGACGATCTTATGCCACGATCAGTTCCAATATCAACTTATGACAGAGCACCAATCCACGTAGATAATAACCAAGAATCAAATGAACCCACCCATACATGTATTGATATAAACCTCCTTGAGACAGGTACAGAGAATAAGGAACACCGTTTATCAAAGATTTAGGCAGTCGATCTCATGGAAGACGAAGAAATAAACGAACCTACTGCAGCTCTCAGAGAAGCGCAATCGAGTGCCGATAATTACCCAGTTAAGCCCCTCCACCCTCCGTCTCGAAACAAGCAAAGGCAAGCGGAACTGTATCTGACACGTAATGAAATCTTATGCTGTCTATAATGAACGAAAATATCCTATATAAAAAGAGTACAACATTAACATCGTTTATCAGGCCTATAGAATTGTTACTTTGAAACAAAACGAACAGTATGCGAATTTCGGTGAAATTCAATAGTTTAATCGATTTTTTACATGCCGTAGATTTGATTTCGTTTTACTCCAAGAAGTAACCAGGAGTGGCAAAACATAACTCCTAGAGCATTCTCCTACAGGAAGTGGTGCTGCATCCAACTCTACTCATGCGCTGCCGTTACGGCCATGTCTCAGCCACGCGTGCCATTTGCAGAGATGACTGTCAATCGTAGATCGTGAACCCTGTGTACTCCCTATATGCAAGTGTTAATCCAAATGATTTCAGTGATTTTTAAAATCTGTTAGAAATACTAATGCTGATAAGTAAGTGAATTCTACAGTTTATTTTCAAATTCCGTAGTATACGATTTTCCCTTTTTATCCAAAAACTTGGAAAGTTATTTCCTATGCGTAAAAAACGAGCTAGACAGCTTTATGTACACAACCAACGATTTTCGGAATGAAAAGATGTATCTGAGTGCTCAGCGTCAACTTTTACTAACAAATGCTTGCATTTTCGATGAGATAGTGATAGATTTCCTCCACTAACTAAATTCTTGAATTTTCGTTACATCTTTTGCTGCGGGAAGTATTGTAACACTTTTCTCACACGGTGCGTCTTGATGAATAATGCAATGAAAAGTCAATTAGCCTATTCCGTTTTATTTCATAACTGACTAGGACACTTTCACTACGGAGTAAATGTGGTGCACATCAGTATAAATTGACGAGCATTTTTGGTACTCACCGGTTTCGTCAATATGCTTTTTAACAGAATTAAAAATATTCAAATCTGTTGTCCCGATCAAAGGAACTAAAGTGAATAACTCTTCCACCGCAGAAAAGTCATCCATTTTTACGCGAATAAAAATTAGTAGTTGCTTGACACCTGTTCGCTCAGTACTCTCGGCCAACAGTTTGCATATAAATTTTTTAGTTTGTTCCTTATGCTGTGGGCCATATAAAGACTTTGACTTTTGCAAAGTTAGGTTTCAAGGCAGCAAGTTTTATGTAAACTCGTACGGCATAACTATTGGTGGCTGAATGGTCGGCGTAGCGTAATGGCAAAGTAAATAAATAAAAAAAACAGCTGTTTTAAAATGTTCATCAGCATCGTCTTAACCAGTTGCTTTTGCCATGTCTATTACCCGTTATTTCACGCACACCGTCACAGAAGCATTTCTGATCTTTTGATAATTCACGCGTGACGTATACGACACAGTTAAACATTATTCTTCATGACTTGATAGTTCAGGCATCTGTTTTATGCTTTTTCTTTGACTTGTCGATTAAAGGGCATCGTTTGTCATAAGAGTAGCGCCGGTGTATTGCTTCATGGAGCGTTTTTATATTTATTTGCGACATGCTCCGTTACAGTAATTGTATACTACATGTATGTATCGTGTGTGTAGTGTGGTGTAATGTCTGTGTTGCATGAAGATGGGAGGAGATAGAGGGTGAAACACGGTGCCGGCACATAGCCTACTCCTCACAAATGACAATAATGGGGCCGCCAATTTAACGCCCCCACCTGATGGACGGATCACCATCAACAGTGTCACATGCCCTCACTTCATGAGGCACTGTGGGAAGGTTTGATATTTAAACCAGGACACAGGCACGAAGTCTGGTGATCAGGAATTGTACCCCACCACCTCTCCTCCGCTTGCCAGCTAAATACTGGCAGTGAAAATTTTTTACACCAACACGATTCGAGCCTGTTTATCCCCAGGTCGACCGGCGCTCTGGCAAATACGGCATCGTAATACATTCCCAGAGAATGGTGAAACAGAATCCCTGAGTCCGTCGCTGGCACGCCGCAACCTCCCTTCCGTAACCAATCAAGGCCTTGCGGAGAGCAGGCTTTGCACAGAACACCCACCATGACAGGGCAGACTGATAGGCATCATGACGTCGACGACAAGCTGGCCACGTGGTCCCGATGAGCTGCCGGTAGTAGTGTAAAATAAGGTGAATCGTCTTCAGTTTCCATGGTCTACGGCCGCGCCACACCCTTTGGCGGCAAAGATTGATGGCGCAGATATATGCGTCATGGTCAGAGAACGCAATGGGCCAGACTTCAGCAGCCTGCACGACACTGACAATATCGCGGGAGATCTAAACACGATCCAGTCGGCTGGAAGAATGGTAGTGAAAGGCATAAAACCTCGGACGATTGCCACGAACATGCTCCCAAGATTCCACTAGGCTGAGGTGCTGGAGAATTGCCGCTAGCGCCGCGCACGGGGGCTGACGTGGTACTTGGTCTTTGGGTGCCTGAGTGTAGTTGAAATCGCCTCCCATGATCAATGCATCCTGCAGACCCAGGAAAAGAGGTGTGACTGTCTCGCAGATGAGGGTGGAACGTTCACGGCGGCACCCGAACCAGATGGCGCATGGACATTGACGATCCCGACGCCACTATCTCTGGCACCAGAGGGATAGGCAACTGCATCAACGCGGATACCGTCACGTAAGAGGATCGCCACAGCACTACCTGTAGGAGAAGCATGAGAGACATGTGCTGTAAAAGCATGGGGAGAAAGGAAAGTTGCAACATGCACCTCCTGAAGGAGAACTACGTCAACGTCCGCGGCATACAGCATACCACAGAGTAAAGCCAGTTTGTGGCGTACGCGAATAGTGTTGATATTGACCGTGGTTATGCGATAAGTCTGGGAAGTTGCCATCGTCAGGAGGACAGCCGATTCAAACACGGGGGAAGCTCAGGGAACTTCCTGTTAGGCCCCCATGGAAGGGTAGATCACTGTGACGGGGAGGGAGCCGACCCCACCAAGGGGGATCTATCGTTCTGTACATCTCCAGAATGTCAATCCTCAGCAACGACGCCGTCCGCCCAGAAGACAAACGAGCCACCGGGCCGGTTCAGTGGAACATTATCAGAAGTGCGCCCAAAGGTAGCGTCAGACACAGAAGGGGAAGAATCCGCATCAGACAGAGGGCGGGGGAAGGTCGGTGTTTGGAGGTGGACGCTGACTGGAGGTGGACGCGGGAAAGGACGTCACGTCGTCAGGTGTCAAGGCGTCAATGGACAGCGCACTTTCAGTAGCTGGGTCATCATGTGCAGACCTCGGATGGACGTAGTCATCAGAAGGAGTACGGCGTTGTCTCTTCCGTTTCCTCGGCGACCGTTTTTTCCTAACATGCTGTTCCGTGTCAGATGGTGGACGTCTATTGTCAGAGATGTGGCCAGATGGCAGAACGGAGGTAGGTATAGCTCCATAATCAACAACCATGGGGTCAGGACAGACAGCTTGTGCCAGCTGACGGTCGTCGTTTATTTGTATTGCTAAAGGGGCGAAACGTCCATCGAGTCGTCGAGAGGAGCCGACACCACTACCGACTGGTTCAGAGAGTGCGTAGCAGGCAGCACCGCCGCAGACGCGTAAGACAGAGGTAACACAGTGGGGGCCGCAGGAAGAGCGACGTCTCCGATCGCCGTCTGTACCAGTCTACGTCGGAGACATTCAGAACAGACGTGGCCTTCCTGGTCACAACCTGAACGTGTGGGCGGCTAGCCATCGTACATGACGACAGCCCTGCAGCCGGTAATAACCAAGTAGAAAGGCACGTGTTTCCGTAGTTCAAGTTTTATTTTACGGACACGATATGTTTCGAACATTTTCCACGTTTCAGCCATGTAAATGACGATGTTGCCGTAAGGTATAAAAGCGGCCACGACAGCGTGCGCGCCTCACCGCAGCCAAAGGCCGACTGACACCTGGGCCACGGAGGCGTGCTGCTTTATACAGCGAAGAGAAATTTTGAGCAAAATTACTACCTTTGTTTTTCACTTAGGCATTTTTTACGTATTTAACTTTGAGATTTTTCATTGGAGTTGCGCACAAAAAAAAATGCTTAATCCCTCAGTCCTCGCTGAAAACACTGTTTTCAGTGTTCTTTCTTTTCAGTAGTCTCAGGAACCGTAACAGAAAAAGAGACAAAGCAATAAACAGAATCTAAACCAGAATAATAGCCCCTGTAACAACCAAAATGACAACCTGAGGAACAGCGTAATACTGCGGAGAGTAAATCTGAATAAGTCGCTCACAGCAGCCGCTGTCTGTCAGACAGCGAATGAAAGTGCGAGAACCTATGGTTTCGGAAATAACTGAATAGGCGCTGCCCCTCCTGACTGCTGATAAACATGCGGATCGTATGCTGCAGCACGACCGTGGCGACAGCGCGAGCGGGGTTGGAGGGGGAAGCACTCGCTGGACGGTCCAAGCCTGCCTTAGACAGTATATGTTTTTTTTTTTTTTTTAATCTTAAGGGACTTAACTGCTAAGGTCACCAGTCCCTAAGCTTACACACTACTTAACCTAAATTATCCTAAGGACAAACACACACACCCATGCCCGAGGAAGGACTCGAACCTCCGCCGGAACCAGCCGCGCAGTCCATGACTGCAGCGCCTTAGACCGCTCGGATAATTAGACAATATATGTGAGTATAAAGTTCACAGTAACGTGGTTGACGGAAAGGAACTGGGGATTGCGATTTTAACGAAGGAGGGTATAATTATGCACCAAGTCGAAAAACTGACAAACATGAGACAAATCGCTTGTACCGTCCATAACACCAGGATTATTACGTGTACTCATCATCTCGCAGCACTTATCGATAGGGCGACATTTTTAAAGTATGGAACTGTTCCGCTCGTCGGAGTAGGTCAGGAGAACATTATTTTAATGGTGATTTTAACTGAGTTTTGCATCCAAAGGATTATGTCCCTAATCTTAGCAAGTGTCTTGAACTGGACTATACAATTACAAAGTTTAGATCAACTGATAAGTGGGAGTACAACGATGGTGACGCACCAGTTTTCACGTTCATAACGAGCGCTTCAACAAGGAGGTTACATCGAATTTACGTATCGAACAATATGAACTACCGAATTTTGCAGTCAAAAGTGTTGGCCTAACAGATTACCGATCATGCTGCATATATTTGTGCACTCAACATGAAAAGGCAAGAAACCCACTGAGCAAGAGGTTATTGGAAATTAGACGTCATGCACCAGTATGATGCTGAAAAAACATGGGCATAATGTGAAAGGAGTTTTTTATGTCATAACCCTGCTCTCAGCTAGTGGCTTTCTTGTGCCAAATCCAAACTGAGGAAAATGGTAATTGAATGTTCCAGGGAAAAAACATTTTGATACGGGCAAATAACCGAATTTTATTTCTAATGTTTGAGGAACCTATACAAACTAGACGTATTAGTAATTGACAATTATGTTAAGATAAAGAAGATAAAGTGCAAAATTTTGTCCCTGTAGAGAAAGCAGTTAAAAGAAAATCAGATTAGGGAGCGAATGCAGAATTCCGTTACCTGAAAAGAAACACCGATTTTCCACATTATCCGCGAAAAGAAGAGAAGACAAAGGAAAATATTCACTGAAATTAAGGAAAATGATGGCACCATTCTCACTACGCAGAATGGTATCAAAAACTAAATTTATGATCATTTTGCGGAACTTCATTTCAGGCAATGTAGTTAATTTTGAGGCATAAGTCGATCTGTTACAAAATGTTCCAAGAAAACTTGGCACTGCGGCGTCTCTCAGTCTCATAGCTGAGATCAACGAACACGATCAGGAAACGGCTGTAGCACAAAGTCCCAGAAACAAATCACCGGATGCAACTGAAATTCAAATTATTATTTATCTACAAAGAAGCAGTGGATTATCCCGAAAAAATCACGTTGTGCGTCAGTCGGAAACCTCAGACTAATTACACTACTCAATGGTCATTATGAAATTATGTCCCGCATTCTTGCGCGCATGCTTAAGATGATAATGCATGAGGTAACCGGTCCGTACCAGACTAGTGTGGGCAAGAACAGATCTATTTTCGATCTGTGTGCGAATATCGAGATATCACAGCGACGGCAGTATCCTAAATTCTATGCCATGACATTAGATTTCAACAAGGTATTCGACGGGGCCGCCCATTAGCACCTCCTCAAAACGATGCATTCTTCGAGCTTTCCACAACGTGATACCTCGACCACAAGATGACTGGCAGTCAACTGAACCAAATGAAGAAGATTAGACTCATTATGGACTTTTTTTACGATATAATTTCAGTTTCTGGTTTCTGCTTCACGGAATTAAGATGTTTCTATTTCTCTTCCGACACAACAGACATGAGGGTTCTTGATTTAGTTGTAAAGAATGAACGAATAAAACATTCACTCCTCTTTGGCGAACGGTGAGTTAATTTACATATTATTCATATGCAAAAAGTCTATACATTCACTGAATTCAATTTTAATCCAGGAGGTGTGATTTTTTTCATGTTGTATTTTTCATATTATACGTATAAGGTTTAAGCAAGAAAAGAATTCAGCTTCTTTTCAAATTCTGAGTGACACTGATGAAAAGGAACAACTCCTGGAAACTGAAATTTAAAAAAGAAATTAAGTTACATGGAAAATGAAACCGGCGCCGATGAAGGCTAAAGATTGCGCGTGGAAGGACGGGTTGCAGAAGTGGAAGGAGAGCAGTGCATATAAAATGAATTGTTCCACACCGGTCTCATGATGCAAGTTCTAATAGCGGTGCGGACCAGTGGTTTCTATATTATTATTTTACGTTTATTTAATCGAGTAAAGTAAACCTTTACACATTACGTATTCTCATACGCTCAACTCAGTAAGCTGTGTTAGTGGTCATGAACGCCTGAAAAAAAAGTTGACGCGCGCACTGACTGGCAATTCGCCAGCTCTGGTTCGATTCCCACTGCTATATTTTTTTTCATTTTCCTTCATTCCTCACAATTTCAAGAGATGAATTACAAAATTTAAATATATTTAAACAGTTCAGATTACACGCATAAAATTTATATATTCAGTTTAGTTCGATTGCTATAGTTGTAAGTAAAAAGACAATATCCCAGCACAATGGTAAAATTTAGCACGAGCTTGTGTCGTCTATAAATAAACAGCGCTGATCAGCTCTGTCCCATTTCAGTCCGAGCATTGACTGGTGTATCAGTATGATACATCAGTTCGACTTTGGACAATGAGGCTGATCACCTCACCCTTTCCTTGGTTTTTGATGACTTGACCTCTCTTCGATGATGAAACAGTGAAACATGCGATCCCCCATAGGCAGTTTGCAGGAAGGTGATTTAGATCTGTATACTACAATGTGTGATTGGATTTCGTAATTCTCGACCCAAAGTTCCTGGGATATTCATTCAATTGTGGAGAATCAGATACGTAATTGGTATTACTTCTTCTTCTTCTTCTACAGTTAATTTACTCTTTCATGCAATACTCATGATGATTTTTTGTTATAGATGCACTTAATGGGAACATAGCCGCAGATGTAAATGCCAAATTGGACCATAAAATAATGGGATATGCACATATTATCGCCAATTATAAGAAAGACGCCGAGTGACTAAAAATCTCTTATTGCCATCAGTGAACCACAAAATATCAGAAATTATTATTATTTTTGACAGATGTATACATCTATTGTGTGTGCGTTTGATACATTTATCAATCAGGCTTCCTCTTCCTTTTTGCAAGAGTATCGGTGACTTATGGAGGGGCTTTCAACGTTGCGGCTATACCCGAGTATGATGTACTCGTCATGAACCAGGCCAGACTATGAAGCTCGTGATCTCAAGCACAGTGGTCACATAGACTGACCACAGCCCCGTCACTGCGATTACCCCAGTCCTGGATCGTATGTATGCCACGCTCACTTTAGAATCAACCGTCACCGACATCACAGCAACGTCCTGGGCCTAGTAGCAGCAGTCCTACAGAGTGCTCTCTTATGGACCACTTAGTAAATCACACGGCTGCATTGAACTACTCTGTAGTTTTTGGCACTTTCAGCGACAGGACGTTGTAATACCACAATGATAACATTCGTGTTGGATATCAATATCCTACTGCATTCCACTGTGCGTGCCAAGCAGTGTTGGAAAGGGAGCTCCTTAAAATCGTCAACAACCCATTGTGTCCTGCCATTAGATGCAAATCACGTCTTCACTGTGAGCTGATGCACCCCCACCCCCTCCCCCGTCTACCCTCTACCTGCAGGAGACAATAATTCTGTGGAGTGAAGTATCGCTGGTGAGTCGACTGTACAGTGGCATAATGTTATGGAAGTTTTATCGAGAGCAGGTGAAGCACTCAACTGTGTACTGCACCTTGATGTTTTCTTGCCTGTTTTTGATCTGGTTAATGGGGGGGAGGGGGGAGCAGTTTCCATCCTCTTCTAAAAAATATTTCCACTAAACAGGTATGTACGTATTAATATGCAGAATATCAAAAAGGAGGATAAATATTGATCTGCGTGGTCGCTTCTCAAAAAACACAATGAATAGAGGTACATACAAATAACTAACGTCTGTGGTCATTATAACTTAAACGACATCTCATTACCTGTCAGAATCCAGGACCTACCAAAATTCGAGAGGCAGAACCATGATTATTCAATCCACATTTATGGTCATCAGGAATCTAAGAAAAGCAATCCAGGAGATGATGACCAAGAGCTCACTGTGCAGAAAGAAGTGACGCAAAAGTCGTTGCACTCCTCTACTTACCCAAAGTAGCAAGTCAGTGTCCGAAACATCTTCCAGCTACTTTCCAACCACCTAAGTAAACATGCACATAAACGGCATTTTTGCCAAAGATGACTCAACTCTTTCACTAGACAAGAGTATTTAGAAAGACACGTGATTAACTGTTAGAGATAGGAACCGATATATGCCTATCCAGGATAAAACGTTCTTACAGTTTAAGAGTGCCCACAACCAGGAAAGCTGTAACTTCATTGTATACACTGACTCTGAGTGCTTACTGTTTCCTGTGGTTCATCGTTAAGGTGATCCCACAGCCTCTCACATCACTTTCAATGAACGACATGTACCATAACCAGCGGCGTATCAAGTTACATGCTCATGTGGCTCCAATCTCGATCATTTCGAATCATATGTCAGGGACTATCCTGCGATATGCTTGATCTCTGAGCTCGAAAAGCATGTTGAAGAGATATACTGCAACAACATTCCTATGACCAAATGATAGCTCAATGATGCATTATACAAACAGCCAGTTGACTGTCATATTGGTGAGGTGCCACTAGATAGAGATGCAGAGACTCCACGTAGAGACCACTGCTATCTAAAGGGGAAGTTTCACACTGCAGCTCACAATGTATGCAACTTGAAATACAAACTGCCATAACACGTCTATTTTTTTCCACAATTTGAGTGGGTATGATGCTCCCTTTCCTGTTGAGCACTTGGGTGATTTTGGGTTTAAGAATGATAAGGTCAGTGTCATATCAGACAATGTTGATAACTACATTTCATTCTCCTAGCGAATCATGCCAAGAGTCATATTCTTCTTCCTGGATTCATTACTATTCATGCTCACTTGCTGAGACAATGCATCAGGAGGATATACATATCACCAGAGACACATATCCTGATGATGTCAAGTATCAGCTTGTGACAAAGAAGACAGTCTTTCCTTACCTGGGTTCGATGGAGAGACTCCACGAAACTATGTGGCCAGATATAACGACATTCACCAGCAAGCTCACAGGCACTATCGTAATGGATGGGAAGTATAGGCATGCAGTAAATGATTGCAAGAGTTTGACATTTCTGATTTAGGGAATATGCTAAACTGTACGTGGATACAGATGTACTCCTACTCACAGACACTTTTGACAAATTCTGGAGTCTGTGCATGAACACATACACTATGGACTCTGCCTTCTATTACAGCACGCTAGGGCTTTCGTGGAACTCATTGTTAAAAAAGGCTTGTATCAGCATTGGACTGTTGAGTGATGCTGATGCGCTGTTCTTTCTCAAACGCAGGATTCATGGGGGACTTTGTCAGCATGCAGAGGTACGTCATGGCGAATAACTCTCGAATGAATAAGGAGGAGTACAGGCCATCTGACGAATTGAGTTACATCATTTACTTGGATGTGAACAATGTCTATGGGCGTGGGAACAATGTCTATGGGCACGCCATGCAACAATATTTGCCATTTGGAGGGTTCCAATGGCTGTACGAAGATCAGATCACCAGAATGGAAGATGAGATACATGTCCTGAAGACAGACCTGGAATATTCCACCAATTTGCATGACATGCACAGCGACTGGCCATAGTATCCAGACCATCTAGTCCTGTAAAATGGTTCAATACCCAAACTGATGACAACTCTGGGGAATAAACAGAGATACAGTCTAGGTTACAGAAGCCTCCAACAGTGTCTCAGTTTGGAAATGAGACTTATTCGAATCACCCTTACCATCTTCCTCAACCAGTAACCCATAACACCAAAAAGGGCTCTCATGATGTTTAATTTTGAGAAGGATTTTTACAAATTAATGAATTATCCCGTTTTCGGCAAAACGCATGGAGAATTTTAGAAACCACTGCGAAATTCATTTAGTTTACTGATGGGATGGGCATTATGTTGCAAGAGATTACATCACAAGGCGAAATTTTAATGGGGTCACAATTTTCAGTGAAGGGCTGGTCACTGTGGAGAGGGCTAAAGTTTCAGTGGAGTTCACGGATCCTGTATGTATCGATATGTGTAGAGGAAAATGTGTAAATCTGGACACCCTCTTTCGGTTTTGAGTTAAAGGTACCTTCAAATGGTTTGTAGGGAAGTAGCCTACTCACGCCATATAGAATTCATATGCTTTCCCTTGTGTGCCAGCCTAGTCCGCTGTAACTAGCTATGATGTCACGAATGTTGTGCAACACCTTAAAAGTAAAGTAAATAATCTGAAAACTTAATAGCATGTCAGGAGTGATGCTAAAATGATAATGTGTTAAGTTTCAGTTTAGTAACTTTAACAGTTTTCGAAATTTGGACTTTTACGTAAAAATCATTGGCGAAACAGCAAGGAGCTGGAAAGTTCAAAATTTATATTCGAATTCATTTTTCATTGTAATTTGATGGAAACAGCATGCTGGACCTCACAAAGTAATATTTTGGTTGAAATTCATGATTTTCGGTTTTTGTGTCCTGAAAGTACAGAAGCAAGATAGATTTAGTAAGTGATTAGATAAAGCTAGGATGTTTAGCTTTAGGTAGAACGGAGATACGCTATAATAACAAAGATGCGAGAAATTTCCAAAAGGTAGCTATAAAATTATAGCTGTAGCGTCTCTCCAAAGGGCAAGTTCAGAGCTCATCTATTGCGTGCATTGCAACTAAAATAATTCTCTCGCCAAAAGTATTTAACTTAGCCACATCAGAATTTTATTACAGATACTTACCTGTGTGCTAATAGCACAATTAAATTGAGAGCTTCATTGGCATTCAGTGAATGAAGCAATTAATTATTTAGTAACTTGGTGTTCTGCTAGCCGCAGCAGCTAGTGAGGAAGGCAAATGTTGTCGGCTGCGCCTTCGGCGGTCCGCACCGTGGCTATATATATAAGAGGGCTGCGAACTAGAGTCAGGCCCAGCTCTCTGCTAGATTCATTTCAGCGCGCACTCTATGTCGGAAGCCGCGTCGCGTCGGTGCAGTTGCAAGAAACAGATTTGGATACCGTATTATGTAACGCGGTATACACGTAACAATGAGTTCGCATTGTGGTAAAGTGTTAATTGCGGAACGACTTGAGTGATTTATTCTCAGTTTGCGTATATCGTATCTTCACGTGTCGCCGCAGGACAGACTTTCTACCATTACTAGCATGGCATTTGATGAGTATTAACATCAAATTTTGGCGAGCATTCACTCTGAACATTTACATCGATAATGGTTATCGAACAGTTTCGTTATCTAGGGATAATAGGATCCACGCAATAGACTCTGAACAGCTCTGGTAGTACAATAGCTTATAGTAGCATTGCTTGGATAAACATTTGTCTGAAACTTTACGCTTTATCGTTTTCAGAATATAGTGAAAATTGTTATAGTAAACTGCATTTTCTACGAATCCCAGACATCATCATCGTAAATCCTCAGCGTAATGAACTACAGGTATCACATTTTTGCTAATCACTTTCTGATTGCCAACAGTGTAGTTAGAGAGCCTGTGTAGAGAACGGCAACAACAGAAAAATGTTCCACCTGCCACCCCACAGGGTCAAATGGCTCTAAGCACTATGGGACTTAACATCTGAGGTCATCAGTCCCCTAGACTTAGAACTACTTAAACCTAACAAACCTAAGGACCTCACACACATCCATGCCCGAGGCACGATTCAAACCTGCGACCGTAGCAGCAGCGCGGTTCCGAACTGAAGCGCCTATAACTGCTTGGTCACAGTGACCAGCAAAGGTACCTTATTCTGTAAAAATTCTGGATTTTATACCTTCATTAACAACTATAACAAGTTTAAGAAATGATGAGTGGCGAAACAATGATTAGGATCCATTATTTCTATTCGAAAACAAAGATTTACAAAAAGCTTGTAAAATGGAACTTAAAAAAAAGAGGGTGGAAATACGGGCATCCATGAAAAGGTGCAAGAAATCTTTTGAAATATTTTAATGAAAAGGGTTAAAACAATACAGAATGGTAGAATAGTCTACAAAAAGCAACTTTCGCACACTTATGCATGAAATCTTAAAGTATTTACAGTAATCGCGGATGTAAGTAGCTCCTTCAGCGCCAGCACAATCTAAGTGTGCCGACATTATGCATATAACACATTTAATCCACACCTCTCCTCTCCTGTCTTGAGAGAACTCTTCATCACAAAAGATGCAACTTGCATCGCTTGAGTCTAGTGCATCCCCATCGTTCACATCAAGGACATCACTGCTATCCGCAAGGTGAGGGCTGCAGGAGCCTGAAGAGTCCGATGATGTATCAGATAGTTTTGTGGAACAGATTTTCTTTTTGAAGGGCTTTGGATTTTGCACCTCTGTCCGCAGGGCGACCTCTAGCCGCAGAGAAACTCAACAGCCTCTTCTTGACAGCACATTTCTCAAGCGACTTTGTCAACTGATCTTTGTATGGTGTTCCAGTGATGTGGCAGGCGGTTGCTGCTTTTCGTCCCCGCATTGTGGTTCTCTTCTTAATGTTGTGGACAGGAGATATATCGAATGGTGAAACTGCATTTGTTGAAATCCCAGGAGAACTTCCCGGTGTTTCAATGGCTTCATCAACTGGCATAGCTAGAGCCTGATGTGACTGCACATCAGGATAACTCGAAGAAGAAGCAGATGATGTCGATGGTCCAGAGATAGCAAGTAGAGGAGCATGTGATTCAGAAACATTAGGTCTATGTTCCACTGTGGAGTAAGCTTTTCCTGCAACCATTTCAGCAGCTATGGAATCAGTGTCAGTGAAGATGTAATGGTTCATAGGGTATAGCCCAGTTACTTTGAATCCATGTATTGCTATCTCATCTGATTGGGTAGATGGTAATCTTGGCCAAAAACGTCAATAAATTCGTAATGTGTGAGAAGACGCCCATTGTGATGCAACCATACTGTCACTTCCTAACTGTAGTACGTTTTCAGAGGTCGTATGAACGTCTTATCCAGAGGCTGCAGTTTGTGGCGCAACGTGGAGGCATTGAGATGATAGTCACGTGGTGTTCTTTCGCCAAGTCAATCACATCTGGATTTCGAACGTGGCTATAATGACCATCCAAGATGAGGAGAACAGGCCTTTGTTCGATCGGACATGTTTACTCAATGAAGTGAACGAACCATTCGGTAAAGAAATTGTTTTCAACCCATCCTGAAAGATGGGCTCTACCAATTGCACCAGGGAGGCAGCCTCTAATTAGCGCTTGGTTCTAGGGAAAATTATCGTTGACGGGACATAATGCCCCGAAGTGATCATGCATGCGATAACTGTGATTGTAGCCTCTTTTCCTGCAGACGGTAGAACTTATGGAATTTTTCTTTGGACAGTGGACATGCCTGTCTCGTCCATGTTATACACTCGGTCTGCTGGATATGAGTGTTCCAGTAAATCAAAGAGAACCATTACATTCTCTTTATCGAAGCCTAAGGCTCTGGCATATGAAGTTCCACAAGGTTTGCGAATTGACAGCTGACCCTTGTGTCTCTCAAGAAAAAGATCAGCCCAAACTCGTCCTGCTTCTCCTCCTCTGAAAGGGGTTGTCACACTATTTCTCTGGAGATAAACTAGTTGTTTTTCGAGGTCTGCATTTTTCCTTCCAAGCTTTGTCTCTTGAATCGTTAGCTCAGGGATTTTATCAAGCTTAAGAAATCTCTGCAAAATGTTGCGAAGCATTCCGAATATTCTTGCAGCACCTTTCACAGAAGACTTATTTGCTTTCACAGCTGCTACGACACGTACCATCTCAGATTTATCCCACTGATGCCTCTGGTTCTTACATTCATAGTGCTTCTTCGTTCTCGCCATTCTGCAATGACGAACAAAAGCACTGGAGTCTATTATCGCAATTTGAAAATTCCATTTGTTTGTTTGTTGCAGTGTGAGTTGTAACATGAACTTTAGACAAAATTCGACTAACCATATCCCCATAAAATTATTTAAATGTTTTATAGTGTTTAAAAGAAGAGATGATGTAATTATGGGGCGTTTTTAAACAGGAGCCCATTTTTACACCAACCCAATGAGCCCATATTTTTACCAACAACGCTTAAGCAACGTGGTCACTATCACGTCTAACCTAAAAGCAAGTGTAGCGTAAAATGTGCTCCTAAAAGTAGCTTAGGATTCCGTTATTCCGGATATCACTGAGAAATTGTTTTAAACTAATCAGAAGGACATAAAAAGAAAACGATTTCACAAACCTGCCAAACGTTTGCAGTCCTGAACAAACACCAACACACACAATAGTCGACGCTGTAACTACACTGCTTGAAACAATGCTTCCAACTGTTCGCTGCTATCGTCTATCAATAATAGGCACCGTCTTCAGTCGTGGTCGCCAGACTGCAGCACTCCCCATACCCTCTTCGTGAGGGGTGCCCATAATTACACCTTTGCCCATTCTTACACCTTTTCCTCTATACTGGAACTCTCAAAACTCCACATGTATGGATTCCACTACGAGTTTGCAAAACCAAACTTGGCTGATATAAAGACACTTAACACGAATCCAGACAGTTTCATGTACTGGGTAAAGTACTGCAATACATATGAAATAGTTAGGTAGAATCCTGAGGAATTCGACTGGTCTGGATACCTGATTGTCAATCCCTATGATATAGTTCATTAGAACAAGAAGGTTATCAGTCAGATGAAAGATGAGGCGAATTGCTCACAGATAGCGGAGTTTGTGGGACTCAGGTCCAAAATGTAAGTGTACAATGTAGATGCAGGTATCATACAAAGATGGGCTAAGGATGTATGTCATGTGGCTCTCACAGTTGTGGATTGCAAGGAGTGCCTGTGCAGTGGTGATGCATCTCTGCATATGGTGTGCAAAGTAGACTCTCGGTTAAAGCGTCATGTGATACATAATACAATGCAGCTGAATGTGGGCCTGTCGCACTATGACAAGAAATGCTTCATCTGGATGGATGAGATTAGGGCACTCCCATTCTCACTCTCTTCACTCGAGAGTGATTCAGATTTCACACTGTGTGTGTGTATATGTGTACACACTGATGGACAAAAAATTGCAGCACCTAAAAATAATTGACCTAAAGTAATGAAATCTTGTGAATACATTTATCTATGTAACTGATTTAAGTGATTAACGTAGCAAGATCACAGGTCAATCTAAGCACGAGATAAGCCATTGCAAATGTGAAGTGCTGGTTCATTAAAAACAAGTGTAGCCTCCATAATGTTGAATGCAGGCATACAAATGTGCATGAATTGTGTTGCGTAGCTACTGGAGGTTGTTTTTGGTATGGTGTTCCATGCCTGTTGAACTTGGTCTGTCAATACAGATTGAGGATGACGTTGGAGTTGTCATATGATGATGTCCCATATATGCTCGACTGGAGACAGATCTACTGATTGAGCAGGCCAAGGCAATATGTCGACCCTCCATAGAGCATGCTTGTCTACAACAGCCCTATGTGGGCGAGCGTTATCCTGTTGGAAAACACCCAAATGAAATTCTTTTCATGAATGGCACGACAATAGGTCGAATCACCAGAATAATGTACAAATTTGCAGTCAAGTTATGTGGGATAATCGCGAGAGCGCTTTTGATGCCATACAAAATCGCACCATGGACCATAACTCCAGGTGTAGGTCCAGTGCATCTAGCACTCAGATAGGTTGGTTGTAGGCCCTCAACTGGCCCCCTTCTAACAAACACACGACCATGACTGGCACTGAGGCTGAACCAGCTTTCATCAGAAAACACAACAGACCTTCGCCCTGCCCTCCAATGAGCTTTCACTTGACACCACTGAAGTCGCAATCGGCGGTGGTTTGGAGTCAGTGGAATGCACGCTACAAGGCGTCCGGCTTAGAGCTGTCCTTGAAGTAACCGATTTGTAACAGTTCATCGTGTCACTGTTGTGGCAACTGCTGCTTAAATTGCTGTTGTGGATGCCGTACAATCTGACAGAGCCATACACTGAACACGACAGTCTTCCCTGTCGGTGGTGCTTGTCCGTCCAGAGCCTGGTCTTCTTGTGAATGAACATTCTCGTGACCACTGCTGCCAGCAAACACGTACATGGCTACCTTCCTGCCAAGTCCTCCTGCAGTATCCTAGAAGCAACATGCACCTCCTCATACTCCTATTACTCGACCTCGCTGAAACTCAGTGGGTTGTTGATAACGGTGTCTTTGTCGTCTTGGAGGCTTTCTTGACTAACATCACCTCATCACGTCTAGTCTGAAAGGTAACTAACACTAACGACCGTTACAGCTTGTATTTAAAGCAAACCTGACTTGAATTCTCATAGTGGTGCTATTAGCGCTGCTCTTATGTGACTGGCGCGAAACTTAAATACACATCATTTTTGAGGTGTAGAAACAAACCTACCAACTCTCGTTAATGATGCACAACCCCTTCTGGGTTATATATGCATGTGTATTTGTGTTTGTATGTGTGTGTGCGGGAGAAGAAGTGGAATAGATAGATGAAGTGTTTTTCGTATTTGTGTGCATATGTGTTAATTGACTGTGCTCTTTCTGTGTAGATACATATATGTATACTATGTAAACTTTTCTTTTGCACACTATGCATGCTTGTATCTACAGTACCTGAATGCACGGTAAAAGTATTAGCTGGCCTACTGATGGAGACCATCTTGAAATTGAGAATTAGATGTTCAAAGCACTATGTGCAGCACAAGATGGTCCTGCAACTCTAATATTAATTCAATAACGTGTCGATGCCATGATGTGAAACATATCAGTATATCACCAGTGATGGCAGTTGGAATGTTGCTAACGAACGCCCCACAGTGATGAAGTAAATGCGGAAGAGGACCATGGGGGGTTGGAAATGGCCTGTAATGTACAGAGTGTACCGCAATGTAATCAGTATCATTAACTTACCTGAATACTCGAAAACAGCAACGACAGGTGAGCTGTTGTGGAGATCATCTTACAATACTGAATCAAATTCTGAAGACATGTGTGAAGTGAGTGACACTTCTTCAATGTAAAGAATAGTTTCAAAATATGGCGATACCGCAGCGTCATCAAAATCATTAAATTACTTGAGTATTTGAAAATAACACTAATTCAATAATATGTCGGGGCTACGCAACCATGATCCTCCATGTATGAACTGACATTATTATTGTCCTGTACTTTACTTGTACAGTAGCACTCTGTCATCTCCTAGGGTATGGAAACATCTTTAGCAGCAATGGTATATGAGCTGCTTGCAAAGAAGCGTCTTCGAGTAAAGGATGCATCTATAACGGTCATTACAGACATCTATTGATACCAACTTGTAACGTTAAGGGAACCAACTCACAGAAGCTGAATCAAGTGCTGAAAATATCAATGTCTGGGAACAGACGGTCCTGTAATGCGAAGAGTAATTTAACAAAGTGTCCATACCACCAAGTAGTTTCCTGCTTTACAAGATCTGAGTGCCTGAAAGCAGAGAATAAAATGTAGAAGATAATCAATAATGCAAAAGATAATATAATAAAGTGTCAATCCACGAAGTAATTAACATCAACGCAGTAAGCAAAATCTTGAAAAATCGATGGCAGCTTGTCCGTCGACACAGATAATGTCATTTTAGCGAGTCTAGAGCCGAAGCCCACCGTGAGCAGCAAGTGATGGTCCTGTATCGCGAGAAGTAATTTAATACTATGCTATTACCATGAAGTAGTTAAAATTATTGACAGCTCCTGAATAACAGCAAACAGCGATGGTAGCTTGTTTATTGATGGAAACCACCTCATAGTGGTGAATCAAGTGCTGACGATAAACATGTGACGTTCCTCTGAAGCAAAGACTAATTTAATAACATGTTAAGCCCACAAAGTAATCAGCATCATTAACCTATCTGAATATATGAAAACAGCCATGAGAGCTCGCCTTTCACTGGAGAACAATTTACGACGGCGAACCACGTGTGAAGATAACTACAAGCCAGGAGTAATGGTTCTAAAATACTAAACGTAATATTATTTGGATACAACAATGTAAACAGTATTATTACAGTACCTGAATACATGAAAATGTCTATGGCAGCTGGGCTGTTGACAGAGACTACATCATTATTGCGAATCAGGTGCTGCAGATAAGCATTAGTATCTAGTCATGCCCTGTAACACAAAAAGTACTGAAAAACATGCGGATATGCTGAAGTAACCAACATCATTTTAGTACCTCATATTTGAAAACAGCAATGGAAGGTGGTCTGTTGATGGAAACCATCTCACTTTTGCCAGTCATGTGAGGAAGATAATTATCAGCAGCGAGTAATGGTCCTGTAACACAAAGACTAATTTAAGAACCTGTCAGTTCTACTAAATAATTACCATCATTGCACTAGCCAATGGTGGAGAGAGCACTCAAACTTTGAGAAAAAGGACATATGCTTCTCTTGCACAGCGTGTGATGGTAGTGTGTCGAGAACATTAATTTAATAACGTGATTGCTTCGTGCATCCATTATGAACCACGGATAAATCATTACGAAGCATTGTGCTTGAGTAGTATCACTCATCCACCTCCTAGGAAAATGATACATCTTCGAGAGTGGTGTCAGTTTAGCAGTTGGCTCAGGCAATCAGCCATTAATGGACACAATCTGAAGAATATCATGGGCTGAAAGGAGCGTTTATGTGACCGTAATAGTATTGAATAACGTTTATGTGCCACAAAATCGTTAACATCCATGCATGAACTACGATCATAATGTCAATACATTATATCTACTGAACCAGGTCGCAGTCCCTTTTTAAGAAAATGATACAAATTGAAATTCGATGCCGATGAGGTGTTGACGATAACCACCACACGCTGATTGGTCAGTTATTTGTTAGTTAAACTGTTGGTTGACAACATCTCACACATTAAGGATCACATATGTTGCTTCCTATGCAAAATGAGTGACTCCAATTCAATAATGTGTTATCATCGTCACAGTAAATGATCTCTTGGGGAGGAGCACTCTTACCTCTTGTAAGGAATACTTCCTCAACAGTGATTTCAGATGCATTGTTGAAAGAGACCACCTCATATAGATAGAGCCACTGCTTAAGCTTACAATGAAGGACGAGTGATAATTGTGCGTTTTTAATAGTAATATGAGAATATGTTAGAACTATGTAACTATCATTTGTCATGCATGAATTACCATTATCGTTGTTTTGTATCTTACTTGTACAGCAGCATTCTGCTATCTCCAAGGGCAAGGTAATATCTTCAGCACCAGTGTGATAGAGACCGCCACATATTATCCGACACAAGTCTGACGTATAGCATGCACAGCAGATAGCAATTGGGTGACTGATACAATAACAAATATCGTGTGGCAGTCAGACAATCGCCAGCCTCCATGCATGCATTAGCACCTTCATTGCTGTACAGAAAGCACACAAAAACCAGTCGCTGTTGCATCTTCAGAAAAGCATACATCTTGAATGTCACTGACGTTGGCAATTGTGGTGTTGTTTGGAAGCAGCTGCTGGCACTTATGGGACTGATTGAGACATCCTCACACAGTCGACTAAAATTCTGAAGATAACTAGGTGTGGCAAATGATGCTTCTGCAACAAAACAGTAATTAGCTAACAATGCAAACCCTGTATACCAATCAATTATGTGACAACCACACATCATAGCACTTTGCATTTCTGCAATATTTGCAGTGCAAGTTTTAGATGATTCACCCTACGATCAAAATATTCCGTTTCAGTGCGTTGCTGCAGCGTATATGCAACCCAGCTTGACTCTGATGTGGATATATACACTATGTGAAAAAAAAAAAGGTCCGCAGCTCGTGGTCGTGCGGTAGCGTTCTCGCTTCCCACGCCCGGGTTCCCGGGTTCGATTCCCGGCGGGGTCAGGGATTTTCTCTGCCTCGTGATGGCTGGGTGTTGTGTGCTATCCTTAGGTTAGTTAGGTTTAAGTAGTTCTAAGTTCTAGGGGACTGATGACCATAAATGTTAAGTCCCATAGTGCTCAGAGCCATTTGAACCATTTTCGAAAAACAGTATCCGGGCACGTCCAAAAACATACATTTTTCATATTAGGTGCATTGTGCTGCCACCTGCTACCAGGTACTACATATCAGCGACCTCGCAGTCACTAGACATTTGAGAGACCAGAATGGGGCGCACCGAGGAACTCACGGACATCGAACGTGGTCAGGTCATTGGGTGTCAGGAGAGATTTTCACACCCCTAAACATCCCTAGGTCCACTGTTTCCGATGTGATAGTGAAGTGGAAACGTGAAGAGACAGGTACAGCACGAAAGCGTACAGGCTGACCTTGTCAGTTGACTGACAGAGATCGCCGACAGTTGAAGAGGGTCGTAATGTGTAATAGGCAGACATCTATCAAGACCATCGCACAGGAATTCCAAACTGCATCAGGATCCACTGCAAGTAGTGTGACAGTTAGGCGGGAGGTGAGAAAACTTGGATTTAATGGTCGAGCGGCTGCTCATAAGCCACACATCACGCCGGTAAATGCCAAACGACGCCTCGCTTGGTGTGAGGAACGTAAACATTGCACAACTGAACAGTGGAAAAACGGTATGTGGAGTGACGAGTTATGGTACACAACGTGGCGATCCGATGGCAGGGTGTGGGTATGGTGAATGACCGGTGAACATCTCCCAGCGTGTGTAGTGCCAACAGTGAAATTCGGAGGCGGTGGTGTTATGGTGTGGTCGCGTTTTTCATGGAGGGGGATTGCATCCCTCGTTGTTTTGCGTGGCACTATCACAGCAGAGGCCTACACTGATTTTTAAAGCGTCTTCGTGCTTCCCACTGTTGAAGAGCAATTCGGGAATGGTGATTGCATCTTTCAGCATGATCGAGCCGCTGTTCATAATGCACGGCCTGTGGCGGAGTGGTTACACGACAATAAAATCCCTGTAATGGACTTAACTGAATCCGACAGAACACCGTTGGGATGTTTTAGAACGCCTACTTCGCGCCAGACCTCACCGACCGACATCGACACCTCTCCTCAGTGCAGCACTCCGTGAAGAATGGGCTGCCATTCCCCAAGAAACCTTCCAGCACCTGAATGAACATATGCTTGCGATAGTAGAAGCTGCCATCAAGGCTAAGGGTGGGCCAACACCATATTGAATTCCAGCATTACCAATGGAGGGCGCCACAAACTTGTAAGTCATTTTCAGCTAGGTGTACGGATACTTTCGATCACATAGTGTAGGCACTGAAATATAGGCAAGGGGTGCGTGTGACCCTCAAATGGAATGCTCTTGATCGCCCCTTTGTGCGTGAATGTGTGTGTGTGTGTGTGTGTGTGTGTGTGTGTGTGTGCGTGTGTGTGTGTGTGTGTGTGTGTGTGTGTGTGTGTGTGTGTCTGTGTCTGTGTATGTGTATGTGTGCTGCTACTACCTCATGCAGTGAAAGTATTTTATATACATTGAAAATTGTACATACAGAAAATAGACCCATTGTAATGTTTTAGATTCTATTAGTATTAGCGTGAAAAATTGATGCATCTCTACACTCCTTTTTAACTGTAAATACTGTAAGTTAGTTCTTTAGTTTTAAAAAATATAAAATATTGTATGTGACTGAACAGAATACTTAGTTTTTTAAGTGTAAAGAATGTACATGATGATTTTTCTTTTGCTTTAACGAGGGTATTTTTAATCTGTCGTTGCAGCTACAAAAATGTGTGACTTTTCGCCAGACGCGTTTCGCTTTATTGAGGTAAAGCATCATCAGTGGTCTGTAATTAAGTTAATTTACATTTTGATTTGCTTTTTAGATCGAGACACAGTTCCTTAAGAAAAGGTTGATTTGTACTTACAGTGATTTTTCGGCTGATTTCTCACTTACATTGTGGAATGCCGTCTGCTAGCACATCGTTGTTTTTATGAGTTAGAGGCTGATAATTTTCGTCTACTTATTAGATGTTCTGCAGCCCTATGCATTTCTCACAACACACTTTTTGTACACCAATGTATTCTGTTTGTTTTCGTACTTTAAGTATGTGTTGCTCTTTGTGTTCTGTTGTGTTGCAATCGCAACCTTTCCACTACTTTGTCTCTGACCTACAAATATTCTCTCTTACATTATTCTTTCTTAAATTTCAGAGCAGCTCCTACATACCTAATAGCAAAACAAATGCAGTCACAGCTCACCCAGTATTATAAACTAGAAAATTATAGAACAGCCAGAAATACCTCTCAACTCCCTGACACAGCAACATTGCTCTCCTTGAATGTAGAAAGTATGTACAGTAGCATCCCTGTTAATGAAACCATAAAAATAATTGAAGAAAACCTGAAAACACACAACCAGCTACCTCACGAACACACAGATGAAACCATAAAACTATTACAGTGAATAACACAACAAAATTATTTTGAATACAACCAAGTATACTACATACAAGAAGAATGTTTACCCATGGGTTCAGCTATCTCAGAAACACTAGCCAACATTTTTATGAATCACATAGAAAAACTAATATTTGAAGACATAATAACAAAGAAAAGCTACAACGTCATCTACTGGTACTGATACATGGACAACATAGTATCCATCGTAGATGAACCTAAAAACAGAATGCCGGCCGGTGTGCCCGAGCGGTTCTAGGCGCTTCAGTCTAGAACAGCGCGACCGCAACGGTCGCAGGTTCAAATCCTGCCTCGGGCATGGATGTGTGTGATGTCCTTAGGTTAGTTAGGTTTAGTTAGTTCTAAGTTCTAGGGGACTGATGACCTCAGATGTTAAGTCCCATAGTACTCAGAGCTATTTTTTAAAAACAGAATACAGCAACTACACAGACATAAATAGTGTACACAAAAACATAAAGTTCACAATAGAAGAAGAGCAAGTAAACACACTCAACTTTTAGACACAACCATAAAAAAGATAATAATAAACACACATTCGACATATACAGAAAACCTACAACAAGTGACATTATCTTAAATGAGACACCAAACCACCCACAGGACCACAAACAAGCAGCAATCAGATACCTGTTAAACAGGCTGAACAGGATCCCCTAAACACTTCTAATTACCAAAAAGAGTTAGCCATTACAAAACAAATAGCATTAAAAATTGACACAAAGAAACAATGGCAGACAAACTAAACAAAAAAATAAAGAGACAAATAAGGAATAAAACTAACCAAACCACACTAACTCGTACAATTTGCACTACAACAAGAAATGGCATACAGTGACCTGCCACAAGAAATTCACTCACAAAATAGGAAACATATTCAAAAAACAAGCATAAGCATTGCTTACAAAACAAACAATTCCATACAGAAGCACATCCCAAAACTAAACTCAAAACTAGACACATACCAACAATGTGGTATCTGTCAGCTCAGATTGTGAGAAGGTATACATTGGAATCACTGGTACGACATTTGACACAAGATATAAAGAACATATCAGAGCATTCAAATACGGTACAAGTCATTCAACATTTGCAGATCATCTAAAATAAGAACACCATAGACCAACCAATATTGAAAACGATATCTATATCATAAAAATCAGTAAAGACAGACACCTCCTCCCTTTCCAAGAAAATCTACACATACAAAAAGCATTAACACAAAATGAACAGCTGCTCAATGACCAGATAAATATTGGAAACCAGACTCTATATAGTATAACTACTGAAATTACATGAAAAACAAAAGAGCCTTTTCCATCCTTCACTCCTCCCACTCGCTCTTAACCTTCTCCTCTAACTCACATTGCATGGCACTAATATATACTTATGTTCACTCATCATGGATTCACCCCTCAAAAAAAAAAAAAAAAAAAAAAAAAAAAAAACATCGCTATTCCTTTTCTACTCTTACACAGCGCATAAATACACAGAAACATACCTAAATAGAATCACACACGTACAATAATCTAATTTAAAAAATAATATTTGTTGGTCAAAGACAGAGTAGTGAAACCTTTATGTTGGAAACACTACAAAACAAAAACTGCAATACATACTTGAAGTACGAAAACAAACAGAACACAGGGATGTGCGAAAAGTGTGTTGTGAGAAATGCGTAGTGCTGCAGAACATCTAAAAAGTAGACGAAAATTATCAGTCTCTAACTCAGGTAAACAACGATGTGCTTGCAGACGGCATTCCACGATGTAAGCGAGAAATCAGCCGGAAAAATCACCGTAATTACACACCAACATATTCTTAACGAACTGTTTTTCGACCTAAAAAGCAAATCATAATGTAAGTAAACTTAGTTACAGACCACTGATGATGCTTTACTTCAATAAAGCGAAACGCGTCCTGCGAAAAAATCACGCATTTTTGTAGTTGCAACGACGGATCAAAAACACCCTCATGAATTATAAAGCAACTATGGACATTATGGCTGCACAAATGAATTATTTTTCTTTTAACTGCAAGAAAACCTCTGAAAATTATTTTCACTGCTGTATAGCACCCATATTTTTATTAGTCAAGAAAAAATTGTTTATATGTTTCTTGCAAGCTATAAATATTATTTTCACTGTTGTGTGTAAATCTTCAAAGCATAAAAGAAACAAAAAATGTTGTTAAGAAAACCATTAGTAATTTTTATTATATCATCGTTATTATTTACAAAAGAATACAATACCTACAAATGACTAGAAGAAACGGAATTAATTTGAAAAAAATAGAGGCACAAAAATTATTATTATTCGCAATGAGTACTTACATCATTGCACGTGTCATTTCTACAGGAATAGGCGCATTTACACATGAGCATAAAGTTTACATTGAGGCGTGAGCGCCCAGGAAGTGAACATCCAATTCAGGGTAGCTGAACGAATAACAAAATGTCAGTTCCCAAAAATGAACACCGAAGGGCTTACGTTTCAGAAAAGAGGGGTGAACGTTTGTGGCACCTACTGATGTGGAGAGGAGACGACTAAGATCAAAATGTAACGGATGGCTTGGGTGGTCGGGAGAGGAGTATGTTAGCTGTTTAGGTCCCGGCGAGCAAAATGAGTGATAGGTCTTTGGTCAGTCTCCTGCGTCGTCTGCGTCCGAGGCACCATGCTACCGTTCTGGCCAAGAAGGGTGAACAAAGGCCACTGACGGCGTCCCTTCTTCGGAATTCCCTACTGTAAGAACGTCAACAGGTCGGCATGCACGCTGAAGATGTGAGAACTTGTAGGTCGCCTGCCCTCCATCAAACCTAGTGGCAAAAAATTAAAAAGTCCCTACAGAAAATTTAAAACAATCTACTGCCTCTACCTTCTCCAGATGTATGGTTCTCCCACATCCTTCCCCCTTCTCCTGGAACCGAATATCTATTTCGAAATGTTTAGCAAATATTTACTAATGGACAACAATGACTCTCTTGGACAGGCAGCGCGGACATGGGGCCCTATGAACTAAATGGGGGATTGATATCATTTTTATTACACCACTGGCCATTAAAATTGCTACGACACGAAGATGACGTGCTACAGACGTGAAATTTAACCGACAGTAAGACGATTCTGTGATATGCAAATGATTAGCTTTTCAGTGCATTCACACAAGGTTGGCGCCGGTGCCGACACCTACAACGTGCTGACATGAGGAAAGTTTCCAACCGATTTCTCATACACAAACAGCAGTTGACCGGCGTTGCCTGTTGAAACGTTGTTGTGATGCCTCGTGTAAGAAGGAGAAATGCGTACCATCACGTTTCCGACTTTGATAAAGGTCGGATTGTAGCCTATGGCGATTGCGGTTTATCGTATCGCGACATTGCTGCGCGCGGTGGTCGAGATCCAATGACTGTTAGCAGAATATGGAATCGATGGGTTCAGGATGGTAATACGGAACGCCGTGCTGGATCTGTATCACTAGCAGTCGAGATGACAGGCATCTTATCCGCATGGCTGTAACGGATCGTGCAGCCACGTCTCGATCCCTGAGTCAACAGATGGGGACGTTTGCAAGACAACCATCTGCACGAACAGTTCGACGACGTTTGCAGCAGCATGGACTATCAGCTCGGAGACCATGGCTGCGGTTACCCTTGACGCTGCATCACAGACAGGTGCGCCTGCGATGGTGTACTCAACGACGAACCTGGGTGCACGAATGGCAAAACGTCATTTTTTCGGATGAATCCAGGTTCTGTTTACAGCATCATGATGGTCGCATCCGTGTTTGGCGACATCGCGGTGAACGCACATTGGAAGCGTGTATTCGTCATAGCCATACTGGCGTATCACCCGGCTTGATGGTATGGGGTGCCATTGGTTACACATCTCGGTCACCTATTGTTCGCATTGACGGCACTTTGAGCAGTGGACGTTATATTTCAGATGTGTTACGACCCGTGGCTCTACCCTTCATTCGATCCCTGCGAAACCCTACATTTCAGCAGGATGGTGCACGGCCGCATGTTGCAGGTCCTGTACGGGCCTTTCTGGATACAGAAAATGTTTGACTGCTGCCCTGGCCGGCACATTCTCCAGATCTCTCACCAATTGAAAACGTCTGGTCAATGGTGGCCGAGCAACTGGCTCGTCACAATACGCCAGTCACTACTCTTGATGAACTGTGGTGTCGTGTTGAAGGTGCATGGGCAGCTGTACCTGTACACGCCATCCAAACTCTGTTTGACTCAATGCCCAGGCGTATCAAGGCCGTTACTACGGCCAGAGGTGGTTGTTCTGGGTACTGATTTCTCAGGATCTGTGCACCCAAATTGCGTGAAAATGTAATCACAAGTCAGTTCTAGTACAAAATATTTGTCCAATGAATACCCGTTTATCATCTGCATTTCTTATTGGTGTAGTAATTTTATGGCCAGTAGTGTACTTAATTTTAAAAGAATAGGAGCGTACTTGAGAACTTGCCTCACAGGGTCTTGCCTCGTATACTCGGATAAGTGTTCTGGTCGACGGCAAAGAGCTGTGGTGCGCAGTGGCGGCGCGTGGAGCATTCTATATGGCGGCTGAGGCCGCACAACTGCAGCGGCGTGAGGCAGGCCTCTGTGTACGGCTGCAGAACATAGCTGCGCTGTGGAGATGTAGTGGTCTGACGCGGATGCCGGGGTGATGTCACCCCAAGAATGGGCCGTAAAACTGCAACACTCTATCCGATTGGAATTAGTGAGAGGCCCAGAGGAACAGTTTACAAAATGAAAGGAATTGGATTCAAAAGGGGTTTCTTTCCTTTAAATTACATTACTTCCGCTAGTAAGTTAGTAATATAAAATAAAATTTTGTTCCCAAAATCTGCCGGAAAAAAAGGTTTCCATTTCACTCAAGGTTTATTGTTGCAACGTTGATAATGGAGTACATGAAATGATTACATTTACAGGTTAATAGCACAAGCGGTTCTGAGGTACCAAGTGTCGGCCCATGCTGAAATACCTATGTTAGCTCTTAACTCACGAGGTGTGAACTCTCAGACTGCGCGAAAATTTTCGCACTCTCTCTCCGAGGCCAGTTGTGGTGGATCTTCTTTGCCGGTTTACAAATAGTCTTTAGGCCGTGTTTACGTAATATACGGCCGATTCCAGTGCGTCACTGCCTGCCGATAAGGGAAATCCGACCGTTGAAATGAACACCAAAGATGATGACCAGAAGATCCGGAACCTATTAGACCCGACTACATACCGAAAATTAAGCGCAGATCCAACAAAGCGGATCACACGGAATAAGAATCGGTTAATCAAGGCGTCTTCTCTCCCAGCGGTCATACAGAGGAACCTGCGCAACACAGAAGCCCTACCACCTCGGCTGTATGGATTACCAAATGTCCATAAGAATACTGTTTCATTAAGACCGATTGCTAGCGCTCCTGGCCCACCGACATTCAAACTGGCAAAATACACGGCCTCTCTGCTCCAGCCACACGTGCAGAAGACTTACAGAGACATAAGGGACTCAGGACGTTTCATTGAGAAGCTGAAGAAACTGAAACTTGGTCCAAACGACATCTTCGTTAGCTTTGATGTTGTTTCTTTGTTTACCAAGGTGCTATTCAGTGCCGGCCGCTTTGGCCGAGCGGTTCCAGGCGCTTCAGTCCGGAACCGCGCTGCAGCTACGGTCGCAGGTTCGAATCCTGCCTGGGGCAAGGATGTGTGTGATGTCCTTAGGTTAGTTAGGTTTAAGTAGTTCGAAGTCTAGGGGACTGATGACCTCAGATGTTAAGTCCCATAGTGCTTAGAGCCATTTGAACCATTTGCTATTCAGTAACTGTCTGGAGCACATCGGTTACGTTTTCCCACAAGATATCACCAAGCTTTTTGATACATATGTCAGGACGAGCTATATCACGTGGAACGACAACTTCTACGAACAGGTGGAAGGCGTCGCAATGGTTAATCCTCTCAGTCCAGTGGTGGCCAACTTCTTCACGGAACATTTCGAAGCACAGGCACTGGACTTGGCACCTTGTAAACCTAATGAGTGGTACAGATACGTCGATGATATCCGTGTGGAGCCGTGGTGAGAAACAGCTCGGTGACTTCCTAAGACACTTGAACAGCCTCCATGCCAACGTAAAATTTACCATGGAAGTAGAAAAGGACAAGCAGCTACCATTTCTAGATGTGCTGGTCGCAAGGGGTGGTGAAAATCTGGGACACGGAGTGTACGGAAAACCAACACACACGGACCGATACATGCACAGACTGTTAAATCACCAACCGATTGAAAAAAGAGGCATGATTAATACGCTCGTAACTCTAGCAAGACGAATATGTGCGCCGCAGCACCTCAGACGTAAGACACAACATACGGAAAGCGTTCTGAGTAGCAATGGGCACTCCACCAGTTACATGAGAAGTGTAACAGAGTCAGACACTCGGCGAAGTGACACATCGGACCGGGTACGGCTGTTGCGCTATACATTCCCAGAGTGACGGACAGAATCGGCCGTATATTACGCAAACATGGCAGACGGTTTGTAAATCGACATAGAAGGTCAGAGAGTATTTCAGATCGGCAAAGGAGAAGAGGAACCCACTTGAACTGTCGGGAATATACCGCATACCATTCACATGCGTAAATGAGTATGTCTGAAGGACTGGGCGATCAGTCAACACCAGGATCACAGAGCATAAGCGTCATTGCGGCCCGGGCAGGTGGTGAAATCTGCCGTGCCAGATCACGCCCTGTGTGAGGCTGGCCATATAACAAAATTGGCAGACACGGAAGTTCTGGCCGTAGAGAAGAGCTATCACACCCACTTGCTCAGAGGAGCTATAGAAGTACACAAACACGAGAATACCTACAAAAAGAAAGATGAAAGCATCAAGGCGGACGAATGCTGGATTCCTGTGCTGCAGTGAACGACCGTTGCATGTAGCAAGAGGGGAACCGCACCAAGCCCTTGGATGTTGGCGCGCCGGGTACATATAGTCTGCGCTCGCGAGCTGAACCCCAGACCACCACCAGCAAGGAAGGGTGAATCTTTGACAATGCCAGCCACTCGTGCTGGCGAAACGCCAGAAAAATCATCAAACATACTTCGTCCGGTGAACCGGAGACAGAAGCCAACGCCGGCCGGAGTGGCCGAGCGGTTCTAGGCGCTACAGTCTGAAGCCGCGCGACCGCTACGGTCGCAGGTTCGAATCCTGCCTCGGGCATGGATGTGTGTGATGTCCTTAGGTTAGTTAGGTTTAAATAGTTCTAAGTTCTAGGGGACTGATGATCTCAGATATTAAGTCTCATAGTTCTCAGAGCCATTTGACCCATTTGATACTGATTGTGTGGAGACGGCGGTGGTGAGACGAGGACGACTTGGGCGTCGACTCCGGGACCCTCACGACGATGGTAGGAACAGACAGTGGGAACGTTGGTGCAACGCGGCATCAGGCAGCAAGATGGCAGCAACCGGCTGCGAAATGAACTACTCCTGGGCCGTGGATGTGTGTCAGCTGGCCAGAATCCAGCACAGCGTGAGACAACAGCGAGCGCAGCCAATGTCAGCTGGCCCACCCATGCAAGAACAGCATGCCACACATGTTGTATGTGTGTGGGGCGGCGGGTTAATAATAAAAATAGGATACATTGTAATATTGTTCGCCGTCTTTTACGAGAGCCTGGAAATTATTTCTGTGGTCACCCAGAAAGCGATGGAGAACATACTGGCCATAGTTTCCAGTCTGCAAGTCCACATTCTTGTCAAGCCCACTGAAAGAAATGTTTCTATTCTCTATTTACTCAGCGGGATCAGGAGTATGATTATAAATGAAAATTTTGAGTTCTAATTGATAGATATATTTGGTAAGTTTTCGCACGCACAGTATCGTAATATTCATGATGTTAATACTATTGAATAATCTCTCTAAGCTAAACAACACTATAAGTAGTTCAGAGGCGACCTCTACGGTAAGTTCCCATTAAATGGTCTTTCGCCTTTAACTTCTGATGATCAAAATAATTGCTCCCCACGTCGTCCGAGGCATCGCGTACTCCGGCGTCTGACTGCCGTGGACCGTACGGTATCTGGGTGCGAAATGAAGTCTTGCCTCTCGGGCCGTATTTATGTACGGGCGGAGCAGACGGCGAAGGAAACACCCGCTGTCATCCGCTCTATGCCCCCGGTAGTAGCCTCTAAACGGCCACTTTCTCAGACCCATAATATTTTATAACGCTGTTGTGTATCAATTTGAATTTTCGTAATTTTTGTATGAATGTAGTTAAGATGGCTATAGTCACTGAAAAACATTTAGCTCGCCTACATATAAACTTTTCCGTGTAGAATTTTTAGAACGGAACTGACAGTAGAACATGACGTCTGAACTACAACTTTAAGAAACTTTTTATTTGTTATTATTTACATCCAGGCCTTGAAACTTGTTATAGCTCTATAATTTAATAGGTTTCATCACGTGTTGTACTCAGAACTTTCTAGCACTAACATAACAGGTGCTCGATTTACTACAAATAATGACGTTTTTGAAACTTCCTGGCAGATTAAAACTGTGTGCCCGAGCGAGACTCGAACTCGGGACCATTGCCTTTCGCGGGCAAGTGCTCTACCATCTGAGCTACCGAAGCACGACTCACGCCCGGTACTCACAGCTTTACTTCTGCCAGTATCTCGTCTCCTACCTTCCAAACTTTACAGAAGCTCTCCTGCGAACCTTGCAGAACTAGCACTCCTGAAAGAAAGGATACTGCGGAGACATGACTTAGTCGTGCTTCGGAATGCCTCTTCCCTAGCTCTGTGGAAACGTGCTAGCCTGAGAAAAAGCGTCTGTTATCAGTCTGCTTTCGGCTGCGGTGGGGCGAGGACGTCCGCTGCGACCCGCCGTGCGCGACCGTGAGCGCTTGCTTGTGTTTACCTTCTCGCGGCGCGAGTTGTATTTGTTCCAAGTTCAGTGCGACTATGGCACACACATGGCGCCACGATACGATCAAAATTACTTTCCAACCAGATCACGCGCGTCCTCGAGCCTATGAAATAGAACAGTTCATACGCGACGATCTACGTTTAAATCCGGTGACTGTCGTCAGAATACATTTTTCTATAACGGCGAGCGTGGTTTATGTTAAAATGACCAATGCAGAGGTCTGCGCGACAGTGGTGTCTAAATACTCGAACTCTCTCAGATTCAAACATTCTGACGGGCATATCGGTGCAGTGACGGTGGATCATGCAGGCATGGGCCTAAGGACTGTAAGGGTTTTTGAGCTCCCCTTCGAGGTCCCAGAGGAAGTTGTCAAGGACGCCTTCCGACCATATGGCAATGCTATCAGCCACGTTGCAGAAAAGTGGCAAACTTTCTCGACGTATAAGGTCTACAATGGTGTGCGCCGAATGAAACTTGAGCACAAGAAACACGTGCCGTCCTATTTGAACATCGGTGGCTGTCGTGTAATCATCATGTACGACGGTCAACCGCGTACCTGTTCCGGATGTGGGCAGGAAGGCCATGTTCGATCGATCTGCTACAACGTCGAATTACGCAGATACCAGTGGGGGACTCCGTTTCCCCGACGGGGACGACAATCCTGCCCCTCACGTATGCTCAGACGACGATGCACACCATAGTTGAGGACGAAATGGGTGATCAGACACATCCATCGACGTCAGAAGTACCAAGGGAGGAAGAGGAAGGACCCCCGAAGCCAACCCATATGTCACCCCCTCCACAGCAACAACAGGAGCAACAGTCCCACGCGAACGCGATGGAGGTGGACGCGAACATTGTCCCGACTGCAGCTCTCCTAGCGGAAGGTGATATGACGCTGGATTGCCTCCCACATACGGATACGGATGTCCACGTTCGAAAGCAACGTTCGCCTCGACGACGCAAGCGACGTCGGCGGACCCCTTCTGACGATTGCCTCCTACACACGACCGGTCAAAAAGGTGACATCTCATAAGACGGCATGGATGCTGCGCCTGCTGAGGATCTAAGTGGTGTAGACGGTTCACTTGCCCATTCTACGAGTGCCCAGTTACTTGTTGCAGCACAGATGCAGCAGGTCGCGTCGATGGATGGCGCTCCGTCTACCTCTACCAAAGACGACGTACGTGAGAGAGATTTAGGTGCCGATCAGCTACACAGTATCGTGTTGCACCCACTGTGGTCGGACGATGTTGAGGAACTTCCTGAAGAGGGCACGGGTGACAGGGGAGGGGGTGGCATTGGGGATGCCACTCCTAGCGTGAAAGACTCATAATTTGTAACGGGTTTGGTGGGTCCGGCATCCCTTGCGGTTAGCTTGGATGCCATGGCGTCTACCCTAGGTGAAGAGGCTAGACAGCACACCTATCGCCTCGCCACAGTCAATATCAACGCGATAAGGGCACCATAAAAACTGACAATGCTACAACGCATGCTTGATGCGGCGGACATCGACGTGGCCCTCTTAGAGGAAGTGTGTGTCGCTAGTTTCCCTGACTTCTACGGATATACCGCCCACATCTCCCACGCCTCTTCCACCGATTGTGGTGTGGCTGTTCTGCTACGGGACGGTTTGGCGGCTACGGACGTACTGTACTTACCGAGTGCAAGAGCCATGGCAGTAACTGTCAACGGTGTACGACTCATCAATGTATATGCCCCTTCAGGATCAGGGAGACGGAGAGATCGGGCCCGCTTTTTTTCGGAAGATATAACGCGTCTATTTATGGGCCGCATAGACGATATGGTGATCGGAGGAGATTTTAACTGTACATTATCTCCGTCTGATCAGCAGCCACATCACGTGCCGTGTGCGGAATTGGAAATGCTAGTGCGTGACCTCCACCTGATTGACACGTGGCGCCACATCCATGGCCCAGCTCGTGGTTACACCCATTATACAAGTCATTCATCAAGTCGGTTAGACAGGATTTACGTCACAAGCACCCTTTCGACGGCGACGAGAGGAGCAGAGCTCTGGCCCACTGCATTCACCGACCACACAACCTGTATTTGCACCATTGCCCTCCAACCTGCACGTGTGTGGCGCAGTAGGCCGCCCTGAAAACTGAACGTCGCCCATCTGGACGAGCCGGCATGTAAAGGTGCTATCGAAGAGTCGTGGAACGCGTCCTTACAGCGTCGTGGGCGTTACCGATTGACCCTCAGTTGGTGGATTGAATGTGCGAAACCAGCTCTTAGGCGCACCTTCATGGCTTACGGCCGGGAAGCGGCGGCATGGAGGAGGAGCACGGAAAACTTTTATTACACCGTCCTACGGGAATGTCTTGCTATGGAGCCCTCACCTGACAGGCAGATCATAGTCAATCGCGCGAAAGCGCAGCTCGTCTCCTTAGCACGCCATCATTTACAAGGTGCTGTTATACGGTCGCGTGCTCCAGACATGATACAATCAGAAAGGCCATCTATGCACCACGTGCTCCTAGAACGCAGGAGGCGCCGTAGGGCACTGGTAACCGACATGATAACGGACGACGGACGACACGTGGCAGAACAAGCAGATATAGCGGAAGCCTTCTATGGGCATTACGCTCAACTGTATTCAGCAGTGCTCCCTGATATGGCGACGGTAGACACCGTTTCAGCACATGTCCACGGTACAGTTCCACCAGATATGGTACCGACTTTAATGGGAGAAGTGACAGAAGAGGAAGTGCTCGACGCCATTGGTAAAGGTGCTCCCCATAAATCACCAGGAATCGATGGATTACCATTAGAGGTCTATCGAGCATTTAAAAAACTGTTGGTACCGTGTTGGGTTGAAGTTTGTCAGGAATTGATGTCCACGGGTATACCGTTGCCTGCACCGTTCATGGAAGGACTGATTGTCCCCATCCATAAGCCGAAGAGACGGAATCATGTCCGCGATTATCGCCCCTTAACGTTATTGAACAGCGACTTCAAGATCTTTTCGAGGCTGCTATCAGAACGTCTTCGCGGCACACTATTGCACGTCCTGTCCAGTGATCAGATGTCCTTGGGGGGACCCAACAACATCAGAACTGCGTTATGTCGTTACAGAGATCTCATCTCCCTTGCACGGGTGAGACGTTTGCCGGCAGCCCTGGCGTCTATCGACTTTAGCCAGGCTTTTGACCGTGTAGGCCACACTTTCCTCACGGCCGTTCTACGGCGCATGGAATACCCCGACCCCTTTATCAGCGTCTTGACACGCCTTCTGCATGGGGTTACTTCTCGAGTTCTTGTTAATGGAAGACTGACGGCACCCATGCCGACCCGCCGATCAGTACGACAGGGATGTCCATTATCAACGCTGTTATTTGCATTGGCCTTAGAACTTTTGTTGTGTGGTCTGCGACACAGCCTCACTGGGATACAGTTCGGCGGCTCCATCTATCGCTGTACCGCATATGCGGATGATTTGATAATCGTCATACGAGGATCTGACGATATGGCCGCGGCTTTGGACTCGTTTGCAACCTACGGTACAGCTTCTGGTGGCCAAATCAACGTTGATAAGTCTGTCGCCTTGAGCATCGGGATTGGGCTACCGCAAGAACACATTGCCCCCTTACGCTTCAGTGATACTGTCCGCTGCTTGGGCTTAGATTTCATGAACGACATGCGACGCGCGACGACGCTCAATTATCGACGCCTTCTTAACCAAATTAAGGCCGGAATTGCATATCAGCGCTTGCGATCCCTCAACATCATTCAGCGGGCGTATTATGCCAATGTATACCTTGCGTCCCGCATACCGCATTCGCCCAAACGCTACCCATTCCGAAATCCATGGCTCGTGGCATTATGGCAGCGCTGGGATACTTCGTCATCGCTGGTATGTTACTGAAGATCAGATACGTATCTCTTTCCCTCCCCAAGGAAAAAGGTGGTCTCGGCCTAGTTAACGTCCATGATAGAGCCATTGCCCTCTATGTTAGCTCACATTTATGTCTGCTGCGCCGTTGTCCTACGAGCCTCACGAGTCTGCTTCTGACGCCGTTACGACCTGCTTCACTAAGAGCGCCGGTGCCACTACAGGACATCCCAGCGCCCCTCTTTTATATGGGACGTTCCTATTTAGAACGAAGTTATTGCAGTGTAGCGCTCACGACACCACAAGTGGCCACAACTCGACGCCTATATCATGACATGCTACAACCCCGCCCCCTAAATGTGGTCGAACTAAAATATCCCGACGTACGGTGGTGCGTGGTGTGGAAGACTGTACACGATGCCATGCTTGATTCCGATGTTGTTTCCCAATGGTACGCAGTCGTTAATGGGAAGCTGGTGACGCAAGAACGTCTCTACAATATCCACATGACAGAATCTCCCAATTGTGTGGGTTGTAATACAGTAGATTCTGACGAGCACCGCCTCAACTGTGGAGAGGCGGGACTGGTTTGGCACCTAGTGCGGCAGATGCTGGCTTATCTCTTGCGAGTTAGGCCGGAGCTTATATCTGCACGAACGTTATTGTTTCCGGATTAGACATTTTACCCCAAGACTCGAACCAACTCCGTCACCTGGATACGTGGACATGCGGTCCATTACCTCTGTCGTGACGGATACAAGAATTTCCTTGACTTCTGGCTCTATTTGCAAGAAAGACATCATGCTATATCCGGGCATACCAGATATAGACAATGCTTCGCAAACTACCTATGGAGTGCCTTCCACAGCCCGCCGTGCAGCTGGAATGTTCCAGGCAGTGGCAGATGAGGTCAGAACGAACTGCAAACGAGCATATATTGAACAATCTTTATCAGTGGGCGCAGTCGCTGGGAAGCCTAACTACGACGTGGTAGCTTTCTTTTCGTGTTATTTATGTTTAATATCTTCGATGGTGTCTTCATTCTGTTTTACTTTTCCAGGCTTGATTAACTATGACTGTTCGCACATTGATATCTATATAAATAGAAAAAAAGATAAAAAAGTGGGCAGGAGACCTGCGTTCTAATCCAAATAAATACACAAGAACAAAATGAACAATAAATAAAATATAATAAAGTATTTTACCCTTTCCTTTCTCCTTTTTTTATTTATTTATTTTTTTTTCATAAAAAGTTCAGAGGCATATTTAATTTTTGTTCGTTGGCGGAACCTGAAGTGGTGGCGAACGGCGGTCCTAGTTAGCTTTAGGATGAAAAAAAAAAAGATGGTAGAGCACTTGCCCGCGAAAGGCAAAGGTCCCGAGTTCGAGTCTCGGTCGGGCACACAGTTTTAATCTGCCAGGAAGTTTCATATCAGCGCACACTCCGCTGCAGAGTGAAAATCTCATTCTGGAATGACGCTTTTGTTCCAAATTTAGTTTTCAGTAAATTACTCGAAAACTACGAGAGTTAGCTTAGTGGGATTACATAGTTAATGGTTTTATACTAAACTGAAGCTTTATACAAATTTTCGTAGTTCTAAGTCTAATATTTAGCACCTTCAGTTTTTTAAAAAACGTGGATTCTGAGCAAAACATTGCTTTAATCACGTCGAGACTTGTACCAGTTAATTTTAATGTACATCTGCACATTATGATCAGTTTTTGGCTTCCTAGCTTTATTATTTAGCGCCACTTATTTTTTCTTAAAACCGTATATTTAGGGAAAGATATTTATCTGATCAATCTGAGACTTGACGGTATAAACATTAATAGACTAAAGCACGAGTTGACAAAGTTTGCAAAAGCAACTTTAATTTTTAATTTCATTCTTAAATTATGGTGCAATACTTGTGTGCTACTCACAGACGCGTTATGGTGACGTGGCGCTTGTAACAGTGAACTGGGGTAAGTTCCGTCACATTCGCTCGTCTCTGTATCATTCAAATGATACAACGCTTGTTTCGCCACACGCGGACCACTGGTGGTACGCACTGCGCGGCGATGAAATAGTGCACGCCCTTCACAGCGCTGACTAACACGAGCGAGTTGGCAGAATTGTGCATGGAAGCACGTGCCATCAGAAACCATCAGAAAGCTGGCATCCGGTTCAGGGTACTCGAATGAATAAGAAAATGTCAATTGCCAAAAATGAACAATGAAGGGTTTACTTCAGAAAAAGGTGCATTATGGTGGCACCTACAGAAGTGGAGTGGCGGCCTCTAAGTTCAGCGTGGAGCAATAGTAACGTGTCTTCGCTCACTTCCCTGCTCGCCCGTGTCCAAGAGACCACGTGACAATCTGACGCTAGCCAGTTGGAGAAGAAGAGTGAACAAAAACCACTGAAGGCATCCTTTGTTCAGCGTTTCTTACTGTGAGGATGTTAACAGGTCAGCATCTCACGCTAAAGGTCTGCCCAGCATCCAAACTTGTACGAGGAGCATTCAATAAGTAATGCAACATTTTTTTCTCAAAGTCCATGGTATAGTGTATACAAAGATAATTTACAACTATAGAAAACGAAATTTACATTTCATCGCCTCTTTTATGGATTTGTGTATAGACATCTCATATCTGTACATATCTGCTTATTTTTTAAAAAATGCGAGTACATCCGTAAAAATTAAAATTTCTTCCTAAATGCATTATAAAGAATACACACATGAAATGTGTATTCAAAAATGTATTCAAAACTACCGTTTTAAAAATATTTCTGATAGGATAATACGGCAGGTATTATATTTTGGTTGCTTATCTACAGTATTTCATCAAATAACTGGAAGAAGCTATGTAAATAAATTTCTATTGTTCGTTTAATAAATATTGCGAGTTTTTCTTCTTTTTTACGAAAATTTTCAGTTCTTCCAAAACACTTAACAGAGAAACTGCAGGATGGATAATTGTCATACTATCCTGCATATCGCCTAATGTATGTTTATATGGATATGGTGTCTCTTCTTTCGGACATCTCCGAAAGAACAGACGCCATTTATGACCTGTAGCCGTCTAGGACGACATTAGAATAATATCAATACCGTCAGCTGCTCACGGGCTTTGGTAGATATCAGCGGGGAGAGGTGAAAATGTGTGCCCCGACCGGGACTCAAACCCGGGATCTCCTGCTTACATGGCAGACGCTGTACCTTTTTTTTTTTTTTTTGGTAATCTCATTTCGTGCATTACAGATCGTTGCAATTGTTCGTGGCGGATGTTCCGTGACGCCCGCGCCCGCATCTCGTGGTCGTGCGGTAGCGTTCTCGCTTCCCACACCCGGGTTCCCGGGTTCGATTCCCGGCGGGGTCAGGGATTTTCTCTGCCTCGTGATGGCTGGGTGTTGTGTGATGTCCTTAGGTTAGTTAGGTTTAAGTAGTTCTAAGTTCTAGGGGACTGATGACCGTAGATGTTAAGTCCCATAGTGCTCAGAGCCATTTGAACCATTTTGAACATTGACGCCCGCGGAAGTTCTTTATTTGATCCATTCACTCAGTTTTTTTATTACAGAGGGCAGCTGACCCTCTGACCGAACACGCTGAGCTACCGTGCCGGCATCCATCTGAGCAATCGAGTGCACAGAGAATAGTGTGACTGCAGCGACTATCTCGCGCACGATACCCTAAGACTCACATTCTCACCTTGTATGTCCACACACTACATTCGTAGTGTCCCACCCCAGCACACTCATTACTCGTGGAAGACATTCTTACCAAGTCCCGTAAGTGTTCGGCGAATATGTGTGCATCCACACAGAAGAAGAAGGTCATGGCCGGTATTGCCAGAACTATATACTTATATGGATTGGTGTCTGTTCTTTCGGTTCACAGTTGAGCATGAAACTAATAGTAGCATCAATTTTCTCGATTTGTCAATTAGTAGATCGAATGGGTGACATATTTTTAAAGTTTACAAGAAGTCAAGATAGTCAGGTAAAATTACTGGAAATAATTCAATTTATCCAATATAGCACACAAAACATATTTCTATTCAGCTTTACAGAAAATGTTGCAGCCATCACTCACAGACGAGGACAGATCTACAGAATTACAGACAATCAAAAAGATAGCATTAAGGAACAGTTACCAAGAACGTGATATAATGAAATTGTATCATACTATACAGAAAAATAGAAGATGAAAGAAAAACAATGATATAGGCAAACCAGTAGAAAGAAAAGGTATATGACACACACAAACAAAGGTCCTATAACAGACCGTATTGCGAAATGTTTCCCAAGGCAGAAAGTGAAAGTAGCATTATGAACTAGTAACTCTATTAGACACGTATTAGTACACGAAGAGAATGTACTTAAGGACAAATACAGTAACTCAGGAGTGTATAAAATGAACTGCCAAAATTGTCAGAGTACGTACACTGGCCATAATGGAAGAGCGTTTAAAATACGTTATAAGGAACATCGCAATTTAAATTCAAATCGTAGAGCACTGGTTGAACATTTGAGAACAACTAAACATGCGTTAGGTAATATGCAAGATAGTATGACAATTATCCGTCCTGCAGATCCACTGTTAAATGTTTTGGAAGAATTGGAAATTTCCGTAGACAATAAGAAAAATCCGCAACATTTATTAAACGAACGATAAAAATTTCATTTACATGGGTTCTTCCAGTTATTCGATGAAATACTGTAGATAAGCAACCAAAATGTAATACCTGCCGTATTGTCTTAACAGAAATATTTTTAAAAACTGTAGTTTTGAATGCATTTTTGAATACACATTTCAAGCAAGTATTTTTATTTTCCGGGCGGGAAGGCGTGTCGGTCCCCGGCACGAATCCGCCCGGCTGATTAGTGTCGAGGGTGGCCGGTCTGTGGATGGTTTTTAAGGCGGTTTTCCATCTGCCTCAGCGAATGCGGGCTGGTTCTCCTTATTCTGTCTCAGTTACACTATGTCGGCGATTGCTGTGCAAACACTGTCTCCACGTACGCATAGCCATAATTACTCGACCACGTAAACATTTGGGGTTACATTCGTCTGGTGTGAGACGTTCCCGGTTGGTTCCACAGGGGGCCGAACCGCACAGTAACCCTGGGTTCAGTGTGGGGCGGGGGTGGGGTGAGTGGACTTCTGCAGCCTGTTGTGGGGTTGTGACCCGCTGAGGGCTACGGTGGTGACGAAGCCTCTCCGTCGTTTCTAGGTCTCCAGTTTAATAAAATACAAGTTCTTTTATAATAAATTTTGAAAGGTATTTTAATTTTTACGGACGTATTTTTAAAAGATAAGCAGATATGTACGGATATGAGATGTCTATACACACACCCATAAAAGTGGTGATCAAATGTAAATTTCGTATTCTATAGTTGTAAATTATCTTTGGATACACTATGCCATGGACGCTACAAGAACTGTTGTATAGTAAATTTTATCTTTGGCGCTGTCAGTGCCATAATTTAGTACTGTACTTTAAAAGTAAGTTTAAGTACTATAGTACAGCCAGTTTACTGTTTAGAGCTGTAAATCCAATCTTTAATGGTGTCAGCCAGCTTTAAACACAAGTCATCGTACTGAAAACAGAATATGTACTTTACGTGCTGTGAATGTAAATTTTCTATATCATCTCAATTTGTATCTTTTGCAATGCATATTCTGATGATGCGCTTGTTCATTTGAAGAGCGAAATCGGTCAGTAAAAAATACAAACTGCGACCTGTGGCAGTTTATGAAAGCTTAGTTTTAATAGTCACTTTCCCTAAAGGCAATGCTGCTCTTGCTAAATACGTACAACATTGCTTCACCAAGGATGAATCTGTTAAAATAATATTCACTTATCTCTTGAGTGTTACAAATAATCTGCCTGTGATCAGAGCCCTGATCGTTGGAAAGGGTATTTGATAATCGTCATACGAGGAGCTGACGATATGGCCGCGGCTTTGGACTGGATTGCAACCTACGGTACAGCTTCTGGTGCCCAAATCAACGTTGATAAATCTGTCGCCTTGAGCATCGGGATTGGGCTACCGCAAGAACACATTGTCCCCTTACGCTTCAGTGATACTGTCCGCTGCTTGGGCTTAGATTTCATGAACGACATGCGACGCGCGACGACGCTCAAGGGTATTATCAAATATTACAATTGATATAAGCCGGTAAACTCCTTAAGCTCAACAACTAATACACTGTAGATCTTATCGTCAAAAAAATTGGTTATCATAAAGAAAAATAAAATATTACCTACTTCTTTAAATTGTGACATTTTGAAGTTTACAACTTTCGAACTATAAATTGCTTTTCACAAGAGTGCGTGTGTAGAAACAAAGAAGCATATGGAGAGGAAACTAAGGTTTCACTAAAACCCACCGAAGTTTTATGGAAGATGCTGCATATCAATGGTCGAGAGCAACTGAACTAGAGATACCTGTTGTACTGGGAAGAGTTCATTGGTGTTGTTACTGTGAGTGGAACGGTACGTCAAGTCATGTGGCTGGGATGTTAAACACCGCACTCACCATCGGCGAGAAGGTCGATTATTTACAGGTAAGCAAGATGGTGACATCTGCGCATGTGTTCGCGGCAAAATTCTGGGTGCAATTCATGAGACATGACATCTCCCAGTTCGTCCCAGTACTGGACTTTTTACTAGCTAGCTTATCAACAGCGTACTGTGAGTGCCTCGATTTTGGGAAACCTTCTATCAGCAGCAGCGTATAAGTCGCTAATTCAGTGTTGGACAGCAACAAATACTGAGCATCTGTGTCGTCCTTGCAGAAGCTACCACCACGCAAACGTGCTGGTGACAAACATACACGAACTTTTCAATTCAGTTAGCGAAGAACAGGGGATCAGTGATTGTAAGGCCGTTACAACATCGCTGAATACAGCAGTTGATAGGAATACAAATATAGGTAAGAAAATATTTCTTTCTAGCACAAGCGACAAGAAACGTATTACATTACTACATGAGCGGTCAACATGAAAATTTCATCTCCAGCAGTAACAATGCTAAGCATCAGCAGACCAAGTTAAAGAGTATTTTAATACACTGATGAGCCAAAACATTACGATCACTGCTCACTGCGAGGTTGAGTGCCTGCTGGTCGTGTTGCGGGCACGTGATGCAGAAAGGTAAGGATATAAGCAGAACAGAGACGAGTGGGTAATCATTGTAGCGAAGAGACGGGCCGCAAATTTGGAAATCTGTTGATATAAGCGGTTTTGACAAAGGGCACATTGTTGTGGCTCTGGGGTTGGAAAAGAGAATCTCTGAAACGGCGAAGCTGGTCGGCTTTTCGTCTACTACTGTCGTGAGCGCCTGTGAAAAATGATTGAAGATGGTGGAATAACGAATAGGCCGTGTGGTTTTAGACATCCACGTCTCATATCAAAACGCAGGAGTCGGAGGATCGCCCACTATGAAATCCAGGATAGGCAGGCGATCCGTGGCAGATCTGATGACAGAGTACAATGCTAGTGCAGGCACAAGTATTTAGGAGCACACCCTTCAAAGGCCATTGTTGAACATGGAGTTCCATACCACACGATCCCTACGTGTTTCCGCGTTGACCCAACGACATCGTCAATTAGGATTGCAGTGGCCACAGCATCACTTAACTTTCACCGTGGATGTATAGAAACGTATCGCCTGGTGGAATGAATCACATTTCTTGCTACACTAGTTCCATTGGTTGTGTCCTAACACGCCGTCATCCAGGCGAATGACTGGTTGTTATGCTATGGGGTAGAAAACTGCTACGTAGGCGAAGAGAGCTTCACTGCCAATTTAAACACGTACCTAAAGCCTCACAGACAAACAGAAACTGAACAAAGCCAATATTTGTGTAAGGAGAGCCATGTGTAAAGCGTTCAACGAAATCTTAAATAAAATTCTATCTACAGACATGGCAGAAAATCCCAAAAAGTTTTGGTCTGACGTTAAAGCAGAAAACGGCCCGAAGCCATTGTTACGGCATAGTTTTCCTCAAAGCTGCCCCATAGCCTAATTAATAATCCACCATTAAAATTAATCTTTCAAATTAATTCAAATTACTAGTGACGCATGAAAATACAGATGTAGCTGAAACAAACACCAACTGCTGCGAGTACTCCTCCATTTTATTTGTATACAGTGAAGGATATGTGTAATATTTTTCAGTAAGCTGGATCCACTGACTGACTGTGAAAGTGTGAGGATCATGTGGGTACAAACGCACGCGAGTTGTAAAACGGTTCCTGCTGAAGGATAAAGTCCCGGCCAGGAACTCACTGAACGGACGGGAGAGATGGTGTCCCACGTTCCTATTAGAGCTTCGCAGAGGCAGGAGACAGCATTTGACAGGCTGTAAACTTCCATTGAGGGAAGCAGAGTGAAGAATGCTTTCTAATAAGACATATTTGCAAGGAGATGAGAAAACACGAGGCACTCAGAATGAGAAGAATCTGTTGGATCCAAAAAGGCCTGCAGTAATTGAAGTTTAAATTTTGTAAGGGCGCCGTGAGTCGATTCATCAAAGTCATTTTTTTAGCGGGGATGAAGACTCACGAGTCCACACATGCAGCCGTTATCATAGGCTGAAACTTGAAACCAACTTCATAGTGGAAGAGAATTTTGGCGTTCTGCCCCAGTCTAAGACAGAAAAAGGGTGTTACTTTTAATCATAGCAAATTCCGTAAGAGAAAAGATATTGTTGCTATTTTATAAATTTTTCGTTGTTTGGAGCTTGGAAGGTCTACAGTGTCTGTCTAACGAGAATCTACTGCTGTCATAACCAGGAAGATTTTGAGGCGGAGAGCAGAGAGGCACTTCCTCTTGGATCGGCTGATGAATAGATGTCTTCGCGTTAGAACTGAAGAGAGTGAGAACTTCGCCCTACGGCTGATCATACATCCCGAGGATGAATTTGTAATACTTAACTACCACTGCAGCCATCCTTCACACTTGAATTTTAGAACGGTGGTAAGCAAGAGCCCAATGGCGTACATTGTGACGAAAGAATCAGGAAGTCGTTTGGTTTGAGTTAGGCTTTTGATTTTCTGAGTTTATTCACCCAGGTATCTAGCTGAATTCAGGATGCACTTTGGCGAAGGAACTGGCACTCATATGTACTTTTCTGGGTCTTTTCTTTAATCCGTTAACTAATTCAGCAGTCATTGGCGATTTACAGGGGCAAAGCTAACTGTATGATTTCATTTCCAATTCCACCAATCCGCGCCGAGGCATTATCGTACATGTTTATCGATTCATTTGAACCTTTGTACACTTCAGGATTATTTATGTCGCCTGTTCAGTGATTTGGAATCAGGTCCGTGCAACTTAGTAATAAACTGGAGCTTTGTCGATACGTTACGTTTCACATATATATATATATATATATATATATATATATATATATATATATATATATATCTGTAACGCAAGTCTGTTCTAGATTTTTGGGAGATGTTTCAGGCTCGCATATCATGACATTTCTGGCGACCGATTATCCCCCGTGTAGGAGTCAATATGGATTCCGAAAACAACGTTTGTATGAAAGTGAGCTCACTCTGTTCGTCCACGAGGCCCAGAAAGCAGTTGATACCGGCACCCAGGTCGATGCTGTGTTGCTTGACTTCGGAAAGACGTTCAGTACAGTTCCTCACTGCCGTTTAATGAACGAATTATGAGCGTACGGAATATCATACCTACCGTGTGACTGGACTGAAAAGTTTGTAGCAAACATAACACATTATGTCATTCTCAACAGAGAGGAACATTCAGACGTAGAAGTACTTTCGGGCCTACCCCGTGGGTGTATCATAAGAACATTACTTTTAACGATAAATATGAATGTACTAATGGATAATGCCGGTAGTCTTATGAGGCTTTTCGCTCATGATGCTGTTGTATACACAGAAGTCACCACGTTAGAAAATTGTAGTGAGACTCAGAAAGACCTGCAGAAGATCGGCACTTGGTGCAGGGAGTAGTAATTAAACCCAAAATAAACAAATGTAACATATTGCGCATAAATAGGCAGAAATATCTATTATTGTATGATTACAGGATAACCTCCGCAAGTAGTTAAATACGTAAAATTTCCACAAGTATTAATATGAAGCAATTCAAAGTGGAACGACCACATATAACAAGTCGCAGGTGAGGCAGACGCCAGACTAAGATTCATTAAATGAATCATCATGAAAAGTGGACCACTGACAAAGGAGGTAGCTTGAAAAAAAAGCCTCGTTCAAACAATACTTGAATATTCCTCGTTAGCCTGGGATCCGTACCAGGTAGGACTGATAGAGGATCTAGAAAAGATCCAAGGACGAGGAGCGCATTTTGTTACATGTTCATTTTGTAATCACGAAAGCATGACGGAGATGCTCAGCTATTCCCAATGGCACACGCTGCAAGAGAGGCGTTCTGCATCTCAGTGTGTTTTAAAGTTCCGAGACAATACGTTCCTAGAAGAGTCAACCACCATAATGCTTCCTCCTACATACATCTCACGAAAAGACCGTGAAAGTAAAACTAGAGAGTTTAGAGCCGACACGGAGGCTTATTAGGAATCATTCTTCCCGCCAACCATTCGCTAGTGGTAAAGGAATGGAGGGAAGTGACAGTTGTACGCAGTGTACCCTCAGCCACATATCGTAAGTTGACTTTTGGAGTATAAATGTAGATGTCAATGTACCGTACCTCTGCTCACTGCTCCTTCCAGGACTCACAGATAACCATCGACGTAAGAACACCACTATTTGATACTCGAAGAAGGGGAAAAGTTGGCTTCAACTATCTTGTCGTGCTACAAGAAAGTACACGCTGATACAGGATACGAACACGTCGAAAACCACATGAGGCGATGCATTCTGCTTGCCAAAGGTCGCCCTCCAACTGGTGAAGTATTGTCGTATGGGCCATGTTCAGTTGGGATGAGACCGGGCTCTTGCTATGTTTGCCATCTTGTGTTACTGGTGAACGATACAATAATCTCCAGTCCAATAATGTGTATCTATTCGCTCGCTTATAGCACCACGAAGGACACGTTTACTTTGTGTCATACGTGAGGAACGCTCGACATGTCCGTGGAGCCAGCAACTAATTTTCGTGAGTAGTAAAGTGCCGGTTGGGAGGTCAACACACACGGCTATACCCTAACGCTACGTAATCGAATAGACTCTTCGCTCTCAATATGAGAAATTACGATCACAACAGCCGTAGGAGGAAACATAACAAGCGATAAACAATTTTCCCTATGGCTAGCTCAGTTCTAAAAGTGCAAACACTATGGCGGCGAGTCCACGTATGCCAGCACATCTGGCTGGCTCTGCATTTTGGTAGCCAACTGGAACACGCAAGTATGTAATCTGTAAATCACAGAAAACACCCACACGACAATCTAAATTAAATGCCCGATGTTATAATCAAATTGACTTCCCTGATGATGGCTCTCGCATGTTACAGGAACGAGACCGCGAGTGAAGGAAACATGTTCGATACCCAGAACCAACGGTAGTCATCCATTATGGAATATATGATTGCATCTATAGGTGACCTGTCGCTGTTGGCAGTATGATCCATAAGCAGCCCTAATACCCGTCTAGTAGCAGAGTTTCTTCCCCTCGGCTGCCCATGGCGCTTCTTGCCTCTGCTCTGAACTGCTACACTCCAAAAGCTTTGTCTACGCTCCTAGACGGTTCCGTATTAATGAGTGTGCGCACCCAGACGTATGATTATCATCGCCGACCTGGAGCCTGTCTGTGAATCCCCGATAGCAACTTATCATATTTCAGAGGTGAAAATATAATTTTTTGTGACGTTCACCATGTAACTGCGGGTATTAAAAGTGTAGGATGATTTCCCAGCGCCTTGCAGCACATTTCCGTCATCAGAGGTAAACTCTGTGCTACGTTCAATTAGATTGATATTTTCGGTTCCATCACTCTCGAGATTTTATAAAATATGACTTATCTCTTTAAATAATTTATATAATAATACAGGCTTCTCACGTGCAGCATATCGATCTGGAGATGAAACGGTTGAAGTCACTCACAAGTTTTAGAATTTTATTTATAGTCAACTAGCGACCCGTCAGTGCTTCGTTGCGGTAGTACTAAGAATAAGGAACTTACAAATTAAAAACAGACAGATGGAAAAAAATATGAGAAACTGTTCATTCTTTCCAAAATAATCGCCATAACTGTTAATACATTTATCCAACTGTCAGACAAGAAGGTCAATGTCTTCTTGGAAAAATGTTCGAGGTTGTCTACGGAAGATTATTGTACCCAGAGATGCACCTCTTCGTCTGAAGAAAATCGATTGCCACAAATGTTTTTTTTGACGTCTGCGAAAATATGTAAATCGCGTGGGGAGACGTCGGGACACTATAGAAGATGTGTAAGAGCTACTCAGAGGAACTTCTGCATCGTACGCTACAGACGTTACGCTGGGAAGCCGTTACGCATCCTGTGCAGCGCAGTCCGAACAGCGGTGTTGTTTCGAGTACGCTACAGAAGTTTCGCTGGGAAGTCCTTACACATCTTCCACACGGTCCCGATCTCTCCCCACGAGATTTCCACACTTTTAGAGCCCTCAAGAAACACATACGCAGCTGACGATTTGTTTCGGACGAAGAGACGCACGCCTGGGCATAATAATTATTCTACAATCAAATTATGTAGAAGTAATATTAGAGTAGATTGCCTCGCCTTTGCAGATGATGTGGCAAATATAACTAGGAATATTACCACAGCCGAAAAAAAAATGGAAATGCTTAAAGAAGTTTTGGAAGAAATTGGAAATTTGTGGGAAGGTCTTATGGGACAAAACTGTTGAGGTCATCGGTCCCTAAGGTTGCACACTTCTTAATCTAACTTAAACTAACATACGCTAAGGACAACACACACACACCCATGTCCGAGGGAGGACTGGAACCTACGACGGGGGGAACAGCGCGGACCGTGACAAGGCGCCATGACCGCTCGGCTACCCCGCACGGCAGTTTTGGAGTAGTAGGACTTCAACTATCGTGCAAAAAAAAAAAAAAAAAAAAAAAGAATATATGACATGCAACAAACAAGCACCAAAGTTTTTGAACACGAAATGTGGAAAAATAAAAAGGGTTTCTCAGTTTAAATTCTTGGGGGAAACCATACAAGAAAACGGTCTGGAAAAATCTGCAAACGAAGTTCGCAGTCAAAAAAAGGCAACTGTATTCAGATTAGCACAAAATATTTAAAATAAAAAATCCCTTCCTAAATTTAGGAAACTCAGGCATTACAGCAGTGTAATCAAACCTGAATGTCTTTATGGAGCAGGAAATTTAATTTTAAATAGAGAGAGGGATATTGAAGAAATTCAAAAGAAAGGCCGCAAAATTACTGATGGAGAAACTAGTGGGTTGAGATGACGATGAAGTCCCATACTCCTTGACAGAGCATAGGGGAACGATGCGAGAGACCCGCACCGCCGTAGTAGGCAAGGTCCTAGTGGAGGTGTTTTGCCATTGCCTTCCTCCGACGACACAACAACACCTAGTCATGTCGAGGCAGGTGAAAATCCCTGACCCCGCCAGTTATCGAACCTAGGTCCTCGTGCTCGGGAAGCGAGAACGCTACCGCGAGACCACGAACTGCGGAGAACAGGTTGAGAAGGAATAAAGAAATAGAAGAATACACAGACATACATGGTGACATGAGAAAACGAAGACTTAATGGGTACATTAAAAGATTGGCACCCACTAGGTTGACTAAACAAAGAGTAGATTCCTACGAAAACAGAAGTAAGGCCAAAACTGAGCCAATTAAATAGACCGCTGCGATTAAGGACGAACTTAATGTAGTCTGTATAGCTCAGGCATATGTTGTAATTGGAAAGTTGATCACAGAGAAATTTGTAAACGGACTGGAACGCTGTGGTCTGACGAAAGTAACTTCATTCTGAATAGAGGAAACAAATTGGCACGCAAAGGAAGACCAACCATCAAAAACGACAATGATTTGGTACCTCGCGTGGTCCAATTGGACCCATACGTGAAGAAGCAGATGTTGAAAATTCCGCTTCAGTTGTAAATTTCTTTTATTATCACGACCGGTTTCGGGCTCTCATAAGCCATCCTCAAGTGTTGCAACTGTGCTGTGGCCCCCAAGCGCTGCGGTGGACGTGTAATAGGCGCGCCTAGTACACGTCCACCGCAGCGCTCGTGGGCCACAGCACACAGCACCGTTGCGACACCTGAGGATGGCTTATGAGAGCCCGAAACCGGTCGTGATAATAAAAGAAATTTACAATTGAAGGGTATTTTCAACCTCTGGTATAATGCTCGGTTGCGGATGTTCTTCCAACAGGATTGTTTATAATAATAATGGTTCCGCACGTAGCCACAAGCAGTTTTACATGAAGGCACTGACTGTCTTGTCTAACAGTAGGATAAATGTCTTAACAGCTATGGCGATTACATTTGAAATAATAAAGAGTTTACTTACTATGTGGTGTCACCGCCAGACACCACACTTGCTAGGTGGTAGATTAAATCGGCCGCGGTCCATTTAGTACATGTCGGACCCGCGTGTCGCCACTGTGTGATCGCAGACCTAGCGCCACCACAAGGCAGGTCTCGTGATACGAACAAGCACTCGCCCCAGTTGTACGGACGACCTAGCTAGCGACTAGATGTACGAAGCCTTTCTCTCTCATTAGCCGAGAGACAGAATAGCCTTCAGCTAAGTTAATGGCTACGAACTAGCAAGGCGCCATTAGCCTTACAGTGATTGTAATTAAAGTCTCCTGTGTATCGTCAAGAGCGATGTACCACAATGATTGATTAAAGATAAGTATTAATCCAGCTACGTACTTTTCTTCATAGCATTAATTACGTAGCCTGTTCCAGTACTTCACGCCCGTCTGCGTTAGTCTAGCGTGCATTTTCAGCCATCTCGATCTACAAGGTGTTGGCCCAGCTGCCGACACATCATACTATTTCTCATTTGTCTCGTTGCACCTTATACCTACTTCTCTGTCGTAGCGGTAATAAATTGTATGCTCAAACCTTCGTTTTGAATCAGCCTATCTATTAGCGAAAACCCTATCAAAAGCCCTACAGTAATTCCTGATATTAGCCTTCACATACAGACAGAAAAGCGCGGCGAGGTGCTTTAATTTATAATACGTTTAGATAACATTTCCGTACTCTCACTGAAGCTCCTTTTTAAATTTAGAGCGTATAGCTGAAAACATTTACAATATAACAACACTTAAAGGCAGCTGGTTTATTATAGATTAGTTTTCAACTTACGAGATTATAATTTAGACTGATGAGTGTTTGGCGGTACTGATGTGGAAAGGTACTTGTTTATTATAGCTGATTAACCTTGGGCAGATGTGAATAAAATAAAGGACATAAATCTACTTTCAGCGTTCCTGAGCAATCGCCAGCGGAATGTGGTTGCAATAACCCACATAGTAACCCACAGTCTCTAGCGTATGACCTCTGACCTATGATTTCCTTCTGGATGTGCGTGTGGTCAGAGTGTCGTAAAAGGAAACCTGATACATTTATGGCCCTTCAGACGCTCTGACAGTTTCTTTCAAAGAAGACTGGCAACACTTACTAGATATGGGATGGAAGCGAGAACTTTTTTTCTGAAAGCGATAGAATTTCAGATCACAAGCGTTATAGCAGAGACGGAACATTTGAGATATTTTTTCAGTAAAACGCTTGATGTCGCTCTCTGGCACTACAGTATTATCTTAAATATTATTTTGGTAAATAAATACTCTATTCTGTATGCGATTATCTTGATCTATGTGAGGGCTGAGAACCTTCTTTACTAAAAGACTGACGACTGACTGCAGTAATTTGATCATTTCGACAGCTGGGGTAGTGTCACGTAGAGTCCAGAATCAAGTACTAATCATGTGAGGAGGGTTTTCAATAGGAACTAATTCATTCTGTGTTTAAAAGTATCAGGAAACCTATTTATGGACATTAATATGGGGTGTGTGCGCGCTTCCCTTTTGTGACTGCTTGAAGTATGCTCGGGACACTTTCAATGAGGTGTCTGGAAGTCTGTGGAGGAATTGCATTTCATTTTCCCTCAAGAAAAAAATGGTTCAAATGGCTCTGAGCTCTATGCGACTTAACATCTATGGTCATCAGTCCCCTAGAACTTAGAACTACTTAAACCCAACTAACCTAAGGACAGCACACAACGCCCAGCCATTTTCCCTCAAGAGCCGAAATTGGAGAAGGTGGTGATGTTGCACGCTGTGCTCTGGAGCGAACGCAGCGTTATAACTCATCCCAAAGGTGTTCCATTGGGTTAATGTCTGTACTCTGGGCTGGCGAGACCGTTTCAGTAATGTTACTGTCCACAAGTTATTGGCTCACAGATGCTGCTGCTTTATGACAGGTTGCACTGTCACGCTAATACAACCAATCATAGTCTCTGAACTGGTCCTCCACGGTACGCGGTACAAAATGCTGTAAGGTGTGTTCGTATCAGTCCGCATTTAGCGTTTTCTTATGCGCAAAAACGGGACCACACTCTAACCGTGAAAAATATCACCGTCCCCTATCAACATCTTCTGCGTACTTCATTGTTGACACTCCACGTGATAGCAGGTAAGGTTCTCTAGATATTCGCTATGCCCACATCTTTCCATCGGCCTGTGACGGGATATAGCGCGACTGATAACTCCAAATTGCTCATTTCCACTCATTTACCGTCCTGCGGCGTCGATCTTTACACCACCCCAAAAGTTATTTGGCATTGACTACTGAAATGTGTAGCTCATAAGAGTTACTCGACCATTATCTTCCACTCTTTTTTAACTTCTTACGCACAAAAATTGTGGTAGGTGGACTGTTGATACCATTTTAGAATTCACAAACGATTCCTTCTGCTGATTATCATCCAATTTTTTAGATTTACGCTGCGCCGTGCTCGTCGGTCCCTGTCCATAAGTGGATGAGTCTGCTTGGTCTTGGTTTAGCTGTGGTTGTTCTTCGCGTTTCCACTTCACCATAATATCACCAACAGTCCACTTGCGCAGCTTAAGAATGGTTTAAATGTCCATGATGGATCTGTTACTCAAGTGACATTTACTGATTAGTCCACTTTCGAACTCAACGGGGCTCTCCTGACCGAACCAATCTGCTGTTACTGCTTATCTACTGACATCACGATACTCCGAGTCTCTTTTTATACTGGAGGATCCATCTCTCGTGACGCCAAGTGCTCAGTTCCACATCGTATAAAGTTGTCCGGATACTTTGATCAGATACAGTGAGTATACATTCTAACGAAGCGATAAGTCACATTTCTTGCTGTCACTGAAGTATTGCAGGGGGCACCTTAAACAGAAATTCGATCTTGCTTAGTTCGACCATTTTGGTGCTACTGATACTGCTTTATATTAGAGGGTGATTAATCACCTGAAGGAATTACCTGTTACTGTGTGACATGAATTACAGTGTTCATAACAGAATGTTAGTAAACGCTCGTATGAATATTGTGGGCAGATTAGTATCTTGATTCACAAAGTTGGCGAAAGTAATTAGTGGGTATTGAAAACCTTTCTATACAGGGTGATCCAATATAGTGACCGGGCCAAATATCTCACGAAATAAGCACCAAACGAAAAAACTACAAAGAACGAAACTTGTCTAGCTTGAAGGGGGAAACCAGATGGCGCTATGGTTGGCCCGCTAGATGGCGCTGCCATAGGTCAAACGGATATCAACTGAGTTTTTTTAAATACGAACCTCCATTTTCATTACATATTCGCGTGGTATGTAGAGAAATATGAATGTTTTATTTGGACCACTTTTTTCGCTTTATGATAGATGGCGCTGTAATAGTCACAAACGTATAAGTACGTGGTATCACGTAACATTCCGCCAGTGCGGACGGTATTTGCTTCGTGATACATTACCCGTGTTAAAATGGACCGTTTACCGATTGCGGAAAAGGTCGACATCGTGTTGATGTACGGCTATTGTGATCAAAATGCTCAACGGGCGTGTGCTATGTATGCCGCTCGGTATCCTGGACGGCATCATCCAAGTGTCCGGACCGTTCGCCGGAAAGTTACGTTATTTAAGGAAACAGGAAGTGTTCAGCCACATGTGAAACGTCAAGTACGACCTGCAACAAATGATGATGCCCAAGTAGGTGTTTTAGCTGCTGTCGCGGCTAATCCGCACATCAGTAGCAGACAAATTGCGCGAGAATCGGGAATCTCAAAAACGTCGTTGTTGAGAATGCTACATCAACATCGATTTCACCCGTACCATATCTCTATGCACCAGGAATTGCATGGCAACGACTTTGAGCGTAGTGCACAGTTCTGCCACTGGGCACAAGAAAAATTACGGGACGATGACAGATTTTTTGCACGCGTTCTATTTAGCGACGAAGCGTCATTCACCAACAGCGGTAACGTAAACCAGCATAATATGCACTATTGGGCAACGGAAAATCCACGATGGCTACGACAAGTGGAACATCAGCGACCTTGGCGGGTTAATGTATGGTGTGGCATTATGGGAGGAAGGATAATTGGCCCCCATTTTATCGATGGCTATCTAAATGGTGCAATGTATGCTGATTTCCTACGTAATGTTCTACCGATGTTACTACAAGATGTTTCACTGCATGACAGAATGGCGATGTACTTCCAACGTGATGGATGTCCGGCAAATAGCTCGCGTGCGGTTGAAGCGGTATTGAACAACATATTTTATGACAGGTGGATTGGCCGTCGAAGCGCCATACCATGGCCCGCACGTTCACCGGATCTGACGTCCCCGAATTTCTTTCTGTGGGGAAAGTTGATGGATATTTTCTATCTTAATCCACCGACAACGCCTGACAACATGCGTCTGCGCAATGTCAATGCATGTGCGAACATTACGGAAGGCGAACTACTCGCTGTTGAGAGGAATGTCGTTACACGTATTGCCAAATGCATTGAGTTTGACGGACATCGTTTTGAGCATTTATTGCATTAATGTGATATTTACAGGTAATCATGTTGTAACAGCATGCGTTCTCAGAAATGATAAGTTCACAAAGGAACATGTATCACATTGGAATAACCGAAATAAAATGCTCAAACGTACCAACGTTCTGTATTTTAATTTAAAAACCTACCTGTTACCAACTGTTCGTCTAAAATTGTGAGCCGTATGTTTGTGACTATTACAGCGACTATTACAAAGCGAAAAAAGTGGTCCAACTAAAACATTCATATTTCTTTACGTACTACACGAATATGTAATAAGAAATGGGGGTTCCTAATTAAAAAAACGCAGTTGATATACGTTTGACTTGTGGCAGCGCCATCTAGCGGGCCACCCATAGCGCCATCTGGTTTCCCCCTTCAAGCTAGACAAGTTTCGTTCTTTGTAGTTTTTTCGTTTGACGCTTATTTCGTGAGATATTTGGCCCGGTCACGATCAATGGTCCACCCTGTATACTCGATCGTAATAAACTACAGGACACTGTGAAGACCGCGGCGCTGTGTATGTTCGTCAGCGCTGGAGTAACAGCGGAGTGGCACCTGTGTGCAGGACGTGCAGAATAGTAATGTTCCATTTATGACCGTCTATTGTACGAGGACTGTCGGCATACACCTTGCTTGTTATTGTGCCCTGTAAATAAAAATTATACGATGTTAAGTCCACGTACGTTAGGGCCAGAGGCCTCTACTTTCCAGTCTGTCTTCAGGGAACACGTTGGTGATGTGGGCCATAGTTTGGTTGGATGTTTGAGCAATTGCTACATCTTATTTGGATACTGCATACAGCTTCTCTGCTTCTGTTAACTGTACATGGTAAGAGTAAAAAATCTCTAGATATCTGGCACTGTTTAAGATGTAATTGAAAAATGAGGGGCCAATAATGCGCATTCCGGACAACGCACACCATCCACCAGTGTTCTCTGAGTGGAAAGGTCCTTCACGCAGACTATGTGGCTTGTCCAGCGTCCAGTACCTGCGATTGTGAGAGTTTACGTAACCCGACAAATGGAGCCAAGCTTCATCTGACATGAACTCAAGCAAGGGATCCAAGTAACTGTTAGCAACTGATGTTAATAGCTAGTTACAGTAATGCACTCTTTTCCTGATTCTCATCTTTCAGCTCTTGCACCGCACTCACGCGACAGGCTTTTAATTTAATACCTTTTCGTATACGGTGACATGATGTACAACATACGCCAACCTCATGCGATAACCTCCCTCCCGACTTGAGGGGACGTCTCGTAATGTCCATGCGAATTCTGTCTACAGTTTCAAAGGTCCTCGCTGTCGGTCGCCTATTTCTCTGTACATTCTGAACGGATCCTGCAGCCTTCCATTTTTTGTATAGATCTTGGATGGTACTGGTCATGGGGAGTTTCCAACCAGTATACTTCACTGGAAACATTTCTTTAAATTCCTCGACGGAGCCTGCCTTTATGTGATACTCTGCAGTATCAGTTGGCTATTCTAATGCAAACTGTCCCATTTCTGTAACAACTCAACAACACGAGCTTCTCACAACAACTGACGCAGAAACACACAGCTGCACTCAACTTTCCGGGAAAATACAGTGTAGCCAACTCTCGAGACAGTGTTGCTACTTCACAAGCAATGCGACAAGACATGATAAACCGGTGTGTGAGGCACACCAGTCTTACGTGGACACCCTGTAGTTGCTAGCGCAGTATTCACAAAATGATGACTAAGCAGTCCCTGTTGTCAGCGCTCTGTAGCCGCTGTACTCCCTTGCAAGGCTGAAAGGACCTTACTAAAAGCAGGGCCGACTTCCGCCGCATGATCCACATGCATTTGTTACTCTGTGTCTTGTCTTGATTGTTAGCTCGTGTTCTTCGTCAAATTCCTGTCTTTTCATGTGTTCCTCATGAATTTGCTCATTTATTAACACTGAAAGGTATCTTTCGTTGATGGTGGTGAGCACGTATAATCATAAGGGGCGACTCATTTTCGTAGGTTCTTGTGATAATAAATCGACGTATATTGTTCTCTCACTTAATCTTCAACAGTCTTTCCCCTGAAGTGCTTCCACTATTACCACACTGTTTGCTGTGAGAATAGTTTTCATTTGTACACGGGTTTCAGGTGAGCCTTTTACTTCAGAGGAACGTTTCTTTGTTGCACTGACACTCTGATCGTCTCTTAACTCAATCAAACGTGTATGTAGGGGCTTAGGTGCTGCTGTTTCGAGTTTACTGGGTGTACTCAATTTCGGCTTAGTTGACTTGAGAACCAAGTCGTACCGAAAATCTTACGAGATTGATTTTATTCCTGGCATATAAGCGACAGTGTTAAGTAGTGGACATGTGGCCGTAGTGTGTCAGCTTTTCTGTGCCAAAGATTGCAATGGAGCAAAACCTCTAAATCAAGTGCTCAAGACATTCTCCAGAATGTTTTCAAGAAGTGAAAAGTTTGTTCAAAGTTTTCCCGAACACTTTGATCTCCGAACAAAGACAACGACATCTGAAAGCCTGCCGTGACTTGATTAAAATGCAAAAGTGGACAATTCTTTTATGGAAAAATCATCACGGGTGATGAGATTTGGTGTTATCAGTAAGGACCTACCACAAAACGACAAAGTGCAGAAATTTACATGAAGATCATTGCTTTGACGACGTAACCGGCATTCAAGCATGGGTTGAAAACATCCCAAAAAGGACTCTCCTGACAGTTTCACATGGTTGTACGGATGTTCTGTGTGTTGTACTCAAGTTAGGGGAGACTATGTAGAAAACTGAAGTATTAAAGACACCATTTAGCTGTCCCCTATTTTTTATTAATCCAATCTCGGGAGATTTTGGACTGACGGGGTATGTGCGATCCTATTCGAGAATCTAAGAGCAAAACTGGCAGCGGAAACAATGAAGCACATGAGCGTTTCTCGCTAACGGATTACTACAGAAGCACTGTGGTGAGTGTGAGATCACTAGGGCAGCCTTATTATAGTGCACGGCGTGCCACATGCGTGAGAGAGTCGGAAAAGTCTTAGACACCGAGAGTAGTAGTGTCTCTGCCATCACGTCCGACTCGATACCACGGTCGCAGGATTGCCACAAGTTTTGTCTCTTTGACAAACAGTGCCGACTGTATTTCACAACGTGCTACACTTAAACTCCTGTCTCTACAATCATCATACTCCTCGAGCGTCCCGGATGTGTTAATTTCGTACTCCTCTTCTGAAGATCGCCTCCGCAGCTGAGTCGTCAGCGCTGCTGACTCCCATGCGGATGACTCGAGTTCGATTCCCTGTATTGCCAGGGTTTTTCCGTGGCGGGAGAAATGGAGCGGGGTAAACTCATCCCGCGATGCAAATTGAGGAGCTACTTGACCGAACACTAGCGGCTCGAGCTCACGACGAGTAACAACGGCCGGGAGAGCGACGTGCTGAAACTACGCCCCTTCATACCGCATCCAATGACGTCATTATCGGAGGATGACAAGGCTGTCGGTCGGAACCGATGTGTCTGCCAAGGCCTGCCGAGGAAGCTGGAGCTCTCCTTCGTTCGCTGAGCAATCCTCACATGTAGACTGCCCATGCCTCATTAAATTATGTCAAAATTGACAATACATATTGCTTAAAAACTTCCTTTTTGAGATATATATCGGGCAATATGTTTTGTAAATTCTGGAAGCCTTCCAACTGCCTCTTACTATAACATGCGACTTCATCAAAGAATAAACCCTGGTAATTAATGTGCTGACACGTTACCGCTGTATACAGGGTGTTACAAGAAGGTACGGCCAAACTTTCAGGAAACATTCCTCACACACAAATAAAGAAAAGATGTTATGTGGACATGTGTCCGGAAACGCTTACTTTCCATGTTAGACATCATTTTAGTTTCGTCAGTATGTACTGTACTTCCTCGATTCACCGCCATGATTTCATACAGGATACTCTACCTGTGCTGCTAGAACATGTGCCTTTACAAGTACGACACAACATGTGGTTCATGCACGATGGAGCTCCTGCACATTTCAGTCGAAGTGTTCGTACGCTTCTCAACAACAGATTCGGTGACCGATGGATTGGTAGAGGCGGACCAATTCCATGGCCTCCACGCTCTCCTGACCTCAACCCTCTTGTCTTTCATTTATGGGGGCATTTGAAAGCTCTTGTCTACGCAACCCCGGTACCAAATGTAAAAACTCTTCGTGCTCGTATTGTGGACGGCTGTGATACAATACGCCATTCTCCAGTGCTGCATCAGCGCATCAGGGATTCCATGCGACGGAGGGTGGATGCATGTCTCCTCGCTAACGGAGGACATTTTGAACATTTCGTGTAACAAAGTGTTTGAAGTCACGCTGGTACGTTCTGTTGCTGTGTGTTTCCATTCCATGATTAATGTGATTTGAAGAGAAGTAATAAAATGAGCTCTAACATGGAAAGTAAGCGTTTCCGGACACATGTCCACATAACATATTTTATTTCTTTGTGTGTGAGGAATGTTTCCTGAAAGTTTGGCCGTACCTTTTTGTAACACCCCGTATAGAATGAGACCCATAAGTGAATATACGTAACCTAATTTTGTTTGTGGCAACGGAATAATTTAAGAGAGGTTTAACAAGAGTTAAACCTAGAGAATACTGAGATTGTAGTCCTTACGACAGGTCTCATACAGCTACTCACTACACAAGTGTTTGAATTACACCTTACAGACGTAATTCGTAAGAAATGAGTTTGCACACTTCATGCTACGATATCTAATAAGCTGAAAACATCTGAGCTCGTGTGATAGTAGAATTTTATCTCGAAGCCTTCGTCTTCGCAAGCACGTGTGATTGGAGTTCAGCAGCAACATGAACTTAACTGTATAGCTTAAGATTTCATTTGAAATAAAAATCTCACTATTGTTGAAAGACAGCTTGTTCTCTCTCGGTTTTAAATGTCTCTAAAGCAGTTATAGTACATCCGAGAACATAGTTTTAAGTGAACACGTAAGGTGATACGAAACGTGAAAGATTAACTTGAACAAATACCAAAGGGAGTAGAAAATAAGTTCTTAAGAATCCCGAATTATATTGTAAATATGTTATCTTATTAATTAATTGTTCGACAAAAGCTGCTTTGTGGTAATATTTTATTTCACCGGACTACTTTCGTGTGTTGCCCATAATCTGCGGTGTCTGTATTACACAAAAGACACATATTTCTGTGGTAAGGTGCTAACAATGTTTGCTGGAGAATTTTATCTGTCTGTGTTTTTCAGTTCACTGTTATTAGACTTGCCTCATATGTAATGTTCCCTAGCGTATCCTAATGACAATATTTCGTAACGTTCGTGTAATAATAGGATTACGTGATTTATATACACATATGTACTGTATAATCAGCACAAAGAAATTTTTACAAAATATGTGCCGTTTTCCTTTGCTTTTGCTGTACATGCGAAGATTATTTTTGGTATACATCATATAATATACGCAACGCTACCTCTAATTCGTATTATCTCTGTTATCAGAACAAATAAATGTGTTTTCATTAAAGTACACTAACGAAATTTTCTCTTATATCGGTTTGTTCGTTTAGAATAATGTCAGGGTGAAACTTCCTGGCAGATTAAAACTGTGTGTCCGACCGAGACTCGAACACGGTCGGGCACACAGTTTTAATCTGCCAGGAAGTTTCATATCAGCGCACACTCCGCTGCAGAGTGAAAATCTCATTCTGGAATGTCAGGGTGTTTCATTATATACACTCCTGGAAATTGAAATAAGAACACCGTGAATTCATTGTCCCAGGAAGGGGAAACTTTATTGACACATTCCTGGGGTCAGATACATCACATGATCACACTGACAGAACCACAGGCACATAGACACAGGCAACAGAGCATGCACAATGTCGGCACTAGTACAGTGTATATCCACCTTTCGCAGCAATGCAGGCTGCTATTCTCCCATGGAGACGATCGTAGAGAAGCTGGATGTAGTCCTGTGGAACGGCTTGCCATGCCATTTCCACCTGGCGCCTCAGTTGGACCAGCGTTCGTGCTGGACGTGCAGACCGCGTGAGACGACGCTTTATCCAGTCCCAAACATGCTCAATGGGGGACAGATCCGGAGATCTTTCTGGCCAGGGTAGTTGACTTACACCTTCTAGAGCACGTTGGGTGGCACGGGATACATGCGGACGTGCATTGTCCTGTTGGAACAGCAAGTTCCCTTGCCGGTCTAGGAATGGTAGAACGATGGGTTCGATGACGGTTTGGATGTACCGTGCACTATTCAGTGTCCCCTCGACGACCACCAGTGGTGTACGCCAGTGTAGGAGATCGCTCCCCACACCATGATGCCGGGTGTTGGCCCTGTGTGCCTCGGTCGTATGCAGTCCTGATTGTGGCGTTCACCTGCACGGCGCCAAACACGCATACGACCATCATTGGCACCAAGGCAGAAGCGACTCTCATCGCTGAAGACGACACGTCTCCATTCGTCCCTCCATTCACGCCTGTCGCGACACCACTGGAGGCGAGCTGCACGATGTTGGGGCGTGAGCGGAAGACGGCCTAACGGTGTGCGGGACCGTAGCCCAGCTTCATGGAGACGGTTGCGAATGGTCCTCGCCGATACCCCAGGAGCAACAGTGTCCCTAATTTGCTGGGAAGTGGCGGTGCGGTCCCCTACGGCACTGCGTAGGATCCTACGGTCTTGGCGTGCATCCGTGCGTCGCTGCGGTCCGGTCCCAGGTCGACGGGCACGTGCACCTTCCGCCGACCACTGGCGACAACATCGATGTACTGTGGAGACCTCACGCCCCACGTGTTGAGCAATTCGGCGGTACGTCCACCCGGCCTCCCGCATGCCCACTATACGCCCTCGCTCAAAGTCCGTCAACTGCACATACGGTTCACGTCCACGCTGTCGCGGCATGCTACCAGTGTTAAAGACTGCGATGGAGCTCCGTATGCCACGGGAAACTGGCTGACACTGACGGCGGCGGTGCACAAATGCTGCGCAGCTAGCGCCATTCGACGGCCAACACCGCGGTTCCTGGTGTGTCCGCTGTGCCGTGCGTGTGATCATTGCTTGTACAGCCCTCTCGCAGTGTCCGGAGCAAGTATGGTGGGTCTGACACACCGGTGTCAATGTGTTCTTTTTTCCATTTCCAGGAGTGTATATTGACTGTGCCTTACTCTGGCATGTTATAGTGATTTTATGTTTCTGAAGAAGGCTAGGTTAATCTAGGCATAACCTGGGTAAAGACCAGAAAATTCTTATATATGTGAAAATTTCTGTTTCTTCCAAAATATTAAGTGAACTGCCTTTTTCGGAAATATGTGAAACTGATAGGCACTCTGTCATCGCTGGTTGTGTGGTTTTGCTCTTTTAAATATGTATTACATGAAGGGAGGTTCGTGCCAGTTGAGTTCAGATGTTCTTTAAATTTTGTTCTGAAATTTTTTCCTGTTGGTCCTATTTACATTTTCTCACAGTTATTAATTTTAACTTATAAACAACTGAGTGTGCAAATTTACAATATTGTACCTTTTACCGACAAATTTGTGATCGCAATGTGTTCTGTATTCTGCAGCCTAAGTAACTTATTATAGGGAATCTATTCTTTTGTGTAATACAGATACCACTGATGTTGGGCAACGCCCTAAACTAGTCCCATGAAATAAAATACTACCAGAAAGCAGCTTCTATCGAAGAATTAATAAATAAAATGACATACTTACAATTTCTACAAGCTGCAGAGTACCAAATGTACAAGAAATTCCAAATTATATTCACTCTCAATACGAGAAACGATTCGAAAGTAAGTTTCACCATTATTTTTCTCACGGAAACTTTATTTCCAAAAACAAATACACCATTGCGTCATGACCTATATGCCTTACACTTTTTTTCCATATGGTCCTCACCGACATTGAGACACTTGACGTAGCATGCAATTAGTCTGAAGAAATCACTCTGGCAAAATTTGGGGCCTTGTTATGCAAGGAATTGTCACACAGTGTGCTCCACCTCAGCATTAATTTGGAAGTGTTGTTCCGAGAGTGCGGCTTTCAGTGCAGGGAACAGGTGTTTTCTGAACATGCAACACTAGTGACCAGCCATCTGACGAGACATGACCTCTTTATCAAACACGGTTCCTAGGTGTTCAAGGATGATGGTCAACGTGCCCCTTTCATACCGGATAACACAACGCACATCCATTGGTGACCACGTTGTCAATACATACCCGTCTGCTATCGTGACGTGTACTCGAATAAAGTCAGGCACGCCGTCTGCTGCTACTCTCTTATCGTCGGCGCTCTGTGCATGCCCCATTCCTCCTTCGCTGACGCCCCTTCCGTCGTTGAACGAGCAATGTTTGTAGGATCATATGGCGTTTGTTTGTGATGTAAGAAGGCTGTTTAGGTTTTTATGTTGGTGACGCCACGTAGCGCTCTGTATTAAATTCGCTGACTGCGCTATGTGCATTCTATGGCTGGTTGGACTCATTGTTGGATTATTCGCTAGTGTAGTGTTGGGCAGTTGGATGTGGACAGCCCGTAGTGTTTGGCAGTTGGAGGTGAGCCGCCAGCAGTGGTGGATGTGGGGAGAGAGATGCCAGAGTTTTTTTGAGATGTTAATATGAGCGGACGATCTGGACGTGTGTCTGTCAGAAAAAGGAAATAAATAAATAAATAAATAAATAAATAAATATATATATATATATATATATATATATATATATAAAATTACTTTTGAACACTATTAAGGTAAACATATTGTTTGTTCTCTATCAAAATCTTCCATTTGCTAACTATATACCTATCAGTAGTTAGTGCCTTCAGTAGTTAGAATCTTTTATTTAGCTGGCAGTATTGGCGCTCACTGTATTGCAGTAGTTCGAGTAACGAAGATTTTTGTGAGGTAAGTGATTCATAAAGGGTATAGGTTATTGCTAGCCAGGGCTATTCTTTTGTAGGGATTATTAAAAGTCAGATTGCGTTGCGCTAAAATACTGTGTGGCATTTTAGAAATGGTCAGAATAAGTAAAGAGAAAACCGTCTGAGTACGTTTATTTTTACTCAGCTGTTTCTGTATCAAATAACGTAGAAGTTTACCAGCACAGTCTTTCTTTACATTCAAAGGGGAAGTTTCAGTGTCTCCTAGTGTACCTACTTTCCTTTCAAAATCAATGACTAATCTTACTTTCGGAACGTGCCTCGAATATTTTTCAGTATTTGAGAACAAAACCTCATGTTTTATATAGAAATCTTATTCAACGGACCACGTGTCTTTACGTGACTATCCACATACAATAGGCAAAACTAAGTCACCACATATTAACATTAACAGCCAAAATGTTATTTGAAGAGTGGAAGAACAATGAGATAAGCAACTTGCAAGCTCGGATTACTGAATAAAAAGTAAATATTGATATCTTGATAACCACAAGGTCTAAAGAAGTTTTGAACTCGAACAGATACCTAGCGCTGCCCACGATAAATACAACTGCAAATTATTTCGCATGAAGAAATCTAATGTTCCATAATTTTAACGGCCAAGTGTAGTACCATTACGTCAATGTGACGCAAGCATGCGAGCTAGCACCAATCACACAATAATCAACGACGAAGTCGTTTCAGTGTGCCCCTTTCATTATTACAAGATTAAGACAAAGCGTCTGTTATAACCAGGCCGGCACGTCCTCACAGCAGGAAATGGAAGAACAGAGAGTGGAGACGAAAAGCTATCTTTTGTCTGCCCAACACGTGGCCAACGGAACCGATTCTCCCCCCACGCTTTCCTATTGCAAGATTCACGTCAAAGGTTAGACGACTTGCGGATATCCAGCGATATACCACTTCACTAGACAGCAAAATGACTATCGATCCTTTGAGACAAACAACTGCCTGTCGATGCGCACCCGAATACGTGACATGAAATGTGTCCAAGAGCAGACGACATTAAACTCCATTTAGTTTACCGAGAGTGTTCTAGTTCAGTTCCGCTTTCCTGTCTTTTTCTCTTTTGCTGTCCGTCATATCACTGCCTTGAAATGCCCTGAATACTAGAGTGGCCCATAAAGTATTGCGACAAATCCTCTGAGAGAAAAGTTGTTCAGGAAATCAAAGAGATGCAAAAAGTTCCTAAGGCATCAGTACATATTTCTTTTCCATATAGCATTTGTTCCATCGGTAAATCAATATGTAGAAACCAGCGTAAAAGAAATCAGAGCCCAATTCTATGAACCACTTAAATGAACGTCGGCAATGCTTCTAAAGTGGGGACTAGACAGGTGTTTCTTTAATGGCTCGAAAAGATGAAAATTGTTTGGTGCGAAATCCAGGCTGTATGGAGACTGTTGCAGTTCGATCCATTTAAAACGCAAGACCAAGTCATATTCAAGCAAGGTCGTATACGGTCGGGCATTGTCGTGTATCAACACGACAGTTTGTAAGAATATCGTAGTCACATCCTCGAATAAAATAATACAGCGACGGTTGTAGATTAGACTCGAAATAGTTGAACCTAACCATTAATGTACTACAGCTGTGCTAAACAATGAAAACAGCTATTCGTTTAGTATTGTCAGTAAATGCAACGAACAGTTCGCGATGACCACTGAGGAGGCAGACCCATGTTCGCCCGCGCTGCGTATTTTGTTGGGAGGAAAACCTAAAATTTTACTGATGGGTGTTGTTCCAATTTAGTTATAGTTCGGTAGCAGAGGTGGCACATGATCAGAGTAATGCCATTGTTTCTGATGGAATGAATGAGCAAGATACGAAGTAAAAATTACGACTACGTCTAGTAATTCCTTAGTTTAGTGGTTTGCGATAACAATACATTGGTGTCAGTCCCCATCCTCAACAAGCGACAGGGGTTTTTGTACGGGCGAGATGGAGCAAAACTCATACTCTTTGGAAAGAAATTTCGGCCGTTTACTCCGAATCGAATGCTGCAACCATTTGTGCATGTCGCTATAACTGACAGCATTCACGGTCTCTCCTCGTGTGTGGCCCAAACACTGTGGCCAAAACTTTCTTCGCGAACTGCGTTGCTTTAAACTTATTGTTATTTGGTGATGGTGTGTTGGTGCAAAGGGGGTGGGGGAGGGGGGGAGCGGGTGCAGTACAACGTGTTTCTTCGTGACACTGGTTTCTTCGTCTGTAGCTTCTCATGATGAACGCTCTCTTCGTCCCCTGTGAGGATAGTTAAGTGCTGCAGAGAAAATTTAATGTAGCTGAATTTTTTACTGGTATATTTTTTCGCTAGAGGCCGTAATTTTCGAGTTAGTAAAAAAAAAAAAAACCCTCACAAAAGTTACCTTCAAACGCACCCCCCTTTTCATACTCAGCCCTCCTGGTCAGGATTCCTAGTACGTTGTTAATGGCGCTCGTTCCTGCAACTGCACAAAAATTTGCGACTGCACGAATTATTTTCCACGCTCGACCTTCTTTGGTCTTCGTTGACTGGTCTTATAACGCCACTGGCTCATTCGAGCTCTTACAAGTTGTAAGACAGAGTTTGTGTAAATTTTAAATAACAGTTTAGTGAATTTTAACGGGATAAAATAAATAATTACATCTTTGTATTCGTCAGTGCTTCTGACTACTAACTACTGTGCTTGTAAGGATTAAGTTTGGATCGAATTTTCAAAGTAATTAATTTTAGTGTGACGTTTACAAAAGTCGCGTTTCTTTACAAAAATATCCTGAGAGACCAAACTGATGAGGTCATCGGTCCCTAGACTTACACACCACTTAAACTAACTTATGCTAAGAACAACACACACACCTATGCCCGAGGGAGGACTCGAACCTCTAAAGGGAAGGGCCGCACTGTCTGTGACAAGGCGCAATAGACCGCGCGGCCACTCCGCGGGGCCCATTTTTCTTTCAGTTCCCTCATGGGCACAATTAAATTAATAATGTTAACGAAATAGCCGATATTAATATGCTGTTGATGATGATGACACAACTACTGAAATGCGTTCTGCTGTTTATAATAAAGGTGATTGGAACAATAAATCGACGATGCTTTGGTGCATACACGATCAGTACTTTTAATGGGCGAACTCGAATATCAGGGATAGCGCATGTAGTAGGAAATTTTTGTACAGTGGTAGATGGGAGTGCCACGAACAACATATTAGAAATCCTGACTGGTGAAGGATGAGTGTGGAGTGGATGTGCCTTTGAAGATCACTTTTGTGCTCTAAAACCGTGGTCTCCTGGTAAAAAATTTAATTACATTAAATTTTATGCAAAAGAAGGCCTGCTCATTTTTTCTGTAGAACTAATAGCTTGCCCGTAGCGAGCGAGAGAATACGAAAATCTCGCTCTTGATTTTTGAAAGCTCGATACAACATTTTGGGCTGCATAATACGACAGCGGTAGGGGCAGCTGAATCACCGTGTACATATATGCAATTTAATTCGCACAGGTTATCTGTACATCGGTGAGAGCTACTGCTATCATACTTATAGAAGTACTCTTGGATGACACACATCATTCTCTGCATTCAATGTCATGGTGATGAAAAAGGCTACGTAAAATAAATTGCACGTCCTGCGGATTTAGACTAAGTCATTCTTGAAACTTCTTGAGAATTACGTACCTACTCTGAAATTTAACATGACTCCCGCATTAGCAAAAGTATATGTAGCGGAGACATTTGAGCAGTGCTAGATGGCAAAGTACTCGCAGGTATGGCGGAACTGCAGCGATACCCTTCGCGGTCAGGTGTGTGGCGGATAGGTCGACGTGCCCAGCCTCGGCTGGCCCGAGAGATATTAATCTTCAATTACTCACTCGGCCGGCAAGCTGAGCCGACCGGTGGGGAATTAGAGGCAGCACACGTCGCGCTCTGCTTCTAATCGATCCAAAGCTGCTCTTCGCTCTCTGGGGCCGTGCGCCTTATTGTCTGACCTACGCCACTCCGTCCCGAAACGCGTTCTGCTCATTTCTCACATATTGTTATGATTTTCTCAGCTTCACAACCGGAACATTTTTCACGGTTTATATATACTTCAGTCACTTTAGTCGTTACATGTAAAGCATCAACGATGAGCTTATAAATTCCAGTTGACGATGTTTCATGAGAATGTCTAAAGTATCGTGAGTCAAGGCCAGTGGCTTAGATACTTGTAAGGGCTGCGGAAGAACGCAAACTGCTGGCCATTAAAATTGCAACTTTAGAAAAGAGAGGAAATTATGAAATTTTGCGCCGGCCGCCGTGACCGAGCGGTTCTAGGCGCTTCAGTCCGGAACCGCGCTGCTGCTACGGCCGCGGGTTAGAATCCTGCCTCGGGCATGGGTGTGTGTGACGTCCTTAGGTTAGTAAGGTTTACGTTTTAAGTCTAGGGGACTGATGACCTCAGATGTTAAGTCCCATAGTGCTTAGAGCCATTTGAAATTTTGCTGATTGTACGCATATAGCTTACTAGGATGAACATATGATTAAATTTGTAGGTGATTTGAAGGTACACAAGGACTGAAATTCAGTACACCGAGCTGTCACCTCACGCAGCAACAATGGTTCTAATTCGACTGGGCTTTGAGTCAAAATATTGCATCATATATACAGATTTCTCATTTTACGCTGCTTCAACTGTATGCCAGCTTTCGTCAATCATAGGGACTGGCTAGTGGTGGCGTGCCAATCTCTCGTCTACCCATGATCAGACTGGAGAATGATATGGAGAACGTGCTAATCACGGCAAAACTCGGACACTGTTTTTGGGGAGGTAGTTTGCGACAGCATCGGCTACATGCAGCCTCCCATTATTATGTCGAAAGAGGAGAGACGTCTAGTATCGTTCCTAATACATTGGAAATCTAACAGCTGCTGATCAAGTCACCGGCTACGGAAAACAGAGATAATTGTATTGTGCATCCCGCAGTGACTCACACTGTCTCACCAGGTATTGGGCCGGTATGACGACGACGAATGAAGTCCGACAAAGCTGTTTCACCTCCATCGTTACGCTGTACGCAGAGCCGGGGCTTGTCTGAAAAGACTACCGTGTCCAATTTTGCCTTGCGGGCTCATCACTGTCGGCGTACCACACGAAACTACAACAATGGTCTCCGTGCTGACACTCCGTGATGCTCCATGTGGATATTTGTCCGTCTCCAAACAAGCTCATCACCTCACTGAAGGTAAATGATGTTGCTGTACGATTCCACACGGCCAAATGAACAATATGTCTACTCTCTCGAATACTATTCGTGCTGCGGCGCTGAAAGAGATCCTACATGGGTACAAATTTGGTCTTTCCGAACCCATCAATTTCATATTCACGTGGCAGTTGTGGGATCCCGACTGAAGTGATCAGCAATATAGAGGAACGACGATCAGTTGTCTCAACAGATCACGATCCTGGACGTGCACAGCTTCCACAGGTGCTGGTAGACGTTTCTTCTTACACTAGGAATAACACGCTCTTCTCACAAACGAACAACATTTCAATGCGATACCTGATAGAGAATGTAGATGGCACTACTCCTACTTACGTTTTATGGTTCTGTCAAATGCTAATCATTTGCATACCTAAGCTGTTCCGGCGTAACGAAACGCGCCGGAACGAAGATGAAGAACGCAAGAACAGTGAAGGCTGCGAGACGACGTCAGCGAATAGTTCGCTGACTAGGGCTGCACCAAGACAGTAACGGCCGCTAGCCGAAGAGAATGTAAGCGCCGCTCCTGCCACCCTCGGCCAGTCAGTAGAAGGCGCACACTAGTATACCCGGACTAGAAGAGAGTACTCGAAAAGCCGTGACGTGTGATCCATATCCATTACTTGCATGGACATTGTATACAGCGAAACACATTGATTATTGGCATGCTGCCTATCGCTTGCGACACCATTGTAAAAAAGTTAAGCATTGTCAATCTACTCTATCGTAATAAAAATCATTAATGTGATTTGCTTGAATTGTTCTTTAGCTATCCGAGAAAGCAGCATCCTTTAGGCACCCTACAAGAGACGAGTCGGCAGGACATCACACAAGCATGTAGCACAAGCCATGACAGAATGACATATGTTATATTCCGCCGTCATGGTGTTGCAATTTTGGCAGCCAGTTGTGTATATTCATCATCATTGCCGGTACAGGGCGACCTGCAAATGAATTTTGATGTCATACTGCTGCTGATGCAATTATGTATGTCATATTCAAGGTCACTAGAGACACATGTCAGGGTCACCACATACCGTCAACCTCCCCTCCCCCCTCCACTACCCAGTGCTCCCCCCCCCCCATCCAATCCCCATCTTCTAGTTTGCCCTCTCCCAATAAGGATCATTTCATGTCTGTATGCAGTATTACAGGATCGTCATGAAGCGCTGTCAGCAGAGATTTGCCAAAAAACAAAATAAGGTTGAAACCATTTACCCATCAATTAACGATATTAGCAATATCGTTATTAATCACAAATATATTCCTTTATACTTCAGTTTTATTATTTATTCATCAGTGCAGTGTGCCCCAGTGGAACTGCTGGTGAGGCACATTGAAGAGATCAATATATTGCTGTCCGCACCACCACAGCACCATAGCAGCAGCATCCCCGCAGACCACCTTCCTAATTTATCTGATATGCTGCCGTTCTACTATTCTGTACCGCCACCAGAGCTTCCTCAACTCGTCCACCCTTAGCTAAGTTCCACAAGAGCAGTATTATTTGCCAACATATACGAGTACAATGTGACTGACAGTGGTTCTAAAAACATACATGAAGTAAATTTTCTCTTTGTCCCACACCATCCCCACGCTATGATTTAAATGCAGGTGACCATGGGTCAGTGCTCACACACACTAGTTGCTGTCGGCGAGGTGTGCTGAACACTGGGGGTAGACAAGTTCCACATGCGGGCATGAGGGAAGACCCACTGGACAGACAAGACCTGCAGAGGTATGGCCTAGCTATCAGGTCGCCTGCTACATTAGGACTGGAGACGCTTCTTGAATATGAAATATTATCTGTAGCACTTTGAACAAGAATCAGCTCCTTTCGGCTTTCAAAATGATGCATTTATTGTCCTCAAAGGTGTCCATTAACATTTTTTGCACAATGCAGTTGTTAAAGCGACTATCTGTCGATCCATCTATGAACCATCCTGCATTTTCTTATCAATTCAAGTTCCGAAGTTGATGCAGAGCCGTATGTTTTGAGAGTCCATGTGATTCCAACATTTCTAGTGCGGTCAAGTTCAGTACCATTAAGTTTGTATCTTATTTCTTGAAACAGAAAAACGAATTCATTGCGTGTAAGTCTCGATGTTGATGACCACCGACCACTTCCATCCTTCTTTGAGGTCAGAAATCTTCCTTCCAAATATGGAAACTATTGCTTGGAAATGTTAATTCATCTTGACGTGAATAACAATTCTTATTTGTCATCGTTATTGAAGGTCATTGAAGCAAAAGGTTTAAGGGAGAACTATTCCGGATGAAGGAGCTGATCGGCATACGGAACTGGAATTGTTATATCAAGTGACATCATTGCACGGTTTCAATGCTGTCGATTAAAGAAACTCGTAATTCTCGCATGTTATCGCATTCTACTTCTGCTGTGAAGCGGTGTTCTGATGATTGTGTCTACTTTATTTATATTTTATATTTATGATGCTGCTTCAAATGAAGATATACTATTATTTCCTCACGGCCAGAATCGACTACATTCCAGCTGTGATTTATGATATTTAACTCCAGCGGTCTAACGTCTAGGCAGTCACTGGGAAGTATCTTGGATTACTTGGCATGTCAACGATTTTGTAATATGAACCCACTGTAGGAAAAAAAAATCTGAAAATTATGTGATTTAATCTATCATTAAGGTACGAATTCGTTGCAATATTATACTCAGCATGAATCATCCTAACAGGAAAAATTTATTCATAAATGTTATCAGTATTATCGTCGAACAACAAGCTCCTGAGAAACCTTGCCTAAAGTCTTTTGTGTGCTATGTTGTTTTTATCTCTGGTTTAAGTGTATTAACGTTTGAACCTATCTCAATGCTTTCGTACGAGCCACGAGCAATTTCTACTTCCACTTCATAAATGTAGTTTATTCATCTTGTCTGTGCTGTTAGGTATACTGTTATATGTTTCCAGATTTATACATGCAGCACAGTACTCAACATTGTGTGGATCTACTGGGGAAAGTAGTTTGCTCTTAATATCGACAAGCACAGTGAATGACATCACATACAAATCTCAACTGACGTAGTGATATATATATCACTAGTGCGAGACGGTACAACATGCAGTCGACAGTAGAAACATTAGACTAATATGAGCACAGAGCTATGAATCGAAGTCTTGGTAGCGTCGAAAATTGTAGAGCATATGGTTCTTGTCTGTGAATTACCAGCGCAATTCTTCAGGCAGTCTTAAATCACCGTATTAGTAAAAGTAGTAGATGGTATTTTGGTTCTTTCTCTTTTACATATGCATCCCAGTGCCATTTCGTCCTGTAACATCTAAACTGACAATCCATCTATCTCAGCATTTTCACATCGCCTCTGGGAATGCATTCTGCATAGCTCCTACACGAAAACGCAAGGATTTGGAGTTTTCTGACGAACATCTGTACCGGTAAGTAGTCTGTTCGGAATTATAATTAGGAGACAATTTTCATAAGCAGATGAAGTCCTTTTTGTATGGTTGTAAACACAGTCTTTTACCGATAGATATGGCCACCATTGCCCTGTTATGCCACTGAGCTTCCGGTAGTTCTTCCCTCGCGTTTTGTGGATCCTTCACTGTTCGAGTTATGACAGCAGCTCCGCCAGCCAAAGAACTGGCTGCTGATAGTCCTGCAAGCGCTGTAATTAGAAACGGTATGACCTCACCTTATGTCTTAGGTGTCGGTAGAAGCCTTGCCACTTTAACTCGATATTTTCTTCCATTCTGTTAGAAGGCAATTTTAGCCGCTGCCACTGCTGATTGGAAGAAAATTTCTGTTTCTAAACACCCTACAGGTTTTTATTTAGTGTACGACGAGCTGTGTTCATAATTTGCTTCTGATTCATTCCAGCACCCAATTTAATTTTGGCATGAATTTCTTTATCAACTACATATACGTAAAAACATTGTCCTCTGTGTCCTTTCTTTTACGTATTTTCCTAACTTCACTGACTAATACTCTATCCGCAAAGTGAAGATATTTATTTATAGTGAAAGCTATATCGTGCTACTTGCAGGTATTATCCAGTGTTTTCATTTCCTTATCACCATGAGGCTGACACATTCTCAGCTTCGTTCCAAGTCCACAGGAGTTGTATCCAGTGATTCAACTGGTTACTTTTCGAGAAAACCGCTGCAAGTGCAGGGCTTCCTAGCACTCATGTCGCGTTACTGCATGCTTTGATGTTTATGTGTCCTATTTGTACTGGGTGTCCCTCCTATTGCTTGTCAGGTGCTTGTTCTCTGGGGTTTCAGCAGATATTTGGAATTTCTTTTCTGCAATGTGTAGTGGGAGACAGCCCAGATAAATACTGCTCATCACTTCTATGAGACGTCCAGATTTAACAGAAGGCATCAGTTTGTTTCCAGTTACAAACAAAATTATTTTTAAAATGAAATTTTACATGACCATTCGGTAGAGTAGTCCCTAATTAGTCAAGTGTGGTATTCGTTTTATCGACATTTTTTAACGGGAAGAGTAAAACATGAAGAAAAATCACTACTCCAGCAGCGACTGAACAACGCTTCTGCACAGGAGTAGCTGTCAGCGCTAACCAGGGCGGTGTTGTCATTGTGCACTAGACTAATTTGAGACTGCCTTATCGAATGTTATCTTAAAATTTCACTTCAATAATAATTTTGTTTGTAAATGGAAATAAACTGACGCTTTTCATCTACACTGGACGTCACACATTTGTTTGGACTGACTCCAGCTACATACTGCAAGAAATAAATTGCAAATATCTGCCAAAACACCAGAGAAAATGTGCCTGACGACTCTTAGGAGAGACACACTGTCTTCCTGATCATGTATGTTCACCCAACTTTTGTGCTTATATGAGAAGCCGAACCTACTCACTAAAGCCTTGTGCCCTCAATGTTTTATAACATGTTGTATGAGAAACATATGTGGCTCAGAGCTTTCCTGTAACTATTCTCTGAAAAACTTCTGACAATTTCTTCAATCTCCCTTAATAAGTAAGTTCTTAGGATTGTATGTTGCACATATGGTTCTTTATTGTCCTGTTTAAACGTTCCACAATGCTTGCTTTCATGTGCGAGAATGTTGAGTGGTGGTTTATTCCATAATCATCCATTATCGACTTGAAATGTTTATTGAAATCTTCATCTTCTAGTTCGATTTGAAGATTGTCAGGACATCAATTGGTTCCCATCTGCAGCAATTGTTCCAACAACTTCAGAACCTCCTTACCTGTCTTTGTTTTCACAGGCTGGACCCAGGCAAATTTTGAATATGTGTTTATGACCATTAAAATATAATTGATCGTGGTTACTGGGTCATATTTATGAGATACACTTGTTGTAAATTATCTAAACCTGGTATTACGACATGAGTGTGGGGAATGCTTTGCATTAAGGCTTTTGAAGTAGATGAATGTCTGTCTCCATATTTACTTGAAGCACAGAAATTACTGATATAATTTCATTTCAGTGCGCTGAAAACCCTGCTTCAGCCAATGTTGTGAGTGGATGTAGTCATTCTATGATTTTGTTCAAGCCATCATAGTATGTGCATAGCAGAGGTAGGGTGTTCAGTCTTTCATGTTGAGCATCAATGCCTTCACCCACGCTATATATACAATTTAAAGCAGGTTTAATAATCCTATCGTATTTCTTACTGTTATAGCCTTTTATTCATTCTTCAGTGTTTCAGTAGATACTTTACAGGACTTGGGATTTTGAACAACATTTTAACTCTAAAAAAAACCTGGCATTCTCTCAAATTTCGTATCCTCAACCTGTATTCCATCCTTGTTTAAATGTATAGGGTGTCTACCTAGCATGTATGGCTCATCCTTGCTGACGCCACGTGTGCTGCCTAACCCTCTATCACTGTGTTCATTAATGTAATAAGTAGTAGTGTTTCCTTCTTCTTCATACTCTTCATCTTCTCCTTCTTCTTCTTCTTCTTCTTCTTCCGCTCTTTCACCTCCATCTATAGTTAGTGAGAGCCTTTTCAGAGTTTCAGGTACTGGTTTAAAAGTTTCTGTGAGAGACTATTCCCACTCCAGATGACTTAATTTTAGCAATCGTAATTTCTGCTGAGTACCTTTCCACACCTTGATAACTTTATATTTTGTCGACATGCTGTCGTATACTAAATCTTTTTGAGGTAGCATACAATTTATATATACTCTGACACTACTTTATGTCTGCTACCCTGATAAAACTAAGGACATCCATTAGTACTTAGTCAACATCAGTTCTGTCATTCAGCATCACACCGTTTCTAACTACTGCCTAGATAAGACTTTCTAGCTGCTTTAATTTTGTGCTAATTGTCTCGATTTTTCTGTCAGTGTATGGATGCATGTTTGGTTTGTGCTTCACACTCCTGGAATGACTGTATGAGACCCATGTGACTTTCTCCGTTGTCTACGGTATACTGATACAGTTGCGTATTAGAAAAATACCTTTTAAGTAGAATCCGCTGGAAGTTTCGCCTGCATCGACTTTAACTCAGTTTCCTCATTTATCGATCACCATACCGCATGTGATTCCAGCATTTCCTACACATGCTAACAAATTCATTGGACATCATGTCGGCTCCTGGATGTGCTTGGCAAATACGTTTTAAATTCATGATGTCCTGTCTGAATGTGATAATTAGATTCATGTTATCCCTTACCCACAACTCTGGAATCCTGGAGTACAACTGGCTCAAATACAAGATATTAACTTTTATACTATGGCAGAAACAAAAATATTTGCATATCTGATCCTGAGTTTCCGCTATGACATCATGAAATAATGAGGTGGTAGAATATCACCGCTTTTGTTATACGTCTGCAATTACTCTCTCAGTGCTGTGCAAAATCTCCTGTAATACCTACTATTTGGGTTGAAATAGAGTTTTTGAAAATACTCAAAGAAAATAGACTAAGGTTGTGTTAACAGTGACAGAATGAGATTAGCCTTCCCATAATCAGAGGATCTAACAATCACATAATATATATTATCGGAAACTAGTGGACCATTCCTTGCCTTCTCCCAGTTTCCAGATCATTGCAGGACCAATCAGTTAGTAGAAGGTTCTTGTGATGAGGGTGTATTATGCACTCAGTCATGTTAACAACTATATAATTACATTATCTTGCATGGTGCTTTTATTGCTACAGTTTTTTGTTTACAATCTTACACATAACAGGGTGTATGAAAGTACTTTAAGTAAGACTGTAGTTCTGTGCCTACATTTAGTTCATACATTCCCTCTTTGTCTTGAGTCAATGCGCAACATGAATTATAGATATGAGTGATGGTTTCTTCTGATAGGTGAGGAGTTTTGCATGCAATCTCAACAGTATTACCGACATTCTCTCACAGAATCGATAGACATATGGTTGCCAGCTTTGGCCACAGTCTAGACCATGTTGAATGAATTGACTGGAACACATTAAAGTCTTAAAAGTGTGATCTTGTAGATGAGTGCATTCTCTCTCGTTAAACAGTTTAACTATTTGAGGGAAGTCTCCTACTGTGATAGTTTGATCACCTAGTACCACTGGGGGGAGGGGGGGAGGGGGGGGAGGGGAGGGAGTGTTTCTGTCGAATAAAGCAGAAATAGACCATTTCCCCCACCTAGGTATGATATTACTTTCAAGTCACTATATCGCAGATTTTCAAATATCACCAATTGATAAAACTCACAATCTGATATCATTCCCAAGCTGACACATTTACAGATGCTCTTGTTTAAGCTGCAACTGATCGTAAACAGTGTTATTCACAATGACATGGTTTGCCTTTGAAAGCTGTCGTACGACTGAGGCAAGCAGTTTATTAATAGCTGTTAATATGTATTTAGCAACATTGTTTAAAAAGAAAAAAAACACGTCTGTAAGAAAATAATGTATCAGTTGCCTTTTTAATATTAATGTAGAGTATTTTTTTTCTTCTCACTGAAGCTGACACACACTCATCGGATGTATCTGAGGCTTTGTAATACATGTGCGACTGCCTACCTGGGAGAGTGACAGTCATGCATGAGGTATCATACGTGCATCAGGGCTGTCAGACGGCGGTTATCACCCTGTGGGTGACCTTGCCGTGTGTCGGAGTGAACTTGAATATGACATTCATAATTGCATCATCTGCAAAACGGCACCAAAGTCCATTTGGTGGTTGTCCCGAACCAACACTATCTTCCACTAAACATGAAAGATAGTACAAATTCTTTTTCTACTTCAGGATATCACGAGTACCGCTGTGAACGATGTAGAATGTATTCAAACGATTCTTTAAAGAGGTTAATGGATAAAATCTTCTTCTGGCTTACAGAGAATGGAATGTTTAACCCATTTACTGTTGTTGAGAGAACGAGCACTGTCTCGAATTTGCTTTTTGTTGGTTTTTTTCATCTTTCATTCCTTCCCCAGATGGGAGAAGGCGGGCACATGGTGTGGTATGCAACAGGGTGGACAGTACGAGAGACTCATAGAAATGCTGAACAAATTCAAGTGCGAGACGGTACAACATGGGTTTTGTGAATTGCAAACTGACTAATTGATTAAAGTCCCCGTAAAACTAGAATAGTGAAACTTACAATTCCCACAATAATACATATTGTGTAGCGTGTAACATTGCTGGGTTAACATAAACTGTTTTGTATTGAGGCTTAAAGACAGTAATTCTTCCATCGTTCGATCTTCGAGTACAGCATGAAAACGCTCGAATTATATTGTCAAAAATGAACCGCCTGCTTAGCACAGCTCTGTAGCTTGAGGCGTACAGATTGTGGCGGTACAGCCTCCAAGAAGGCTAGTTACAAACTTTTAGCGGACGCGGCCGAGAGCTAGGAGTTTGTTATGTTCCGTGTGACAGTTGTCGGCGCACGAGCTCACATTTGACAGATAAGCGGGGATGGTAGCAAGCCGTGTGGTGGCTGAACGTGGCACTTAGAATTTTTCGAGGCTTTGGAGTAGGTGGGGACTTATCTGAGATACTGCCTGGATATTTAAATTCTAACATAGGATAAACGTTCATACATGGAAGTTGATTAAACATGTTGCCTCGGGCCGTGAGAAAAATAAATCTAACACTTCCTTGAAACTCAAACCCCTGTGAGTTGTGAACTTCATTACGCAAATCACTGTCTGAGTTCTGTTGAATGATTTGGGCAAACGTGACACGTGAATGGTTAGTCCCTAGAAGATAACGCAGCCAGACTTTAGAAAAACCCAACCTTTCACTGTGTTCCGCGATAGTGTGATCCTAAGTAAAACTTTAGTAAAAAGGTAATTTGCACAGTGGGCTGGAGCTCACAGTTGTTTCAATGATCTATTGGACATTGACTTTCAAGTAACGTTTATTCAGTTCAGTATTTAGTGTCACGTCTACGTTTTCAAGTTGGCCGTTGCACATAGGAATTAGTGGACAGTCCAGTACAGTCGCAAGATTTAAGTGCAGATTGTGTTCTTCCTGGCCAGTACCGACACATTTTTAGGCATATGTGTAAATAAAAGAGCTGCAATGTGTATACGCACAATAGTTGAAATACCTAACTTACTGCTCGATTGAGTAGTCCTAGGATGTAAGTACACAGGCTCATTGTTTCAAAACTACTGGTTTGCTGGATGTGTAAACTCATATGTTAAATTAGCGAGTTATATTTATTATTAGTTTATTTCGTAAGTAAACAGATAAAAGCCACAGTTACTTTTAAGGCCACTCAGCCAACATGTTGCCAACCTAAGACTCCTGCGAAAATTTATCTAGAAGATAACGATAGATACAAGTATGGTCCACAGGAGAGCTTAGCAACAACTTCCTCTTGTGGATGATTCAAAATGCACTTTTACTAACATTATTATTGACTGAAGACCAGAATGAAATATAAGTAAACTGCTAGTTGAAATAATGTCTTTCGCAGAATTCTAGTCCTTTTGGTGTGGTATTTCTATTTAAATTTGTTTCGAGCGAGAGCTGCATGGTGTGCACATGTGCGAAAGAACAGATGCCATCTTCATATCGTTAAGGCTAACTGGCTGATGACCTTCTTCACTGAAGATGCACACGACTTGCCTGAACTCTAACGGGAATCGGTGGATTGTCTGCCGCGAGTAGTGGGTATAACGGCAGGCGCACTACGAATGTAGTGTGTGGACATTAAGTTGGGGATGTGGATCTCACGGGGAGCGTGCCGGCGATAAGTCCCTGCAGTCGCGCTATCCTCTGTGCCTTCGGTGGCTCTGGTCGATAGAGCGTCTGCCATGTAAGCAGAAGATCCCGGGTTTGAGTCCCGGTCGGGGCACACATTTTCAACTGTCCCCGTTGATTTATATCAACGCCCATCAGCAGCTAATCGTATTGATTTAATTGTGATTTCATAGTACAATATTAGTGACATTAAAAAAAAAAACTACTTTCGCATCGAAATTTAAAATAAACTGCCGATACATGTCACTCCAGTCCTGCCGTGTTGTAATACATGTTTATCATAAATTGACGTGTGCTTGAAAATGAGATTTGAATGTCTATGGTGGCTTTGTCTAGAGATATTCACACGATAAATGTATGTAGAAACGTGAAGGACCGTTAATAGGCGGTTCACAGAAAGTGGGCTGACCTCTGTACCTCAACAAGCCCGCTTGCGGTGGTGTCGGGCACATTCGGCCTGGAATCTCATTGTCTGGATTAGAATTGTCTTCAGTGATGAGTGCCGCTTCGAATTGATTCCCGATTACCAGCAAAGACGTGTCTGAAGACGCCTTGGACAGCGACGGGATACCAGCCTGCCCGCGGTGGGATGGAATAATGGTCCGAGTTGCCATTTCATTTCGTAGCAGGACCGTTTTGGTTGTCATTAGCGGCACCCTTACAGCACAGCGGTACGTCAACGATATTCTACTTTATGAGCAGGGCCCTCCAATCATCTCGGGATTTTGACAATCTAATACGATATCCCACAGGAAGACATCCAAAGACTCTATCAGTCAATGCGAAGCCCAATGACTAGTTGCATAAGGGACGGAGGTGGACCAAAGCGTTATTGACTCGCTCAATTTGTGAAAGTCTTTCTCTTGAATGAATCATCAGAAACCACAAAACTGCAATAAAATTATATTATTGTCAGAACTATATTGTTTGTGATTTAAGCTTAACAAAAATGTTTCTACATTTAGGTTATCACCCAACGTCATTTCAGTATGCTTATATTAGTCAGTTATCGAGCTCGTGTATGATCTTCCAACATGAAAGCCAGCAGATAATAGCAATTATATTCCAAGACGACGTCACATAGAGGGAGGGCAGCCTACAGAGCTCGAGACAAAAAGCTTCGGTTTTGGCCTGCCCAGGCTACAACTCTGTACTATATTCACTGTTGCGAAGGAAGTAATCAATGCAGGGTTTTCATCCGTTCGTGCTTTATTCTATATTGCGTACTGATAAAGCAGGAATACTCACTTTCCCTTGGAACTGTGCGCGCAACTCTGATTAAGTCTTATTAAGTGTGTGTGTGTGTGTGTGTGTGTGTATGTGTGTGTGTGTGTGTGTGTGTGTGTGTGTGTGTGTGTGAGTGAGTGAGTGAGTGGAGGCAGAGGAATTTCGGAGGAGAAACCGTGCGTAGACATGGAATTTTCACTGTTTGTTTATAGCTACGAAGGCGAGATAATCAGCAACGACAAACCCATCGCTTAAGAGAAAGGGGTCATTCTGGTAAATTACCCTACACATTCGTTTTCGTTCCCTCAGATTTTAATGTCACTATCACGTGTCGCGCGCCAGAATACGCGAGCAGTTTAATTGTAATTGGTTCTGTAATTATGCACGCGTGGAAGATGGACGTGGCCGCGCTATCGCCGCCATCTAATTCACCGAATTTGCTGCCCGAGTTATCTTCTACATCGCAACTACAGCTTTGCCTGTGGAATTACACAGATCAAACGACGCATGAGACATTCAGGAAGCCACGAACATGTTTTGGCACTAGATATCAGTCTTGGTGGGAATACAAATCGCAGTTCAGAGAATCAAATTATTTCGCTTTCGTCTGACCGATTGTTCCGTGCATTAACGAGTAAATCTTTTATGAGGAAGCAGTTTGGTTCTTGGTTTTTAGACCGACAGCAGTGTAAAATAAAGCCACCCCCTCGTTAGTTTTATCAAGTGTATCGTTTCCATTGCTAGTTTCAGAACTTCAGGGTGTAAACGGTAGAGGATCCTCAACCGAGTCCACTAAGATTCGGAACTAACAGCCGTAAATGTAAATCTAGTTTTATATTGACAGAAAACCTTCCAGCTTGTAAGAAAATACACTACTGGCCATTAAAATTGCTACACCACGAAGATGACGTGCTACAGACGCGAAATTTAACCGTCAGGAAGAAGATGCTGTGATATGCAAATCATTAGCTTTTCAGAGTATTCACACAAGGTTGGCGCCGGTGGCGACACCTACAACGTGCTGACATGATGAAAGTTTCCAACCGATTTCTCATACACAAACAGCAGTTGACCGGCGTTGCCTGGTGAAACGTTGTTGTGATGCCTCGTGTAAGGAGAGGAAATGCGTACCATCACGTTTCCGACTTTGATAAAGGTCGGATTGTAACCTCTCGCGATTGCGGTGTATCGTATCGCGACATTGCTGTTCGCGTTGGTCGAGATCTAATGACTGTTGGCAGAACATGGAATCGGTGGGTTCAGGAGGGTAATACGGAACGCCTTGCTGGATCCCAACGGCCTCGGATCACTAGCAGTCGAGATGACAGGCATCTTATCCGCATTGCTGTAACGGTTCGTGCAGCCACGTCTCGATCCCTGAGTCAACAGATGGGGACGTTTGCAAGACAACAACCATCTGCACGAACAGTTCGACGATGTTTGCAGCAGACCATGGCTGAGGTTACGCGTGACGCTGCATCATAGACAGGAGCGCCTGCTATGGTGTACTCAACGACGACCCTGGGTTCACGAATGGCAAAACGTAATTTTTTCGGATCAATCCAGGTTCTGTTCACAGCATCATGATGGTCGCATCCGTGTTTGGCGACATCGCAGTGAACGCACATTGTAAGCGTGTATTCGTAATCGCCATACTGGCGTATCACCCGGCGTGCCATTAGTTACACGTCTCGGTCACCTCTTGTTCGCATTGACGGCACTTTGAACAGTGGACGTTACATTTCAGATGTTTTACGACCCGTGGCTCCATCCTTCACTCGATCCCTGCGAAACCCTTCATTTCAGCAGGATAATGCACGACCGCATGTTGCAGGTCCTGTACGGGCCTTTCTGGATACAGAAAATGTTTGACTGCTCCCCTGGCCAGGACATTCTCCAGATCTCTCATCAATTGGAAACGTCTGGTCAATGGTGGCCGAGCAACTGGCTCGTCACAATACGTCAATCACTACTCTTGATGAACTGTGATACCGTGTTGAAGCTGCATGGGCAGCTGTACCTGTACACGCCATCCAAGCTCTGTCTGATTCAATGCCCAGGCGTATCAAAGCCGTTATTACGGCCAGAGGTGGTTGTTCTGGGTACTGATTTCTCAGGATCTATGCACCCAAATTGCGTGAAAATGTAATCACATGTCAGTTCTAGTATAATATATTTGTCCAATGAATAACCGTTTATCATCTGTATTTCTTCTTGTGTAGCAGTTTTAATGGCCAGTAGTGTACATCGTTCTCAATGCCTGGGTTACAACGTCCAACAAAATTTCATCGCGCTGTCTGTCATATCTCAGTGATTTCTTTTACAGTGAGACTGACTACTAGCACCATACCGATTAGTTCCTCTTCAGTTTCGATTGATGTCTCATACACTAACGGCTTCATGTAACTCAGTGAGGTTGGTAGCCTACCGCTGTCCGGGGTGTCTCCAGACACGTCTTCGCTGGTCATCGGGGCTCAGTTCGAAACCGAACTCATCACTGAAGACAGTTATGCTCCAGTCACTGAGATTCGACGCCGAAGACGTGTCTGGAGGTGCCCTGGACAGCCCAGGGATACCAACCCGAATGTCGCCCGCCTTACGGTCGACAGCCAGGAGTGATGGTCTGGGATTCCATTTCTTTTCATAGCAGGACCCCGTTGGTTGTCATATGCGGCACCCTTACAGCACAGCGGTACATCGACGATATTCTACGCCTCGTTTTGTTGCCCTTGATGGCAAGTCATCCTGGGTTTACATTTCAGCAAGATAACGCCCGCCCGCACACAGAAAGAGTTTCTACCGATTGGCATCGTGCTTGGCAAACCTTATCATGGCCAGGAAGGTAACCGGATCTCTCCCCAGTTGAGGGCGTTTGGAACATTATGGGCAGGACCCTCCAACCAGCTCGAGGTTTTGACGATCTGACGCGCCAATTGAATAGAATTTGTCTCGATATCCCACTGGGATCTCTACAGCAGTACAAACAGAGCTTGGAAAAACAAATGAGTTGCAAATTGACGTGTAATTCACGATACTGCCGCTAGGAGACTAGTAAGCAGCAATGGCAGACAATGGAAGACTGACGACACAGCAACGATCGGCAATTGTGTTACTTTTTCATCAAACGAAAAGCCTTGTTGTGACTCAGAGGCGTTTTCGACAACAGTTTAACACACGATGGGTCCCTTGCAAGAAGACCATCCACAGGTTGTACGATAATTTTGTACAAGAAGGAACAGTATTGGAAGCGAAGCGAACTCGGCCTAAGCCTGTTTGTTCACCGGAGAATATTGAAGCGGTACGAGTTGCTGTACAGAGAAGTCCCGGGAATTCGTGCAGAAAGGCAGCAGTGCAACTGGGAATATCCAGACGCTCCGTTCAACGCATTCTTAAAAGTGACCCATACAAGATGACCTGTGCACAGAAGCTCACTGAAGAACACAAGCAGCAGAGACTACTGTTTGCTCAGTGGGCGGAGAATAGGGAAAAAACTCTCAACAACGTTTGGTTTTCAGACGAGGCGCATTATCATTTAAACGGCGTGATTAACAAACAAAATGTACGCTTTTGGGCCACTGAAAACCCACAAGAGCTTCATGAACGACAACATTATGCTCCGATGATTACAGCGTGGGCAGCAATTTCCAGTCACGGACTTATTGGACCCTTTTTCTTTGAAGAAACTGTGAACAGCGAGCGTTATTTGAGCATGCTTCCCAATAGCTTCATTCCACAGCTTCTTGCTACTGCCTTGCCCTTCAACACGAAGTGGTTCATGCAAGATGAAGCAAGGCCACATATTGCAAACACTGTGTTGGAGTTTTTACACGAGCATTTCGACATGCGGATCATTTCACTCAGGTTTCCAGGTCGCTACAATGACGGACAGAATTGACCCCCCAATAGTCCAGACCTCAATCCATGTGACTTTTTTCTTTGGGGGTACCTAAAGGAAAAAATTTTCCCGAAACGTCCACGTGATTTAATGGAGCTCAGAAGACTTATTCTTCAAGCTTGCAGTGAAATTATGGAAGACATGTGCCGTAGGGTAATCACAAACTTCAGTGTTCGTTTGAAGGAAGTTTGGAAACGAAATGGTGGACATATTGAGCATGTGCTGAGTTAGAACAAATCTCCATGGACGGCTCTTCATTGTAGTATATGTTCCTTTCAGATTATATTGACAGTAGAGTTTATATTCAAAAACAAAATGGTAACACATTTCGTGCGCCACCCTGTATATGTTCGCAAGTAAAATTCGTCATAAACTATCCATTCCAGTTTCAGAAGAACAGTGATGTCGATAAGACATTTCCCGAGGCAGATGTGGACTCTGTCCGTAATTTATAGGCTATGAAATGTAGATGAAAACTGAAGAAATAACGAAAAGGTATGAAAATAAGGAGGTGAGACCTGGGTAAGTTGAAAGAACCTGAGGTTGTTGAGATTTCCAAAGGGAGCATTAGGCAGCGATTGACGGAAACAGACAAAAGGTATACAGTACAAGACGAATGGGTAGCTATGAGAGATAAAATAACCACCTTCCACACGGAGCACGTCCATATCTCACCACTGACTTCTAATATCAGCCGCACTCAGTTGACGTCAGCAAGTGTATGGGCCTGAAGATGACGTTGATACAACGTTGAAACTAGTTGCCAAAATAAAATCGACACCTTAAATACAGCTGGAGGAATTTCTTCATTTTTAACATAAATTTATACCATCTGACGTCCCACTGTCCTCCATTTCCACTATGGATGTACGAATATAAAATAGTGACGTCAGTAGAGAATAAAATACCTGTAGGTAAAAAGACAAAACCGTGAAGAAATTCTTAGATAGCACACGACATATTGAATTTAATTGAGGGAAGGAGAAAATATAAAAATGCAGCAAATGAGGCAGGCGAAAGGGAATACAAATATCTAAAAAAATGAGACTAACAGAAAGTGTCAAATGGCTAACGAGGGATGGCTAGAGGACAAATGTAAGTCTATAGAAGCATGTGTAACTTGGAGAAATATGGATGTTACCTACTGTAGAATTAAAAAAGGGCTTTGGAAGAAGAGAGAGGCAGCTGTATAATTATCAAAACTGAGAAGGAAAATCAATACTAACCAAAGTAGGGAAAGCTGAAAAGCGGTAATATATAGGGGGCTATATAAAGGACATTAGCTTGAAGGTAGTGTTGTAGTAAAGGAGGAGGAAGTAGACAAAGATGAGGCGGTAGAAGAATCTGACAGAGCATTTAGTGACCTAAGCGGAAACTAGGCCTCTGGAGTAGACGACATTCCCTCAGAACTATTGATGTCCTAGGGAGACCCAGCCAAGCCAAAACTAATCCGCCTGGTGTGCAAGATGTATGAGACTGGCGAAATACCCTCAGACGACAAGAAGAATGTAGTAACTCCAGTTCCAAAGAAATCAGGTGCTGACAGGTGCGAATATTACCGAATTATCAGTTTAATAAGTCGTGGCTGCAAAATACAGACACGAATTATTTACAGAAGGATGGAAGAATTTGTAGAAGCCTACATCGGGGAGGATCATTTGGAGTTCTTGAGAGACGTTGGAACGCACAAGGCAATACTGACCATATGACATACCTTAGAAGACAGATTAAGGAAAGGCAAATCTACGTTTATACCTTTTGTAGACGTAGGAAGAGCTTTGGACAATGCTGAATGGAATATACTCATTGAAATTCTGAAGGTAGCTCGGGTAAAATACAGTGACCGAGAAATTATAAGCAAGTTGTACAGAAATCAGATTGCGCTTATGAGACTCGAAGGGCATGAAAGGGCAGCAGTGACTGAGAAAAGAGTGAAACAGGATTGTCGCATATCACCGATATTGTTCAGTCTGCAAATTGAGCAAGCAGTGAGGGAATCCAAAGATAAATTTGGAAAAGTGGTTATAGTTCAGGGAGAAGAAATAAAAACTTTGAGGTTTGCTGACTGCATCGTAATTCTGGCAGAGGCATCAAAGGACTTGGAATGCACAGTGTCTCGGACACAAAAGCAAAAGAAGGGTAATGACATACAGTCGAGTTAAATCAGATGATCCAGAGGAGATTAGGAACTGAGATACTGAAAACAGAACATGAGTTTTGCTATTTGGCCAGTAAAATTACTGATAGTATACATAACTGAAAGTATATAACTGAAAGTATGTAACTGAAAGTATGTATTATGTAGACTGGCAATGACAAATAAAGCGTTTGTGAGGAAGGAACATTTCTTAACATCGAATATAAGTTGAAGTGTTAGGAAGTTTTTGGTAGATCCATTTTTCTGGTATGTAGCCTTGAATGGAAGACAAATGTGCACGATAAGCAGTTCAGAGAAGAAGAGCACAGAAGCTTTTGTAATATGATGCTGTACCAGAATGACGAAGATCACGGATTTATCACATAACTAGTGAGGACATACGAAATAGAATTAGGGAGAAAACAAATTTGCGGCATAACTTTACTAAGAAAACAGTTCAGTTAATAGGAATCGTCAATTTGGTGTTGGATGGAGGTGTGGGGGGTGAAAGTTGCAGAGGGAGACCAAGAGACGAGTACAGTAAGTAGATTCAAATGGATGTGAGTTGCAGCAGTTATTCAGAGATGAAGAGACTTGCACAGGATTGACTTGCGTGGAGAGTTGTATCATACCAGTCTTCGAATTGGAGACCGCAACAACAAGAGCTATGTCGATACCTACAACACTAGAAAGACAAATGACCTTAATAATCGTCTTTAAAGTTGTCGGTGGCTCAGAAAGCGGTTTAATTTTCATCAACGAAAATTTTAGATTATTTGTTGAATAACAGAAAGTACTGGCAGTTAGTAAAGCAAGTTTTAAATATAACCTAAAATCATTTCTTCTAGAGAAGTCCTTCTGTTCCAAAGACGAGCTTTTACTTATCCTCGTCAGTCATTATGTAGCGTATATGATACGTACTGTAAACCCCAGAGTGATGGTGTACGTACGGCGTGTGTAAGTGTGATTGCCTAATGTTGTGTCCGCAGTGGAAATATCACGCCCATAAATGAATTAAAAACAACCCTCCCATTGACAACCTTCACCTAGAGGAATACTTTAGAAGAAGCATCTAGTCGTTATAATATTGTACTCCAGCTTAATTAGGAGATCGATAATATTGAGTAGATGTCCCATTAGAATGAATACATCTAGATACCTAAAATCGTTTATTCTCAAACAACAGAAAAACGCAAAAATGTAAAAGTCAGTACAGAATGTCAATACCGACTCTTAATCTTGCCTTGAGAGTGGGAGAAAGTCTATGACTTTCCTCAAAATGGCACTCCCAATTAATGGACACACTAATTTTGCTAATACCGATTAGCCTGTTGAAATAGAAGACCTCCACCCTGACTGGTCCTGACAGCAAAGAGCTCCGAGAACACGCAAATGGAACGCATCACATTTATTGTGATTAGTTCTCTATCTGCAGAGCCGTGGTGCGTGTATCACAGATTATAGTGCCGGGAGGAATGTTACTGCAGCGTCGATTTGCTCGGTGCCGTTGGTCTCTGTGCAGAGGATGTACACTGCATACCTATTAATTCTGTCTATACCATCCGCAAACTCCGAAAACTGAAACAACTTCAGTACAACACAGAACACGACTCAAGATTTCTGTTTGCTCAAGGCCTGGAACAGAAATTCGAAGTAAGTGTTTTGTCGTAAAGAAGCGCTTCAATATACCGCAGACTTCACAGAGAAACAAAGAGTCTATCACTCTGCTTACAGAGAAACGACTTCATTAGCTCCTAGTGGCGAAATCGACAATTTGTAAATTCTGACAGTGAGACACTTCACAGATGCTGTTGTCAGCAAAGTCTGTAACTTCCTTCCCGTGTGACATGTCCTGTTTCGACACCCGCAGGAGTCTCCTTATACGTTGTACCCCAGTTTCCTGCAAGGCTCTCGGTATTTGTGTGTGTGCTCCCTGAGACGAATACCCGTAACCATTACAAAAGCAGTGCCTCCCACTATACGATTGTTTAAGCTGCCAGCCAGCCGCCGCAGTTCAAACTCCGTATAGAACGCTGTTCTATAATGTTGTAGAACTCCTCCTACAACTAAGGACTCCCACAATCAAATTCACTTCCCTGCTTTTTGGCGAGAAACGTTGCTCGCTGTCTTCCGTGAAAAGTTCTACGAAGGATCAACTCGGGTCCACCATTCATGTCCCTGAGCATTCCTTCGTACTAAAGGGATGCCTCATTCTCTTGTCAGACGCTACACTCTCCGCCGCCAGCTTCCACCACATGGCTGTTGTCAGCGATTTTTTTTTAGCGGAAGAAGTGCGTCTCGCGTCTGCTCACCGGTATCGCCACTTGGAGGTCACCAGCAGAGCTGCAAAGCCTCTGCGCCCACTCTATTCTCCTCAGAGCAGTAGTGCATCCCTCTCAGTCAAACACGACACGGTGTATTTTTAACCTCCTTTTTGCCGATCGCCGCTTTCACAGGAACGCGTCACTTTTACCACTCCCTGCTGTCAACGTCGGGGTCAAATTAATTCCCAGGCATTGAACACCACAGAAAAATTTTGGTATGTGGTGCTACTCAGTATCAGCCAAAGAAATAATCAATTATCAAAATCACTCATTGTAAATGGCGACCTCATAATAAATAAAATATACAAACGAACTGGTACAATATTATATGTATGGAGCCAAAGTGTTGCCGCCTTACATACAAATTTAATTTTTTACTAGCTCAAGGAATAAACAAAACCCGCAGTGTATGATTGCAGCATACACTTCCCAACATGCACTTTCTGTGCATCACGTATTTCCGTTTCTGCGTGTTCCTAGTAGGTGGCAGTGTCTATTAAAGAAAGCTGTTTATTACAGTGTCAGCATGTCTTCGAAAAATATAGGTACTTCCGGTTTGTTTTCAGTAATTTCGGCATAAAATGTGCTTACATGACACCTTAATATGCTAATAGACCCTACACTATCGAATAAGTGAATATTTATTTCATCACAACAGTACAGTGATATACCATTTCTATATAGCACAGGGTCTTCATTCGGCAATGACCTACTCTTTCACACTCCAGTGACATTGTTCCCATAAGTTTAGGTGTTTTATATTGAATTATATGAATATTACTCATTTTCAAGTTTTTTTTTAACAGGAATAAGATTCGCTTTCAACGCGTCCTAAAATTGATGATTTATTTAAGAACAAATATGTAACCAGTCGCTTGCTTGGATTTTTGACACGATTTGTTGTACCACTAACCATTCGCACCACTGCTGGCTCATCGAGAGATGGAAATCTTACAGGAACGTTATATGGCGGAGAAGGTGTAGCGAGACGTTGTGATGGTGGTGCCAGCGAAAATGAAGGAAATTTAGTCACTGCTAACGAAATGTTTATGAAACGGGAAGGTTGATACTTTATGGATACTTACACTGCACAGAATCGTGATATCTATGACAAATAAATTTACCATAATGTCAACGATATAATATTCCTGTAAGATATCCATCTAATGACGAGTAAGCACTGGCTGCAAACCATGTTAATGGTGCAATAAATGGTATCAAAAATCCAAAAAAGCTACTGTTTACATATTTAGTCCAAAATAAATCGCCAATGTAAATCACAGTTACAGTTCGTTATCCATTACGGACTTACTGGAATAACCTAAAATTTTGGTGGTACACACTATTTCTTTTAAAATTTTGTATTTTAAAGTTATTTGGTCCAAGAAGAATGCATTGACTACCTATACAAACTTTTCATTCATAAAATCTCAGCTCGTAACTGAGACTTTAAAAATTGATAACCTATAAAAATGTGTTACATGCAATTGAATTAGAAAGATTGAACAATAATATGTTAAATAACGTTAACTTGTGTATAGAAAATTTTAATGGGTCTGCATGTAGGCATCCACTGAAACTAATCATGTTTCATCACCTGATTCGTTCCATATCATTCTGAAAAAAAAATCGTTGAAATGATCTTGGAACATGTAACTAACTGCCTTATTAACTAATCACGTAATGAAGAATGGCAAAAACCTATCCACATCTGAGCTGGCACTGTGTTGGCAATGGGGGAATGTGGGACATGTGGGGGATTGTGGGACAATTCATTTTAATTTTGATGTGAACAATGAAATGGTTCTGAGATTTCTCAAGGAATGGCACAACGCATATTGCAATTAGTCAGTATCCATCACACGTTATGACTTTCTTCACATAGGTACTGAACTGATACTCTGTCTGTCTGGCACAGCAGTTTTTTTTTTTTTTTTTTTTTTTTTTTGGAGTGTATGTGGAGGGGGGGGGGGGGGAGCTGCTCCTCTCCGGCCTCTCGCTGGATACGTCCTTCTACAGTGGTTACTACTGTGAGACGAGAGTGTCGAAAGTATTTTTGTCTTTCCAGATATGACTGTTGCCGCAATTCAAAATACCATCACAGTTGAAAGAGGCCTCACCATGAATGATACGAACTCAGAAAGTTCGGCATTGTACCACTGAGTTGGATACTGCACTGAATTAACTAAGCTCTGAGTTCAGGGTTCAGATCATTTGGCTCCATTATTGCACACATTTTTATGAAAGAGTTGTGTAATGCTCCTCTAGTAGTCTCCACTTTGTACTGATGAAAGTGTGCTTTTCGTTACAACGTGACAAATCTTCATCGAAACGATCCATTATCAACTCCTCGAATCCTAAAGTAGAAATTATTAGTTGTCATTATCTTGTGCAGCTCTCAGGCTAGAACGGGCCAGTTTCTCGTTCGTTTATATTCACGGCGATAAATTTCTTCTATTTAGGTTGATGCCCATTATTATACATTTCCCTGCACATTCGTTTGGATTTTCTGACACTGAATCCTGCTGCGAAAAGCATTAAATGCATGTCTGTAACATCCTGTAAGGATTAAAGTTTGTAATACTCCAGCTTTGACAACCAATCATGACTTACCTGTGTTTCGTGATCAAATATTATTAGCCGGCAAATACATGTCACACATTGTAAAGCTCTTACTGCACCGAGTATTCATTTCCGACCGTTGGATCATAGTCTCAAAACGCTCAACTTAGGATCCTGTAGCGTCATTATAATTTGGACCTAATTTGCTCATTACATATCCCTTTAATTAAAACGTGAGCAATGTTTTTGGAGCCTGAACTCAGAGTTTAACTGATGACGTCTTATAGAGTGATAGGTTGCTTTCATGATTAATTGAAAGATTTCACAGAGATTACTTATTTCTATGTACTCGAGATTTAAGATTCCAAATCAGTAAAGAATGACCTCGAAGGTCAATATTTATCTTGTTGATACTCATGATTTTGTTCCTAGTAGCCAAATTACCAAAGTTAAAAACCTCCTTATCTCGCACGCACGTTTGTAGATCACACGATTATTTTACGGTTAATATATTTTGTGAAGCTCTCTTAATCACACGGGTCTTTCCCATGACTGATAGAGAAATTTCTACAGGGAAATAGCTGTACAGACACTCACTTAACAAACGGTTCGTGATTATCTGAAAACCCGTTGTGAGATAAACCTGAAATTTAAGCATTTTCTTTGGTCCTCGAGCATCGAAGTTCATGCAGAAAGCCTAAGAAAAAATCGAAATACTGATTTAGAAATTAGAGCTATAAGGAATGTGCGTTTTCATGTATAAGCAGTTAGTAAACAGCCAGAAGCCTTTATTCAAAACATGGTCGGTACTGGGCAGCTATGTCCACTTACTATGGCTACTGGTGTATACATGGTGATTCAAAAGTAACCGTACACACTTCTTTGGTGTAATGTATGGGCCAAAATAAGATTAAATGTTACGTAAACTTTTATCTGAAACTGCTTTACTTCCGAGGTATGATGGATTGTGTCATTTGTGGTAGGCATTACATCATGGGCCAGTACAGGCTTTTTGCGTATCGTGTTCGCTTGCATATCGGCTGATGTTCAAAATGGTTCAAATGGCTCTGAGCACCATGGGACTTAACTTCTGAGGTCATCAGTCCCCTAGAACTAAGAACTACATAAACCTAACTAACCTAAGGACATCACACACATCCATGCCCGAGGCAGGATTCGAACCTGCGACCGTAGCGGTCGCGCGGATCCAGACTGTAGCGCCTAGAACCGCTCGGCCACCCCGGCCGGCTCGGCTGATGTTGCTTTGTCGACGGTGCACTACACATTTCAGTCGGGAGGCAACTAAGTATTTCAAAATTGCTTATCCCGATACGTGGCCAGATCTCCGTATTTTAACCCCTCGACTTCTACATTTGGCGACGTCTCAGGGAGCTCATGTATGAGACTGTAGCACAACTACAACGGCGAAATGAAAATGGCTGAGCAACTGTGCAGAATGAGATGAACGGAGCCTGTGACATTCCGAGAGCGGTAAAAAGTTGAGCCTGTAACTGTCTTCGTGGGGTAAACGTATAGTAAGTAGCTGACTTGAATTTCAGATCCCTTCGTGTCATGTCTGAGAAGAATTAATTTTGTGTTGTTTGTGTTGCACTTGTGATCCCTACTCTAATGCATAGTCCTGAAATAAAGCAATTTCGGACAAAATCTTATTTAACGTTTTACTCTTGTTTTGATGCGTACACTACATCCATGAAGTGTGTAAAGTTACTTTTGAATCACCCTGTATATTTTCCTTACTGGATGTGTTGTGTTTACACCACGACACATTTTCTGCTGTAGCATGTGAAAAATATTTTCATGGGTGTACGTCTACACTACCTGACAAGAAAGACATCCAGAAGGTATGGTCGGTTGTCGGTGTAGCTTCGTACACGTACACACCCTCGGCAGGTACGTAAATAACAAGAGTTACATTCTGTGACAGGTGGAACAGTCATCAAAGTACATTAGTGACCATCGTGTGTAGTGTTGTTATCAGGCCTAGCAGGCAACGCTACTGTAAGGGGAGCGAACAATGTCTCAGCGTCTGATGTTCAGTGATCACTGTGCGGCACATGGAGATGCCACGTACTATGAGGTAGCGTTATCAGTACTTGAGTGTGGGTTTCAATTAGCCAGCTGGTCGAAACATGAAACATCCAGATTTGCGGAGCTTTCAGAAGCGACAGTAGGGCAATGTTGGGCAGCATGGGAACGTGAGGGCAGTTATAATCAATGTTCTGTTCGACTATGTATGACCAACACAAGGGATGATCGCCATACTGTGCACCAATCGCATCCTAGCCCCTTCACATCTGCGGCTGTCATCCGAGAAAGAGTGATGGACTCCCTGCAATACCATCGGTCGGAGGCTGTCAGCAGCCGGACTAAGGAATTATCGTCCCATGTGTAGGCTGCCGTTAACAGCACAATGCAAACGGGAAGCATGAACTGATGATAAATTGTGTTTTGCGATGAATTGCGGTTACGCACCGTCCCGGATGACTATCGTTGGCAAGTACGACAGTGATCTGGGGATAGGTCCCATTCTTCCAGTATTTTGGAGAAGCACTGCAGTGTTACAGCTCCCGTCATGATCCATCGGGTATGACTTCAGGCACGGCTAGTAGTGACTGAAGGAAGTCTGACAGCACAGTGGTATATCACGTACATACTGTGTTCTCAAATGTTACCTTTTTTGCGACAGCATCGTGATGCCATTTTTCAACAGGTAAATACTCGTAAAAGCATGGCACAGGTCTTATGAACTGTCTGCGGGATGCTAAGGTACTCTCGTGGCCAGCAAGAGCCCTACATCTGTCCACGATACAACACGCGGGGGACCAGCTCGGACGTCAACTCCGACCCAGTGCCGGTATGAAGGATATCAAGGACCAATTACGACAGTTGTGAGCCAGCTTGCCTCAGGAGAGGATGAAACGCCTTTATGACCCCCTTCCCAACCGAATCAGCGCGTGCATCCCGGCCATGGTGCCATGCAAAGTCATATTGATAAGTGCGCTCACTGAATATAAGACTTGATTTTGTAATCCCTGACATAACATCACATATTCTCTCAAACCATGAGCATCCATTTCGTTTCCTCCTACCCTTCTGCATGCTTCACTTTTTTTGTCAGGTAGTGTGTTTACTCCTGCCAACGACCTTGCTGCAGTGGTAACACCGAAGTTAAGCGCTGTCGGGCTTGGCTAACACTTGGATAGGTCACCGTCCGGATATGCAGAGTGCTATTAGCAAGCGGGGTGCACTCAGCCCTTGTGAGGCCAATTGAGGAGCTACTTTATCGGGAAACGCGGCACCGGGAGAGCGGACTGCTGATCACATGCCCATCTGTATCCGCATCCGGTGACACTTAAGGTTCAAATGGTTCAAATGGCTCTGAGCACTATGGGACTTAACTTCTGAGGTCATCAGTCCCATAGAACGTAGAACTACTTAAACCTAACTAACCTAAGGACATCACACACATCCACGCCCGATGCAGGATTCGAACCTGCGACTGTAGCGGTCGCGCCTAGAACCGCTCGGCCACTCCGGCCGGCGACGCTTATGGGCTGAGCCGAGGATGACACGGCGTCCGGTCGGTACCGTTGGGCCGTCAAGCCTTTTCGGACGCTTTTTTTTTTGTTTACTGTGTGTGCTCCGCAACCCTCTTGGCGGAGGGTACTTTGCATCACTGGTAGACATGACCTTCCCTGGCCCTCAGGTGAACGAAACGAGCAAGAAAGGTTTTTTTTTTCTGTGTCTCTTTACGAGCCCTGCTCTTCGTTATAATGTCCTTAATTGATAGGAGTGTTAGATGGAGTGGAATCTATCTGCAGTTTGTCGCTATTGCTGGTTCTGTAAACTTTCTCAATAGTGTTTCCCTTGAAGGACTATCCAAGCTCACAGTGTACTTCCGTAACACTCTTTTAGTGATCTAACAGACCGATAGCAAGAATCTGGCATCACGTATTTGTATTGCTATGAAGTCTTCCTTAAATTCAACATGGTAGGAACCGACACAACTTGAGCTGTACTAAAGAATGCACTGCACAAGCGTTGTGTTCGTGGTCTCTTTTATAAGTGCACTACAGTTCCTTACAACTCTCTCAATATATCATAGCTGGCCATTTTTCTTCTCTGAAACTGACATTATGTGCTCGTTTTTCTTCATTTCATTTTGCAACGTTATTCCTAAGTATTTTAGAGAAGTGACTTCGTCAAAGCAGCATACCACTAACACCATAATATGCGTACTGATGAAACCTTCTTGCGTTATCAGCCCATTCGTCGCGTCATGTGGTCACAACGTTTCGGTGAGCTTCTAGGTCATCGTCTCCAGAGCCGAAAATGACGACTAGAAAACTCGCGACAAAATGACGCCACGACTCGTCTGATAAAATAACCCCAGAAAATTTCGCCTATGAGAAAGCCTGCATTCATACATATGTTTTTACTGTCTATAAATTCTCTCCTCGACGTTCACGAATTTCGCCGGATCAAATTGATGTACTTAAGTAACTCAAAATGGATGTAAATAGCAGGTTTTATTCCCCATCAATTGCAAAACCTGAACCCCGCTCTAATTATATAATAATGTAAACAAACTGACAGGGTGTTCTTTTCACAGCCCATTTTCCTAACTGTTGTCTTTACGTGAGAGGTAATATGGAGTCTGTTCATCAAGGACAGTGCTGGACGACGTGAATTTTGTGGAAATAACTTGTAAACACTGCGTATATTCACAAGCGATTGGTGGCACTGTGTGGACGGAGTAAACCGTCACGAAAAGTGCTCTTATAAGGCGACAACTCTTTGGTTCATACGAGTCGGAAAACTACGGCTGCCATCGCTGGAACAGAAACGGTCAAGTCATGAGAATGCGGTAGGTGTGGCAGTATATGAAAATATACTGCCACACCTACCGCATTCTCATGACTTGACCGTTTCTGATTACCATCTGTTCGGGGCTGCGAAGAAATCGTTGTGTGCTCATCATTTCGCAGACTTCCAGGAGCTGCGAGAAATTGTCCAGCAGAACGACAGACTCCAGAAAAGTTGTATCGGTGGGCCTATAGAAGTTAAAAGGGTTAAAGAGGGCAGGTCAATTGAATACGCAGGCTGGCTACCTTATCCTTATTCTTCCGTCTTTCTTCTTCTTCTTATCTTGCTTTCTTCGTTTTCGTCTCCTTTCTATCCGCTCTCCCTTTCTTATTCTTGCCCAATTCTTTTTCTCCTCTTCCTCCCCTTCCGACGTTCGCTCTTTCTCTTTTCTTCTTCTCTCTCTCTTTTTCTGTTCGCGCTTTTCCTCCTACTTCTCCTTCTCCTCCTCCTCCTCCTCCTCCTTTTCTTCTTCTTCTCCTCTCCCTACACCTATCGCTCCGCGTCTTTCTCTGTCTCTGTTTCTCTTTATCTCTCCCCCCCCCCCTCTCTCTCTCTCTCTCTCTCTCTCTCTCTCTCTCTCTCTTTTACTGTGTCCCTCCGAAAGTCAGTAGCTGTAATACTTGTACATGATCTCTCGGGTGTCCAACCCCGGTAGCTGAGTGGTGCCAGCACGGTAGCTCAGCGTGTTTGGTCAGAAGGTTTAGCTACCCGCTGTAATAAAACACTGAGTGAACGTATCAACGAACAACTGGAACGTGTGTCATCGGACATCCATCACGAACAAATTGAACGAGCAGCATAAAAAAAAAGTAGTCAGCGTGACAGAATGTCAATCCTAAGGGCCCGGGTTCGATTCCCGGATGGGTCGGAGATTTTCACCGCTCAGGGACTGGGTACTGTGTTGTCCTAATCATCATCATCATCTCATCCCCATCGACGCGCAGGTCACCGTAGTGGCGAACGGTCTACCCGACGGGAGGCCCTAGTCACACGATATTTCCATTTCATTTTATCTCTCGCGTGAATCATACACATAGGAAACAATTTCACGCACGGAGTGGACAGCGCGTTTGGGATTCTCTTGGGAGATGTTACTTTCAGTTCTCCCCGTCAGATCCTTAATGCAAAGAGGAGAGCGTACATTCAGTATGAAACTGAGATGTTAGCATCAATTACATTATGCATTGGTGTGTGCATTGTATTGCTGTAGGGATTTTCACACTCTGTATTTGAGTTACTTGTTAAGTGAGGTAATTTTTCCGTTCTTTGGTTGTAATTACTGTACGAAAGTCTACCTGTTTAATATGGCCAGCCGATTTCCATATCAATGGGAATTATCAAAGGATGTGTACGTACAGATTGCTAAGAGAAATGCACGTAAAGTCACATACATCTGTTCAGCAATATACCAAATCTGATACTTATTCAGCAATGAACTGTGTATTTCCATACTCAGTCACTAATACACACACATATGGGATAAGCAGAGTTAAAATAACACCTTACTTATGTCATTGGGCACTCGAAAGGCTATTTATACACTACAAACATAAATTCTTTGTTTTTAATTGTATTCTCATGTAGTTCTAAGTGTTATAGTCTTTTGTCAAAGATTTATTGTACATCTGACACACAAAGTTTTGATTTATCGTTAGTTTTGCGATTTTTCTCGAGTTACGAAAACCAACATGAGTATATAGAAGACAGGCATGGTATATTTACACTACCGGAGAGCAGTAATGTATGAGATTTCTGACATTCCGTTGAGTGCAGTTGTCTCCATGTGGGAAACCAGTTAGATACGGATGCGTTCCTGCACTTCCACACATGCAACAACGATTAAATAACAGTTTTGTTGTTTTCCCTTCAGTGACAAGAACTGTAGAGGTAGCATCAACTTGACGATCTTACAGATACGTCAGGCAACATGATTCGACTTAGAGTCTTTTATACTCGAAACGTTTTCGAAATTTACGCTAATATCTTTCTCCAAAACATTTAGATGACTTCAGAGCGCCTATATTGAAAAACAAAATAAACCGCTAAGACAAGATTACCGTTAGACCATCGTACTTCCCACCAAAACGAAAGCTGAAAAGAAAAAGAAGAAACTTTAAATTTTATTCTAGCGGTAACGTCATATCACACAACCCACAATCAAAATATCCTTAATTGATGGTAGTGGAAAGAAGACTGCAATTTCAGAAAAACAAACTCACTTAAAGTAAATTGTGGTATTGACTGTTTCAGACGTTTCTGCTCTTCATTTACAATTAAATGTAACGGCCAGGCCCACGGCCTATAGGGAGGTCACTAAAGCTAGTCGAAAGAGAGGGGCGAGGGAGTAATGTTACACACGACAGGCTTTTTCAACGTAGCTGTGGCTTTTATCTGGATCCCATACAATCTGCAGTTATGCCGTCGCCGGGGAGGCCTTTGTAAACGCTTTGTGTGGCCATAACTCGGCCCTAGGAGCAGGCAGTATGCGCGCGCCGGGATGACAGTTGCTCATTTCGGCTGAGATGAAGGTGCAGATCAATACTAGAGCGTGCTGCCGCGGCTGCGGGTGCGGGGGCGGAGGCGGGGGTGTCCTCATAGCTCACGCTCGCACTCGCGCTGTCCACTCCCTCGATGAGTCCTCGCGTCGTTTCGTGCCCCGCTCGTAACACCCGGCCACTGTTGGCCAGCCTCGAAAACTTTCGACAACGAAAGCTTCGGGCACAACCAACTGGGAATCTGAAGTGGAAGACCATTCTCCGTTATATTTAGGTTATTTCTCTAATGTTTCTAAGCACATCTCCTCCTAGTATTCGCTATAACCAGCACATGACCCTTTAACATTAAGTTACAGATTCAGATTTCGCAAAACAAAAGCCTGGATGGATGATGCCGTCAACGGCGATCTTTAGAACTGCTCCACACCACTCCACTCAGACTTTCGCTTTTCATTTCATAACGGCAAGTTCAGAAAGCGACGCCAGTTACATTATGTCAAAAAGTATTTAAAGTTTGACAAGTCGACGTCACGAAAGAGAGGCGTGCAGGAGCCTCACGTTTTCTTGAAATACAGGAATACTGTTTGTTTATGAAATCATTGATTGTATTGGACAAAGTAAGTCCTGTGTGAGTGTGACGCAAAGGACGAGAGTAACCCTATCATAGACAGTCCTATGCGATCACAAGAAGAGGTATTCTCACTACAGAGTGAGATGTGGAAAATAAGTTGTGATGTGGCGATAGATAAACACATACATATTTTCAGCCGATGGGAAAAAATGAGGATGCGACGTTTAAAATTTGTTGCCCAGATTTATGAATCCCTAAATATTTAATTGTCTGCGACTCCTCACCCCCACTCCTCCCCAATCTCCCTCCCTCCCTCCCTCCCTCCCTCCCTCTCTCCCTCTCTCTCCCTCTGTGTGTGTGTGTGTGTGTGTGTGTGTGTGTGTGTGTGTGTGTGTGTGTGATGTAATGTAAAGTATAGTTTGTATAATATAATAATTCATTTTTTTCGAGCTTCGTGTACTAGAAGCCTATTGCATGGAATGTCCGGAGGCCGTTAATTATAATACAAACAACAGAAAAAATTGAAGGTAGCCTCTTCTAGCCTCGTCATTTTACTCTAAGACACAAATCTGACGCCAGAGTACTAATGAGTGTTATAAATAGAAAGGCTAGTGTTCCAGTAGACAGTTTATTTATGAAAGTCTAACATTAGTGATTTGTGTTTTGAGGGTGCTTCAGTTTTATACTTTTCCGAAATGTATGTATTTATTACCGTGTTTCGGACCCGACGTTGAACTGCAAGTCCCCCTATAAATGGCTAGATAAATCAGAGCGAAGACCAGAAGGAGACTAGGATGTACCACCTTCAAAAGTACTATGCCTAGTAAAGGACTGAGCTGTTCGAATCAATCTTCGAACTGAACACAACTTTCGATGTTTTTATTTGGCAAGAAGGACCAACCGTTATACGAATCTTTCTCTGCACGTAGGACGATAATGAAAATTAGTTGCTTATTTAATGAAAGTTCAAACATGCAATTACGCAAAATGATGGCCCTGCATACGTACATGTATGAAACCAAAAACTTGTTGAAAGTGTCGAAACAGATTTCTTGGAAAAATCCTAAGTAACTGCAACTCACCCACGAATGAGATGACAAACATCTACGGCTACATGACCACTCTGCAATACACACTTAAGTGCAGAGAGTTCTTCGAATCATCTTCAGACCATTTCTCTACCTTTCCACTCTTTAACAGCGTGTGGGAAAAATGAACATTTAAATATTTTGGTACGAGTTCTGATTTCTCTTACTTTGCTATGATGATCATTTCTCCCCATGTATGTTGGGGACAGGAAAATATTTTCACTTTCAGAGGAGATAGTTGGCAATTGAAATTTCGTGAAAAGATCTCGCCGCCAGGAAAAACGCCTTTGTTTTAATGATTGACATGCCAACTCGTTTACCTCATCCGTAACACTCCTTCTCCTATTTCGCAGCAATACATAACGTGTTTCCCTTCTTTGAACTTTTTCGATGTCGACTGTCAATCCTATCTGGTACCCGTGCAACACAGCAATACTCAAGCAGAGGACGACAAGCGTAGCGTAGCCATTCTCTTCAGTAGACATGTTGCATCTTCTAAATGTTCTGCCAACAAAACGTAGTCTTTCGTTTGTCTTCCCACAGCATTATCTGTGTGATCTTTCCAACTCAAGTTGTTCCTCATTGGAACTCCTAGACAGCATTTAAATTTGTATGGTTTATCCTGGAATCGAAATTTACTGGCTGTCTTATTGTGCTCTTGTGAATGAAGTTACTCTTTTCCTTATTGAGAGAAAGAGAGAGACAACATATTGCTTCTTTGGCCATTTCTCTTTTTTTATTTTTTTATTTTTTTTTGTCCGGGACCCTTAGTAGAAACAGGCGAGATTCAAAGGTTAGAGACGCGTTTTGTTACAGGTTCTTTAAGTAAGTACGACAGTGTCACGGAGATGTCCATCCAACTCGCTGTAAGAGAGGCGTAGTTCATCCGGAGAAGAAGCTTACTGTTAGATATTCGGTATCACATGTTCCATGAAGATTCAAGGGATGTAGTGCTTCTTCCCGCATTCGCGAGACAACTGTGTCCAATAAAGCAGAGAAACTCGTAATCTTATGGAGCCTTCCCGACAGCCGTTTTTTCTGTGCACAATTCGCGATTTGGACTGCAAAGACGGGAAATGATAGTGATTCCTGAAACATTTTCAGCCATGTGGCGTAAAAATGCTTATAGAGTATAAATATAGATGTTGGAATGACTAAGTTGGGCCGGCCGCGGTGGCCGAGCGGTTCTAGGCGCTTCAGTCCGGAACCGCGTGACTGCTACGGTCGCAAGTTCGAATACTGCCTCGAGCACGGATGTAATGATGTGGAACGTGTCGGTTTTGTTTTACAGTACCTCGCATTTGTTTTTCTTCTTTCTTCAAGACTGCTACGGTCGCAGGTTCGAATCCTGCCTCGGGCGTGGGTGTGTGTGATGTCCTTAGGTTAGTTAGGTTTAAGTAGTTCTAAGTTCTAGGGGACTGATGACCTCGGATGTTAAGTCCCGTAGTGCTCAGAGCCATTTAAACCATTTGACTAAGTTGGCACTGAGCAGAATACATGGCGAGTGGTTTATTGCAACATCCTGAAGGGAGTGGATGTGTTCTTAGAATCTACACCGTCGGTCCAAAAAATTTCGAGATTGATTGCATCCCTGGTGTATAAGCAACGTCAGAGCAGTAACAACGGTGGCAGCTTGAGCAAACAACCATAAAGAAAAATATGTGCATTCGACCAGTCAATAGCGAGCAGGCACAGTTAAGGAGTGGATATGCGGCAGCAGTGTGTCAACGTTGCTGTGTCACAACCCACACTGTCGCAGCATCTCCAAACCAAGTGTTTAAGACATTCTACAGATTGTATCGAAGAAGAGAAAATGTGGTGCAAAGTTTGTCCCACACACCTTCACTCCTGGTGAAAATTAAAAAAAAAAAAAAAGAATGACAGGTAGACACCGGCCATGACTTTACTGAAATGCAATTTCTTCTCTGGAAAAAGAAGTTATCGCGGATAACGAGACTTGGTGTTATCAATACAACCTACCACAAAACGAAAAAGTGCAGAAACTCACATGGAGGGTCTGTTGTGTCGGCAGACATCTACAAAAATAACACGTTAGTATGTGATTACAATGAAATGAACACTCTTAGCTGCCTATAGGCGTTGACATACGTCAACGGGGACAGATGAAAAAGTGTGCCCCAACCAGGACTCGAACCCGGGATCTCCTGCTTGCATGGCAGACGCTCTATCCATCTTTTTTTTTTTTTAATGTCATTTTGTTCGCTTTTGTTCGTTGCATCTACTCGGGGCGGACGTCGTAAGACATCCGTTTAAGTTCGTTGTTGATCGATTAACTCAGTTTTTTTTATTACAGAGGTCTGCTAACCCTCTGACCGAACACGCTGAGCTCCCGTGCCGGCACCCATCTGAGCCACCGAGGACACAGAGGAAAGCGCGACTGCAGGGATTTACCTCTGGCACGCCTCCCGCGAAACCCACATTCTCAACGTATTGTCCCGCACTACATTCGTAGTGCCCCCGCCCATTATACTCATTACTCGCGGCGCGTTGCCGATTCCCGTAAGAGTTCGGGCACTTTTTGTGCATTCGCACAGAAGAAGAAGATGGTCAAGTGACCGGTTAGCCTTAACTATATATATATATATATATATATATATATATATATATATATATATATATATATATATATATATCCTTCATAACTGAATTACACGTAACTTCGAATGCTGTAGCATCTTCTGTGGAACTGAGTTATACACAAAGAGAGTGAAGGTCTTGACGGTGACAAATACACTCCTGGAAATGGAAAAAAGAACACATTGACACCGGTGTGTCAGACCCACCATACTTGCTCCGGACACTGCGAGAGGGCTGTACAAGCAATGATCACACGCACGGCACAGCGGACACACCAGGAACCGCGGTGTTGGCCGTCGAATGGAGCTAGCTGCGCAGCATTTGTGCACCGCCGCCGCCAGTGTCAGCCAGTTTGCCGTGGCATACGGAGCTCCATCGCAGTCTTTAACACTGGTAGCATGCCGCGACAGCGTGGACGTGAACCGTATGTGCAGTTGACGGACTTTGAGCGAGGGCGTATAGTGGGCATGCGGGAGGCCGGGTGGACGTACCGCCGAATTGCTCAACACGTGGGGCGTGAGGTCTCCACAGTACATCGATGTTGTCGCCAGTGGTCGGCGGAAGGTGCACGTGCCCGTCGACCTGGGACCGGACCGCAGCGACGCACGGATGCACGCCAAGACCGTAGGATCCTACGCAGTGCCGTAGGGGACCGCACCGCCACTTCCCAGCAAATTAGGGACACTGTTGCTCCTGGGGTATCGGCGAGGACCATTCGCAACCGTCTCCATGAAGCTGGGCTACGGTCCCGCACACCGATAGGCCGTCTTCCGCTCACGCCCCAACATCGTGCAGCCCGCCTCCAGTGGTGTCGCGACAGGCGTGAATGGAGGGACGAATGGAGACGTGTCGTCTTCAGCGATGAGAGTCGCTTCTGCCTTGGTGCCAATGATGGTCGTATGCGTGTTTGGCGCCGTGCAGGTGAGCGCCACAATCAGGACTGCATACGACCGAGGCACACAGGGCCAACACCCGGCATCATGGTGTGGGGAGCGATCTCCTACACTGGCCGTACACCACTGGTGATCGTCGAGGGGACATTGAATAGTGCACGGTACATCCAAACCGTCATCGAACCCATCGTTCTACCATTCCTAGACCGACAAGGGAACTTGCTGTTCCAACAGGACAATGCACGTCCGCATGTATCCCGTGCCACCCAACGTGCTCTAGAAGGTGTAAGTCAACTACCCTGGCCAGAAAGATCTCCGGATCTGTCCCCCATTGAGCATGTTTGGGACTGGATGAAGCGTCGTCTCACGCGGTCTGCACGTCCAGCACGAACGCTGGTCCAACTAAGGCGCCAGGTGGAAATGGCATGGCAAGCCGTTCCACAGGACTACATCCAGCATCTCTACGATCGTCTCCATGGGAGAATAGCAGCCTGCATTGCTGCAAAAGCTGGATATACACTGTACTAGTGCCGACATTGTGCATGCTCTGTTGCCTGTGTCTATGTGCCTATGGTTCTGTCAGTGTGATCATGTGATGTATCTGACCCCAGGAATGTGTCAATAAAGTTTCCCCTTCCTGGGACAATGAATTCACGGTGTTCTTATTTCAATTTCCAGGAGTGTAGTATTGAATGGTGATACACGGTCACTGAATATTAGTAATGTTTAGTAGCATCGTGCTTCATCGGTGTATTATAATCACTGCAGAATTCCATACTAATGTTGAGGAGTCTATAGACGCACTCGATCTCGGGAGCGAACATGCGGCGGCCAGAGTCGCGTGCAGTGGGGTCGTGTGATTTTAGCGTCGTGTGTGCGTGGCGCAGTGCTCGCCCGGTGACACGTTGGCGGGGACGTAGCGAGTCCCGTCCTTTGCGTGAGCGACACGCGGCGTGCCGGCGTCGGTCGACGAAGTTGTCATCGACACCTCAGGGCCTACACTTTGACGACATAACCGACATTCAAGAAAGACTTTTGTGAAGGTTCCACATGGTTATGTGAACGTTCTGTGCGTTGTACTCAAGCGCAAGAAGACTAAGTATGTAGAACATCTAAGGCATTAAAGCCACCATCTTACCTTCTGTTTATTATTTATTATTTCGAAAATTTTTGCACTGACAGATATGTAGTACACGGCTTGCTTAGGGAGCATCTGCACATGGTTTGAAACAGTAAACTGAGAAAGTTCTCAGTTTGGTAGTACCACCTTCCAACTTCTGACGTGATTTATGCAGAGACACCCGTTGCGTCTTAGTCTATTTTGCGACTGTACTTCACTGTCCAGTACTTCCTATGTGCACTAGCAAACTTGAGAATGTAACCGTGAGACTGAAGTACTGAACTGAAAAATGTCACTTGAAAGCCAATGTACAATAGATCACTGATACAGTTCCGAACCCCCAGATACTTTGCAAATTATCTATTTATTATTTATTAAAGTTTTATTTTGTAGCACACCATGACGGAACACAGTTAAAGGTGGGATTTTTCTGAAGTCTGGCTGCATTAAGTTGTAGGGACCAACCATTCACTTTTCGCGTTTGCTCAAATTATTCATCCTTACTCAGACAGGGATTTGCGTAATAAAGTTCACAACTCACAAGGGTTTAAGTTTCAGGAAAGTGTTAAATTTATTTTCTTCATGACACGAAGCAACATGTTTAATCAATTTCCGAGTACGAATGTTTATCCTATGCGAGAACGTAAATAACCAGGCAGTATCACACCTAAGTCCCCGTTTACTCCAAAGCCTCGAAAAATTCTTAGTGCAACTTGGTTCAGATTCAAGTTAAATTTCTCTGATGCTAACTGACAAAAATCACAAGTCCGAATACACACTCTAGATCCGTGGTAAAATTTCAGAATTCGAAATCGTCCCCTAACGAAAAAGTATTCTAAGCTCTCAACTCGAAAATATTACTGAATGATCACTGGTGACATAACCGAAAAATTTTAAACTCCACAAGTCGGCACTTAGACAAATCTCAGTACTGTCACTGAGACGACCAACCTGCTGTCCATCCAACCCACACAGAGAGCGCTTGCGAATTCCGCCCAAACCAGCCTGCCCGAGCCAAGATGTCGGCATGGCATTTACACCGTCGCATAGGTCACATGAGTCAAATCAAATATATTTGCTTCCTGGTCATGTAGAAATATAAATCTATTGATATATACAAGTATTATACATGACATCTGTCTCAAATTTTGTCAACTTTTCAGTGTTGAAATTAGATTTTTAGTATACACACACTAGGTTTAGCATAAATTCTCCATTTAATATAAAAAAACGTTACTTCTGTCAGTGTTATTGTTAACAGTTTTAAACAATTAATTGTTAACATATTTCTACTTTCCCAACTATTGTTATTCTTTAATGCTGCCACTACTTTTACGATATAAATTAATCTTGTGGCTAAATTTGCCAAATTTTCAGCACAGAATACACATTTCGGTCTATAGTGAAAAAATGTTAATGTTTATCAGAAATTTGGTTTGATTTTCTAATAGGTCTCCACAAGATCTATCCATTGACACTTCTTTTATGAAAATCGACGGCCGGCCAGAGTGGCCGAGCGGCGCACCGAGGGTGCACTTATACCCTCGTACTCTTTTTTTTTTCTTTATTGGATTTCAATTCCCCTGCAGAGGGGGGGCACGCTGGCAGCAGCACAATACGCCGCTCTGCAGCCTACAGAAAAGTTAAAAAAAACAGAATTAAGATATATGAAAAAACAAACAAAAGCAGGCAATAAAACGGTGACTGTTAAAAACTGAAATGTGGAGAAAAAGATACGAAGAAAATATAAAAGAAAGCGGTCGGCGATGCTGATTAAAACACATAGTAAATAGACAGGCACAATTTAAAAAACACAGCGACAGTCTGGTTTCTGTTCACATGAGAAAAAAAAACACAACTAGCGACAGTATGGTGGCTGTTTGCAAAACCGACAGGGGACACACAACACTGAACACTCACAGGGAGGAGGACCTGGACTGATGAGGGGGAAAAGGGGGAGGGAGGAGAGGAAAGGAAAAAAGGGGGGGCGATGGAGGGAAGGGACATAGAAGAGGGGGAGGCTGGGCGGACACAAGAAGGAGTGGGAAAAGCAATGGAGGGGAGAGCAAAAAGGACTCGGGGGAGAGAAGGGAGGCAGAGAGAGGATAGGTGGGGAAAAAAACAGGATGGAAGGGGGGAGAGGGAGCCCGGGAAAATGACAGAGGAAGGGAGTGGAAGGTGAGGATCAGAGCTGATAGGAGGTATAAAGGGAGGGAGAGAGGACATCATCCGGGAGGGGGAGTCGACGGAAGCCACCTTGGGAAGGGAGATGAAGAGTGTAGAGGTGGAGGGTAGGGGGGACACAATGGTGAAGGCGCGCCAGAGGGTGGGGGTCAGAGAGGAGAGGAGCAACAAGGGGATGAGGGGGATCAAGGCGGCTGGAGGTGTAGAGGACGCAGATATGTTCGAGGAAAAGGAGCAGATGGAGGAAAGGAATCAGGTCGTAGAGGATCCATGTGGGGGACAGGAGGCTTATACGGAAGGCGTGGCGGAGTGCTTGGCGCCCTCGTACTCGCTACAGTTTTCACGTCATTTCTGTAGTACTGGCTTTCCAGTGTCTTACTGGGTTCACATTTGATTAGAAGATATCTGAGTTTCCAGTATTTAATAAGATCCTTTAGTCTCTCATGACGGCCCTTTCCACCATTTGCCTCCCCAATGGCTTTCGAGCACTGGACATATCGGCCACGTGCTTTCAGAGTGAATTAATCGTCTGCTGGCATCAGAACTATTCATACATGGCGTCCGCTCCAAGAGCAGAGCTCAAAGAGCGCCGACATCTAGCGGACGATCTACAAAGTTGTTGCCGCTGTGGGCGGCGAAGGTCAGACACCACGTGGTTTGCTATCACCCGCTCTTATCTGTCAAACGTGAGCTCGAGCCTCGGCAACTGTCTCACAGAGCATAGCGAACTCCGCGCTCTGGGCCGCTTGTGCTTCCAAAGTTTGTAAGGAACCTTTCTAGAGGCTGTATCGTGACAGTATGAGTTTGTGAGTAGCAGCCTGTCTATCAAACGAAGCTCACCTGTCTGTTATTACGAGTATTTGGCGAAAGGAATAATACAGGAACAAAGTCAATAGAATGAAACCGTAGAACTCACGATACTATCTTCGTGTGTGACAATGTTTAGTGAATAAGATACGTATCAGCAATCTGTGTTGAGTTAGAGAAGTGAGGCTCAGGGTAAGAGATCGGTACCTGACCAAAGAGAACATCCAAGAGACTGCATCGAGACTGCTACTTAACCCCATAAGTTTCTTTAAAGATGTATACTAATGAAGCAATAAAAGGAAAAGAATGGAAAAGAAAGTGTAGGGGAATGGGAATGAGGTCAGACTTCACTGTTTGTGGACGATCGGGTGATCTTAGTCAATAACGACTTTTATGTAGAATGTATGATATAACTGGAATTATATTAAAAGGCATGATTCCGATTAAATACGAAAAAATATTACAGTTCCTCAGCACAAGAAGAATACTGAGGTAATAGATGGAACTATCAGGTCTTACAAAGCTTATAAGTATTGGCGAAGAGTTCTCGGGCTTCCAGCCGGGTGGCGGTGTCTTCAAACAGCGACGTTTCGACGAGTGACATACTCATCATCTTCTGGCGAAGTGCCGAGACTTTGCGGATGCCGGTCCCTTTATACCTGCGGTGTGCCCCCCACCACCTGGCCGCGGGAGGCTGGGTCCAGAGGAGCCGGCGGGCGAGGTGGAGGGGGAAGCGGGTGCGCCGTTCGTGTCTCCGTCAGAGCATTCTGATTGCGTCTCGTGAGCTGGACGGTTCTTGTTGCGTTCCTGGCGTATTGCGGCTAATGCTGGATTCCAGGCCGCGCTCAGTTGATAGCCTTCGTCCCTGTTCACAAGGTTCTCGTGGGCCCGTATTTCTATTGATTCTTTAATGACGCTATCCCAATAGCTCCCGGCTCGGCATAGCACCCTGGTGTTTTCGAAGTCAAAGGTGTGGTTTTCTTTGATGCTATGTTCAGCTATAGCAGATTTCTCTATCTGTCCAAGTCGAACATGCCTGATGTGTTCCTCGCATCTTTTAGAGATGCAGCGCTGCGTTTGACCAATGTACTGCACACCACATTCGCAGGCAATGTTGTATATACCAGGTGTGTTTAGTTTGAGTGGGTCTTTAGCTGTGCCCAGCAGCTCTTTCGTCTTCGGCGGTGGTCGGAAGACGGTATTTATGTTAGATTTTCTTAATAGCCTCCCGATTTTGGCTGATGTGGGCCCCAAATATGGAAGAGAGGCGAGTCTCTTGTTAACTTCCTCTTCCTCTTCCTGAACGTTGTCAGCCTGTCTCCTCTTGAAGGCCCTGCCAATCTGTGTTTCACTGTACCCGATTTTCCGAAATACCTCTCTTAGGCGGTGTAATTCGTCTGAGAGGCTTTCTTTGTCACAAATGGCGTGCGCCCTATGCATCAAGGTGGTCAGTACTGACTGGCGTTGCGCCGGATGGTGGCAGCTGGTTGCATGGAGGTACAGGTCTGTGTATGTCTTTTTTTTCTATATACTGAATGGCCCAGCGTGCCATCCGCTTTCTTCCTGATGAGTATGTCCAGGAATGGAATACAGCCATTCTCTTCTACTTCCATCGTGAAGGTTATATTCTCATGTATGCCGTTTAGGTGGTCCATAAACTCCTCCAGTGCCTGCCTGCCATGCTGCCAAATCACGAAAGTGTCGTCCACATAGCGGAAGAAGTGCCTGGGTTTACGGTGAGCAGTTTGTAGTGCCACCTCCTCAAAGTGTTCCATATAAAGATTCGCGATCCCTGGAGCAAGGGGAGATCCCATGGCCACTCCATCCACTTGTTCATAATGCTCTCCATTGCACTTGAAGTAGGTGGTCGTAAGTGCATATTCAAAGAGCTTCACTGTTTCAGGCTCGAAGTGCCGATTAAGGAGCGCCAGGGCGTCTTGTAGCGGTACTTTTGTGAACAAGGAGGTGACGTCGAAGCTCACGAGTAGGTCATCACTCTGTATTCGGATGTCCTTCAGTATTCTAACGAAATCCGCGGAGTTTTTCACGTGATGACTGCAGTGTCCCACCAGTGGTTTCAATAGTGTCGCCAGGTATTTGGCCAGTCCATAACTGTGCGAGTTGATAGTGTCCAGAATCGGCCGTAGAGGCACCCCATCTTTGTGAATCTTGGGCAACCCATACAGGCGCGGTGTCGTTGGCGCTCTGGGATACAGCCGTTTCTGCACTGCCTCTGGTAGATCTGAGTCCTTCAGTAGCGCCACGGTTTTCCTGGTCATCGTCGATGTAGGGTCCTTGTTGAGCTTCCTGTAGGCTGGGTCTTGCAGCAGAGAGCAGATTTTCTGTTGGTAGTCGACTGTGCGAATCAGCACCGTCGCATTTCCCTTGTCTGCTGGGAGGACCATGATGTCAGCATCATCCCTCAGTGCGCGGATAGCCTCTCGCTCCTGCGCAGTAATGTTAGCTTTAGGGAGTCGTGACTTGTCGATGATCCTGCAGGTCTCCCTTCGGATCTGCTCAGCTTCCTCCTTGGGTAGGCCCCGGATTGCTTCCTCTACGCAGCTGATGATGTCCCGTTTCGGTATGGTCCTTGGTACAGGTGCAAAGTTCAACCCTTTCGTGAGGACAGAAGTTGTGGCTGCATCTAGCACCTTATCTGTCAAATTTACAATAGCTCTGGTGCTATTTGTCACCTTCTGGGTCGACTGAGCTCCAGAGAGTCTGCCGAATTTGTTGATCTGTTTTGCGGCAACATGTCGTTTCTGCACCTCACTGTCGGCGTGAGAGCTGCAGTCAACCCACTCCCAAGTGTGTGCCGGTAATGCTTCTGCCATTTTCAGGTGACATGCGATCAGGATGCGTGCATTCTTGTCCAGTTCTTGCCGTGTGTAGTGAATGCGTTCCCTGACAATGGCCATCCCTGCTCGCCGTAAAATACGTTCGGTTTTCTTCGTTTTCACAGGATGTCTTAATTCCGCAAATCGTGGCAAGATGTTCTTGTCTCGGCAACGTTGGAGGAAAGCCAGTGAGCTGAGCAATTTGGCTTTCCTGTTGCGTTCTTTCTGCAGCAGCTTGAAGCTACAGAGCATCTCCTCCCCGTAGAGGTGTGGTAAATGTGAATGTATGCTTTCCCGGCGTATACAGCTGGCGAAGAGTTCTCGGGCTTCCAGCCGGGTGGCGGTGTCTTCAAACAGCGACGTTTCGACGAGTGACATACTCATCATCTTCTGGCGAAGTGCCGAGACTTTGCGGATGCCGGTCCCTTTATACCTGCGGTGTGCCCCCCACCACCTGGCCGCGGGAGGCTGGGTCCAGAGGAGCCGGCGGGCGAGGTGGAGGGGGAAGCGGGTGCGCCGTTCGTGTCTCCGTCAGAGCATTCTGATTGCGTCTCGTGAGCTGGACGGTTCTTGTTGCGTTCCTGGCGTATTGCGGCTAATGCTGGATTCCAGGCCGCGCTCAGTTGATAGCCTTCGTCCCTGTTCACAAGGTTCTCGTGGGCCCGTATTTCTATTGATTCTTTAATGACGCTATCCCAATAGCTCCCGGCTCGGCATAGCACCCTGGTGTTTTCGAAGTCAAAGGTGTGGTTTTCTTTGATGCTATGTTCAGCTATAGCAGATTTCTCTATCTGTCCAAGTCGAACATGCCTGATGTGTTCCTCGCACCTTTTAGAGATGCAGCGCTGCGTTTGACCAATGTACTGCACACCACATTCGCAGGCAATGTTGTATATACCAGGTGTGTTTAGTTTGAGTGGGTCTTTAGCTGTGCCCAGCAGCTCTTTCGTCTTCGGCGGTGGTCGGAAGACGGTATTTATGTTAGATTTTCTTAATAGCCTCCCGATTTTGGCTGATGTGGGCCCCAAATATGGAAGAAAGGCGAGTCTCTTGTTAACTTCCTCTTCCTGAACTTTGTCAGCCTGTCTCCTCTTGAAGGCCCTGCCAATCTGTGTTTCACTGTACCCGTTTTTCCGAAATACCTCTCTTAGGTGGTGTAATTCGTCTGAGAGGCTTTCTTTGTCACAAATGACGTGCGCCCTATGCACCAAGGTGGTCAGTACTGACTGGCGTTGCGCCGGATGGTGGCAGCTGGTTGCATGGAGGTACAGGTCTGTGTGTGTCTTTTTTTTCTATATACTGAATGGCCCAGCGTGCCATCCGCTTTCTTCCTGATGAGTATGTCCAGGAATGGAATACAGCCATTCTCTTCTACTTCCATCGTGAAGGTTATATTCTCATGTATGCCGTTTAGGTGGTCCATAAACTCCTCCAGTGCCTGCCTGCCATGCTGCCAAATCACGAAAGTGTCGTCCACATAGCGGAAGAAGTGCCTGGGTTTACGGTGAGCAGTTTGTAGTGCCACCTCCTCAAAGTGTTCCATATAAGGATTCGCGATCCCTGGAAAAACGGGTACAGTGAAACACAGATTGGCAGGGCCTTCAAGAGGAGGCAGGCACACACTTGGGAGTGGGTTGACTGCAGCTCTCACGCCGACAGTGAGGTGCAGAAACGACATGTTGCCGCAAAACAGATCAACAAATTCGGCAGACTCTCTGGAGCTCAGTCGACCCAGAAGGTGACAAATAGCACCAGAGCTATTGTAAATTTGACAGATAAGGTGCTAGATGCAGCCACAACTTCTGTCCTCACGAAAGGGTTGAACTTTGCACCTGTACCAAGGACCATACCGAAACGGGACATCATCAGCTGCGCAGAGGAAGCAATCCGGGGCCTACCCAAGGAGGAAGCTGAGCAGATCCGAAGGGAGACCTGCAGGATCATCGACAAGTCACGACTCCCTAAAGCTAACATTACTGCGCAGGAGCGAGAGGCTATCCGCGCACTGAGGGATGATGCTGACATCATGGTCCTCCCAGCAGACAAGGGAAATGCGACGGTGCTGATTCGCACAGTCGACTACCAACAGAAAATCTGCTCTCTGCTGCAAGACCCAGCCTACAGGAAGCTCAACAAGGACCCTACATCGACGATGACCAGGAAAACCGTGGCGCTACTGAAGGACTCAGATCTACCAGAGGCAGTGCAGAAACGGCTGTATCCCAGAGCGCCAACGACACCGCGCCTGTATGGGTTGCCCAAGATTCACAAAGATGGGGTGCCTCTACGGCCGATTCTGGACACTATCAACTCGCACAGTTATGGACTGGCCAAATACCTGGCGACACTATTGAAACCACTGGTGGGACACTGCAGTCATCACGTGAAAAACTCCGCGGATTTCGTTAGAATACTGAAGGACATCCGAATACAGAGTGATGACCTACTCGTGAGCTTCGACGTCACCTCCTTGTTCACAAAAGTACCGCTACAAGACGCCCTGGCGCTCCTTAATCGGCACTTCGAGCCTGAAACAGTGAAGCTCTTTGAATATGCACTTACGACCACCTACTTCAAGTGCAATGGAGAGCATTATGAACAAGTGTATGGAGTGGCCATGGGATCTCCCCTTGCTCCAGGGATCGCGAATCTTTATATGGAACACTTTGAGGAGGTGGCACTACAAACTGCTCACCGTAAACCCAGGCACTTCTTCCGCTATGTGGACGACACTTTCGTGATTTGGCAGCATGGCAGGCAGGCACTGGAGGAGTTTATGGACCACCTAAACGGCATACATGAGAATATAACCTTCACGATGGAAGTAGAAGAGAATGGCTGTATTCCATTCCTGAACATACTCATCAGGAAGAAAGCGGATGGCACGCTGGGCCATTCAGTATATAGAAAAAAAAGACATACACAGACCTGTACCTCCATGCAACCAGCTGCCACCATCCGGCGCAACGCCAATCAGTACTGACCACCTTGGTGCATAGGGCGCACGCCATTTGTGACAAAGAAAGCCTCTCAGACGAATTACACCACCTAAGAGAGGTATTTCGGAAAAACGGGTACAGTGAAACACAGATTGGCAGGGCCTTCAAGAGGAGACAGGCTGACAAAGTTCAGGAAGAGGAAGAGGAAGTTAACAAGAGACTCGCCTCTCTTCCATATTTGGGGCCCACATCAGCCAAAATCGGGAGGCTATTAAGAAAATCTAACATAAATACCGTCTTCCGACCACCGCCGAAGACGAAAGAGCTGCTGGGCACAGCTAAAGACCCACTCAAACTAAACACACCTGGTATATACAACATTGCCTGCGAATGTGGTGTGCAGTACATTGGTCAAACGCAGCGCTGCATCTCTAAAAGGTGCGAGGAACACATCAGGCATGTTCGACTTGGACAGATAGGGAAATCTGCTATAGCTGAACATAGCATCAAAGAAAACCACACCTTTGACTTCGAAAACACCAGGGTGCTATGCCGAGCCGGGAGCTATTGGGATAGCGTCATTAAAGAATCAATAGAAATACGGGTCCACGAGAACCTTGTGAACAGGGACGAAGGCTATCAACTGAGCGCGGCCTGGAATCCAGCATTAGCCGCAATACGCCAGGAACGCAACAAGAACCGTCCAGCTCACGAGACGCAATCAGAATGCTCTGACGGAGACACGAACGGCGCACCCGCTTCCCCCTCCACCTCGCCCGCCGGCTCCTCTGGACCCAGCCTCCCGCGGCCAGGTGGTGGGGGGCACACCGCAGGTATAAAGGGACCGGCATCCGCAAAGTCTCGGCACTTCGCCAGAAGATGATGAGTATGTCACTCGTCGAAACGTCGCTGTTTGAAGACACCGCCACCCGGCTGGAAGCCCGAGAACTCTTCGCCAGCTGTATACGCCGGGAAAGCATACATTCACATTTACCACACCTCTACGGGGAGGAGATGCTCTGTAGCTTCAAGCTGCTGCAGAAAGAACGCAACAGGAAAGCCAAATTGCTCAGCTCACTGGCTTTCCTCCAACGTTGCCGAGACAAGAACATCTTGCCACGATTTGCGGAATTAAGACATCCTGTGAAAACGAAGAAAACCGAACGTATTTTACGGCGAGCAGGGATGGCCATTGTCAGGGAACGCATTCACTACACACGGCAAGAACTGGACAAGAATGCACGCATCCTGATCGCATGTCACCTGAAAATGGCAGAAGCATTACCGGCACACACTTGGGAGTGGGTTGACTGCAGCTCTCACGCCGACAGTGAGGTGCAGAAACGACATGTTGCCGCAAAACAGATCAACAAATTCGGCAGACTCTCTGGAGCTCAGTCGACCCAGAAGGTGACAAATAGCACCAGAGCTATTGTAAATTTGACAGATAAGGTGCTAGATGCAGCCAAAACTTCTGTCCTCACGAAAGGGTTGAACTTTGCACCTGTACCAAGGACCATACCGAAACGGGACATCATCAGCTGCGTAGAGGAAGCAATCCGGGGCCTACCCAAGGAGGAAGCTGAGCAGATCCGAAGGGAGACCTGCAGGATCATCGACAAGTCACGACTCCCTAAAGCTAACATTACTGCGCAGGAGCGAGAGGCTATCCGCGCACTGAGGGATGATGCTGACATCATGGTCCTCCCAGCAGACAAGGGAAATGCGACGGTGCTGATTCGCACAGTCGACTACCAACAGAAAATCTGCTCTCTGCTGCAAGACCCAGCCTACAGGAAGCTCAACAAGGACCCTACATCGACGATGACCAGGAAAACCGTGGCGCTACTGAAGGACTCAGATCTACCAGAGGCAGTGCAGAAACGGCTGTATCCCAGAGCGCCAACGACACCGCGCCTGTATGGGTTGCCCAAGATTCACAAAGATGGGGTGCCTCTACGGCCGATTCTGGACACTATGAACTCGCACAGTTATGAACTGGCCAAATACCTGGCGACACTATTGAAACCACTGGTGGGACACTGCAGTCATCACGTGAAAAACTCCGCGGATTTCGTTAGAATACTGAAGGACATCCGAATACAGAGTGATGACCTACTCGTGAGCTTCGACGCCACCTCCTTGTTCACAAAAGTACCGCTACAAGACGCCCTGGCGCTCCTTAATCGGCACTTCGAGCCTGAAACAGAGAAGCTCTTTGAATATGCACTTACGACCACCTACTTCAAGTGCAATGGAGAGCATTATGAACAAGTGGATGGAGTGGCCATGGGATCTCCCCTTGCTCCAGGGATCGCGAATCTTTATATGGAACACTTTGAGGAGGTGGCACTACAAACTGCTCACCGTAAACCCAGGCACTTCTTCCGCTATGTGGACGACACTTTCGTGATTTGGCAGCATGGCAGGCAGGCACTGGAGGAGTTTATGGACCACCTAAACGGCATACATGAGAATATAACCATCACGATGGAAGTAGAAGAGAATGGCTGTATTCCATTCCTGGACATACTCATCAGGAAGAAAGCGGATGGCACGCTGGGCCATTCAGTATATAGAAAAAAAAGACACACACAGACCTGTACCTCCATGCAACCAGCTGCCACCATCCGGCGCAACGCCAGTCAGTACTGACCACCTTGGTGCATAGGGCGCACGTCATTTGTGACAAAGAAAGCCTCTCAGACGAATTACACCACCTAAGAGAGGTATTTCGGAAAAACGGGTACAGTGAAACACAGATTGGCAGGGCCTTCAAGAGGAGACAGGCTGACAAAGTTCAGGAAGAGGAAGTTAACAAGAGACTCGCCTTTCTTCCATATTTGGGGCCCACATCAGCCAAAATCGGGAGGCTATTAAGAAAATCTAACATAAATACCGTCTTCCGACCACCGCCGAAGACGAAAGAGCTGCTGGGCACAGCTAAAGACCCACTCAAACTAAACACACCTGGTATATACAACATTGCCTGCGAATGTGGTGTGCAGTACATTGGTCAAACGCAGCGCTGCATCTCTAAAAGGTGCGAGGAACACATCAGGCATGTTCGACTTGGACAGATAGAGAAATCTGCTATAGCTGAACATAGCATCAAAGAAAACCACACCTTTGACATCGAAAACACCAGGGTGCTATGCCGAGCCGGGAGCTATTGGGATAGCGTCATTAAAGAATCAATAGAAATACGGGTCCACGAGAACCTTGTGAACAGGGACGAAGGCTATCAACTGAGCGCGGCCTGGAATCCAGCATTAGCCGCAATACGCCAGGAACGCAACAAGAACCGTCCAGCTCACGAGACGCAATCAGAATGCTCTGACGGAGACACGAACGGCGCACCCGCTTCCCCCTCCACCTCGCCCGCCGGCTCCTCTGGACCCAGCCTCCCGCGGCCAGGTGGTGGGGGGCACACCGCAGGTATAAAGGGACCGGCATCCGCAAAGTCTCGGCACTTCGCCAGAAGATGATGAGTATGTCACTCGTCGAAACGTCGCTGTTTGAAGACACCGCCACCCGGCTGGAAGCCCGAGAACTCTTCGCCAGCTGTATACGCCGGGAAAGCATACATTCACACTTATAAGTATTGATATGTATCAATTTCTGAAGAGAGATGCAAGAAGAGAAACAATTCACTAAGAATATGTTATTTCAAACTAGCTGCAAACAAAATGAACTTTCTGTTATGACTACAAGATAATACGAAGTTGACAAAGGAAACATTGTGTGAGATAATTATTCAAACTGTGTTACGTTATGGAGCAGAAAAATGGACAATTCTGCAGAGAAATCGACGAAGCAGTGAAAAATAATATTACGAAGAGAATTCGTCGAAGATCTAGACGAAACGGAACAATAATGGAGATATAAAACGAATAACTGTTGTAGAAACAGACGTGCCTCAGCGGATAGAGAAGTATATCCTGAAACATTTATTGTCATATGAGGAGAATGGGATAAGATCGTTGGCTAAGGAGAATGTAGGTATGGCAGTCGCAAGTGAGAAGAAGAAGGCACCAAGACGTGATTTTATAAAATAAATGGTGTTAGTATTGGATGGAAAAGAAATTCAAGACAGGGATACGTGGAAAGATGGATGTGATAACGTTATAACAAACTCGAAAAACGAAACCTAAATCATATGTTCAGCAGTTTATGATTTTAATGCCTAAATTTCGCTTACAGGCTCATTTAAACTTCAAATACGGTTTTTTGATGGGATAAGTAGTACTGTTTTTCGTTTGAGAACGATTTGTTTACAATTCTTACAACGTTATTAAATACCATCCGTGCTCAAGTATTGCTAACGGACCTCTTAGCATTGCAACAGTTAGGTCACAGATATCTGTAGCATTATTACACATGCATGAAGCAGACACTAGTAGCTTTTAAATGTCACTCTTGTTTACAATACTGATTTAAATTTTATTTTCATATCGAATTGGATGTATACGGAAAATGGGCGTTTCAGTATTTTTATATATTTTTGCATACATATGCTTCAGTGTCGGTATGTGCGCTGACATTGACAACCTATTGCTAGTCAACTAGTAACCGGGAGTGGATGTTGGTACAGAGCTATAGAAAATCGATTGAAGTTCAACTAAAACGTCCGAATTCAAATGCAAAAAACTAGTGAAAATTTTCAGCCCATCCAGGGACTGGATTATGCTCAGCACATACCACAACACCGAAAGTCAGTACTGTCCTGCCTTCATAACTCGATAGTAAACTGGGCAGTATATTCTTACATACATTGCAAGATGATTTTCGCCCTGAATCCGAATCTGATACTTTCGAGTACCATCATCTTTCTATAATCGTGAACTAAGCTCTGTCTGTCAGTTAAGTCCCCGAGCCAGTGAAACTTCCTTCGGTAACTCCGTAAGAACGTTTCTTATTCGTTAATTAGTATTACAATACTATATCAAAGGCCATCCGAAAGTCAAGTAACGCCTAACCGATCACTTTTCTTTATGTGAGTTGGAGCTAGTGAGTAAAATAAGCGATCAAGGTTAAAGAATGTCAGACACATACTGAATGGACGCTTGATACAGGGACAGTCAGGTGGCCCACAACGTAAATAATTGTAACGTATAACTAATAAATAGGTAGAAAGACTCAGAACTGTACGATTGCACTATTAACGATCAATCACTGGAACTAGTAACATCACTTACTGTTAGTAACTAGAAGTAAGAATCCTGACCCTCCTAAACTGGAAACGCCGCATAAAATATCTTGTAGTAAAAGCTCAATTTTCGTTGGTAAAACCCCAAAGAAATGTACGACGGGATTTCAGAAAGTAAGTTACACATGTCGTCCCAAGCAAAGACTATTGCGCAACAAGAGTGGCACATTGTCAGAAAAGAGTACATTTCCTCGGCTTCCTGCAGGGCAGTTCTGCTGCGGTACGGTTAACATTTGCATCACAGTGTGAGAATGAAACGGCGCGGTAACTGAAAACGAACTCCAAAGTTGCAGAACGCGTGACAGTACGATTCTTGTGAATAGAACGTCTAAATGTCACATTCATTTACCGTGATATGCTGGCGATGTATGGTCCGGCTGCAATGCCGCCTCCAGCAGTAGGGAAGTGGTGCCAAGAATGTGACCAAGGCAACTAAAAGGGGGGTGGATGGTGCTGATACAGCAGGAAGGCCATCGATATCGACCACAGACTACAATGTCCAGATAATCGAGGAACTGATTCGCAGCAACCGCAGATATTCCAATGATGAGGTCGATGACACAGCGGTTCTCGACTGGCTCCGTGACCAAGGAGCGGGTTTCTGTCGTCGAGGAACTGAGCAGTTGGTAGAAAGTTCCGACTTTCGTTTACATTGGTTTGGTGAATATGATGAAAAAAAGTTTCATGTAGATGCGTCATTTTGAAGTGTGGTGATCAATTCAAAAAAGTTCCTTTGCCTGCCATAATCTGCGTCTACAACTGCATTCACACTCTGAAAGCCACCGTATGGCAGAGAGTACCTTTTCCTTTCCCATTCCAGTAGCAAACAGAGCGAGAGTAACACTAGTGTCAATACGCCACCGCACGAGACCTAATTACTCTTGTCTTATCTTCGTGGTCCTTCAGCTAAACGCAAGTTGGGAGCAGTAGAGTATTTCTGCAGTCAGTTTCAAATGCTGATTCTCGAAATTTTCTCAATTTTGTATCTCGTAAAGAATTTCATGTCACCTCCAGGGATTCTCGCTTGTGTTCAGTAAGCATCTCCGTAATACTCGCTGATAGAAATTACTGGTAACAAATCTAGCTGTACACCCCTCTGAATTACTTGGCTGTCTTCCTTTAACTCTACCTGGTGGGGATCCCAAACGCTGGATGAGTACTCAAGAATGCTTCGCATACTGTCTCCTTTATAGATTAGCTACATTTCTCTAAAATTCTCCCAATAAACAGAAGCTGACCATTCGCTTTCCCTGTTAGCGACCTTACGTGCTCGTTCCATTTCATGCCTTGCAGCGTTACACCTAGATATTTAATCGATGTGACTATGCTATACTCGAACATTACAGGATTGTTTATTCTACTCCGTTCTTACATTTTTTATGTTTAGAGCAAGCTGCCATTCATCACACAAACTACAATTTTGTCATCTTGTAACCTCCTACAGTCACTCAATTACGAAAACTTTCTCTGCATCACAAAATAGTCAGCGAACAGCAGTAGACTGCTGCTCATCGTGTCTGCCAGATTATTTATGTACATAAGGAATAATAGTAGTCCTAGCACTATGCCCTGTGGAAATCCTGGCGATACCCTCGTCTCTGAGGAAAACTCACCGTTGAGGACAATGCACTGGGTGCTACTACTTAAGAATTCTTCTAACCACTCACTTATATGGAAACCTAATCCGTATGCACGGACCTTCGCTAACAGTCCACAGGTAGGCACCGTGTCAAACGCTTTGCGAAAATCTAAGAATATGGAATCTGCCTATTGCCCTTCATATACGGTTCTCAGTATAACATGTGAGAAAAGGGCAAGCTGAATTCCGCAAGAGCGATGCTTTCTAAAATGGTGGTGATTTGTGGTCCGAATCTTTCTGTCGCAAGGAAATTTATTACATTCCAACTAAGAATCCCTTCCAGAATTGTGTTGCAAACCGATTTCAAGGATGTTGGTTATAATTTTGTGGAGCTGTTCTTTTACTCTTTACAGGAGCCACTTGCGCTTTTCTCCCAACTGCTTGGGACTTCACGCTGGGAGAGAGATTATCTATTAATGTAAGCAGCTAAGTAAGGGGCCAGTGCCGTAGGGTACTGTCCGTAAAACAGAACAGAAATTCTATGCGGACCTGATGACTCATTCGTTTCCAACTCTTTCAGCTGCTTCTCTATGCCCGTGATGCCTATTAGTACGTCCTCCATATGGGAGTCTATGCAATGGTCAGACGACGGTATGTTTGTAATGGCTTGAAAAACACTCAGTCGAACTATTCTGGGACATTAATCATCACTGAGACTGAGAGAGAGGGAAGATTCAAAAAGGAGTGACATACTTAGGCACACGTTCATTTAATTACTGTGACAGCGTTACGGAAATACTCATCAAATCCTTGTGGAAGACACTACCACTGGGGCGTTCTGCATCCCTGGGACGTTTATTTTCTCTCGAGCCTCTTGTCATATTGCGTTATTCTACATGCATCTCGCGTAGTAACCACGAATGAAGAAACAGAGGAATTCCACCTTATACGGAGGCTTACCGAAGGACTTCCTTCTTGCGCACTATTCGCGATAGTGGTAACGCAAGTATCCTCAGCTGCACGCCATCAAGTTGGCTCACGAATTACTGATGTGGATGTAAAGGACCTGAATATAATTACATACAGTCCGTATATTCAACAATGAGAAGTATTTGAAAATTTTACAGAAAACCACTGACAAAGACCTATTTTTTCTGTGGGACAGCTTACTTACCATTTTTCTTTAAACAATACTGAGTTGGTTCTATTCCACTCATGTGGCAGAAGTCGCTACTGGCGCGAATTGTGACAATAGCGAGTGAAAGATCGTCTCTGCTCCTTATTCATTATTTACCAGGTTACTAAATTCCTCGGTTGTAAACTGTTTATTAAAGAAAACTACGTAAAACGAGAAACATTGTATGTAACGAGTCTGAAAATGATTTGCAAATTTTTGTTATGTAGTTTTTACGAGGGCTGTTCAATAAAGAATGATCATGATTTTTTATGGTCATAATTTCTCGCGCTAGAATTTAATTTTATGATATTCTGTTAGCTTAACATGCAACAAACACGCCGTAGTAGTTTCATTGTTGGGATTCCTGGTTCCCGCCTGTGAGAGGCAGGCAAGGTCAGACATGTTCACTATCGCCTACCGCTGTGGTGGAGGTAACACGCGAGGAACAGTGTGCTGCTTTAAAATTGTGCTGTCGTCTCAACAAATCTTTAGCTGAGGCCTATACAATGGTACAGGAGTCTGTTCTCCCCTACAGCACTGATCGCAGGTGGTTTAAAGCGTTTAAAGAGGGGAGACAATCCATTTCAAAGGAGGGTGGACCGGGTGCTCCGGTTACTGCTCTTACGGAAGAAAACATCAGAACTGCTGCTGTCATTGTGGGAGAGGATTGGCGAATTACCTTCAGATCACTTTCTGAAATACTGAATATTTCATTGGGTGCCACACACACGTTGATGATAGAAAAATTACACTTGACACGCGTTTGTGCGCGATGGGTTCCAAGACTGTTGATTCCCGAACAAAGGACATTCACGTGCAAGTCTGCATGCAGTTAAAGTTGATGTTAGAGGAAGATGCGGAGTTTATTTCAAATGTAATCACTGCTGATGAAACTTGGCTACATCATTTTGATCCTGAGAGCAAACACCAAAGCTCAGAGTGGAAATCTCCATCACAAAACCCTCAAAAAAGCAAAAGTGGTTGCTTCTGTAGGGAAAGTTATAGTCAGCTCATTCTTTGATATTCATGGAATGGTTTATCAGCATGTTGTACCTACACACACATCAGTAGCTGGACAATACTACAGGGATGTCCTGAAAACATTGCAAGTCCATATCAGGCGCAAAAGACCACATTTCCGTGAAGCAGGCTGGATGCTGCACCACGAGAATGCGCAGCTGCATATTGCCACTATACTCGAGTTACGGATTGCCAGGATTGTCTCCCAAGAGCTGCGCTGTGTACGGTGATGGTCGATGCACTACAGTCAAAATTATACATGATATTAAAAAAAAATCTGTGTTTTGAAAGCTAAGACTCCGAAAAATTATGGAAGATCTAAAGACGGATGGGAAAAGACCAAGAGGGCGCCCAAGAACACGGTGGAAAATGGGAGTGAGAATATCTGTAGAAAGGAGAAGTGTGACCTGGCAGCAAGTGGAGGAAGAAAAGTGGTGGGAGGGCCGAGCCAAATGGAGAGGACTCATCAGCACCCAGACCCGGCAGTAGCTGGAGCGGGATTCGGATATAGATAGATAGATTTCAAAAAATCACACATTGTTAAAGGAGGTAGTGTTGGACAAAACTAAAAGAAAAGTTCCTATAATGATATGTATGGAAACCTGCTAGACACTATAGGCAGTTTTGCATGTATTACAACGCATCCTGACACACCCTTCAACTCTTCTTCTCAGTAAATCATACACTCTTTCAAATACAGCTGGCACCATTCGGACTACGCCAAATGCGTAGGTCGAACACTCCTGTAACATCTGCACATTTGTGATGCTTCACGCATAAACTAGTATCTGGTATGGTAGCAATGTCTCCCTATCCATCGGACCTTAAGCCATTGGATTCCTGGATATGGAGACTTTTAAAGACGGTGTATGTCCAACCCATTTACAATCTAGAGACATTACAGGAGCGTGTGACCAACACTCTCAAGTTTTTCCTACGTATGATGCAAGGTTCTTCGAGTTTTGTTACTTAGCAGTGACACACTATTGGAAAGTTACTTTCGTCCTAAGCTTTGCACACCAGTTTAGTTCTCTTATGAATCTGTTACTGAAGAAATTTAATATACTTTCTGAAAATGCGAGTTTAAGGACTGCAACTGCCTTGTTTATTAAAATATATGCCAGGTTTGGTCTGGCTACCGTCCTTTTAAAATCCACAATTTTCAGTGTACTGATTGTGTTGTGGTTCGCAGATGATTAAATAACTTTTACTCCAGTGGGTCGAGCCAACCACTAGTAACACAATCACGGTCTAAATTTAGTCAAGTAATAGCATAAGAGTGAGTGTGTTATGTCTTGAATGAGGTCTCAGTTGTGAACAATAAAAACTGAAGGAAGTTCAGGACGGCAATACTGCGCTGGGCAATCCACTGACACTCTTGAACTCTGAGTTAAAAATTATTTGGTCCAGTTGGATGCACATGTTATTGATAATAGGAGTGCAGTTGCTTCTCCACCAGTACTCTCCACTCTGCATTTTTCGGATGTGTGTTTCACTGTGAAGTTGGCGATTGCTTACAGATGAGTCTTCTCCGGCACGATCCAAAACAGTCGCCTCAGATTCTATTGTGCCCAAAAGTCTTTGTAGCTTGAAAGTTCCACTTGCTGCAACGATTAATGCTTTATATATTGTAACTTGTCACAAACTGTAAACAGTAGAATCTCCATCTATAAATTTGACCTTAAGGACTTAAAACAATTTTATATGGATATTTGACTTCCCGGAATGATTAACGTGCAATCCCTGCCACACACGCCTTTCAGTAAGCTCGAAGTATATTACCTACAGAAGTGTCGAAATTTTAAACTGCACAGCAGTTGAGGAACTAAAACTGCAAATCGTTCCTCTTATGCCAAAACCACGAATGTGCAGAAATTGCGATTTTGACATATGTGGATCGACGCGTTTCAATGGGATTTAAGTAAAAATGTAGAACAAGCTAAAGTAATCTTCTCTGTGAACTCGCCTGAGCCGCATCATTGTGGTTTCGATCAGAGAATCTCAGTTTAATGTTAATAACAGCAAATAATTTAAATTATTCTCAACTATATTTTCCGTTTTATAGTCGCTATGAAACCCAGAATACGAGAAGAAAATAAATTGACGTCAAATTCGATGTAACAAAAGACGCTGAGGGAAGAACCGTTAAATGTATCGTAAGGACTCAGCTACCACCTCCGTGTTGCAATAAAGGTATACGTCAATATTTTATGTTAGTTGATGTGGACTACCGGAAAGAGATATACAGAACTTGAGAGATTCGACAAACAACGCAGGTTTAATTACATTCAATAGAGACCGAAAGGTTGAATAAGAAGGAATAGACCAAGCAAGTGATCGTATTTTATTCATAGAGTGGTTATAATTAAACTTTCGCTACTTGAGCCGGTGTAGACGCAAAGTACGTGGTCCAGCCGCATTAATGTGATCACCGTCTAAGTTCGACGTCAACGTGCAGCCAACACTCACAGACCACAGTTGACAGCACTAGCAATGGAGGAGATATAAAGCGTTTCGGGAGGACGCGGGAAACAGTGCAGTCGTCGCAATGCAGAAACGGAGCGATTTATCTGACGCCCTAAAGGACATAATCATTAACTTCTGGGCCAAAGTAGGAAGCATTTCCAAAACGGCTAAGCTTGTAAACTGTTTGAGTGCCGCCGTGGTTGAAGTACGCTGTACTTGGCAAAATGGCGCTATTCAAGACAGGTGCCGAGGCGAGTATGGTGCACCACGGGGAATAGATGACAGCCCATAAATGACAGTTGTTAACGACGACTACGGAGGCGTGTCCGCGCAAATAGACGTGTAACTGTTGAGCAACTGATCGCCCAGATGAAGTAAGAGGCTACCAACAGCGTCTCCTCAACGACAGTTCAGCGAACGTGTGAGAATGGCCCTTCGCAGCAGGCGCCTTGTTCAGCCACTCATGTTCTCTACTGTTAATCCAGGATGATGGGCTGAAATTCACACACGAGTACCATAACTCGACATCTGATGAGTGGCAACAAGTTGCCTTTTCAGATGAATCATGATTTAGGTTCCATCGGACAGATGGCCGTTGGCATGCATGGCGTGAAACGTATGAAGCGAAACATCTTGCAACAATCGTCGAATAGGTTATGGTCTGGAGAATATTTTGTTGCATTCCTTGGGTGATCTGGTCATTCTGGAAGGCACAGTTGACAGACACAAGTATGTATCTATCCTTTGGGACCGTGTCCATCCCTGCATGTAGACTGTTTTTCATCGGCATTATGGAATTTACCAGCAGGACAACGCAACATGTCAGACAGCTCGCAGCGAACGCGCGTGTTTCGAATAGCACCAAGATGAGTGTACCGTAGTCCCCTGGTCACCAAACTTCCAGGATTTAAACCCAATCGAGGATCTGTGGAACGATCTCGATCGCGCTGTGCGCATGATAGATCCTCAACCGAGAAATCTTGCACATCTAGCCTCGATACTGGAATCAGGAACGCTATACATCCCTGTCGGTATCTTCCAGAACATCATTGACTCGATTCCTGCACGTCTTGCAGCGGTCCACGTTGCAAAGGGTGGTTATTAAGGCTTTTGAAAGATGGTCACATTAATAAGACTGGGCAATGTATTTATCATATAGGTTACCCAACTCTATAGGCATGATATTCAGACTGTGTGGTGCAGGATTTGCCTTGTTAGTAGCGCCAGTATCATTACTGGACGTTACACTGGTTTGGCGACGCTGAGTTGAAATACAATCATCAGTGTGCATTACAGCTGCAGAAAGTCAACATATGTCCGGACAAGGTCAGCAGGCTTACTAGTAAAGCCGTTGTATCAAAACAACAGCAACATCGGGGCTGCTCTTCGCGAGTATCAGCGTGTTTAAGGAATACGGCTCTCTTTCCACACCGTGGTTGAAGAACATAATTTAGAAGTTCGAATTAACTGGCGATGCAGTAACTGCTGCTAGCTAAGACCGAAGGCCAGTTGTGTCACAAATTGAAGCAGAAGTTACTTTTTCCATGGCTGAGAATGCTGGACGCAGAGTGCGATCCTCGATCAGTGCGCGAGCTGTGTCACGACAGCTCAGCATTCCATGGTGTGCCGGTGTTTCAAGCAGCAGTGGAGTAATCTATAGTGCGGTTCCAGGCTGTCGTGGATGCACATGGTCGGCACACCCAGCAACGTCTGTAGCCTGGAACGTAGACATTGTACGCAATTAACAAATGTTACCCACTCATGTGGAAATTAAAATGCGTCTCTTTCAACCGTACACTCGTTATTTCTCTTCCGCGTGTCCATACAAATGGTTCCACAACTATCATTTTCCACGATCGCTCGTTCCTCATGGCGGCTCTCTTCAGTTCCCTAAATGCAGACGAAAAGAAGAGGCGTAATTGCTCTGGTTTTCTCTCGTCCACAGCAAATGTGACAGAAACTCTGATGGGAACGCTCTTCTTTCTAAATGGCTTGATGACAGTGTTGAGCAAGACAAACGTGGCAGATACTAACATTTAACGAACTGTCAGAAAGTGCTGATGATCGCATAAGCCAATACATCGTGAGTTGTCCTCCAGTTGAATGACACTACTGTAGACAGAAGTTATCTAGAGGTTCCTTAAGCTGAAACCTAAATATTACTGCAATGCACAGTTATTATAAAGAAAATCGGAACAGCACGGCATCACGCCAACGTCGCTACCTCAATGCTGGGAACCTTTTCACGAGTACTATTAACATTTTTCTCGAGGCCGAAGAAACATTGCTCCTATAAATGGTACAAATTTAATTCGCTGGCAGAGGAGGATAAGCTGTTTAAAAGGCTGCGACAAAAATTTACGAGGAAGAGATCAGATTCGAAAGGAGAGCATATAATACACAATTCTAAACGAAAAAAATTCAAGCGTTGTGGCTGAAAGTTTCGATCTACAAGCCGTTTCAAACATTCAAAAAGGACTTATGTCTAAATATTCTGCATGAGAAAACTGGCAGCAAAAGTCAAATGCAGTGTTTGCGTACTCCACTGTGAAAGGAACGAATCTCTTTTAGTGTTTTTTCCGCATAAGCCATCATATAAAACGTCGACCTTACATATAGATTCCTATGTATAAGAGGCGATCAAAGAGTTACCATTCGAAGGCCATAAAGTCCAGAATCGGTATGCCAATCAAGCAAAATCGCCGTGAGCATTGCGGCAATGATCCCATCGATGCGCCACGTTGAAGATACCGGTCTGAGAAAAACCGTGTCCTGTGGCCTGAAGAATCCGTAACTACCTGCTGCACATCCTCGTCCAGCAGGAATCGTCGATCCTTCAAGGACTTTTAGAAGTGACCGTGATAAACCTCATGGGGAGAGATCACGATTATACAGGGTGGGTAAGCGAGTGTCTCCCATTTGATGTTAGCGTAACTTCTGCATTACGAAATTGAGGTATGGGGGCGAGCGTTATCATGAAGCAGCAGCACCCTTTGTAGCACCATTCCACAGCGGTGGTTTTCGCAGACCTGCTGACCCATGCTTCTTCATTCTCCGATGAATGTCCACCAGGGTCTTTCTTTCGGCAGCCAAGAAAATAACAACAGCACGTTGGTCCTGTTCTGACAAATTTCGTAATAACGTTGTCATAGCTCACATTTCCGCTTTTACCCCACGCACGTCGGAAAGACATGAATACCACACTAATCCCTTGCTACATGTCGGTGCTTGTATGTATACCCGCATCGGAGTCGCGCTACGTTGCATGTACGCTGCACCAACGGCCTCAAACGGAAAGTTTTTGATTGCTCCTTATATCCGTCAAAACTTCCGGTTCCAACAGCAACAGCTCAAAATTTGCGAGAAAATATGATTCCCGGGAAATACCATGAATATTACCAACGGATGTTCAACGGTAAAACTATGCATGACGCATTGGTGGCACCAAGTGTTGGAGACAATCCTGATGCAAATTACAGGGGTTATGTGAAATATATTTTTTGTTAACATTTTGATTATTGACTGAACCATTTACTTGTAGTCTCTCTTAATTCTTCACACTGTAAAAGATATTTGCTTCTTCTTTCCATTTCCTTTGTCAGCATCTGCACAGTTTGGCATGGCTGTGAATGAATTTGTCATAGTTAATTTAAGAGGTGGCCGGATGTGCTTCCTGCTGTAACCCTGTTACCCCCCAGGACGGAATATGTGGACCCCCAACTGTCTGCGTGTAGTTTAATTGATATGAAAGTGAGCGAAAGTTTTCTAAATGCTAGCAAATCGTGTAACTGAGGCTGGACTTGGGTGCCAACCCGGTATTCACTTAGAGGGACGTGGTAAACCACATAAAAACCACATCCACGCAGGCCGGCAGACAGCTCTCGTCGCTAATCCGTCCGGCCGGCGCATCTCCTCGTCCCGGAAGCGGCGGTTTAATACTCAAGGCTACCCGGGCGGCTACTGTTAAAGGTATTTTAATGTAAAATAGTTGAAACTGGTTCTAGTACGTCTATTTTACTTTGAAACTCCAATAAAGCTTTTCAATTCCACAAGAAAAAATGCGCAATTTCCCTCCCCCCCCCCCCCTCCCAAATGGTGTGGGATAGGGTTAGTATCTCATTTCCTAACATTTGCAACTGTGGCATCAGTAAATCAGGGGTAAAAGAGTCCTTGAACACCAACTGCTTATTTTTAATGCGCTGGACTATAACTCAAAACTAGCAGAAGGTTTAAATGGAATAGTATGTAACTGTTGGGTTTCGTAGTCGACATAAAAAGGAGGCTTTGTTAAAATATACTGAGGACCAGGTTAGCTGTTACCGTGTCATATCAAAGACGGAGCCCCACATTGCTGTCGCTATTTTGAGGCGGGTGGCTAGTTGTAGGTTATGAATTGTTCATCGTAAGTCAATACGGAGCGTGGAACTAAGAACGCCAGCCGCCCTCTACCGCCTTCCGTAATGGGGAAATCTGTTGCACCACCAAGCGTTTTTCTTCACTTCACGCTTGTCATTAGTTACAACTGGTCCTGTTATTACAATTCATGCAAAAATAATGATTCAGAAAAAGTTCTTTTTTGTCCGTTTATTTATTCTTACTGGCGGAGCGTCACCTAAACGGGACGGATGATGCTGTCTTACATTACATTTTGAAACAAGTTGTATAAAAAACAGTGTAATGTAACCATAAATTTTTGTGGTTGGGGTTGATAATCATGTAAAATTGATTAAAAGACATCATAGTCGCAACGAACAATAAAAATATTTGTTTTCACTATTACAATTTCGCACTTACGACTATTACCAAGTAGTATTCTTCCTCAGTTCTCACGTAAAGATGTTCAAGAACAGTGTTTTGTTGTGATTTGTGTTAAAGATGGCAACATTGTTAAAACGCTCAGATACGACGATGACGTGTATACGTGTCAGAAGATTTTTGGAGTATGGTAAGTCCTAAAGCACACTCATTTGCAGTACACCATCTCATAATGACATAAGATCGATATGGCAATAGAGAAAATACATAATTTTTAAGTCAACGGCGACTATGAAGGCTTTTAAAGATTGTTACTAATTTGTCCATTGAAATTACTCATTAAAATTTCCTAGTAATTAATATTACAAAAAAGTCTAGGGATAATACTAAATGGCTACAGGTAATAATAAAAAAGAGACCAGGAATGGAAACAAAAATAGTAAGTAGAAAGAAAGAAGGAAAGAAATTGTTAGAAAAGTTATGTGGAAGAGGCGACAAGTACTGTGGCAGCATTTGAGTAACCTTAAGTAATCTCGGTGGCTAGGGTACTCTTCGTTCCGTTTCCCTTTCGCACTAGCTTTGGAGCCTCGTAACGTATAGCAATTTTCCTGTTGCACCACATCTTAAGTGAGGCACTGCAGATACAGTCACCGTTTCAGAAGCGACTTCAGATCCGAAGAATATCCGGTCTCGGTCAGTATGCTTTCGTCTGAGTCTGCGAAGACTGAAGAAGCCAAATCTTAGCCCATTATGCATACTGCGTTAATATGAATACAAAAATTTGGTTTCTCATCTAGGAGCACCCCGAGATAGCTGAGACTTCGGCTTATGGACACAATATTAATCTAAACTACAATATTTCTGCTGTAACTTAATTCTACCTTCGTTGTATAGGTTAATTTCTGAAGTACGATAGAACACATATTTACTCTGCAACACTCCTCAACTTTGTCCAGCAAAATTTCCAAGTTTGTTACTAGTTTTAGTCTGCTGTTATCTTGGGCTTACAGTAGAAGATCATTGTCATACGTAATAATGCCCAAAGCTTCGGGTTTTTGGTGTTGGCTATTCAAGAGACTTTCGAGATTAATATCCGAGAACGTAGGCCCAAAAACTGAGCCGTCAGAGCAACCTTTGGCAAATATTTCTGTCAATTCCTTTTTGGAACTCGACAGAGTAACCTGCCTAGACGCGCAGTAGTCTCGAAGACGTTCATAAAGTTTACTTGGACAGTTAAGAAAGAGGGTCACCAACGGCTGTTAGTCGTATCTGATATATCATTGATAACAGCGGTACCATTGTAGAGCGTGGTCACTAGCTTCTTCAGTACATTTCCCCTTCCTAAAGCCATCCTAGCTTAGCTCTGGTGAACTTGAAGTCTCTTATTTACCACTTTTTCAGTCATTTTGCCAAGAGCATTTAGTAGGGAGATTCATCGAGATTTTGCATGGGTGGGATCTTCAGCCTGTCCAGTTTTCAGTTTTGTAACATGTACAAGTTTCCAAATCCTTGGAAATTTTCCTTGAGTAAGGCTCGATTGAACAGCCCACTTACAGTGAGAGAAACTCACTTTACTTCAGTATCTCGGCAGGAATGCCTTCTGGACCTGGTGCTTTATTATTTTCGAATGCTCTGAGAAGCTCCAGAAACACTTTATCATCAGAATACAAGAAAAAAACCAATCGCGTGCAAGCACAGTTTGCCTTATTCGTACATGATATCTTGCTGTTCCATCGCTTTCCCAGAGAATGTCCTAAGGATCCACCAACCAGCAGAATTTAACGTTTTCGATGCCGAGTTACATGCGTCCTGACGACTCTTAACCAGAGTAGATGTCCCCACACGACTTTCCTTATATGCCCCGACTCGTAGAAGCCTCTGTACAGCATACGGAGAACTTATGCAGCAAAGAATCTTGTCCAGAACTGCCAGGATAACCTTTTTTTCTCCCTAGAAGCGGGTTAAAGATGTAGTAACCGTCGGATACCGACGTATTCCTGAATTCACTGTAACGAGATCGGAGATACAGAATCCTAGCAAGCTCATGAGGGAAAGTCAGTGACATCATGCGAGATTTTCATAGGGGGGGGGGGGGGGGGGGTTGGAAATAGTGACCGGAAATAGGTGAAGAATTGTATCAAGATTATCGTATAATCCGATTGCAGGCTCGACACGAATATCACCAGTTAATATTCCGAGAAAGTTAATCTTGTCACATGATTTCATACTGACTCACACAGTTTTATTTGACTGCGAGGATGTGTTCAACAGCGTGCATGGTGCCACGTGCACATTCACAAATATTTGTATTATTTGTTTTAATGTACTCCTTAATTATTTTAAGTTATAAAGTTAATTACTTAAAATTAACTGTTTATTTTTTTATTCGTTTCGAGCTCCTGCATTCAATACTGTTTTTAAAGTACTTACGTATCATCGCTGTTAGGTGCATGATCGACAAAACCAATTTGCAAATATTTCAAGTGGTTTGTTGTTAAGTGTGTTGTCGGATCAAATTTTGTCAACGATGACCCTATACATATTTTTAAAATCTTAAGATCCAACAGTTTTCTTAATTATTTATTTTTGTATTTTTATTTTAGACGTCTAGTTCCGTAGGAGCAAATTGAGGAGCAAATCTCCATGGTCACAGAAAGGGTCAGTGCACGAAATCGACAGCAAGAAAGTAATAACAGATAAAATAAAATATATGTAGGCGATGCGCTACGAGTTTATACACCGTAATCAACACTATAACACACAAATTAGCGTAATTTTTTCCATGAACTCTCCGAAAGAACGGAAGACGTGATACATAAGGAAATTCTTCAGTTTAGACTTGAAAGTGCGTGTATTACTGCTAAGATTTTTTAATGCTAATGGTAGCTTATTGAAAATGGACGCAGTTGAATACTGTCCGCCTTACTGCACAAGAGCCGAGGAGGTGCGATCCAAATGCAGATTGGATTTCTGTCTAGTATTAATTGACTTAAGAATGAGCTCATATTGTTAACAACAAACGACATTAAAGAAAATATTTATTGGGAGGCCAAAGTCAGAACCACCAGACTCCTGAACAGGGGTCGACAAGACGACCGTAAACTTACGCCACATACTACTCGAACTGTCTGCAAGAGGTAGCTCACAATATAATACCATGTGTCATGGGCCCATGAATATAAACAAATTAGACTAATTTTCGTGTTCAATTATCTCCTATTTCAGACACTGTTCAAGTGAAAAATAAAGCAGCATTAAGTTTTTGAACAAGACTCTAAACATGGGTTTCTCACGAGAGCTTATTATCTATCTGAGCATTTAGGAACTTTAATTGTTCAGATTCAATAATCATATGCCCATTCTGTATAATCAGAATGCCAGTTTTACCTGTATTGGATGTTGTCAGCTGCACTCTTACAGTGATTTACCATCAGTTTATTTTTTACAAGCCATGACTTATGTCTTGTAGGCACTATCTGATAAATTTCTTATGCTGCACACAACATGCAGTGTGAGATTTGTTCAAAATACTTTCACATTCTAGCGAGATTCTCTTTTAGGAGCAGGAGCGTAAGATATGTGCCCTTCAGGTAAAGTTAGAAAACGCAAAGGAGGAACTAGATAGACTGAGGAAGGTGAAGGGTCTGGGGAATGGGAACTGGAAGTTGGTAAGAAGGCAACTAGGAGGAGGATATAATCAGACAGTTGTACTTTGCATATAACGAATAGGTTTGACCAACTGTCATAGTTCAGTGGAGAGGTGCCTCTTGTAGCTATAGGTGTAGGAAACACGCAGCAGCACGCAGCAGTTACGGAGCCTAAGTCACTTGTAAATTCTAACAGAAAGAAGAAGCTTCTGCTGCTAGGTAGTTCGCACGGCGGAGAGGTGTGGGTCAGCAGTTCCAGAAAGTGTTGGTCACCAACATTTTGAAGCCGAGTGAAGGATTCGCTCAGGTAACTGTTAACATAGGGGAGTTGCAACGTGTACTTCGTGCAACTTTTCATCGTCATGATCGGTCTCATTTTAATGCTGCTGTTAGGCCTGTTAACATGAGGCTGGAGAAAGCGCTGATGGCGGAGTTCATGTCTCACATGGCAGTGGCACCAGTTGAGTCTATGTGTGGTGGTGGGATCATTTATCGGAAAATCCCTGTAGTACTTGGTGATAGAGCTGCACCTCTATTAGACTGAATTCAGCTGATAGGTATCCCTGCTTAAAGGAAGTCCCTCTAACAAAGGAATCGCCTTCGAAGGGGGTCAGGTATCGAGGTAGTGAAGGAATTAGCTTACTTCATCAAAATATGAGAGGTATTAGAGATAAAGTTAATAAACTGCATACAGATGTTGACTCTGACATTATTAGTATATCGGAGCACCACTTAACTAACGACAGTTCAGAGGTTTCCTTTACCAAGATACAGATTAGCTGGCTGTTTTCCAAGGTGGTGTTTTTTTTTTCGTTTTTTGCGGAATGGGCGAGTGGCCATGTGCATGAAAAATAGTATGCCATTCAAATCGAGTGGACTGAACAGGTATTTCAATGTTGCGCATGGGGAGTTGAATTTAGTGAAGCTAAACCCCTAATTGTTGTTATTTATAGATCCACTAACTCTGACTTCAGAGCACTTCTTCTCAAGCTAGAGACGGTTTTTGATTCACTTTATAAGAAGTACCAGAAATTAGTTATATATGGTGCCTTCAATATTATTTTTGTATGTAATTGTGCAAGAAAAAGAATGTTGGAAGATCTAAATTCATGACCTGAACAGATTGTGTTTTTTCCAACCAATGTGCAGGGGAACAGTAGCACAGCCATAGACAATATTTTTATTCATTCTTCATTATTAGATGGGCATTCTATTAGTAAAAGGGTGAATGGCCTTTCAGACCATGATGCACAAATTTTAACACTAAAAGGTTTTTGTACTCAAGCAAATATTATATATAATTACAAACTATGTAGAAAAGCTAATCCAACGGCAATACTGAGTTTTTCAAACATCATCTACATCTACACACATACGCCGCAATCCACCATACGGTGCGTGGCGGAGGGTACCTCGAACCACAACTAGCATCTTCTCTCCCTGTTTAACTCGCAAACAGAACGAATGACTGCCTATATGCCTCTGTACGAGCCCTAATCTCTCTTATCTTATCTTTGTGGTCTTTCCGCGAAATATAAGTTGGCGGCAGTAAAACTGTACTGCAGTCAGCCTCAAATGCTGGTTCTCTAAATTTCCTCAGTAGTGATTCACGAAAAGAACGCCTCCTTTCCTCCAGAGACTCCCACCCGAGTTCCTGAAGCATTTCCGTAACACTCGCGTGATGATCAAATCTACCAGTAACAAATGTAGCAGCCCGCCTCTGAATTGTTTCTATGTCCTTCCTCAATCCGACCTGATAGGGATCCCAAACGCTCGAGCAGTACTCAAGAATAGATCGTATTAATGTTTTATAAGCGGTCTCCTTTACAGATGAACCACATCTTCCCAAAATTCTACCAATGAACCGAAGACGACTATCCGCCTTCCCCACAACTGCCATTACATGCTTGTCCCACTTCATATCGCTCTGCATTGTTACGCCCAAATATTTAATCGACGTGACTGTGTCAAGCGCTACACTACTAATGGAGTATTCAAACATTACGGCCGGCCGGGTGGCCGAGCGGTTCTAGGCGCTACAGTCTGGAACCGCGCGACCGCTACGATCGCAGGTTCGAATCCTGCCACGGGCATGCATGTGTGTGATGTCCTTAGGTTAGTTAGGTTTAAGTAGTTCTAAGTTCTAAGGGACTGATGACCTCAGCAGTTAAGTCCCATAGTGCTCAGAGCCATTTCAACCAAACATTACTTGATTCTTTTTCCTATACATCTGCATTCATTTACATTTGTCTATATTTACAGTTAGCTGCCATTCTTTACACCAATCACAAATCCTGTCCAAGTCATCTTGTATCCTCCTACAGTTACTCAATGACGACACCTTCCCGTACACCACAGCATCATCAGCAAACAGCCGCACATTGCTATCCATCCTATCCAAAAGATCATTTATGTAGATAGAAAACAACATCGGACGTACCACACATCCCTGGCGCACTCCAGGTGATACCCTCACCTCCGATGAACACTCACCATCGAGAACAACGTACTGGGTTCTATTACTTAAGAAGAACATCGCCAAGTAACAAGAGTGGCAGGATGTTTATAGCGCCTATAACATTGACAACAAATATAATGCTTTCCTTAACACATTTCTCATGGTGTTTGAAAGTTGTTTTCCATTAGAGCGTTCTAAACAGGGTACTAGCAGTAAAAGGCAGCCTGGATGGCTGACTAATGGGAGAAGGGTATCGTGTAGAACAAAGTGGGAATTATATCAAAATGCTAGAAGTAGTCAAATAGAGATACAGTAGCCCATTATAAACAGTATTGTAAGACGCTTAAAATGTTATTAGGAAGGCAAAGAGTGTGTGGTAAGCAAATAGAATAGCTAATCCACATGATAAAATTAAAATCGTACGGTCAGTCGTGAAGGAAGTGTCTGGTCACCAGCACAAGGTCGATGATATAAAGTTAATTCATACTAAAACATTTCTGTTACTGGTAAGTCAGATATATGTACAGAATTGAACATTAACTTTCTGAGCATTGATGGTGAATTAAATAAAAACTTAGTTTCTACAGGGAATCATATAACTCTCTTGGAAAAGACCTTTCCAAGAGTTATGTCCGAAATACTCCTCTGTGATGCTGACAAATAGGAGAAATAATGAAATCACTGAAGACTAAGGACTCTCATAGCTATGATGGAGTACCTAGCAGACTATTAAAGTTCTGTTCTGCACATGTTAGCCCTATACATAAATTTATGGCTACTCTTTTTTGGGGTTCATAAGCATTTTATTTCACCTGTCACTACTTTTATGTTGTAATTTCATACACCGTCACGTTCAATGACCTTGGAGATTAGCTCCTCAATATGGTACTACGGTACTAGACGTGCAAGATAAAAATAAATAAGAACATTCTTCACTACCAAGCCAGCGTCAGCATCTTACAGAAATATTTTGTATCACCAGCCATATTAGAAGGCATATAATTTATATATACAAGGAACAGGGGCAGTCCAAGCACTGACCTCTGTGAAACGCAGCCTCACGCCCCGCCCCCCGCCGCCACTTAACCTTGCCCAGTCGGACTCCACGTCATAGCCATACTGTGTAGACAAGCCTTTTGCTCTCCACTCTTAAAGTAAGAGAGAAATCAAATGTGAGTTACTCCCCTTATCCCATAACGGTGGAACTTCTGCAGTAATATTTTGTGATCACCACAATCAAACACCTTAGTCAAATCGAAGAAGACGCCTAGGGATCGCAACTTTTTGTTTCATCCGTTCAGTGCTTCACAGAGAACATAACATTTTTAGTATATACAGGGTGGTCCATTGATTGTGACCGGGCCAAATATCTCACGAAATAAGCGTCAAACGAAAAAACTACAAAGAACGACACTTGTCTAGCTTGAAGGAGGAAACCAGATGGCGCTATGGTTGGCCCGCTAGATGGCGCTGCCATAGGTCAAACATATATCAACTGCGTTTTTTAAAATAGGAACCCCCATTTTTATTACATATTCGTGTAGTACGTAAAGAAGAAATATGAATGTTTTAGTTGGACCACTTTTATCGCTTTGTGACAGTAATGGTTAAGGGGGGGGGGGGGGGGGGGCTACACGATATTAGGCAAGTGTACCGGTTTCTTTGGCTCTTCAGTGTATTAAACAGGTAATTCGTTGTACTTTCTTCCATCAAGATACTAAAGTTTGAAGTTTGTACCCTATTCTATAAGGAAATGAGGAAGAATCTTTTTCATTTCTTACCCTACGAACATAATGTTATTTAGGCATTCATTTTCAGTATGAAGCATATTAGCGACAGACAGACCACTGAACTTTTTGTAGCAGGATAACTGCGGGAAATTGATTTGAATGACAACTTCCGTTAAGCTACTGCATATGCAGATCCAAACAACAAAGCAGTTGTAATTACCTTTTCTTGTTGTTGCTTTCTTCACAACTTCTTACTTTCACTCATGCGTTTTTCTATACTTCGCTTTTTTTACAGTGTACTGTGAAACTCTTTTTTTTTTTTGTTAAACAATCGGCCATTCCTCAGATGGAATGACGCAATGATGTAAAACATAAAATGAATGACTCATGTTTATTAAAATGTTTGTAACTATTATGTCCTAACCCAGTGTTTATTTCTTTCAGCTTTAGTATGAGACGAGACAACATGGTAGTCTTGATACTGGGAGGTCATTGACAGGTCGCCAATAGAACCATCTATATGCAAATTTGCATCATTAATCAAAGAACCCCTCATCATTATCTTTTCATGATCTGCGAAGTCCGATTACGATTTCTTACATGCGTTTTTGTGCAAGCCAGCATTGACATTCAAACCTTCCTCGCTGATACACGGTCTAGCATCATCTTGCTAATGACTGTCAACGAAAACTAGCTACGCCAGTCATTCTCTTTTCTTTATTTAAAAGTCGTGTCATTATAACAGTGCTTTTCTCTGAAGGATTAAGATGAATATTTTATTATAAACCAGCAAAATATTATTATAAATGGTGAGACAGAGACAGGACGTGTAAAATTGTCGTTCTTTTATTTTGTTTCATGGAGTTCCGCCTCACCGGTGTGGGACGAAAGCATTGCTGTTTTTAAATTGAAGAAAACGCTATTTGGGGGACAAAAACTGGACGCAGATGTACAAAGCAACCTCAGATGAGGAAACTATAGTTGAAAACGAAGCGGCATCATCCCTGTATCAGGCACAGACGTTAGGCATAGCAGGCTTCCTGCTCCAGCGCGTACAGTTCATACATCAAGGCATCTTTTCATTCTCAGCTCAATTCTGCAGATACCTCTTCAAATCTTGATCTTATAAAATGTTTCAGAATTAGTGTATAAAATGTATTTGTTGTGGGTAAAATCTTCTCAGGTATTGTTGAAAGGAAAGTGCGAGTATTAGTTGAGGAGCAATTGGATGAAAATCAGTGTGGGTTTAGGCCTCTTAGAGGTTGTCAGGACCAGATCTTTAGCTTACGACAAATAATGGAGAAGTGTTATGAGTGGAACAGGGAACTGTATCTATGCTTTATAGATCTAGAAAAGGCATATGACCGGGTTCCTAGGAGGAAGTTATTGTCTGTTCTACGAGATTATGGAATAGGAGGCAAACTTTTGCAAGCAATTAAAGGTCTTTACATGGATAGTCAGGCAGCAGTTAGAGTTGACGGTAAACTGAGTTCATGGTTCAGAGTAGTTTCAGGGGTAAGACAAGGCTGCAACCTGTCTCCACTGTTGTTCATATTATTTATGGATCATATGTTAAAAACAATAGACTGGCTGGGTGAGATTAAGATATGTGAACACAAAATTAGCGGTCTTGCATATGCGGATGACTTAGTTGTGATGGCAGATTCGATTGAAAGTTTTCAGAGTAATATTTCAGAGCCAGATCAGAAATGTAAGGACTATGGTATGAAGACTAGCATCTCCAAAACGAAAGTAATGTCAGTGGGAAAGAAATATAAACGGATTGAGTGCCAAATAGGAGGAACAAAGTTAGAACAGGTGGACGGTTTCAAGTACTTAGGATGCATATTCTCACAGGACGGCAACATAGTGAAAGAACTGGAAGCGAGGTGTAGCAAGGCTAATGCAGTGAGCGCTCAGCTACGATCTACTCTCTTCTGCAAGAAGGAAGTCAGTACCAAGACTAAGTTATCTGTGCATCGTTCAATCTTTCGACCAACCTTGTTGTATGGGAGCGAAAGCTGGGTGGATTCAGGTTACCTTATCAATAAGATTGAGGTTACGGATATGAAAGTAGCTAGGATGATTGCTGGTACTAGTAGATGGGAACAATGGCAGGAGGGTGTCCACAATGAGGAAATCAAAGAAAAACTGGGAATGAACTCTATAGATGTAGCAGTCAGGGCGAACAGGCTTAGATGGTGGGGTCATGTTACACGCATGGGAGAAGCAAGGTTACCCAAGAGACTCATGGGTTCAGCAGTAGAGGGTAGGAGGAGTCGGGGCAGACCAAGGAGAAGGTACCTGGATTCGGTTAAGAATGATTTTGAAGTAATAGGTTTAACATCAGAAGAGGCACCAATGTTAGCACTGAATAGGGGATCATGGAGGAATTTTATAAGGGGGGCTATGCTCCAGACTGAACGCTGAAAGGCATAATCAGTCTTAAATGATGATGATGATGATGGTGGTGGTGAAAATATGAGAAGTGAACAAAATGGCTTCACGTGATAGCAGTGATGTTGAGATGAAAGCTGAACAAACTGTATTTGACAATATGAATGTAGAAAACTCTCGTCTTTCCGAGCCCGGATTAGAATCGAGTTCTGAAACCGAAGAGTGTATTTTACGTGAAAATCACATGGACGATCAAACACCGAATGCAGATTTTGGAACCGATGACGTTTCCCGTGAAACGAATATCCAAATAGACAAAGTCTGAGCTGCAAACTAATTATCAGCCTATTTATCAGAGTGTGTCAGTACTGGAAAACTTAATGAATTGTCAACTGAACAGGAGTTATGCAAAGATTTTAAGACTTTTCAAAGAGAGCATAAAAAACAATCTGATGAATTAGCGGTTTCATCTGTTAATTTTAATAATTTGTCCATGCAATAATTTAGTTTAGCAAGTGGTGTGTCACAGTTGAAAACAGCTTTTCGTGATATTGCGGGCGTCATATCAGGTTTGAAGAAAGAAAAATGGTTCAAATGGCTCTGAGCACTATGGGACTTTACATCTGTGGTCATCAGTCCCCTAGAACTTAGAACTACTTAAACCTAACTAACCTAATGACATCACACACACCCACGCCCGAGGCAGGATTCGAACCTGCGACCGTAGCAGTCTTGAAGAAAGAAGAAAAACAAATGCGAGGTACTGTAAAACAAAACCGACACGTTCCACATCATTACGAAGTGTCGTATTCATGATCTATGGAACAAGTACTAATCTAATCTAATCTAGAGAACAAAGTAGACCCCTTCGTCGATGAACAGGGGGGAAAGTGGAAAAACAGTTTAAAGATAAGTGCAATGTCATTGTTGATGAGTTTTTGCATTGGCTGACAGAGGAAGATAAGGAGAGACATGATAAATTTAATTCCGAACTCAGACGAAATGTGAGTGAAACAGTCACTGCCACCTTGGCGACTTGTGATAATTCTGGTGAATCTGTGAAAGCGGAGCTTGATCAAATTAAACAGACTTCAAGTAAAGGTTTACCAGAATGGCCTGCCCAGACGACTACGCATACTGCTAGCATGCAAACAGAAATATCCGACATCATAGGGTTAGCTCGAGGAGCAGCACCGACTGCAAACCCGCTGTATGATGAAAGTATTAGTCCCGCAGTTTTTCCTTGACGTACGGTATTGCTGTGACTTCTGGTGGTTTGTTACCGAGCAATGTACCATACGAAATACCGGCAACCTCTACGTAGCACCATGTCTTCCCCGAAAAGAGCATGTTCAGACAAAGAAAAGTTCATCCTTATATCACAGAAAACAATACTCCATACCCAACTGTATTCACTGAGTCCTTCAGAGGTGTGTTACTGTCATCCTGATCGGAGCAGCAAAAGATACCCTTTACCACTTGATATATACAAAGAAATGGAACTCTATAGGCGACACAAAGTGCTGAATGCTGTCAAATTTATGAACAATCTGAACGAGCCTTTTTGTCAAAATATTGGTCTCGTGATCATTAAGAGAAACTTAGAAAAGTGGCAAATCCAGATTTCGGCTAGTGCCTAGCCATTATCAGTGCACTATTTTCTAGTCTTAATGCATGTCAGTTCACTGTTATTCGGGCTTCAGTCACAGTTCAAAGAATTGTGACTGACACCCGAACAATAGGGAACTGACTAGCACTGAGACTGGGAAATAGTGCACTGATAATGGCCAAGCACTAGCCAAAATCTGGAGTTTCCAAATGAAACATATGAAATAGGACGACTGATTGCTGTGCTCTATCATTTATAAATCAGATCACATTCGCTGAGTGCACCGACGTTCGTAATGGAAGGAAATCTGATTAGAAAAGAGGGTTTTAACCAAGAGCAGTTCAGTTATATACATACCGTCTGTACCGTTACTTCTAAAAGTCTTTAAATAAAACACATTACTAGGCAGAGCCAGTCTCTCACAAAGACGTGCTGAGAATTTTGAAGGTATCGCCATTAGATATTCGTGAAAAGATAATATACCGAGCGATCAAAAAGTCAGTATAAATTTGAAAACTGAATAAATCACGGAGTAATGTAGATAGAGAGGAACAAATTGACACACATGCTTGGAATGACATCAAAAAATGTCCGATCATCTGATCAGAATAGCAATAATTAGCATAACAAAGTAAGATAAAGCAAAGACGATGTTCTTTAGAGGAAATGCTCAATACGTCCACCGTCAATCCTCAACAATAGCTGTAGTCGAGGAATAATGTTGTGAACAGCACTACAAAGCATGTCCGGAGTTGTGGTGAGGCATTGACGTCGGATGTTGTCTTTCAGCATCCCTAGAGATGTCGGTCGATCACGATACATTTCCGACTTCAGGTAACCCCAAAGCCAATAATCGCACGGACTGAGGTCTGGGGACCTGGGAGGCCAAGCATGACGAAAGTGGCGGCTGAGCACGCTATCATCACCAAACTACGCGCGCAAGAGATCTGTCACGCGTCTAGCAATATGGGGTGGAGCGCCATCCTGCATAAACATCGTACGTTCCAGCAGGTGTTTATCAGCCAGGCTGGGTATGATGCGATTCTGTAACATATCGGCGTACCTCTCACCCGTCACGGTAGCAGTTACAAAACCAGAATCACGCATTTCCTCGAAGAAGAAAGGCCCGATAACGGTAGATGTGGTAATCCAACCCATACTGTGACTCTCTCGTCGTGCAATGGAGTTTCCACGACAGTTCTACGATTTTCGGTAGCCTTTGTGGGCGTTGACAGACCCTCGGACAGTGAAATGAGCTTCGTCGGTCCACAACACGTTACTCAGCCAATCATCATCTTCCGCCATCTTTTGAAACGCCCACACCGCAAATGCCCTCCGCTTCACTAAATCGCCAGGTAACAGTTCATGATGCCAATGGATTTTGAACGGATAGCATCGGAGGGTACGCCTAAGTGGCAACCAAACAGTAGTGTATGGAATGCCGGTGCGACGTGCGACTGCACGAGTGCTGACATCCCCGTGCGTAGACGAACCCGCTACAGTCTCCATTTCTTCCTGAACTGTCTCAGCAGGATTACGCCTTGTGCTCGGTCGGCCACTATGGGGTCTATCGTCTAAACAACCAGTGGCTTCGAACTTCGAAATCATTCTCGTCATAGCTGCATTTGTCAGCGGACCTTTACCCATTCGAATCCCCTTCCTATGGCGATAGGATCGTAACGCTGAACTAGCACATTCCCCATTCTGATAATACAGCTTCACTAAAAGCACCTTTTGAGGTAACGTCAACATGCTGTGACTGCTGGCGCATCTGATTCTCTCTCTCTCTCTCTTTTTTCCCTTTATTGTTAGTTTTCACCTCATACAAAGGTCGGCTGGCAGCGGATAAATCTACTTCAGCCAAAAGCATTATAATAAAAGAGAAAATGAAGACAGAAAAGTGACAGATTGGTGGTTAAAAAACAGTAGATACAATAATTAAAAATATGAAGCCGTTCACACTCGACGAAAAAAACACGAAAAATTGTCGGCACTGCACACTAACACTGATGATATAGACGGTACAAGTGAACGAAGGAGCGTGGCGGCGAAAAACACTAAATCACAAACACGATGGCACACACACGAGAAACTGATGGCGATGATCTCTGGAGCGCGAATGCCCACTTAACGTGTGCGAGTCCGGGGACCTGCCAAGAAGGGTAGAAGGTGGTGGGGGAGGGAGAGGGGAGAGCAAAGATGCCAGTGGAAGAGGAGATGGTGGGAGGAAGGAAGGTATGGGGGTAGGAGAAGACCGCGGGAGGAGAGGGGAGAAAGGGAGGAGGGATGGAAGGGGGAGAGAAGGGAGAGAGGGTGCCCATAGGAACTTACACAGGAAGTGGGAGGGGAGTATCAAAGTTGGTAGGAGGGGTAGATGGAGGGGAGGAGGGCATCATCAGGGAGGGGGAGCTGGTGGAAGCCACCTTGGGAGAGGGTAAGGAGAGTGGAGAGATGGAGAGCAGGTGAGACATGGAAATACAGGCAAAGCAGCAGGCGGGGACGGGAGAGGACGGGAGAGAAGCGGGTGAAGAGGATCCAGTTTACGGGAGGTGTAGAGGATCTGTATCCGTTTGAGGAAAAGGAGGAGGTGGGGGAATGGAACAAGGTCGTACAGGATCCGCGTGGGGGAGGGGAGAAGGATGCGATAGGCAAGGTGAAGAGCATGGCGTTCAAGGATCTGAAGGGATTTGTAAAAGGTAGGAGGAGTGGAGATCCAGGCAGGGTGGGCGTAGCAGAGGATAGGGCGGATGAGGGATTTATAGGTGTGGAGGATGCTGGAGGGGTCCAGACCCCATGTACGGCCAGAAAGGAGCTCGAGGAGATGGAGTCGGCAGCGTGCCTTGGCTTGGATTGTCCAGAGGTGGGGGGTCCAGGAGAGGCGACGGTCAAGGGTGACGCCAAGGTACTTAAGGGTGGAGGTGAGGGCGATAGGACGGCCATAGACAGTGACATAGAAGTCGAGGAGGTGGGAGGAAGGGGTGGTTTTGCCTACAATGATCGCCTGGGTTTTGAAAGGATTGACCTTAAGCAACCACGTTTGCACCAAGTAATGAATCGGTCAAGATGGGACTGGAGAAAGTGTTGGGAGCGCTGCAGGGTGGGGGCGAGGGCAAGGAAGGCGGTGTCATTGGCGTACTGGAGAAGGTGGATAGGGAGTGAAGGCGGCGGCATGTCCGCCGTATACAAAAGGTACAGAAGAGGGGAGAGGATTGGACCCTGGGGCACACCGGCGGAGGGGAAGAAGGTGTAGGAATCCGTGTTATGGATGGTGACAGAGGAAGGACGTTGGGAAAGAAAGGACCCGATCAGACGGACGTAGTTAAGAGGAAGGGCGAAGCTTTCGAGCTTCAAGAGGAGACCGGAATGCCACACACGGTCATAGGCGCGTTCGAGGTCAAGGGAGAGGAAGATAGTGGAGCGACGGGAATTAGGCTGTTCGGAGAGGAGATGAGTGAGGTGAAGGAGAAGGTCATCGGTAGAGAAGGACGGCCGAAAGCCACACTGGGTAATGGGAAGGAGGCGGTGCTGGCGGAGATGCTGGTGGATGCGTCGGGTAAGGATGGATTCCAGTCTGATTCTCTCTCTCATTACAGCTCCTTTTATACATGATTGTCATGTGCAGTCACTGACGTTTTGCTATCCAGCACCATCTGTCAGACATTTTGTGAACTTAGGTTTTTTTTTGGTTCTAATAAAACCCCATGTCATTCCAAGCATGTGTGTCAATTTTTACCTCTCTACCTACATTATTCCGTGGTTTATTAAGTTTTCAAATTTTTACTGACTTTTTGATCACCTGGTATATGCAGGAAGTTGACAACACTTCATGTCGCTTCTGGAAGAATTTCCATTAGATATTAGCAAAAAGTTAATACATGTACAGGAAGATGACCTAGAACAGAGAAAGCTAATAAGAACAACAATAACTGCTGTAACAGTGCGCCGGCCGGAGTGGCCGTGCGGTTCTAGGCGCTTCAGTCTGGAACCGCGAGACCGCTACGGTCGCAGGTTCGGGTCCTGCCTCGGGTATGGATGTGTGTGATGTCCTTAGGCTAGTTAGGTTTAAGTAGTTCTAAGTTCTAGGGGACTGATGACCTCAGATGTTAAGTCCCATAGTGCTCAGAGCCATTTGAACCATTTTTTTGTAACAGTGCGCCGCCGCCCCGTCACCTACGCCCGCAGCAGCACGGAAACTTTGATCCGCCTGTGACGTCACAGCCGACGTCATCCGAGTATGATGTGCGGCGATTTGATCATTGCCCATCGAATCTGAAGGGAAATAACAATAGGAGATATAATAATAACAACCGATATCATACCGGGTATCAAGAAAATGACGGTGGACGAAATTACAAGAACAATTGTAATGCTTACTAGAATGCACACAATGCAAGCCAGAACCAGAGAAATGAAAATAGTACTTAGCCACAGCAGAGTCAGATACCACCCGGTCCACCGGACAACGGCTAGCCAAATCAGGGTGATTCCTTGAATATCATATCTACATCTACATCATACTCCGCAAGCCACCTAATGGTGGGTGGCGGAGGGTACTTTCGGTACCACTATCTGATCCCTCCAACCCTGTTGCAAGGTATCTTTTCCAGTTTTTCGTATGACAGGAGAACTGTTAACGTTACGAGAATGCTGTCACTGATAGGACATGAGCTCTAATTCCCACAATAGAAACACGTTAAGATTACAGACGTAACTAGGGAGAGCTACGCAAGGGAAATGCGGAAGGGGACGCACTGTCCGCGCGCCGCCTCGCCCTCCCTCAGCTTTGTCATGTCACTCAGTGTCAGTCTCGGCGCTCCTGAGCATTCGTCGTCCGCGGTGTGTTTATCGTTACTGGAATTCTAAGGTTTTCATATGTTTTCTGCTGTTATAAATAATGCACATTTATTGTACTCGGACAGAGATGAATGAGTTGCTCTGCACGAGTGGTGAATAAGATCCTAGACTCTGTGTTTGGTTTTATCTATGGTTCACTTGGTATTCAGTCAGTTGTGCAGCGCAGCAGAGTTCTTACTTCACGCATAGTAGCGAGCAGTTGCGTTTTTCGGAGAATATGATCTAGTATTTCTGGATGAAACTAACTGGAATACTTTATTACGGAGATGATAAGTTGTTTCATTACATTGGCAGTTAATTACATTCATTTTCATTGTTTCAAATTCTACACTACATTAGATTTAATGTTTTGTTTCACGACAATGATAACATGCGAAACAAGGGGGCAATCAACAGTCAGTATCGTTGTACAGCTCAACACGATATCTAAAGTTCACATAGCACGAGGAGAGAAGATTTGGAAAACAAAATATTGAGTATTAACATATAAAGGCAATTTTTATAGACGTCTTACAGTATAAGAAAAGTCAGATGTATCGTCAAAATAGTCACTAAGAGAAAGAAGTTTCCAAGACATATGGGAAGAACAATTTTGTGTTGTAGGTGGACACAAATAAGGTACTGCTATTTGCTTAATATGCCAGGGAACGGAATGAAGAGATACTGTTTATTTCGTCACTACACACGTTAGCATAGTGCATTTAAAGTAGCTTTTCGTCGACATCAAAACTTTATGTTAGTAACGGTTGGGTAAAATGAAGCTGTCGCGAAACCATCATACGATATACACTGAAGTGACAAAAGTCGTGAGATACCTCCTAATATCGTGCTGGATCCACTTTTGCACGGCGTGTGCAGCAGTTCGACGTGGCATAGACTCAACAAGTCGTTGGAAGTCCTCTGCAGATATATTGCCTCTATAGCCGTCCATAAATGCGAAAATTATGGCGGTGCAGGATTTTGTACACGAACTGACCTCTCCCTTATGTCCCATAAATCTTCGATGAGATTCATGTCGGACGATCTAGGTGGCCAAATCATTCGTTCTAATTCTACAAAATGTCCTTCAAAGTAATTGCGAACAGTTGTGGTTGGGTACTTTGATCATCGTCATCCACAAAAATTCCATCGTTGAATGAGTGTAAACGGTCTCCTAGTAGCCGAAAATAACCATTTTCTGTCAATGATCTGTTCAATTGGACAAGAGGACCCATTCCATTCCATGCACATTATGGAGCCACCACCAGCTTGCACAGTGCCTTGTTGACAACTTGGGCCCAGGACTTCCTGCGGTCTGCGTCACACTCGAATCCTACCAGCGACTTTTGCCAACGGAAATCGTTATTCATCTTAGCAGGTCACAATCTTCGAGTCGTCTAGGGTCCAACCGATATGGTCACGAGCCCAGGAGAAATGTTGCTGGCGATTCGTGCCGTTAGCAAAGGCATCTTGTCGTTCGTCTGCTGCCAAATCTCATTAACGGCAAATTCCACCCCATTGTCCTAGCGGATACGTTCGTCGCACTCCTCACATTGATATCTGAGGTTATTTCGTGCAGTGCTGCTTCTCAGTTAGCATTGGCAACTCTACGCAAACACCACTGCTCTCGCTTGTTGAGTGAAGGCCGTCGACCTCTGCGTTGTCCATGTTGAGAGGTAACGATTGAAATTTGGTATTGTCGGCGCACTGTTGAACTATGGATCTCGGAATATTGAATTCCCTTACCAATTCCGAAATGGAATGTTCAATGCGTAGCCTTACCCAGACACACGGACAACATCACAGCCCAGCATCCTGTGATCCACTTACTAGATAACTAACATGTTTACGGAGGTGACAGTAGAACTTTTGGTTTGGTCACCACGTTGGTGCGGGCGTGGAGGGGCCCCATCTCTATTTCTATTCCGCGTTCAAAGTCTGTTAATTCCCCATGAATTGTATCACCCCAGTAAATTGTATCACCTTGTAAAAAATATGAAGCTTCTCACTGATGTTGAATTAGTGAAGCAACGTACGATAACTGCTTCTCAAACTTTGTTTCAACGTTTCCCAGATACTGAACAAATATTGACTGAAATAAATAAGCTTACACATTCACGAGTTACCTGTCGCCGCCGGATAGAAGATATTTCAAAATGTATATTTGACGGAGTAATTAATGAGGCAAAAATATGCAAATACTTCAGTCTTGCAAATGATTCCAATACATATTTAGCTTTACGGTTTAATTTTCATTATTTGTGCATTACAGTACAAACGACGGGGTAATAGGAGAAGACTCTTTGGCTATTACAACCATGAGAGGTCACCCAAAATTCTCTGATTTTATGCATGTAACTAAGGATTTTGTAGAAGAAATGGCTTACCACTGAGCACTCATTGTGTACAGACGGCCGTCCTTTCATGACGAGCGTAAACTATGGTTTTACCGCCCTGATTAAGGAGGAATGAAATGTACCAAATGTACTGCCCATTCACTGCTCATTGCATCAAAAAGTTCGGCATGCCAAATTTCAAACAACAAATTGAAGGATGTAATGGAAACCGTCATAAGTATTATAAGCTTCATTCGTGGACGTGAACTTAATGCAGAAAATTTAAAGAACTACTGGAGGACTTGCCAGCTTGTTGCGGAGGTGTTGTCCTACATACTGCTGTCAGATGGATAAGCAAAGGTGAAGTGATGGAACGGTTTGCCAATTTCAAATCAGAAATTATTTTATTCTTACAACAAAGTAGTAAAAATTATGCTGAACTCAATAATGATGAAAGTTGAGTACTTATTTGTCTGATACTGCACAAATATTGAACAAACTTCATTTGAAACTGCAGGGACTGAACAAGATAATTGGGCTAACGATTAATAAAATACTTGCATTATAAGCAAAAACCCTAAAATAAATAAAAGATACCTTGCAATGTAGAATTATTAGACTAATGAACACTTTGTGATTCAGTTCATTACCATGTTTGGCTTCACAAACTTCCTGCCACTTGCCACTTCCACTTCTTCAAGAAGCTGGACACAATTATGTTGCCATGGATGGAAGTCCCTCTCATGTATCGTGCGTATGTGTGTGTATGTATGTATGTATGTATGTATGTATGTGTGTGTGTGTGTGTGTGTGTGTGTGTGTGTGTGTGTGTGTGTGTGTGTGTATGTATGTGTGTGTGTATGCGTTTCTGTGATAGTGTAGGAGTGTTGTGTCGGGAACGAACAGTTAACATCGATTAACACCGGCCGTCACTAGAAGGAAGGCCACATAAAAATTTTCCACTGTGTATTTCAAACGGTGACATTCCCACAGAGTATCTGTAGAAAGGCATATCACGTCACGTCAAACATTCTCTGAAAGAAAGTTTTCGGTTGCCACGTCACGTGACTGATTTAACGAAGCCGCGTTATCTGCTAACGCCTGAAGTTGTCCTGTTCTCGTCCCCTCACCCATGTTATAGTAATGGGTTTTGTGGCTTCGTAATCTGTATTTCGTTCTTTTCTTTGTTTTGTGACACATCGCGAAGGCTGCATGATGAGTTTATACTTTTGCTACAAGTTTTCCGCCGAGAAAGAGGCCCAACATCTGCTATCGGAATCAGGTTGGTAATAGACGGGAAAAAAGAAAAGGCGTACACTGTTCACAAATAAGAACGTAAACTGATATCATGAAAATTTTCATATGTATTACGCGTCTCAGCAGTGGAATTGTTTATTCCAGTGAGAAAATAAAATACAATTTTTCACATTATTTTTACTATATTAGAAAGTTATGAAGACTCACGTAAATGAATACTTGTACCACACTTTTCTTACTGCTGCAGTAGAATTTGTCGTATGACTTTCGTTAAGAATATCCATAACAAACTTAGCTTTTACCTGTAATACGTTCAGGTATTAGCACTGCTGTTTTCGTAATACTGAGACCATAATAGGGCAGTCTGCGACATGGACGATACTTCATAACGCCACTTTCACCGTTTCAGTACTGGCAGGTGCAACAGGACGCGACAGGACGCGACGAGAACGTCCAGTGTATGAAGAAATTTCCATATAGTTCTACATAGAGACTGCTTCACTTACATTTTGCTTCTCCCTCATTTCAAAGCAACGCTGTCACTAGGTAGAAAACTGTATTCAGATAGTGTGTTGAAGACCCTTAAGAACAATCTGTTATGGAGTATTCCCTACCAAACAAATTATCGGCAGTGTTCTAGAACAGAAGCTTCCGCATTACCACTGCAGTTAACGCAGTTATCGAAGATGCGCATTTTCACGTAACATTCTTAAAATATCATACCCTTGGCTTCACAACATACAGGTATAATACGAACTACACAAGTAAATTAATTCATCTTATTTGAGACAATACTATTATCAATGAACGTGCATCTCTGCGCTGGTGATATGTGCATAACTACATGACAAGATAATAACTTGTTACGTATTGATCACACAGAACATTATGAACACCGACATAAACACCTACAGACGATATCAGCGCGTCACTTGCAGCGGAATGACTGTTAGTCAGACACACGCACGGTGCATGTAGTATCAGTGAGCGTGCTGTCCGTGTGTAGATTGGGGAAGGCGCACGATCTATCTGGGTTTGACCCAGATTGTGTTGACCCAGAGTCTCGGCACGAACATTACGGAAACTGTAGGACTTGTCGGGTGTTCGAGGAGTGCTGTGGTGAGTGTCTTCAACACGTGGCGAAACCAAGGTGAAACCACGTCCAGACGTCGTGGGATTGGGTGGCCACCACTCACAGCAGATGTCGGACGTCATTGGCTGAGCAGACTGGCAGAACAGGCCGGGCGGCGAACTGTTGCGCAACTGACTTCAGGCTTTGATGCTGGGCAGAATACAAGTGTGTCCAACGACAGATTCATGTGTCAATGTTAGCACAACAACATCGGCAACTACGACTGAAATGGGCACATGACCATCGCCACTGGACGTTGCCGCAGTGGCAGAGCGTTGTATGATCTGATGAATCCCGATACCTTCTTCATCATACCGATGGATGGAAGTTAATCTGTCTTCCTCCAGGGGAACAGCTCCTTGACACCAGTAATGAGGGACGAAAACAAGCTGGAGGCGGCTCCATTATGCTCTGGGGAACATTCACATGGGCATCACTCCAGTGGAGCCCGTGCAAGGTACCATGACGACAAAGGTTTATCTTAACTGGTTACAGACCACGTACACCCCTTCGTGACAATCATGTTTCTCGATAGCAGTGGCATTTTTCAACAAGATGATGCGCCAAGTCACAAGGCCAGGAATGTGATGGGGTGGTAAGAGGAACACAGCGGCGAGTTCAAATTGATGTGATGGCCCCCAACTCGTCAGATCTGAACCCGCCGGAACACATCTGGGATGTGATTGAAAGAGGCGTCTGAGCTCATCGTCCCCCTCTGCGGAATTTACGGTAATTAGGTAAGTTGTGCGTACCAAATGCCTCCAGGGACCTACCAAGGCCTCGTTGCTTCCGTACCATGATGCATCGCAGTTATCCGTGCAAAAGGTGAACACACTGGCTATTAGGTATGTGATCATAATGTTCTGACTGATCAGTGTACATAACTTCTAGTGTTAGAGTTCCTTCGGCAACGGCCTTGCCGCAGTGGATACACTGGTTCCCGTCAGATCAGTTAAGCGCTGTCGGGCTTGGCCGGCACTTGGATGGGTGACCATCTGGGCCGCCACGCGCTGTTGCCATTTTTCGGGGTACACTCAGCCTCGTGATGCCAATCGAGGAGCTACTCGACCGAATAGTAGCGGCTCCGGTCAAGGAAAACCATCATAACGACCGGGAGAGTGGTGTGCTGACCACACGCCCCTCCTATCTGCATCCTCAGCTCAGGATGACACGGCGGTCGGATGGTCGCGATCGGCCACTTATGGCCTGAAGACGGAGTTCTGCTGCTGCTGCTCCCGCTGCTGCTGTTATAGTTCCTTCAATGGTACTGAGTTATGTACAAAGGAAGTAAATTTCTTGATTGTAGCAAACAGTTTTGAATGCTGAATTGCTTCGATAATACGCTAACATGAAGTAATGTTTAGTAGCATCGTGCTACGTTGATGTAATGTCCTCACCATAGTCTTCCGTACTAATGTCGATAAGTCTACTGATGCACTTAATCTGAGGGTGAGTTCTGAACTGGGGCTGCTTAAAATAATGTGCTGAACAGTTAGAGATGCATGCGATTTTAGAGTTCTGTGTGGTGCTGCGTATGTGTTGCGCCACCTGACGGAGTACAGCGAGCGATGCTCATCTGGTTTCGTGATGGCGGGAGATTTTAAAGTGTAATCTCTTGCGTAGGTGTGAGCGACTCTCGGCGCACCGGGTGCGGAGACAAAGGTACCGTCGAAACTGCAGCCATATTGTGCACCAAGCACTTCGTAACCCTTTTACACCTGAACCTGGAATTCGAGAACAAGTAATGAACTCCCTGCAGTATTTTATGTCATCCCGCACTATTGGTCAGTGACTAGCAGCAGTCGGTCTCGGGATTTAGCGTCCCATGCGTATATAATTTTAGGTAACGTTATTGGGAACGGCGATCTGTCAATTTTGCGACTGGAGTCAGCACAGCTGTTCCAAGCGCCATCATTGTCAGCCAGATGGTGCATTATCTGAAGATGACCTACTGCTAGAAGATGAAACCGATCAAACTGTATTTTTAATAAATGCGATCGAGACTGCTATTTACTAAGTTTCCCATGCATAGGCTGTCGTTAACACCACAGAAAGAAAGTTGCATTTGGAGTGGTTCCATGAGTGACAAGCAAAGACAGCTGGTGAATGTCGTCGTATTGTGTGTAGCGATGAATTGCAGTTGTGCAGTACCCTGGATAACTATCATATTTTTAATAAATGCGACTTGGTGAAAGGTCCCTTTCTTCCTATGTTTTGGAGAAAACAGCCGTGTTACTCCTGGCGTTATGGTGAGGGCTATGACTTCAAGTGACGACTAGGCTCAGGCAATTCTGACGGCACAATGGTTTGTCATGGGCATACTGCATCCTCATGTGTTACCTCTCATGCGACGGTATTGTTGATGTCATTTTTCAACATACAATACTCGTTACCACATGGCAAGCGCCTCTATGAACTGTCTGAGTGACATGGAGGTAGTTCCATTGCCAGTAAGAGACCCAGATCTGTCCCCAGTATCAGTATCCAGGAAAGCAAGAGCAAGTTACAGCAACTGTAAGCCTGCTTGCTCCAGGAGAGAATAACAACGGCTTTATGACACCCGCCCCAACCAAATCAGTGCAAGTATCGATATCAGAGGAGGTGCAACGTCATAGTGATAAGTGGGCTCACACTGCCAAGTTCTTTCTAACTCTGACTCGATTTTGTAATCACTGAGACAAAATCATATATGCTCTCAGCCAATGAAGTTTCCTTTCATTTTCTCCTTACATTCCTGGTGCTTCACTTATTTCATCATGCAGTCCATAAAGGGTGAGTCAAGAGGAAAGGTACATCCTCTGAGGAGTGATGGTGTTAGTGATTCTGTACAAAAAGCCTCACATGGACATATGCCCTACTCAGAAAGGTGTACGAGATAGAACACATTAAATATCACTTTTGTGGGTTTTTGTGAGTAATACGAAAATCACGTACCTTAGCGATGTGGCAGTAGAAAATTAAACTGCATAAAATTTTCTACAAAAAGGATTCTATTCATTTTATCTCTACGATTAATAGTTCTGCGCGAATAGAGCGCTAGAATACCGAAAATCTCGCGCGACGTGTGTGTTGTGTGGCGTGGACTGGGCGGTTTTTTAGGTTAGATGACCTCGGGCAAGTACAGAAAGAGCAACAGCCTCAAAGGGTGCGGGACAAAGTCAGGACATGTAGGGACCAAGCAGCAATCGGTATTGTAATTGTAAACTGTCGAAGCTGCTTTGGTAAAGTACCAGAACTTCAAGCGCTCATAGAAAGTACCGAAGCTGAAATCGTTATAGGTACGGAAAACTGGCTGAAGCCCCAGACAAATTCTGCCGAAATTTTTACAAAGGCACAGACGGTGTTTAGAAAGGATAGATTGCATGCAACCGTGAAATAGAAGTGGATAGTTCCTGTGAATTATTATGGGTGGAGATCATACTCAACAACCGAGCTAGGTTAATAATTGGCTCCTTTTACCGACCTCCCGACTCAGAAACATTAGTGGCAGAACAACTGAGAGAAAATCTGGAATACATTTCACATAAATTTCCTCAGCATGTTATAGTCTTAGGTGAAGAATTCAATTTACGAGATATAGACTGGGACACTCATGTGTTCAGGTGTTTAAGACGAGTGGTAGGGACAGGGCATGGAGTGACATTATACTGAGTGCACTATCCGAAAATTACCTCGAGCAATTGAATAGAGAACCGACTCGTGGAGATAACATCTTGGACCTACGATGACAAACAGACCCGAACTTTTCGACTCTGTAAGCGCAGAATAGGGAATCAGTGATCATAAGGCCGTTGCAGCATCCCTGAATATGGAAGTAAATAGGAATATAAAAAAAGGGAGGAAGGTTTATCTGTTTAGCAAGAGTAATAGTGTGAGCGTGTGTGTGCTATTCTGTCATTCTGTGCAAAGGATTAATCTGAGATGAACCCTTTACCCTGTGGCTCCTGCAAGATGCAATTTCCACCCCCACACTACCACAGAAGTCAGACAGATGCTCCTAACGTTCTAAAGAGAAATGCCTGAAAAACCTTCACAATAAATATCTTCTGGAATCGTCCGCTGTAAGGAAATGACACAAAAATTCACAAAATTTCTTATGTAACTAGTGGGATACTTGGGTACTGGAGTAGTGCTAGTTAGTGTAAGAAAAACATGAAACTAACGAAAATTATTATTCATTTTGCAAAAATTCTCAGAATTCGCAATGGCACCTTTAGTTATGAACTTAACACGTTATTTCGGGGTTCTTTTCGGAATGTGAAGTTACCTCTTAAGGATAGGATTTGCTAATGAAATTTCTATACAAAGTTTAAAATTGTTATTGACTTGGCAGAATGGCTGAGAGCCGCGCCTACTCAACTTGAATAATTATCCGTTAGAATGTTGCTAGGTACGGTTGAGGCTGTCGCGTGTGAAATGCAGTGAACTGTACTGTTGTGGAGGAAATCTGGGGCTCGCAAGAGCTGTAGCGCACAATACCGTAAGCTGCAATGACTGCTGTCTGCACCGCTCGCTGCTGACAAATAAGATACCGTATTTACTCGAATCTAAGCCGCACTTTTTTCCGGTTTTTGTAATCCAAAAAACCGCCTGCGGCTTAGAATCGAGTGCAAAGCAAGCGGAAGTTCTGAAAAATGTTAGTAGGTGCCACCACAACTAACTTCTGCCGTCGAATATATGTAGCGCTACACAGGCATGCTTTGTTGGCACACAGATAAATACTGGCGCCAAAATTTCTGCGTCAGTAAATAAATTAGAAAAAAAAGGTGGAAGACGAGCTTTTTTCTCCGCCCCGAGTTTCGATCACTGCATTTTCGTACATTATCCAACGAAGTAAATACAAATTCCGTATTGTTCATCTTCGAATGTAGCAGAATTTCAATGTACTACGAAAATCCGACTGGCAAGACTGTTTGGGATGTTTGCCAATATGGCCAACTCTACGTGCTGAATTTTTTACTACCTGTGAGAAGAGGTGGTTGCTAATAGGAACCTGATGAAATGTGAATCACATGCAGTATTCTCTTCACCATAAGAATAATATGAATGTAAACATTATGCCATGTATTCTTTCGTGTTTGCTGCTATCTCATTTAAATCCAATCTGCCTAATAAGCTAAAACTAGAGTGAGACAACAGCAAACGCGGAAGAATATACGTATCGTGTCATGTTTACATTCGTATTTTTCTTATGCCTAATAGTGATACAGTCAGAAATGAAGCACGGCAACTGATTACATTTTTAAATCTAAGATGACTAATTCCTGTGCAGAATTTGACGTACTAGCGAAGCGGCCGCAAAGATTTTCAAACGGAGAAAAATTTTCGCCTAACTCTCGTTCAGAACATGTTCTATCATATGCAGTCTATTATTTGGTTCCTGTTGATCATCATCAAAGAAAGCAGTGTAAGTAACAACAAATAGCAGTCTCTTGCCATTGTTTCGCTAATGAGACGATTCCTCTCTTTTTTTTTTTTTATTGTAAGCGGCGGCAGCGCGCACAAAAGCAAGTCATGCCGCGCGCGGCGACAGGCCGTAAACACGCACTATCAGAATGCGACAAACTATGCATGACACAGTACAGTAATGCATTTTCAGCTTAGAGTGACGTAAACACCTATAACAAAGAAAACGGCACTTATCAGATCAAAGCAAAATAAGCAATCGATTCAAACCAGACGAAGCACGTGAAAAAGGAAGGGTTCCCGTCTAAATACGGGCGGGGCGCCTGACGCATGGCAATGGCTACCTGGTAAAGCTTAACTGTTAAGCTTAAGACTCGAACCAAACTACTGTAGCTGTATCGTCATTCATTCGACCTAAATTGTGTCTCGTATTACAATGGACCAACTTTGTTTCGATTTGGAGGTGCGGCCTAAAACTTTTCTCTCCCCTTGAATTTCGAGTCTCAAATTTGAGGTGCGGCTTAGATTCGGGAAATTTTTTTCCTTTATTTCGTGTCTCATTTTTCAGGTGCGGCTTAGATTCGAGTAAATACGGTAACTGTTGTTCTATCTGGATTGACCTTCGCCAATCAAACTCTCCCTACACCTTGATGAAGTCAAGGACTCCTATTCGCCCCTAGTCTAACTATTGGCGTGGTACACCGGTCAGATAACCAGTCCACCGCGATGCCACTCAAAAATTCGCTTGCGGGCGTTTAACTATAACTCTGTCCGTTAACACCACACAATAAGTGTGGCTGCAAACACAGTGAACAACGCTTAATCGCAAGGACTCAATATAGAGTCGCATTCCGATTCGCTCTCGACAGAGGTGCTCTCCCAGTGAAGTACCGAGGAGAGACTTGCTCCTCGCTCTTTGAGTACACGTGCCAGTGCGCACGCTCTTGTTACGTGTCCTCGCTACAAGAGCGACAACGGAATGGCCTCTCTCCACGCCAGACGTGAAGGGGTATATCTTCTGGTCTCTTCCATTACTCCTTCAGCTCAAGGCGTCAGAAATATCGTCTGCCAATCAGCATTGCTCTTCTAAAACGGCAGAATGACGTTTCGTTTAAGGCGACCAATCCGAAAATCTGTAGCATCGGCGTTTGGCGTTTGCTGTCTCCCTGTGAAAATCTCTGAAATTGCGTGCTATATTTGTAAAGAATGTATAGGCTAGGTGCTCCCACACAATGTAGCGGAATTTGCTTTTAAACCGAACACGGGGCCGTTCCCCCTTTCACTCGGGCACACGCTGTCCGCTCCATGGGCGGACACCGGCCGACGTAGATAGCTCCCTGTGAAAACCTCCGAAGGGACCAGCGTCCTGGTGCGCAGTGTTTGCCTCTCCTGAACTAAAAGCTTTTGTGACCGTCGTGCCTTGAATGTGTGTGTGTCCGCCAGCCTCGAGAGTATTTCAACCACAGTGCGCACTTGAGATTTATTAGTTATTTGCATATCTTTTACATGAATTCATACAACATTGACTTTATCTTACCGAGTTTGGGTTCGAATGAAGCGTCTTTATGTGCAGAATATGATTGTGAGGGCAGAATATGTAAGCAATCAAGGTCAGGAGACCACGATTTCAGACTACCTAACAGATCAAAACGAAAATTTCTGTTGCGACTCTGACAATGTTGAGTGTTTATGGAAAAAGTTCAAGGCAATCGTAAAATGCGTTTTAGACAGGTACATGCCAAGTAAAACTGTGAGGGACAGGAAAAATCCACCGTGGTTCAACGACAAAGTTAGGAAACTACTGCGAAAGCAAAGAGAGCTTCACTGGAAATTTAAACTCAGCCAAAACCTTTCAGACAAACAGAAGCTAAACGATGTCAAAGTTAGCGCAAGGAGGGCTATGCGTGAAGCGTTCAGTGAATTCGAAAGCAAAATTCTATGTACCGACTTGACAGAAAATCCTAGGAAGTTCTGGTCTTACGTTAAATCAGTAAGTGGATCGAAACAGCATATCCAGACAATCTGGGATAATAATGGCATTGAAACAGAAGATGACATGCGTAAAGCTGAAATGCTAAACACCTTTTTCCAAAGCTGTTTCACAGAGGAAGACCGCACTGCAGTTCTTTCTCTAAATTCTGGCACGAACGAAAAAATGGCTGACATCGAAATATATGTCCAAGGAATAGAAAAGCAACTGAAATCACTCAACAGAGGAAAGACCACTGGACATGACGGGATACCAATTCGATTCTACACAGAGTACGCGAAAGAACTTGCCCCCCTTCTAACAGCCGTGTACCGCAAGTGTCTAGAGGAACGGAAGGTTCCAAATGATTGGAAAAGAGCACAGGTAGTTCCAGTTTTCAAGAAGGGTCGTCGAGCAGATGCGCAAAACTATAGGCCTATATCTCTGACATCGATGTGTTGTAGAATTTTAGAACATGTTTTTTGCTAGCGTATCATGTCATTTCTAGAAACCCAGAATCTACTCTGTAGAAATCAACATGGATTCCGGAAACAGCGATCGTGTGAGACCCAACTCGCTTTATTTGTTCATGACACCCAGAAAATATTAGATACAGGTTCCCAGGTAGATGCCATTTTCCTTGACTTCCGGAAGGCGTTCGATACAGTTCCGCACTGTCGCCTGATAAACAAAGTAGGAGCCTACGGAATATCAAACCAGCTGTGTGGCTGGATTGAAGAGTTTTTAGCAAACAGAACACAGCATGTTGTTCTCAATGGAGAGACGTCTACAGATGTTAAAGTAACCTCTGGCGTGCCACAGGGGAGTGTTATAGGACCATTGCTTTTCACAATATATATAAATGACCTAGTAGATAGTGTCGGAAGTCCCATGCGGCTTTTCGCGGATGATGCTGTAGTATACAGAGAAGTTGCAGCATTAGAAAATTGCAGCGAAATGCAGGAAGATCTGCAGCGGATAGGCACTTGGTGCAGTGGGTGGCAACTGACCCTTAACATAGACAAATGTAATGTATTGCGAATAAGTAGATAGAGGTATCCTTTATGGTATGGTTATATTTTATCAGAACAAACACTGGAAGGAGTTACTTCTGTAAAATATCTGGGAGTATGCGTGCGGAACAATTTGAAGTGGAATGATCATATAAAATTAATTGTTGGTAAGGCGGGTGCCAGGCTGAGATTCATTGGGCGAGTCCTTAGAAAATGTAGTCCATCAACAAAGGAGGTGGCTTACAAAACACTCGTTCGACATATACTTGAGAATTGCTCATCAGAGTGGGATCCGTACCAGGTCTGGTTGAGAGAAGAGATAGAGAAGATCCAAAGAAGAGCGGCGCGTTTCGTCACACGGTTATTTGGTAAGCGTGATAGCGTTACGGAGATGTTTAGCAAACTCAAGTGGCAGACTCTGCAAGAGAGGCGCTCTGCATCGTGGTGTAGCTTGCTATCCAGGTTTCGAGAGGGTGCGTTTCTGGATGAGATATTGAATATATTGCTTCCCCCAACTTATACCTCCCAAGGAAATCACGAATGTAAAATTAGAGAGATTCGAGCACGCACGGAGCCTTTCCGGCAGTCGTTCTTCCCACGAACTATACGCGACTGGAACAGGAAAGGGAGGTAATGACAGTGGCACGTAAAGTGCCCTGCGCCACACACCGTTAGGTGGCTTGCGGAGTATAAATGTAGATGTAGAGGTAGATGTAGACGCTCATTTTCCGTAGCTTAAGTATTTTTCGTAGGCCTATATGAGGTAGTTTCCCAATCTGATAGACCACAAATGTCCTGTATCAAAGCCGGCCGAAGTGGCCGTGCGGTTAAAAGCGCTGCAGTCTGGAACCGCAAGACCGCTACGGTCGCAGGTTCGAATCCTGCCTCGGGCATGGATGTTTGTGATGTCCTTAGGTTAGTTAGGGTTAACTAGTTCTAAGTTCTAGGGGACTAATGACCTCAGCAGTTGAGTCCCATAGTGCTCAGAGCCATTTGAACCATTTTTGAACCTGTATCAAAGTCTTCACCTCAGCTTCCTCTGCACTACTGCGGTACGTTATAAACAATAGCAGTGTTTGAATAATATAGAAAATAAATAACAATGCAGTTAAGTGTGGTGTGTCCTTGAAACCATCCGGGATAGGGCATATGTCCATACTACGTTTATTGTCCAGAATCACTAATATGTCATCTCTCAAAGCATGTGCCTCCCTTCCTGACTCACTCTGCATCCGTATTAGATAATAGCTAGATTGGTTACAGTTATTCTTTACAAAACACACTACGACGCAATTTCTTTCGACCAAAAAGTATAACAGAGAAGTAGTAGACAACAATTCGGCCATTGTGTTTATGAAAACGTCAAGGTTACATCACAAGGTGTTAGCCATCCTTTTGATTCTGACAGCATATTGGCATATGAACTTTTATGGAGCATATTTACTGGAATCCGCCGCACACACCACTCGTGAAACACTATTCAGAACGTCGTATTCTATTTAGCTCTTAAAATGAGAGTTCGTGCACCACGACATGTCGTATGAGTTGACCAGTGGAAAACACTATCGGCATTGTCGACTGTACAATGTATTCGGTGGATGTTTCTGGTTCAGTTGAAGTCACAGACGAATTCAGCTTAATGAACAACATGGCAATAACTGCATATCGACATTTACTTGCGGTACAGGCATTTAGGTACAATGTTCAGTAGACGATGGAGTACGTTTCGCTCTTTTGAGAACATTAAAGCAAACGTATAAGATTTAAAGGTTTTTAATTTTTTTAGATAACAACAAACCTTCCCTTCCAAAATTCCAGAAGATATGACATTTATGTCTTGTCATTTGCATCATTACTGTGCAAATCATTCAAATACACGGTCTCTTGGAGCATCTGCTCAAGATAATTCTGATTGGGGGGTTTTGAATGACCATGAATTTAGTAATATTGTCACCCTCTGAAGATTCAGTAACTTAAAAGTAAAATCCCAGTCCACTGTGTGATAAAGTAATGTAGAGGAATTCTCAGCTGCTGTTCTTAGAGAATATTTACAAAGAAAAAAATGGATGGGATTAAAGACAAATATTGGCTGTTACCTGACATATTTCCTTGCCGGTATGACACAAACGCTCTGTATCAAAAGAAACCTATAGAAACGTAAAGAAGTCTACTTGCTATAATCCTACTCTTTTAATAATTTTGCCGGCCGGTGTGGCCGAGCTGTTCTGTCAGTCTGGAACAACGCGACCGCTACGGTCGCAGGCTCGAATCCTGCCTTGGGCATGGATATGTGTGATGTCCTTAGGTTACTTAGGTTTAAGTAGTTCTGAGTTCCAGGGGACTGATGACCTCAGATGTTAAGTCCCATAGTGCTAAGAGCCATTTGAACCATTTTTTAAATATTTTTTTTATTTTCTGTTTTTTATTACATACATAAAACATGTACGCACTCTGAATATTTGATTTCTTCGAATTCTTACATAAGCTGAATTTATCCACACGTTATTATTAAGTATATGGAGAAATATTATAAATATTATAAATTTACGATTCACTAAAACGACGTGCACTTCAAGATCGGATCCCGCTAATAATTATTTATTTTAGGATTGACACACCTTATTTGAAAGTCTTTATTCTCCACATCTACATACGTACGATGAGTGGCAGAGGGTACTCTGTACCACTACTAGTCATTTCCTTTCCTGTTCCTCTCGCAAACAGAGAGAGGGAAAAACGACTATTTGCATGCCTCCGTATGAGCTCTAATTTCTGGTATCTTATCTTCATGGTCCTTATGCGCAATTTATGTTGGTGTGTATCGTTTGACAGTCAGCTTCAAATGCCGGTTCTCTAAATGTTCTCAGCAGTGTTTTTCGAAAGCCGCGCGGGCTAGCCGTACTGTCTGAGGCTGCTCCTCCCGTCGGAGGTTCGAGTCCTGCCTCGGGTATGGGTGTGTGCGTTATCCTTAGCGTAAGTTAGATTAAGCAGTGTGTAAGCCTAGGGACCGACAACCTCAGCAGTTTGGTCCCATAGGAACTTACAACAAATTTCCAAAAATTTGTTTCTCGAAAAGAATGTTGCCTTCCCTCCAAGGATTCCAATTTGAGTTTCCGAAGCATTCCCGTAACACTTGTGTGCCGTTAAAATCTACCGGTAACATATCTAGTAGCCAACCTCTGAATTGCTTCGATGTCTTTCTTCAATCAGACCTGGTACAGATTCCAAACACTCTAGAAGTACTCAAGACTAGGTCGCACCAGCGTCCTATATGCGGTCTCCTTTACAAATGAACCACTCTCTTCTAAAATTCTCCCAGTAAACCGAAGTCGACCATTTGCCTACCTTATCACAGCCCTCACTTGCTCGTTCGATTTCATATCGCTTTGCAACGCTACGCCCAGATATTTAAACGACTTGACTATGTCATGCAGGGCAGTAGTAATACTGCCTCCGAACATTACAGGTTTGTTCTTCCTACTCATCCGCATTAACTTACATGTTTCCACATTTAGAGCTAGATGCCATTTATCACACCAACTGGAAATTTTGTGTAAGTCGTCTTGTATGTTTCTACGGTCACTCAACTTCGACATCTTACCGAACAGCACAGCATCATCAGAAAACAACGACAGATTGCTGCCTACGCTGCCCGACAAATCATTTACGTATATACAGAATAACAGCGGTCCTATCACACTTCCCTGGGGCACTCCTGACGATACCCATGTCTCTGATGAACGCTCGCCATCGTGGAAACATACTGGGTTCTGTTACTTGAGAAGTCTTCGAGACACATATCTGTGAGCTTATCCCTTATACTCATACCTTCGTTAACAGTCTGTAATGGGGCACCGTGTTAAATGCTTTCTGGAAATCCATAAATAAGGATTCTGCCTGTTGCCCTTTATCCATAGTTCGCAGCATATCGTGTGAGAAAAGGGTAAGCTGAGTTTCACACGTTTCATACGAGCGATGCTTACTAAAATCATGCTGATTCGTGGATATCAGCATCTCAGCCTCAAGAAAGTTTAATATATTCGAACTGAGAACATGGTCAAGGATTCTTCAGCAAACCGAAGTTAGGGAAATTTTTTCTGTAATTTTGTGGGTACGTTCTTTTACCCTTCTTATATGCTGGAGTCACCTGCGCTTCTTTCCAGTCACTTGGACTTCGTGCTGGGCGAGAGACCCACGATAAATGCAAGCTAGGTAAGGGGCCAATGCCGCAGAGTACTCTTTGTCTGGGATTTCATCCGGTCCTGATAATTTATTTGCTTTCGATCTTTCAGTTGTTTCTCCACGCCAGGGATACTTATTACTATGTCGTCCATATGGGAGTCTGTCCAACTGTGTGAACGATTTCTTGAACATGAAATTTAAAACTTCAGTTTTGTTTTGCTATCTGCAACTTCCACACCAGACTGGTCAACAAGGGACTGAATGGAAGCCTCAGCCCGCTCAGCGATATTACGTAAGACCAGAATTTTTCAGGTTCTCTGTCAGATTCTTTGCAAAGGTGTGACGGTGGTAGTTGTTTTGTGATCCACGCATAGCTCTTTTGACAGATGCACGAATCTCTACTAAACATCGCTTGCCGCCATTTCTGTGTTCTCTTTTGAACCATGAGTGCAACAGCCTCTATTTCCTCAGAATCTTCCGAATTTCGTTGTTAAACCATGGTGGATTTTTCCATCCTTTATTCACTTACTAAGCACATAACTCTCCAGACCAGGATTTCCGATATGCTTAAGCTTCGCCCATAATTCCTCTACATCCATCTTACTGGAGGTAAGTGATGTCAGTCCTCTGTATCAGTGAGATGCTAACAATTGCTTGTCTGCTCTATCAAGCATAAACACTTTCCAAGCCTTCTTGAATGATTTACTAACTTCCGTAATCGTAGTTGCTATAATGACATCATGATCGCTAATCCCTGTTTCTATACTGACACTGTCGATAAGGTCCGGCCTATTTGTAACTACAAGTTCGAATGCTATTTTGTCAAAAACTAACATATTGAGCCCGTGGCTGTGTACAAAATATAGATTGACTCTTACACAGAATATTACAGCAACCAGCCACTTTTTATAATGCTATTTATTTACTTAAATAGCGCCGTTACCGGTTTCGAACGATAGGTTCATCTTCAGACGACTAGTTCAGATTTTACATTACATTTTGAGTTTTGTTCCCCATCTGACGGAACTTCCTTGGGGTGCTGATGCCAATGAATAATCCATGCCATTACGTTCCAGTGCAGGTTGTTTATCATCTTGCAACATCGAAAACGGTATAATGCACTTTCTGCGATTATACACTACTGACCATTAAAATTGCTACACCACGAAGATGACGTGCTACAGACGCGAAATGTAACCGACAGGAAGAAGATGCTGTGATATGCAAATGATTAGCTTTTCAGAGCATTCACAAAAGGTTGGCGCCGGTAGCGACACCTACAACGTGCTGACATGAGGAAAGTTTCCAACCGATTTCTTATGCACAAACAGAAGTTTATCGGCGTTGCCTGGTGAAACGTTGTTGTGATGCCTCGTGTAAGGAGGACAAACGCGTACCATAATATTTCCGACTTTGATAAAGGTCGGATTGTAGCCTATCGCGATTGTGGTTTATCGTATGGCGACACTGCTGCTCGCGTTGGTCGAGATCCAATGACTGTTACCAGAATATGGAATCGGTGGGTTCAGGAGGGTAATACGGAACGCCGTGCTGGGTCCCAACGGCCTCGTACTACTAGCAGTCGAGATGACAGGCATCTTATCCGCATGGCTGTAACGGATCGTGCAGCCACGTCTCGATCCCTGAGTCAACAGATGAAGACGTTTGCTAGACAACAACCATCCGCACGAGCAGTTCGACGACGTTTGCAGCAGCATGGACTATCAGCTCGGAGACCATGGCTGCGGTTACCTTTGACGCCGCATCACACACAGGGTCGCCTGCGATGGTGTTCTCAATGACGAACCTGGGTGCACGAATGGCGAAACGTCATTTTTTCGGATGAATCCAGGTTCTGTTTACAGCATCATGATGGTCGCATCCGTGTTTGGCGACATCGCGGTGAACGCACATTGGAAGCGTGTATTCGTCATCGCCATACTGGCCTATCACCCGGCGTGATGGTATGGGATGCCATTGGTTACACGTCTCGGTTACCTCTTGTTCGCATTGACGGCACTTTGAACAGTGGACGTTACATTTCAGATATGTTACAACCCGTGGCTCTACCCTTCATTCGATCCCTGCGAAACCCTACATTTCAGCAGGATAATGCACGACCTCATATTGCAGGTCCTGTACGGGCCTTTCTGGATACAGAAAATGTTCGACTGCTGCCCTGGCCAGCACATTCTCCAGATCTCTCAACAACTGGAAACGTCTGGTCAATGGTGGCCGAGTAACTGGCTCGTCACAATACGCTAGTCACTACTCTTGATGAACTGCGGTATCGTGTTGAAGCTGAATGGGCAGCTGTACCCGTACACGCTATCCAAGCGCTGTTTGAATCAATGCCCAGACGTATCAAGGCCGTTATTACGGCCAGAGGTGGTTGTTCTGGGTACTGATTTCTCAGGATCTATGCATCCAAATTGCGTGAAAATGTAATCACATGCCAGTTCTAGTATAATATATTTGTCCAATGAATACCCGTTTATCATCTGCATTTCTTCTTGGTGTAGCAATTTTAATGGCCAGTAGTGTATGTACTAGTCTTTCCTTTGGTCCAACAGCCTGTCTTAATAGCGTGTTTTGTTCGGGAGCATTGCGTTCAAGATATATATTAACGTTCATGATATGCATTTCACAATATGAGAAAACGTAATACTTTTCTTCAGTGTCAATGATTCACAACTGTAATCAGTGAACTCATTGATATATCTGGGTACAACCGTTTGTAGGAATATGAAATGGGATGATGACAAAGTCTCAACTGATGGTAAAATAGGTGGCAGATTCAAATTTAGTTTCTCTGTCAGGATACTGGGAAAATCAATCTAAAAAGGTGATTATTTACGAAACACTTGTGAGAGCCATTCTTGAATACTGATCAAGTGTGTCGGATCCATACTACAGAGGACTATCAGAGAATATTGAACCTAAGGAAAGGGGGCAGCAAGTATGGTCACTGGTTCGTTTGCGCACCATGGGTATGATTAAAAACCTAAACTGACAGACGCCTGACATCCGACGCCCATTGCCCAAGAAAGGCAACTTCAAGTTTGAGAAGCCTTTATTAAACGAGGAATCAAGTAATGTACTGCAACCTATAATTGCGTAGACTTTCGCGGCCAGAGTCAGTCGACATAAAAGTTTTCTGGGTATGGTATTGCATCATAATGTATAAAACTACTGCTGCTAGAGGAAAGCCAACGTTTCGGCCACGGTTGCAGAAATGATTAGCACTTCAGCACAGTCGTATTAAGTAGGTAGGAGTAACGCCACCTACATTCTGTACATAAAGAAAGATTCAGAAATCGCATTTGAATGTTTGCTGTTTGTAGCGCCCGAGACGACAGACACATTCTTTGTTCGACCTTGCAGAATCGTATAACTATGTCAGATCTTTTGAGTCAGGAAACGGACCTGAATGCAGAAGGCGTGTATCCAAACGGACAGTGCGAAACACCACTGACTGTCAGTACGGTTCCCATTGTTACAGCTTTCCTTGACGCCGCACTAGAGAGAGGCTTGCAGACAGAGGTACACCCAACGCCAACACAAAGATAAAGGAGTGGCAAAAGGCAAAGGAGTGGCAAAGGTTATCTTCTCAGAGGGCCCTGCATCTGCGTATAACATCACGATGTACGCGTCCGTCTGTGGGGGGTTCCGTAGCGAAACGATTTTGCCAGGTTGCATTCACCATCGTCACACGTGCCCAGTACCTAGTGCGATGGTTTGCGTTGGGTACACAACACCATCACCCCAGGTTCTCACATCCGATAATATCGACGCCAGTCGTTACTGAGACGCCCCGCTAAACCCGCAGGACAAGACAGGTAGTTTAAGTTGTGGAAAGGGGCCAAAATAAGCGGCTGTCAGTTACACTCGAACATACAAACTTTTACATCATCAAACATTACAAGAGCCAAGAAAATTAAAAAAAAAACACACGCACACACAGCTTTAGTTTTGGAACTTAAATAGCGGCTGAATGCGCCGTACAATCTCATGCCTTAAGGGCAAGACAACTTTAATTAGTAACGGCTTAAAGCCAATAACTTAAAGCTCAACCAAAATCAGAAATTTAATAGGCAAAGCCTTACCTTAAAACAGTTCCTTATTTAGGTTGAAAGACCATAGAATCTGACACTTTAAGAGAAAACAACTTAAATTCAAAATCGGCTGAAGGCCCGACATTTAAGATTCAATAACATTAATTTTAAAAATGCCAAAGGCTTTACGTAAAACAGTTCTTAAATTAGGCTGAAGGCCCAAACCATCTGACGCCTTAAGGGCAAAACAACCTTAATCTAAAAATCGGCTAGAAGCCATTCAATTACAAACAACAAGAACAAACAAGAAAAGGCAGTACACCCAAGGGCGCTCAGAAGTTCCAAGGGTCGGCCTGGAATTCAAACACCAACGCTCGCTTAGGTGAGGCTGGCAGTCGGCCCAACCATTGCTGATCCGACAACGCAACCGACAGACAGTCGACGGACCCACCGACAAGATAACCTCCGTTTCACCCGACCAGCACACAACAGGGAGTCCAATGGAACAACGTAGAAGGTATTGGCGCCACAACCAATTATACATAGAGCTGTCAAACTACACACCGTGCTGGTCAGCGACAACACAATGAGGAAAATACATTGCCTGAATTTATGTCAACGGTCATGGCAGGTAACCGGAACGTTAACGGCCACAAGGCAGAAGATTCCGCTGATGCACTTCAATTCAAATAACCAAGTGCAGTTAAATTCCACCGGAGGGTGGCTAAAATTTGCCAACTTGAAAACACACGTTATTACTCGCGGGAATATCCCATCAGGCGACAACGAACTCCAAACGACACAATGTGAACAGTTGTGACTTGCTGGTAGATTAAATCAAAACTCAACTTTCATGTCCAGGATCAGTGAGCCACGAACCTCGTAGCAATGGGAACAGCAGCACACACTGCGACAACACATAGAGACTACCAGTGGCCCAGCCAAACTACGCGCCGCGGAGATTTCCTCGCTGCTCCACGCCAACCGATCAACTGCCCAGGCCCGGAAACGGTGAAAGGACCAAGTATACGTCGGCCGATGAGACGACCAACCGAACGACGAACCAACGGTCGTCTCGCTCCAATTACCCTCCGTCGGACAGTTCATGTGTGTCGCCAGCGGTCGGCGAGCACTGGCTGTCGGCGCCTCACCGGCGCTCCGTCCCTGACTTCACTGCTGCTGCGTCCCGACTGCACTGCTAGTCCCTCTCCAGCTGAATGGTAGACACACGACGACCCGGAAATACTATCGGTCGGTCCACAGATGATACGACAGTGCACTTATTGATACGCACTGCTGCTGCTGCTCATAGGAAAGTAAGGCAGGAAGTTAGTGACGCCAGTAAAAGGAATAAGAAAACGAGGCGGCAATACCGTGATAGAAGAGGACAAACAATAAATGGGATAAACGCGAGCTGTGAACGGCTCAGTTACATTACTTATGTGTTAAGGGCAATGGTTTTGTGTTCCGGCTTCAAGTACTCCTTACCTATCAAAGAGATAACGTAAGACCGCATGTTGCCATTGGTGTGCTCACGTTCCTCGATAGAGAGTATGTTCGACTATTACCATGGCTAGTACCGACTACATATCTCTCACTCCGTTAGACCGTCAGCGAGAGCGCACGGCTAGTTAATGCTACTAATAAGGTGAGTACACTGTACGCTTGTTACATATTTTTACGAGCTTCAAACAGGAGCGACTTATTTTCGGTTGTCTGTGTAGTTACAAGTTTATTTTTGTAATTTCTTGTGTGTTTGAGTGCTTACTAGGCAACAGCCTTATATTTCAATAAGTGTAGTGTATAGTACCGCCGTTGCTATCGACCGTTGTATCGACCCTCATATCGTATAGGCTTTTGTTTGTTTGGTTAGAACAGCTCAGTGTCAGTAAGACCGTCAGTGAGAGAGCACTTCGATTTCCCACTGCTAATAAGGCAAGTACACTGTTCGTTTGTTGCATATTTTTATGATGTTAAAACAGGAGCGACTGCAGTAATGGATAGGAACTGTGCTTGTTGTGTACAGATGCGAGATGAGTTGGCGACCCTTCGCTCACAGCTCCAGGCTGCGTTGGCTTCCTTCACACAGCTTGAGGCTGCTGCCAAGGACCGCACCTTCTGACTTCCAGCTGTTTGACCCAATGAAAGATGCACTCTGCAGGAAGCAGTACGTGGATGATGAGGAGGTTATTAATGCAGCAAGATGTTGGTTCCGGCGTCGACCAGTAGAGTGATACCATGTGTGCATACAGAAACTCCCTGTAAGGTGATGTAAGGCCGTTGCGTTGAATGAAGATATGTTGAAAAAAAGGGTTTTGTAGTCAAAAGAGTGGAGAATAAAATGGTGTATTGGAATCCTAAATAAATCAAACCTGCTTTCAGAAAAAAATATGTTGTACTACTTATTGAACACCCATCGTACAATGGTGTGCAAAACTTTCTCATGATGTATCACAACCAAGTAACACAGCTCTATGAAACTTCGACCATGCATAAGAATAACTGCTGGTGTTCAAATGGCTCAGATGGCTCTAAGGACTATGGGACTTAACATCTGAGCTCATCAGTCCCCTAGACTTATAGCTACTTAAACCTAACTAACCGAAGGACACCACACACTTCCATGCTCGAGGCAGGCTTCGAACCTGCGACCGTAACAGCCGCGTGGTTCCGGACTGAAGCGCTTACAACCGCTCGGCCACAGCGGCCGGCTTTTAAAAGAAACGCCGTCGGTAGTGCTGCAGTATGGATAGGAAGAACTGGTGCAGTATAGTACGGAAAGTAACTGAAAGGAATACGTAATGACACGATCAAAAATGACATTTTCATTCAAAGACGATAATTGTACGGAAGTCAACGCGATTTATGATGATCTTTTGGGCATTAAAAAGCGGGAAACGATTCTTTAATAGAGTGTTTGATCACCATGGGCAGCAATAGATGTTCTACGACGTGCTCACAAACACCAACGCTGTTGACAACTGCTGGATGGGCGTTGGTGGATGTGGACGTGCCTCAATAAATTTTCCAACACTTCCTATACGTGCTCGATTTGATTGAAGTTGGGTACTACTTCAGCAGATAACCGCTCCATTGAGCAACAAACAAGAAGTGGTCCACGCCAAACAGTGGGTGTAATTGTAATCACATTTAACAGGAGTGGCCGTGCGGTTTTAGGCACTACAGTCTGGAGCCGAGCGACCGCTCCGGTCGCAGGTTCGAATCCTGCCCCGGGCATGGATGTGTGTGATGTTCTTAGGTTAGTCAGGTTTAATTAGTTCTAAGTTCTAGGCGACTGATGACCTCAGAAGTTAGCATAGTGCTCAGAGCCATTTGAACCATTTTTGAACAGGACTGAAGGCAGCAGTCTCACGCTCCACACTGGCACAGCAACTGAGTGGGGGTGATCTCTTTGCCCGATGACCGGTATGTTGTGTTCCGTTGACATCCGCACATCGGCAGCACCGTTTGCGATGGTGCTAAGAGCGTAGCGATTGGAAAAACTAGGAACGGGATGGCATGCTCTGCACAGATGAAAACATATTCTGAGTAGTAATTCTGGACGCACCGTCATATGGCAAAACGTGGGAACATTGTCAAACATGACCCTTTTGATGGTCCAAGTGTTATACTGTGGGAAGGTATATGCATGGACGTATTGACTTACAAATCTCTGATACAGTACACTCACTGGTCAACGTTATTGTGATACTGTACTACTTCCTCATGTGCGTCTTTTCAGGGGTGCGTACGGCCTTGACTTCATTTCTGTGGATGAAAATGTGTGACCGCATCGAACAACTCAGGTTTTGAAGCTGTTGGAACGAGAGTATATTCGGTGTGTGGACTTGGCCAAGCGAGAGGCGGCTTGAACCAGCGAGGAAGACATCCCCTTGTTTTCTAATGAGACAACACTCAATGGCAGCCGATTGGAGGCGCCGAATGGCGCCGTCTGGCGGCTACTTTGGAGGAGGAATGAACGAGACATTCTTTGCCCACTTTCGTTACAGATGAAAATAAATCACCAACTCTGATGCAATTCCAAGGGAATCCTGTGACCCAGTATGTCATTAACAATGAACAGCTGGCACTAAAACGTACCAAAGGATTTTATTTCTACACTTCACTACAGTAAATAACGTACCATTTTTCCGTTCCGATCCCTGAACAAACTGAGTGAGTGAATCTCCTTTCTATAAATATATTTGAATTCATCAGTGATGCTGACTCTGATGAATAGTTGGCAAGGTTCTGCAAGTCGTCAGTGTGTTAACGGCTTCATAGTTATGAAAGGGTTTTATCGGGTCAGTTCTACTCTGCAGCAAAAATGCAGCATTGTTCTATTAGAAAAAACGAATGTGATGCCCATTTATTTGTGGCTAACACGCTTACGAAAACATGATAGTTATTACTTTATGAACCGCTTGACACCACTCATTAACGTTAAAACAGATTATGAATATACATAATATGTCTTTAACACTTCAAAAGATAATTATGATGAAGAATCTCAAAACTTCACTTTGAATGGGGTTGGAAAAAAATGTGGTTCATTGTTTAATGCAAATTACTTTCATATTTCTCAGTCGAAGAACAGGGAGAAAATCCTTTGATATGTTTCCATTCGAGTCATTAGTTATTAAAAATACGGTGGCTTGCAGGATTCCGCCAAAATTGCAACTGAATTGGCGATGTACTTTTTCCTCAGTTGTTAACCATTTCTCATATGAAGAAGCATCATCATATTTTTCTTGTTCATAGGTTTAATTTCACTTCTTTTGCCAAAACATAGCATAAATTGCACAAAGTCTCCTCGCAATAGCTATTGCGATAGAAATATTGAAACACAGTGTTTTATTAAATAAGTAATAGACGATCAGAGAGGCCAATACCTTTCGTAAAATCCCATTGTGTCGGTTTGCAGTCACAACAGAGAAGAAATTTAACGTTTATTTTCATATTAGCAAATTTTCTTTTCACTAACTATCGCTGACTTTTAAAACTTGCAGTACTGGATTGGAAAAAATTAAATAAGGTCTGTACCTTCGGCTATATCGACGTAGATAAGAAAGTTCCATATGTTAACCATTTCTCATTTACCAAAATCTCCTATTGATACCTCAAACAATTTAGAAGACGTAAGGTATGTTACGAATATTTCATTGTCGTGCGCGTGTAAATGGAAGTGAACGTGCTACACAAAACACATTTTGTCGAGATGGGAGACAGATAGAGACCTTCTACTAAGTCTAAAGGAAAACTGAATATGTTAGCTAAATTTCGTACACACCAACATATACTGTAATATGCATCAAACACAGAATCATAGCGACCCATATTTCTCATTGCAAACTTTTCGAATTTCTCGCAAAGTCTTATACAAATTGTAAAATCGTAATAAGTATGACCGTTAGTGAGATGATGGACACTTCATCATGAAGCTGACATATAAAGCTACACGTAAGGCAAAAATCAAAATTTTTTAAAAATATTTTCTGTAGAATCATGTAGGAAAAACTGTAGATCACAAATGACGTACTACTCGTAATGGTACCGCTACACCTTGATTATTAGGCTAAGGAGCGTTCTATAGTGCACCCGTAGGTGCGCTGAACATCGTGGTGAGTCTCATCGCAGACTGATTTCTTTCTGTTCTTCCACTTAGACGCTATGACAGGTAGGTTAGATGTCACGCCCACCACAGAAATGAAATTTCGCACCACTGCGAGAAACTCACAGTGGAAAGAATCTCTACAAGAGAATTACCAATGTGTGGTCCAAGACTGATAAGAGAACATGAACACAAATCCTATAAGATTCTTATCAATAATTCCGAGACAGCCAATTGTGTGGTTTTGCCGATGGTCGTGAGGAGCAAGTTACTGTTAAAAGAGGGCAGAAAGGGTGGAGCGATGAAAGAGGAACTTGGGTGTAAGATGAGGGTGGCAGTGGGATGGTGTTTTGTAGGCGGTGTGAGAAGGAGGCCGGCAGGAGCGCGGTGCCGAATGAGTATAAGCTAGGATGATGGACAGCCGTCCGACCGACGAAACGGTAAGACGCTAATCAGTGTTGTCTGTGTTAGGACGAGAGCGGAGCCGTCGAAAATACGGAGGCATTCTGCGTGAGTAGGGCGAGTGTGGCAGTGAAGAAAATGATAGGAGCCTTGAGTAGAAACAGCGTTGCAGAAATGAACACCATCACTTAAATACGTTTCATAAGTGTGGCAAGAATTCATTAACTGTATTTCCGAAATTGTACTGGGAATTCATTTTGTTGAAATGAGATAAATGTTATTTTGTAATTATATTTCTGTTTACGTCTTTACATCTAAGTAATTAGTTAGATGTGATGATTATCAACAGTTAAATACGCTGAGTAATTGGTAACTGTGACTCAACGACACAGTAGCTATAAGCAACTTCGATTAGCTTCAAAAACAGCCGTTACTATTGCAAAGTGTCTATCAGTACCATTTTGGAATTTAGTAGTTGGTGGTTTTCACTTATGACCTGCACTGCAGAAGAAACCGCTGGACACATTGCAGAGTTATTATTTCTACAATTTACAGTGCATTAATAAAAATGTTACCTTCTTGTGTAAATAGTTTTCTACACTGCCCTAAAATCATATTATAGTAATTAACTTATTAAAAAAAGGAAGTATAACGAAATGGAAGGAATGTAGAAAAGGGGGAAAGACAGAAGAAAAGAGGGAGTGAGACTGAGAAGCGCAGTTTTCTATCTAACTTCATGAAAACGTTAAAATAATGAAAACATTAGCAGTAATTGTGAAGAAACGTTAGAAAATTAGTAAGACAATGCTAGGAGTTTCTGATACCTTATTTCAACAAGAAATTATACAAAGGGCGTTCAAAAAGTTTTGCACAGTCGTCTCTATTTTTTTTATTTTTTGCAGGAGGAGAATGAAATTTTTGGTGAAAATACTTGGAAAATTTAGCTATTCATTGAGCTTATTCAATGTAGCCTCCAGCAGCTGTGCCGCATCTGGCCCAACATACCTCCCATGATGTAAATGTACCTTGGTAAAATTCTGGGGATTGACTTTTACACATCGCTTGACACAGGAAATAAGGTCTTTTTTACTATCAAATGTTTTACCATGCAGGTGGACCTTCAGACAACCAAAGAGATAAAAATCAGATGGACCCAAGTCCGGACTGTAGGGAGGATGAGGAACAATTTTCCAACTCATTTTTCTGATTTTCTCCTGCCTCATAAGGGCTGTATGGGGTTTGGCATTGTCATGGTGTAGTCTGTCGAGATGGCCCTGAAGCTGTGGTCTGTGGGTCTTGATCGCACGTCACACAGCTTGTCCAATGACAAACAGTAACGATCCCGGTTAACTGTGGAGCCAGGTTCTAAAAAATCAATGAAAATGCCACCACACTGATCCCAGAAGAAGGAGACCATCACCTTTCGGCCTGCTGTTCGTGAAAGTCTTGGTTTCTTCTTCCGAGGGGAACCCGGATGACGACACTCCATGGATTGGGTTTTGCTCTCAGGTTCGGACAAAAACAACCATATTTCATCCTGGGTAATGACACCGTCAAAACACTGTTTCCACTCTCCAGTAAAGGTCTTCATGAGATCCTCGCACACATTCTTCCTCGTCGTTTTCATTTCTCTTGTCAATAATCTATGCACCCAACTTGCACAGATTTTTCTGTACCATAGTGACTGTACCAGTGATACTACACTACCCAATGACAAATGAGTCATTTCAGCAAGCTGTCGTGTCGTCACACATTTGTCGTGTTGGATGATTTGATCAATGGTCTCCTTATTCCCCTCACTCACTGCCGTCGATAGTCTACCGCTTCGTGGATTGTCGAGTAGCGAGAAATCACCTTCTCGAAACCTCTGCAACCACCGCTGGATACTGCTACGATCCACTGTGTCCTCCCCATGAACAGGGAGCAAGTTCCTGTGAATCGATGTAGCAGAGTCATCGCTGGTCTTGAAAAAGAACCCCATCACCGACCGTTGTCGCAACCTGACACCTACTTCACGGTCCATTATGGCCCACCTGTAAATAAAAGAAAATACTTTTCTACACCAACTTATAGCTAAATGTTCCAAGTATGTTCACAAAAAATTTCATTCTTCTCCTGCAAAAAATAAATAAAAATTAGAGACGACTGTGCAATACTTTTTGAACGCCCTTTGTAGAACCACCCGATGCTCTGCTTAGCACCACAGCAGAAATTTCTTTCTATCTACCCGTTTTACAGTCATGTCGCCAAACAGAAACATATAATACGATCATTTGGCAGTGAGCAATATAAAGTGGACTTTGGTCGAAGAGGAGGTCGAGGTGGTGTAATGATTAAGTCACTGGACTATGCAGATAATTGCACCTTCTCACTGTTCAATAAAACATAAACCAGCATTTCGCACGAACCGATCTTCATTCCCATTGTGGCATCTTATAATGTTCTTTCCATACCACTTTTGGATACTTGCTCTCATTTTCTGATGCATAAGGCATTTTATGATTCTGCCATCCAAACCTTCTGGAGTGATTTGTACTACACCAGTTCTTATCAGTGTAACAAACAGACCATCCAGTGTTTGTTACGTATCTTATTTCCTGCAAGAACTCGTCACTTTTTCCTGCTACTCGGTTATTTCTTATCAGCCCAAATTTCTTCGTTGAACGTTTTGCATCCAAACCCCAATTTCTGAAAACAAGCCAAGGGGCTGTTACACTTGCATCAGAAAAGTTTTCGGTGTTTAACTTTTCCAATACGGCAGCTTCTGTTGGGGACTGCTTTTCCACATACAAGTCATGAATTTTGCCCCCTATGCTTCCGTGTGTAAACTAGGCCAATGGAAACTTCTTTCACCTGACAGCACTCCTTTTTCGTAATACAAGACATGAAGTTTCTCAATATTCTCTCGAAGTTTGCTTGACTATACTTTCACTAATACCGACACATTCAGACGTTCTCTTCCCTGGCTGTGATACGGAACTGCTAGCATCCTGTTCTGTTTCTTCTAACCATGTTGGTTTTTCTCGGCTTATCGCTTCAGTCGCAGCCTCCGAAGACAGCGGTCTATTTCCTGGCCTATCTTCGTCAAATTATGGCTTTTATTCCGTTTATTACGACTTCAACGCGACATGAAGTTCTAATATTCGTTCCTTTCTCTGCAGTGAGTCTGTCTGCCAGGACTATTTAAGAATCCCTACAAGCATGTCTACCATTCACAGTAGAGACGTATAGGAAATGTTACGAGTACTTTGTTTACAGGACGTTCAAAAATACTATCTATGTGGAAGGTATTCATCTGATATATTACTAGAGTTTTTTCAGATGTTATAGCGGTTTTACATTTTTTGTTTCCAGCAGTACGTATCCTCCAACTGCTACTTGTGTCATATATGATACATTAATTCATATAACGTTCATTTTCAAAATGCGCTGCGTTTCGTACGCACGCCACCTGTACCTCTTTCGACACACTCTCCGGAATGTTCTTTTCTCCCTGAATAATCGCTATGTGTCAGGAGTAACAACTAAGGACTGGTTTCCAAGCAGACAAGAATGGAAACGAACTAAAGAATTACAGAGCAATTGCTTAGGGAACCTCATCACAGCGATAGCGTATTCAGAACACGGAAACGTGTAATAAGAATGAGATCGAGTGTTAATTCTAGAACATATTGGAGAGACCTTAACGACAACCTTGGTATTTGGACAACTATTTCACACTACATAAGTTTATTAATTCCCTCAGTCGTTACAATATTTTTCTTTTCTCAAAAAGAAGGGGAAAGCACGAATATAGCCATAGGACCAGAAGCAATGTCGTCAAAGGCTTCAATTGGTAAACATTAATGCAGGACAGAATCATACACACGTATGCTCATTTATCATACAACCTACCGGAGCACAGCAAGTGTCATAAGTAATTTGGTGGAATTTAAGGCTAGTTCAAGATCTTCCTGTTGAGCAGTTACTTTAGCTACAATGAAGACTAACTTTACAGTTTCTTTTATAGTTAACATTAGGAATGTAATAGAAGAATCTTTCGTAACATCAAGTCATTTCCTTGTACTGCACTTCGACTAAAGTGATGTAATTTAATATAATATATTGTTAACTTTGTTTCATTTCTTCCTACAACAGACTAAAATAATCTTTATAGTTCCGTAACTCTACTAACTAAAACGAAGTGATAAAGTGAAAATTAGTTTTGATTTTTCGAAATCCGATTTTTTTAGAAGTGTCATACTGATGCGACTAGTTTCTGCGAATTAATTCATGCACTTATGAGTAACGGACTGTCGATACCATTTATTTCGATACTTCAGCATGATAGGAGGTAATGATGGATTGCACATTGGTTTGATTAGAAACGTTACCTATGTGATTACTCCAATTCTTGCAGACAACTTAAATATTTCTCTTTGGCTCTTGTTATATATTCCACTGAGTGGAAACAAAGATTACTTACAAGAGGACAGCGCCAATTAGAAAAAGTCCATTTCATAATGATTGACACCTGATTTCGATCTCTTACTCTGGTTACATCGTCTGATGAACATCGATGTGTTGTACCTTGCTGGAATTGTGGAAATATCTAGTTTTATGTCATGCATAACATTACATTTTAGTTGAAAAGGGGGCGACATACGCGGTAAAACTTAAGAGGAAGAGTTCTTTTTCTAGCATTTCTTGGTGCCTGTAAACTTTGAGGAGTCATAGAAATCAGACTGTAATAGGAGAAAAATTTCCTTTGTCCAGTTAAAAATACAACCATTCTCTACTAACAGACGAATGTTCGTTGCTTTCAGATTAGTCGTTTCGTCCTAATAATGGCGGATATAGATTGCGGCAGTTTGCCTAGCGGTAACATGTATTAACAAGAAGTAAGGTGTAAATGTAAGGTCTGTTGTTGCCTTTTACAGCTGTTACGTTTTTATGCACATTGATCTACATAAATCGCTAATATCACTTGTTTTATTTATTTGCTCTTGCATCTATATGCGCCGCGTGATCGCGTATGCTTTGTTGCCGGACCTCTGAACAGTATTTCCGCTTCATTATTCATTACAGCAGTGTTTACTTCGTAGCTTGCCGTCAGATAGGAAACAATCGTGTAGTCCGTCGTTGTTTAGTACTCATATTATACAGTCTCCTTCTTGTAGTAGTGTGAAACCTTCCATCATTTACGGAGTCGTCAAAAGCCATGTGATCAGTGGCTTTCAGTGCTCCTGCTTACTTTGAGGCCGAAGCAGAACAGGATGCTAGCAGTTCCATATCACAGCCAGGGAAGAGAACGTCTGAATGTGTCGGTATTAGTGAAAGTATAGTCAAGCGAACTTCGAGAGAATATTGAGAAACTTCATGTCTTGTATTACGAAAAAGGAGTGCTGTCAGGTGAAAGAAGTTTCCATTGGCCTAGTTTACACGCGGAAGCATAGGGGGCAAAATTCATGACTTGTATGTGGAAAAGCAGTCCCCAACAGAAGCTGCCGTATTGGAAAAGTTAAACACCGAAAACTTTTCTGATGCAAGTGTAACAGCCTCTTGGCTTGTTTTCAGAAATTGGGGTTTGGATGCAAAACGTTCAACGAAGAAATTTGGGCTGATAAGAAATAACCGAGTAGCAGGAAAAAGTGACGAGTTCTTGCAGGAAATAAGATACGTAACAAACACTGGATGGTCTGTTTGTTACACTGATAAGAACTGGTGTAGTACAAATCACTCCAGAAGGTTTGGATGGCAGAATCCTAAAATGCCTTATGCATCAGAAAGTGAGAGCAAGTATCCAAAAGTGGTATGGAAAGAACATTATAAGATGCCACAATGGGAATGAAGATCGGTTCGTGCGAAATGCTGGTTTATGTTTTATTGAACAGTGAGAAGGTGCAATTATCTTCCTGAGATGTATGCCAGATACTACAAAGAATGGTTTAGGAAAGTTTTAGAAAAATTATCGAACGAGTCAGTCTCGATATCACACGATGATAAACCCAGATATTACGAAATCCATCTATGAAATGCAGGAAGGCTTCGATTATCCAATGAATAGCGAACAATCTTTCTAATGCCACATCATATGAGGAATTTACTAAAGCAGGCTACCTGGAACACGCGCGGGTGCTCGTCAGGCCACAAGAATACCTTTTTGAAGTGCACTGCGCTTAGGGGGCAAGGAAATTAAACTTCCGCGGTTTCCTGTGGCTCCTGCTAATTCATTCGCATAGAACTTATTTGAGGGCTTGTCAAGAACACGGTAGCTAAGGAGAACAAAAATTTTTGGATACATGATACTTTGCTGTTGTATTGCTTCTAGCCACGCTTTGACGGCCTTAAGCGGTAATTTTAATTAAAAATAAATTTTAATTAGTTCAGTTAAAATATTTAAGTATTATTTGTAAAAAAGTAATTCGATATAATCTTAAGAGAGTAAAGGAGTAAAAATACTCTAGAATTCGTCTGTTTGCATTAATCTGTAAGTAATGTAGACAATAGTGTCTCGCACTCACTTTGTTCAGATCATCCTGTTTATTCATTTTGATTTCATAATCTTGTTTCCTCATTTAGTGTTCATTTTGATTCATAGTCAGCGCGTGGGAGCGGCACGTATCTTGAGTTGTGAAAAAGCATCGACAAGCTTTAATTTCTGAAAAATACTCTACCTATGTTACGAAGACGTAATATGAGGAAAAGTTAAATAAGAAAGAGTTTCAGTTTTACTTAAAGTGTAATTCAAGACTAGTTCTATGAAAAATTAATTTAATTAACCTTGAATGATTCATTGTGAAACTGTATTGTGAAAGCATAGCTGTTAAAGCGCTTCGTAGTGCAGCGCAGCGATAGTCCATTGTTCAATAATCAGCCAATATTAACTACCAGCCTAGCATCTCTAGTCGCTGTAGAAAGCAAGCACTGAAATCATTTCTGCAACGAAAACGTAATTTTAAAATATAACCAAAATACATTTCAGTTTTCTAGGCTCAAGACTACAAAACCAGATAATGAAAGACATTTTTCATCTGTCATTAATTTCTATCAGAGAAATAAATCAACGATAAAAGTAAACTCTATTTAACCAGGATCGTGGATAATTTGGTCTTCTTTCACGTCCCTCAGAGTCATCGGTGTGTGCTTCATAATAAAATCTACTGCTAGAACTTAACAAGAAAGAAGCCACATAAGCACATCGAAATTTTAACACGACTATCAATAAAAAATAGCCTGGACAACACCATAATAAATGCACGCTCCACTATGGAAAGTGTCTGGACGAATTCAGTGAGTCATGTTCGCAAACGTCAAACCAGTTACGCAGAAAGAGCCCACTGTCAAGGCACAGCCATTGAACCACTGATGATCCAAGTAGACGACTGACAAAGCGAGACCTCAGACAACAGCGAAAGCGGTTAAGGTATGGCTATTCCATACATCATTCTATCCTGCCAAGTTTATTCAAGCTAAAAGATTTTCCATTTACTGTTGACCGCTATGGTCACAGGTTCGAATCCTGCCTCGGACATGGATGTGTGTGATGTCCTTAGGTTAGTTAGGTTTAATTAGTTCTAAGTTCTAGGCGACTGATGACCTCAGAAGTTAAGTCGCTTAGTGCTTAGAACCATTTGAACCATTTACTGTTGATATGTACAATACATTTCACTGTTCATTTATCGAGAGCTGCTTGTACATCGATCGTTCACCAGAAATTTCCCATGTTATTGCCCTCAACTGGCGACAACAACTGAACGCGACAGTGCTGTTTTGGAATGCTAGTACGAAACTGCTATTCTCTCTGGTGAATAGACGCTTATTGTGCATAACAACAATGGCAACGCGCTGGTATGGCAACTCTGCTCCAATACAGCCTCGCATATATTGCAGCTAATAACGCAACTGCTCTACAAACTCTTAACTGACAAACACGGGGTATATTCATTAGTAACGACATACGATGTGACTAACAAAAGTTCAGACTTTGCACCCGTGCTTTCTCCGCCACAATGGCTACAATGACTAGCCAGCAAATTACGAAAATTCGCCTACAAAGAGAACAAGGCTGTATCTTTAAACTGCGAAAACGAAATGTTTCTCCTAATTACGGTCTGACTTCAGTGACTCCTCAAAGTTGACACTCACCAAACATACTCGAAACAACAGGCTTTTTCATAAATATTACGGCGTATGTCGACTCCATTTTAACTGAAACGTAATATTCACACACGAAATAAAGGTAGACATTATTACGATTCCGGCAAGGTACAACACATCAGTGTTTGTCACTCGAAGTAACCAGAATATGAGCTCAAATCCAGGAGTTAATCATTATGAAACTGGCAGTAGTCGTCGTCATCGATTACCAGTCGCAATTCGCACTCTTAATTCACTGCAAATTCTTCGAAGAACGGCCAGTGAGTTCTCAGTTTTGCATTATTGTAATAAATATTACCAATAAAGAAAAGACAGCCGCCTCATCATCAGGCTGTAATGTGAGACTTACAATGTGAAACAATCAAATATTTTTAACCAATATTTTCTATGCAATCGTTTGAGAACAACTGCATAGCGAAATAAACATGCCAATCCAAAATATGTAGTGTCCAATTTTTATGCTTCAAGTGAAACGTTTTCTGTAAAAGTGCTTCAGAAACATTGCTTTGTTTACAGACAATACGTTCTTTCAGCATCGCCGTAGATGACTCAACTTTCTGCTTTCCTTGAACCAAGCTTAACATATGAAAATGATTCTTTGCGTGGCACGGAGAAGTCTGCCATAAAAAGTCTCCGACGAAGCATTGTGGCAATGTGCCTCAACAATGCATCACAGTGCTATTAACCTTCACAAGAGGAGTGATGTAACACGAGCTAAACACTGGATCATGCGTGTTTTTTCTTATTTTTTCTTTTATTTGTTCCGCATCAGCCAGCCTTCGAGACTTACTGAACCACTCACACACGCACGCACATGACTCGCATACAGTATTTGCATTGGTTGTAAACTTCTTACTTACCTCATGAAGTTCTCGTATCATTGCCACGAGATGCCACTCCAAATTCCAATTAAATATGAAACACACAACATTCATGCCTCCAGACAACTTTCCTGTCGTACACTGTTTACATCACGTAAACTATATGAAAGTGATGATATTCACTTACTTAACGATCTTGTCTGGTTTTTATTTGTGGCCCCAAACAAAACAAAATGCACCAGTCAAGTAGTCTGGCCGTAGATACTTAATGGTACTCGTGCGAAGCCGGGTCGTTAGTTATGGTACATGTACGGCCTGGCCATAAATGAAACTGATAGGAGTGACAGCTCCATTTGGCCGAGCGTTTAGAGAAAATAGCATTTTTTGGCCAGGCTCAGACTAGGCGTTAGTTATGCTGACGCAGTTACTAGGCAGCGGTTGGTGCAGCGGAAAGAAAAATGCGCGGTAATTCGAGGATCGTGGAGTTAAGTCCCTAACCAGAAACGTTTTTTCAGTTTCAGTTTTTAAGTTACGTACACTGCAAATAAACCGAAATAATGTTCAATACATTATATTCATTAATATTATCATAAAAGTCATAAAAAGAAAAAGCAAAAGGAAAATTTGGGTTTGTAAATAAATGCCCAGAAAGGGATAAAATCATGACTTGTTACAAGGGCTTAAGACCATTGACTCTATGGTTGAAAAAAAAAACTGTTTGCCGTCTGGTTCAGTTGTGTGACGTTAATTCAGACTACTGTAACTGCTGCTACTGTTATTCTTGGACATGTTTATTATAACGTTTTTTGTTTCAGAAGCAATTTAGACGTATTTTAAGGTGTTTATAGTTTTTGAATGTAAGCCCGTTTAACAACTCATTTATAAAAGTATTCCAAAAACAATGTTTCTTATTGTATTTGGTATTATTATTCTCAGCTGAAATCATACTTTTTGATTTGATAGCGTTATTTTTTTAAGCTCAATAGTGGCATTATATATTATGACCGCTAAATTTATGTAAAACAGTTCATCTCTTACAATTTTTGATGGTGTCTAACAATATTACTGACCTAATGTTATATAATACTTTTCAACATCCAAACACATAATGAAGAAATCATGAATTGTGACTTTAAAACTTGGCACAAAAGCAATGATTTTGCAAACACTGATTTAACGATGTTCATGCAGTCTTCTTCACTAACATTATCTGCTCCGGCTGTATTGTTCCAGTTAACAACCGCCTGACAGAAAATCTCTTGTCCTCCATGGGAAATATACGACAGGACCTGCTGATTGTCCGCTAATTTCTTGGTTTTGATGGGGATACTGTCTTCTGGATATGCTGAGGTGTTATGGGAGGCTACACTAATATTATTAGGCGGTGCAAGCTCAAATATATGACACTCAGGGCTGCGTATGCAACGTGAAGTCACTACTCACCCTTTCAGACCTGAAGCGTACTTTAATTCCATGTAGTCACAAGACTTATATGTATCTTGTTCAGATCGGGGTAAAGAACGTTTCATGGCTTCCACGGATGGTGTTATCTTACAGTATTGTGCCTACCAGTTACTAAAATTCAATACGTCTCATGATACGTTCATTTTTACACTCGCGACGCTTTTAGAACTCTTTGATGCTTTATATGTTAGGGGTGTGCATACTATCCTCTTTTCCAACTTACTTCTTCGTCATTCCAAATACGCTACCACGGGGCAACAAGAAACGTCCGCGAAACGGAGGTCTGTAAATGATTATATTGAAACTCTCCTTATCTGTGACTCGTAGAAAGATATGTATACTGTATGATTCAAGCTTTGCCCCACACATCCGTCACAGTATACGTGTTGCTCTTTTACATCATAAGGAATCTTTGTATTTATATAATCCATCACAAAGGGAAAAACGTCATTTGCTCCCTTTCGAATAGTATCTTCATGTTGCAAATAAAAATGAGATTTTTTTGGGTATCAGATCATATATGCAAAATACATTCAGCCAGAGCTGACGTAAACAGAACACAGTTTGTATAGGAATACGTGGCAAAGACATACTTTGCATGTAAGCTATCACAATGACATGTGCGTTAATATTTCCTGATACCACTGCTCGGAATCTTTTAGACTGCCTAAGAATTTCTTTGCATGTTTTTTGTGAATTAAAAGTTCAGCCAAAGCCAATCTTTTCGCAACATCATTGAGGTGGCTACTTTTAAGTTTTAACTTCATTTCCTCACAAACTATACACCGATGAGCCAAAACATTATGAACACCTGTTTAATAGCGTGTTGTTTCACTTTTCAAATACAGTAAAACACAGATTCTGCTTCGCATGGATTCTACAACTCCTTGACAGGATTCCAGAAGTATGTGGCACCATATGTCTACGTAAAGGTCAAGCAATTCCCGCAAATTACAGGATGCTGGGTGACGGGCATGCAGCTGACCCCCGATGTGTGTTCCAGTGAGGAGAGAGCAGACACATTTGCTGGCCAAGACATCAATCTGAGTTCACTATAACGCCCCTTAAAGCACTGTAGTACAATTCTGATCTAGAAACACGGACAGTTGTCCTGCTGGAAGATGTCACTGTCGTAAGAGTAGAGTTCACGTATGGAGCGATGCAGGTGGTGTACGATAATGTTCACTTAGTTCACAGCTGTAATGATGCCTTCAATTACCATCGTAGATCCCATGAAAGCGCAACTCAATGTGCCCCATAACATAATTCTGCCCTCATCGGCCTGCATCTGTGGCGCAGTCATTCGTAAGGATGACGACCAGATGTAACAAGAAATGCGATTCATTCGACAGGCGACACGTTTATTGTGATCCACGATGAAAACTTAGTGATGCTGTGCCCACAGCAATCATAACTGACGATGTCCTTGTGTAATCACAGGAGCAGGTAGGGGTCATGTGAAGTGGAGCTCCATGTTCAACAATGGCCTTTGAACGGCGTGCTCCGAAATTCTTCTGCCTGCACCAGCATTATACTCTGTCATCAGATCTGCCACAGATCGCTGCCTACACTGGATTATACATTGGAGGATCATCCGACCTCTACGTTTGTGCTGAGACGTGGTCATCCAATACCATACGCCTGCTCATTATTTCACCATCTTTCATCCACTTTCCAGAGGTGCTCCAATGGTAGTACGCCAACAAGCGACCAGCTTCGCCGTGTCAGAGATTCTCATTTCCAGTTGCAGCGCCACAACAATGTGCGCTTTGCCCAAACCATTTCTATCAGTGGGTTTCCACATTTACAGCCCGTATCTTCGCTATAGAAACTAACCATTCGTCTCTCTTCCAGCCGCGTGAGGTAGCCGCCTGGTCTTAGTCGCCTTGTCACTGTCCGTGCGGCTCCCCCCGTCGGATGTTCGAGCCCTCATTCAGGCATGGGTGTGTGTGTTGTCCTTAGCGTAAGTTGGTTTAACTTAGATTAAGTAGTGCGTAAGCTTTGGGATCGATGACCCTTAGAAGTTTGGTCCCATAGGCTCTTACCACAGATTTCCAATTTCGTCTTTCGTCCACTTAAATTCCATCCTTACTGCGTCACGCGCTCGCAACACCTCCAGGAGGCATTCAACCTCGCAGTTGCCAGTGGTCATAATGTTTTGACTGATCAGTGTACAAGTTTAGGTCTGGAGACGACCAAACGAAAGTCCAAAGTGTTCATGAAAATACTGCCTGTAATAATGATATTTCATACTGCTCTCTGGATTTTTTCTTTAAACATGTGATATATAGCTTTCATTGTTAGTTGAGCGTCAAGGCACTGGTATGTTCATCCTGAATAGTGAGGCTCGTTCACTGGATACAAATATGGTTCAGTACTTAGTTTTGTTCTGCTTCTGCTACTGTATTCTGGTTTGGATGCCTACAAGTTTGGTCTTATGGTGATTTTCCTTGCAGTCGAAGGACCCTCAAACGCTTAAATCGATTTTATGAAATGCCATGTAAAGATATGAAAGGCTGTCAGACATTAGTTTCTCCCGGCGTATATAAAATGCAGGCAGGTGACGCCGTTGACAACAGCCGATATTTCGACAGGGACACACCCTGCCATTTTACAGGTAAAACTGCAGTAAGTAGGCCCTGTGAAAGCGAATATAAAACCCCAGTTTTCAGAGAAAATCCGTAAAGATAACACACACACACACACACGTACACACGTGCGTACGGCGTTAACACTAGCGCCATCACAAAATATAGATGACCGGCATCAGAAGTTATCGATGGAAAAATTAATAATTAACTCTCTGTTTTTTGCCAAGTGAGAGAGCAGGTTCAAATGGTTCAAATGGCTCTGAGCACTATGGGACTTAACATCTGAGGTCATCAGTCCCCTAGAACTTAGAACTACTTAAACCTAACTAACCTAAGGACATCACACACATCCATGTCCGAGGCAGGATTCGAACCTGCGACCGTAGCGGTCGCGCAGTTCCAGAACCGCTCGGCCACTCCGGCCGGCGAGAGAGCAGGATTCCATGCATAATTTAAACAAAAACCGCCATCTCTATCTATAAAGACACTTGCAAATTTAATTTCAACAGCTCCCTTAATAACGCTATCCCAGTAGCTGTAAGTGAATTCCAGATTCTCCGATTTGTTCAGCTGCTGTAAGCGTGTGTCAGCTGTGATCACTACACCGACCTTCCACAGTCCTGATAGTCTGACCAGTATATGACATAACTGCAAGGAATATGGTAGACATCCACCTTACGCAAACCAAAATCATCCCTGAGAGTTTGTCAGCTGAGTCAGCCCATTTCGAAGTCACCTTTAGTTTAAAAAATGTTCAAATGTGTGTGAAATCTTACGGGACTTAACTGCTAAGGTCATCAGTCCCTAAGCTTACACACTACGTAACCTAAATTATCCTAAGAACAAACACACACACCCGTGCCCGAGGGAGGACTCGAACCTCCGCCGGGATCAGCCACCCAGTCCATGACTGCAGCGCCTAAGACCGCTCGGCTAATCCAGCGTGACTCACCTTTAGTCAGAATTGTTATAGTGAAAGACATTAGACGTACCATGCACTATCGATCATCTGTGCACAAGGTGAGTGATGATAATTCCGAGGTGGCTCTAAAGTCTATGGCCTTTTTGCCTTACGCAGGGAGCATTTCGAACAGGATACGTATTTTGCAGAAATATGATGTGAGATGTGTTTTTCGATCACCATCTATAATCATGGATCTTTTAGGTTTCGTAGAGGATGATCTTGGTTTGCGTAAGACGGGTGTCTACCATATTTCTTGCACTTGCGGCATGTCGTATATTGATGAGACTATCAGGACTGTGGAGGACCGGTGTACTGAGCGTAAGAGGCACACACACTTACAGCAGCTGAGAAAATCAGAGATTCTGGCATGTACTTATAGCTATTTCGATAGTTTTATTATGGAAGCTGTTGTAAATAAATTTGCGAGTAATTTTTTAAATGATTGTTTCTGTTTAAATTGTACATGGAATCCTGCTCGCTCAGTTGTCAAAAAACAGATGGACAGAGTTTACAATACCTCACCCAGTGATTCTTAATTTCTCTAGTTTGTGGTGTTTACAATGAATGTGTGTGTGTGTGTGTGTGTGTGTGTGTGTGTGTGTGTGTGTGTGTGTGTGTCTGGTGTCTGTGTATTTTCACTGAAAACAGAAGCTTCAAAGTCCCTTTCACAGCGCTTACTAACCGCAGTTTTGCCTTGAAAATGGAGGGGTGTGCTCCTATCGAAATATCGGCGTTTGTCAGTGACGTCACCCGGCTGCGCCCCCGTAAGTTATTTGGATATTATGAAAGCCTTCTGAGAAACTTCAGTTTCTCACCATAGCACAATACACGCTATGTGCAACTAGCACCCCGCTTCTTACTGCTATCGGCCTTACTCTTTCTTTTACAACTGACGAATGTCGTTTATATTAAACACTGAAGATGTAAATTTTGGGTGTCCTTTTTCACAAAATCATTGTTGAAATGGGTTAAGATACTTAACTGTTTGTCTTCGTTAAGCCTTACAAAGCATTGCAATCTATAACTGAAAGAAACACGATAAACACTGTATTAGCCTACATTACACTACAGAGATAAACAAGATTTTGCTCAAGACTGTATTCTGACAATTCCTTACAGCTTTTTACCCGCTAAACTCGAACCTAGCATTTATTTTTCTGTAGTGTTAGTATTTTGAAAGACATTAATAGTTTTAATATCTGAAAATATAGATTTCAGAGAAAGAAATTGTATGTGTTGACTGCAACATCCGCTACAAGGAAGTAAGTTTATGTCTTTCAATGGATGGTCATAACACATTCATCATATGAAGTTAATTTCTTTGCAGGTGAGTGAGTGTATAGCCTGACTGCGCTTTGAAAGGCGTTTGACGGCTATAAAATACACACCGCAACATATCAGATGAGAGAACACTGTGTGGCGTATGATATGTGAGTGTAGCTGTTTATCACTTTCCCTTTATATTTGAATGACCCTGCAGTCGTTGTCATCACCATTCACACTATCTACGAATAGAAGAGCACGTATAATCAGTATTTCGGAATATGTCAGCAAGAAAATTCGAATAGCAAACAGTTTCATTCCGTTATGTGTGCCTATTATATTGGACCAAAAACGTTAAATACCGTATAAACCCTGGAAATAAGTTCTGCCCTGCTTACAAAACTTATTTTGGTATGGTAATAGGAGATCTTGATAAACTATAGGCGCCACAAGTAACGTGTGGTAACTGTCGACCTAGACCGAAACACTGGTTGCATGGTAGCAGGAAAAGTATGCCATGTGATGTTTCACGAGTTTGGATGGAACCCATTAACCTGCTGTGTCACGAGTTTGGAGGGAACCCTGTAACCACCATAACGATTGCTGTTTTTGTATGGTGAACTTGAAACACTTCAAAAGGACAAGAACAGACGTCAGTTATAGTACCCTGACATCCCATCCTACTGGGCATGAATCCTGCATAGTGGAACTGTGACGATTCTTCACCTCCAGTGGAAACAGTCATGTCGAAGAAAAAATGACACAGGTAGTTCGAATGAATATTTCTGTGACAGTGACACAAAGAAATTTCTTCATTTGCTGAATCAGCAGGAGTTAGATGATTTACTCAGGGATTTATAACTACCCAGAAATAAGTCTGAATTTGTAGTTTCACGACTTACGGAGTGGAACTTTCTACATCCTTCTTGTAAAACATCAAAGTATAAAACTAGGCCGGCCGCGGTGGCCGAGCGGTTCTAGGCGCGTCAGTCCGGAAACGCGCTGCTGCTACGGTCGCAGGTTCGAATCCTGCCTCGGGCATGGATGTGTGTGATGTCCCTAGGTTAGTTAGGTTTAAGTAGTTCTAAGTCTAGGGGACTGATGACCTCAAATGGGGGGAGAGTTGGGGTCGTTTGGGGAAGGAGACCAGACAGCGAGGTCATCGGTCTCAGCGGATTAGGGAAGGACGGGGAAGGAAGTCGACCGTGCCCTTTCAAAGGAGCCATCCCCGAATTTGACTGGAGCGATTTAGGGAAATCACGGAAAACCTAAATCAGGATGGCCGGACGCGGGATGACCTCAATGTTAAGTCCCATACTGCTTAGAGCCATTTGAGCCATTTTTTTTTTTTTTATAAAACCGGACACACACAGTTTTCAAGCTGCTTTGCAACAGAAGATTTATTGTGTTACTGTTCCAACATAATTGGTCCGTTTGATGAAATTTACTTTCAGTATGAACCAAACGAAAGGCGTTTTTTCATGGATAGTTGCAAAAGTAGTCTGAAGAGTGTGCTTTTACACCAGGGAAACCTGTTTTCATCTACTCCGATTGCATACTTTGTCCATCTGAAAGAAAATGACTCCAATGTGAAGCCGATTCTGATAAAAAGCCAGTACGAGGATGATCATTGGGACATATGTGGTGACTTTAAAATGCTTGGTTTACTGTTGGGCTTACAAAGGAGGTTCACAAAATATGTGAAGAGCTAATTCCAGGCAGTCACAATGTATAAACTTGTCTCTTGTACTAAGGGAAAAGATCCTGCTACCGACTCTGCATATAAATCTCCTAAAAAAGAAAGACGACAACGAATCTTCACTTCTAATTGTGATTTTTCAATTAACTTGTAAGTATTCTGAGAACATTGACAGTTAACATTGCTATACATATGTGTGCTGTGCTTATAACGACACTTCAGAGTTTTGATCAGCAAATTACGGTAGTAGTGACACTCGATACATTGAATTAATAAATTTGTTATATTTCGTTACGTTTATATTACGCTTTAGTACTGCTGTGTAAATACCACTCCGTCTACAGGCCACAAGTGGTCCATCGGGACCATTCGACCGCCGTGTCATCCTCCGAGGAGTATGCGGATAGGAGGGGCGTGGGGTCAGCACACCGCTCTCCCGCTTGACCGAAGCCGCAACTATTTGGTCGAGTAGCTCCTCAGTTGGCATCACGAGGCTGAGTGCACCCCTAAAAATGGCAACAGCGCATGGCGGCCTGGATGGTCACCCATCCATGTGCTGACCACATTCGGCAGCACTTACCTTCGGTGATCTCACGGGAACCGGTTTATCCACTGCGGCAAGGCTGTTGCCCCACTGCTGAGTAAAGAAATCACTTATATTTGCTAAATCATTGACACTGTGACAGAACATGTGATATCAGTAATCAGCACACTAAGATTACTTGTAAAACACTGAAAAATAAATATAACCAGAAATTTTGTTAAAATGTTTGCATCAGTGCTATCGTTGATTAATATTACTTAGTTCACGTCTTTGGCATCCAAATAATGTTTCCTCACATAGCCATTTGTAGCGAAGCAGATTATTACAAGTTGTCATCTTGCGCTGAAAGCGTAGCTTGCCATGGAGCCAGGAGGAGAGAAGATTTTGGTTCTCACGTTGGCACCACTGACGCTGGCTACTGGGCTGAGCAAGCCGTGTACCTGCCTAACGCTGCGTGCAATGAGTTACACGTACGCTCTGTGAATCTGAAGAAGCACTATTAAATATTAATCGCTCTTTTACATACTTATTATACCAAATTCTATGGATAACAGAACCATACTGTTAAAATTTCAAAATAACTTCAGTGCTTTCGGAGATATACGAGTAAATGATTACCTAAAACACATAGCAACCGTGCTGGCATTGTGAAACTGAGTTGGGGACTGTAATGTATTCATCTATAATACCAACTGAATCTACGACCAAGAGGATAGGTCCATATAATATTATTTTCTGAAATTTTCGTTAGTTTAATTACCACAGATTACTGACATAATTAAAATTACTTTGGAAAATTATCATTTCATCGTGTTTCGGTAGCGTGTTTAGGAGAGACTGAGAGAATGAATGGAGGACATACGTAAAGTGAGAATGTGATATTGTACACTCCTGGAAATTGAAATAAGAACACCGTGAATTCATTGTCCCAGGAAGGGGAAACTTTATTGACACATTCCTGGGGTCAGATACATCACATGATCACACTGAAAGAACCACAGGCACATAGACACAGGCAACAGAGCATGCACAATGTCGGCACTAGTACAGTGTATATCCACCTTTCGCAGCAATGCAGGCTGCTATTCTCCCATGGAGACGATCGTAGAGATGCTGGATGTAGTCCTGTGGAACGGCTTGCCATGCCATTTCCACCTGGCGCCTCAGTTGGACCAGCGTTCGTGCTGGACGTGCAGACCGCGTGAGACGACGCTTCATCCAGTCCCAAACATGCTCAATGGGGGACAGATCAGGAGATCTTGCTGGCCAGGGTAGTTGACTTACACCTTCTAGAGCACGTTGGGTGGCACGGGATACATGCGGACGTGCATTGTCCTGTTGGAACAGCAAGTTCCCTTGCCGGTCTAGGAATGGTAGAACGATGGGTTCGATGACGGTTTGGATGTACCGTGCACTATTCAGCGTCCCCTCGACGATCACCAGTGGTGTACGGCCAGTGTAGGAGATCGCTCCCCACACCATGATGCCGGGTGTTGGCCCTGTGTGCCTCGGTCGTATGCAGTCCTGATTGTGGCGCTCACCTGCACGGCGCCAAACATGCATACGACCATCATTGGCACCAAGGCAGAAGCGACTCTCATCGCTGAAGATGACACGTCTCCATTCGTCCCTCCATTCACGCCTGTCGCGACACCACTGGAGGCGGGCTGCACGATGTTGGGGCGTGAGCGGAAGACGGCCTAACGGTGTGCGGGACCGTAGCCCAGCTTCATGGAGACGGTTGCGAATGGTCCTCGCCGATACCCCAGGAGCAACAGTGTCCCTAATTTGCTGGGAAGTGGCGGTGCGGTCCCCTACGGCACTGCGTAGGATCCTACGGTCTTGGCGTGCATCCGTGCGTCGCTGCGGTCCGGTCCCAGGTCGACGGGCACGTGCACCTTCCGCCGACCACTGGCGACAACATCGATGTACTGTGGAGACCTCACGCCCCACGTGTTGAGCAATTCGGCGGTACGTCCACCCGGCCTCCCGCATGCCCACTATACGCCCTCGCTCAAAGTCCGTCAACTGCACATACGGTTCACGTCCACGCTGTCGCGGCATGCTACCAGTGTTAAAGACTGCCATGGAGCTCCGTATGCCACGGCAAACTGGCTGACACTGACGGCGGCGGTGCACAAATGCTGCGCAGCTAGCGTCATTCGACGGCCAACACCGCGGTTCCTGGTGTGTCCGCTGTGCCGTGCGTGTGATCATTGCTTGTACAGGCCTCTCGCAGTGTCCGGAGCAAGTATGGTGGGTCTGACACACCGGTGTCAATGTGTTCTTTTTTCCATTTCCAGGAGTGTATTAGAACTATGAAACGTATGTGTCAGAAAGTTGTTCTGCAGTAGGGTAATTTGTGATGTATGTTCGAATGAGATTGATTTTGTTAAAGGCTGTCAGAAGGGGCGTTGAATATTAAATTTATTAGTAATTTATTTTGTGGAAAGGAATCATTTCATTTTCACTAAATTTTATTTAGCTTCGCAATTACGAGATTTCTAGTCTAAATTACTTGTGATAATCTGATTGGATGACATTAGAAACACCGCGAGTATGGAAGTGCTCGAGATGATCTGATTGGCTGCGTCACATACTAGGCAACAGGAATTTAGCGTGTCCCACGCGTTTGAGTAAGGCTTTGTGTCTCAGCTATATGAATCGAGATAGTCGCTAGGGAGCCGTCTTCTGGTAACCACCTATGTTAAACCGCACTGATCAAATTTGCACAAAAATGAAGAAAATCGCGCGTTTCATCGGTTCTCGTGTCGTTGACGAAAAGCGAATACAGTGTTGAGAATTTTGTGGAAGTCTGAGCTTTGTGAGTAGTTTACGTTTGGAGACATTTGCTTGTGGACATTTCAAGTCGTTCGTAAACTCCGGGTGGTTTGTTTCGTGCAGATAATAAGACATTATGGTGAACACTTCTTCACAAGAAGCCTACTGAACGACTTAATGTGTTAACTCGCAAGTAGTCGTGGGTTAGTGACTATTTATGACGTTCAAAATATCAGGTCGGATTATATACTGTATCTTCTGGCTGCTTTTGGGTGTGAACTTGTAAAAGAAACAGTCAGTAACATTGCATAATTAATGTCGGGATATTGAATATGGACTTGATAGCCATTTTTCCTTTTTTAAAGACAATAAACTAACTTCAAGGAAATTTTAAACATTTTTTCAAACGAGTCATGGAAGAATCCCGAACGCTCGATAGTTTAACTTTCAGCTACTGCCCATGGACTGGGGTTATGTGGCCTTTGGGTGGTAGGTACATCTACGTCTACATCTAAATGGATACTCTGCAAATCACATTTATGTGCCTGGCAGAGGGTTCATCGAACCACCTTCATAATTCTCTATTATTCCAGTCTCGCATAGCGCGTGGAAAGAATGAACACCTATATCTTTCCGTACGAGTTCTGATTTCCCTTATTTTATCGTGGTGATCATTCCTACCTATGTAGGTCAGTGTCAACAAAATATTTTCGCATTCGGAGGAGAAAGATGGTGATTTGAATTTCGTGAGAAGATTCCGTCGCAACGAAAACCACCTTTCTTTTAATGAGGTCCAGCCCCAAATCCTGTATCATTTCTGTGTCACTCTCTCCCATATTTAGCGATAATACAAAACGAGCTGTCTTTCTTTGAACTTTTTCGATGTACTCCGTCAGTCCTATCTGGTAAGGATCCCACACCGCACAGCAGTATTCTAAAAGAGGACGGACAAGCGTAGTGTAGGCAGTCTCCCTAGTAGGTCTGTTACATTTTCTAAGTGTCCTGCCAATAAAACGCAGTCTTTTGTTAGCTTTCCATACAACATTTTCTATGTGTTTTTTTCAATTTAAGTTGTTCGTAATTGCAATACCTAGGTATTTAGTTGAATTTAAGGAATTTAGATTAGACTGATTTACCGTGTAACCGAAGTTTAACGAGTTCCTTTTAGCACTCATGTGGATGACCTCACACTTTTCATTATTCAGGGTCAACTGCGACTTTTCGCACCATTCAGATATTTTTTCTAAATCGTTTTGCAGTTTGTTTTGATTTTCTGATGACTTTATTAGTCGATAAACGACAGCGTCATCTGCAAACAACCGAAGACGGCAGCTCAGATTGTCTCCCAAATCGTTTATATAGATAAGGAACAGCAAAAGGCCTATAACACTGCCTTGGGGAACGCCAGAAATCACTTCTGTTTTACTCAATGACTTTCCTTCAATAACAACGAACTGTGACTTCTCTGACAGGAAATCACAGATCCAGTCACATAACTGAGACGATATGAAACTATAGGAGCTGAAGCGGGAATATTCCGCGATGTCCCACAACAGATTACGCGTTTTTTTAAATTGAAAATGGCCGAGAAAAAAAATGAGTTGCATTACTTACTGAACGCCCATCGTATTTAGCCGCACTCTTCTCGGTATATGACGGCTTTTTTTTCTCTCTCGATAAGAGAAGCGTTTTGAGCAATTTTTTACCTGACGATGAAAACAGACTTCACGGGGCTGCACTAGTGGAACGCATTTGTGTGTGCCTTCGTCGCTGGTGTGGTTTGGCATCTGCTCGTAATATTTACACTCAAGGTGGCAGGCGAGGACGGCGAAGCAAACAGCCTACGGTACACATCGGCTGCCGGGGAGACGACGCGCTGCCTCACACGCAGTGCGATTTACCACGACACACAGCTCCGCGCATCAAGTCGCACGATGTGACTTGTTCGGTATGCCACCGAAAAGGACATTACACCAGACAGTACCAGGAGTGCGCCCTGTATAGACGTGGGAAATTGTGGATAGCGAGAGAACTTAGGAATAGAACAAAACGGCCGAAATTTTTTCTTGCGCATAGCAGTGTTGTAAAATGGAGTGACTTCAATAAATAATGAAGTTTAGGTAACAGATCAGAGGCCCTTCTAGATTAGACTAACATTACGTGGAGTATGTGAATAACTGGAATATAGCGTCTATAGTAATTAGGAATCCTTAAATTATGCGACACTGACCCAAAGCAGCAACACCCTGAGCACCACACGGATGCAAGACGAGTCAGTGGCCTGACCATGTCATTTAAGCCGCTCCTAGCTTCCTCTAAGACAGTATACATGATAGCAGAGAATCCTCCAACGTTATCTACATAATTTTGACATTACGGGAGAACATGTTCGATACTACTTAAAGTTTTATGAAGTTTTTCAAATGTATATTATAGCCTCAGAAGGATAGATAAAAAGCGACTGTACAGTAAGTCTATGGTAGCAGAGAGCTCATGAAGCAGAGCCGCTGCTCTCGGAGTAAAAGGTAGCTGTGAGTTTAGATATTGAGGTTTATTATGCAGTGTCTTGCGGATTATGGTAATGAAGTGTTACATGCGTTTACTGATCATTTGTGAGGATGAAGATTATGTTAAGAAGGTGTGATGAATTGTGTTCATTGAGTTTCAAATTGTTCAAATGGCTCCGAGCACTATGCGACTTATCTTCTGAGGTCATGAGTCACCTAGAACTTGGAACTAATTAAACCTAACTAACCTAAGGACATCACACATATCCATGCGCGAGGCAGGATTCGAACCTGCGACCGTAGCGGTCCCACGGTTCCATACTGTAGCGCCTAGAACCGCTCGGCCACCCCAGTTCATTGAGTCATAGAATTCATCCCAGTCAATATTACTTGGAATGCGACAGTAATAATGCTGCCACTGAATTACGAGGGCCTTTCAATAAGAAATAAAACAAATTTTTCTCGAGTAGTTTCGGCTGAAAAATTGGGGAATTCGTTGAGGGACATCGTAGAATATTCCCATTTCAGTCCCTATAGTTTCATGAAGTTCCGATAGGTGGCGTCTGTAATGGAGGTAACAAAAACACGGAGAGTCGTTGGACGAGGCGTCTGTTATTATTGCAAAAAGTTTACACAAAAACCTGCCCAATCCCCCGCGTGCAGGCCGGATACACACAGCTGTGACTCCTGCAATGTTGTAGGGCGCGGACACATTCATTCCATGAAATTACATGAAATCCAGACCTTTAGCTGCTTACAGGCTTTGATAAATATAAACGGGGACAGTTGAAAATGTGTGCCAAGTCCGCGACTCAAACCCGGGATCTCCTGCTTACATAGCAGACGCTCTATACGTCTTAGCCACCGAGGACAACAGAGGGTAGTGCGACTGCAGGGACTTATCTCTGGCACACTCCCCGTGATACCCACATTCGCAACTTACTATCCACACTACAATTGTAGTGCCCCTGCCCACTATACTGATTACTCGCGGTGGTCAATCTACCGATTCGCGTAAGAGTTCGGGCAATCTACCGATTCGCGTAAGAGTTCGGGCAATGTGATTGCATCCGCAGTGGAGATCATTGGCCGGTAAGCCTTATCTATATGAAGATGATATCTTTTCTTTGGGACATGTCTTACAGCCTTATCTACAGGGTGTTACAAAAAGGTACGGCCAAACTTGCAGGAAACATTACTCACACACAAATAAAGAAAAGATATTATGTGGACATGTGTCCGGAAACGCTTAATTTCCATGTTAGAGCTCATTTTAGTTTCGTCAGTATGTACTGTACTTCCTCGATTCACCACCAGTTGGCCCAATTGAAGGAAGGTAATGTTGACTTCGGTGCTTGTGTTGACATGCGACTCATTGCTCTACAGTACTAGCATCAAGCACATCAGTACGTAGCATCAAAAGGTTAGTGTTCATCACGAACGTGGTTTTGCAGTCAGTGCAATGTTTAAAAATTCGGAGTTGGCAGATGCCCATTTGATGTATGGATTAGCCGTGGCGCGGTACGTTTGCATCGAGACAGATTTCCACAACGAAGGTGTCCCGACAGGAAAACGTTCGAAGCAATTGATCGGCGTCTTAGGGAGCACGGAACATTCCAGCCCATGACTCGCGACTGGGGTGGACCTAGAACGACGAGGACACCTGCAATGGACGAGGCAATTCTTCGTGCAGTTGACGATAACCCTAAAGTCAGCGTCAGAGAAGTTGCTGCTGTACAAGGTAACGTTGACCACGTCACTGTATGGAGAGTGCTACGGGAGAACCAGTTGTTTCCGTACCATGTACAGTGTGTGCAGGCACTATCAGCAGCTAATTGGCCTCCACGGGACAATTCTGCGAATGGTTCATCCAACAATGTGTCAATCCTCATTTCAGTGCAAATGTTCTCTTTACGAATGAGGCTTCATTTCAACGTGATCAAATTGTAAATTTTCACCATCAACATGTGTGGGCTGACGAGAATCCGCACGCAATTGTGCAATCGCGTCATCAACACAGATTTTCTGTAACCGTTTGGGCAGGCATTGTTGGTGATACTCTACCTGTGCTGCTAGAACATATGCCTTTACAAGTACGACACAACATGTGGTTCATGCACGATGGAGCTCCTGCATATTTCAGTCGAAGTGTTCGTACGCTTCTCAACAACAGATTCGGTGACCGATGGATTGGTAGAGGCGGACCAATTCCATGGCCTCCACGCTCTCCTGACCTCAACCCTCTTGACTTTTATTTATGGGGGCATTTGAAAGCTCTTGTCTACGTAACCCCGGTACCAAATGTAGGGACTCTTCGTGCTCGTATTGTGAACGGCTGTGATACAATACGCCATTCTCCAGGGCTGCATCAGCGCATCAGGGATTCTATGCGACGGAGGGTGGATGCATGTATCCTCACTAACGGAGGACATTTTGAACATTTCGTGTAAAAAAGTGTTTGAAGTCACGCTGGTACGTTCTGTTGCTGTGTGTTTCCATTCCATGATTAATGTGATTTGAAAAGAATTAATAAAATGAGCTCTAACATGGAAAGTAAGCGTTTCCGGACGCATGTCCACCTAACATATTTTCTTTCTTTGTATGCGAGGAATGTTTCCTGAAAGTTTGGCAGTACCTTTTTGTAACACCCTGTATATGAACATGGAATCTGTTCTTTCTGTTCTCTCATTCTTCGAGAGCTGCAAGATCACCAATGGTATCTGTTCTTTCGGGCATGTCCGAAGGAACAGATAACATCTTCATACATTCATTCTAGGTGATCGATATATCACATTCAAACACCTAGCTGCTCAGATGGACGTCTCTGTTCGTGTTGCCGACACAGTCATCCACCAGATACGGTCCTCATAGGTGTGTGCTCATTGGGTACCTCGGCGCCTACCAGAAGACAATAAACAGCAGCGAAGGACAATCTGCGCTGAATTTCTTCAACATAACGAGGCTGATCGTGACGATTTTTTGTCGACCATCGTCGCAGGCGATGACACATTGGTTCATCACGTCGAGCCGGAAACAAAACAGCAATCCATGGAGCGGCGCCACACCACATCTCCTCTGAAGAATAAGTTAAAGCCGCACCCTCAGCCCATAAAGTCATGGCGATAGTGTTCTTGGACCCTGAAGGAGTTATTCTGTTCGATTTCCTCTCTCATGGAGCAACGATCAGCTCTGAAATGTATTGTGCTATCCTGAGGAGATTGAACTCCAGAGCGTTCGTCGCCACGAAAATGCAATCGAACTTCTCCTCCTCCATGACAACTCAAGGCCTCACAAAAGTTTGTTCTTCCTCATCCACCCTACAATCCGGGCCTCGCACGTTCCGACTTCCATCTGTTCGGCCCAATGAGGAAAGCAGTCCGCGGGAAGCAGTACGTGGAAACTCCGACCTCGACCTCTAGAGTAGTATCATGCGGGCATACAGGTCTTCCCAGTAACAGGCCGTAAGGCCGCCGCATTGAACGAGATTATGTTGAAAAATAGGGCTTTGTAGCCAAAAGAGTGAGAAATAATATGGTGTATTAGAATCCTGAATAAAAGCAACTTGCTTTCTGAAGAAAAACATTTGTTACACTAAATTGTAGAATGCCCTTCGTAGTTGTCAGGTCACAGTGATAAGGCAACAGGATAATATGCATATACCTTAACGAAAAGAGAAGTGCGCAGGTCAAGGAATGCCTGGTTCTTCTTGTGTGAGAGCCAGAGAGTGTGTAATATTGCTTATGTAATGCAGAGGTGTCTTAACGTTACACGAGGCCGTGCTGAAAGTAATGCTTCCGTTTTTTAAATGTGAAAACTTTTAAAACTTTTCAGATGATACCTACGATATTTACAATCTAGATCATTATTCTTCACGTACACATATTTGTAGTCCTCTGTCGCTAGAGGGCTCCGAATTTCTGCGTGTAACACGGCAATGTGTAACGTAACTACGTCGCTGGGTAAGAAACAGAATATTGTAATCGAGTTTCGAGTTCGAAGGGTTCGTGCACACATGGAGCATCCTCTTCTTCAGCATGACAACTCCCGTCCACACATGTGCGCTTCGACATCTGCAACAGTTCGTCGCCTTGGTTTCACTGCCATTGATCATCCTTCATACAATCCCCACTTGGCTCCATCCGATTTTTATCTGTTTCTAAAATTTAAAGAACAGCTTAAAGGTCTTCTCTTTGATAGTAATGAAGCTGTACAAGAAGAGGTGAGACTGTGGCTCCGTCAGCGATGTCAAACATTCTACAGTGACAGTATATACAAACTGGTCACTAGTTGCGAAAAAAATGTTCGTCGCCAGGGTGAATATGTTGAGAAATAATTATGTGAACATGAAGAATAAAGATATAGAAGGTTAATAATTTTTTTTATTTAAAAAGCTTAAACGGTTTTCACATTAAATAATCGGAGGCATTGCTTTTCAGCACGGTCTTGTACATGAGACTTTCATTCAATCTGTTTGAGGAATGTGATGCAAGTAGGGCTGTAAAGCTACCGTAGGCTACCGTAATCTGCACGTTTGGCTGTCGCATACCTATCGATTGCTACCTCACTTCAATGGCTTTGTTTGCGTATGTGATCAGTGTCTTACTAGACTCCCCTAGAAACAGGAAGCGGTGAACCGTCTAGAACCTAAGAGAGGATACCTAAATGGCCACTTAACCTATGGAACATTTTTTTTCTACACAGTTTTCCTCCTGTCTGTTTCTTAAAAATAAACGGTATTTATAGCGAAATTGACACTGTCAAAGTTTGATTCAGATTTTATTTGAAAAGTGTTGATCTACGGTTCTAATGATTTGCAAAACAAACGAACAAAAGAACAAAGAGAAGTAGTCGGCTCCTAGTTTCTCTCTCTCACACACTCATTTATGTTTCTTTCCCTACCAGTGATATCAATACTGTACTACCGGTAATCCTACCATTTACTACGTCATTTATGTACAGTACCAAAACCACCAAACCGTAGTTTAGGTAGAGCGCAACTCTAGGTATAGGTAACACGAGAAAGTGGAACATGCGAATTTTAGCATGTAGATAGTTAAGCGAGTTCGAATAACTTCCTGATTCCCATGCCGTTCCCACGATGTGGAATCATGTAGCTGCTAACAGGACTAAAAGTGAGTGTTGAAGTGAAGAAACTGCAAACAGGAATTAAAGACTCGGTGCTTGTGAGATAGTGTAAATAACGTAAAGGACTAATTGTCAGTATGGGAGAAGAGGAAGACACGTAATTTCAATACCTATAAAAGAATCAGTGCATATGTTACAGAATCTAGAAAACCGGATTTTTCTAAGGAAGCTGGAAGGGTAATGGCCCAAAACGCAGGTGCAGCTCACGCTGAATCGCTAGACAACCACCTGCCTGTTCAGAAGCAGCAATAAATATCCACATCAAACCTCTTCAGGTCAACAACGTGTAACACTGACTACACTTCAGAAAACTTTCTACTGTGTAGCACATTGGGCTCTCATTCGGAAGGACGACGTTTAACAACCGTGTCCGGCCATCCTGATTAGGTTTCCCGTGATTTCCCTAAATCGCTTAAGGCAAATGCCCTGACGTTTCCTCTCCATCCTTCCCTAATCTGAGATTGTGCTCCGTCTCTAATGACCTCGTTGTCGATGAGCCGTTAAACACTAATCTCCTTGCGTGCTTGATGCCGAACCGCTGCACTTACACCCCCGGACCTCCGAGTAGGTGATCGGCGAGACAGGGCCATGCCCGGCACCTGCCGTGGGTTATTCGTCGCTATGAGTTCTAAAAACACAGCCTAGGAGTCTGTGCCGTTCTCCACTGTGTGAATAGCAGCGTTCATCTCACTGGGTAGCACTGCCACCCACGCGCCACTAGTACACCGACGGCTCGTTACAACGTGAGTGTACGAACAGAAAGAACAACAATACGGGATTGTGGGTCCGGCTTGATGCAAAACACTTCTGTTTTTGTTTGGTTTACTTTCTTTCCTGAACTACTTTCAGCGACAATATCGCCATCAGCAGCGGATTTTTTCCTTTAGTACTATGTTTATAAACACTATAAAAGATTATTACATGTGTACTGTTTTGTTCCAAATATTGTATTCTGTGAAAAGTTTCTTAATATCTTAATTACTTTCGGTCGTAGCCTGATTTTACGGTTATCGCCGCTATTTCCGGCATATTTTCAGTGTCTCTGTTGCCCTTTGTTCGACATACAGCAGTTACAGAACAGTATGAGTGGCTGTTAATAACAAACATTAAAATGTGGACTTTTATACGTCAGCGTTATGCTATTGGGAATTGAGGCAGTGTTATGGATACGTTTTTGTTGTTGTGCACTAGGTTCTTGCGTAACTTGTCACGTACCCATGTCCGTTGCAGTTGCCTTTAAGCACAGAAAAACGAACTATTGCACTTTGGTCGCAATTCGAAACATTACGCCATCTTGCTGTACGCTTGTGTCACGAGAATGTATCGCATACTGTGAGAAGGTTTTGAAAATTGTAGCGGGAGTTATAACGACTCCTGTTCCTTACTATGTCTCTGAGTGTGATGGGGAGTGATTATGAATAAATGTGTGTGTGTGTGTGTGTGTGTGTGTGTGTGTGTGTGTGTGTGTGTGTGTGTGTGTGTGTGCTTGCGTGTTGCGTGCGTGGGTGGGTGCTTGCGTGCGTGGTGCGTGCGTGTGTGTGTGTGTGTGTGTGTGTGTGTGTGTGTGTGTGTGTTTGTGTGCGTGTGCGTATGTGTGTGTGTTGCTCCTGTTCTACATCTACACCTACACAGATACTCCGCAAGCCACCGTATGGTGCGTGGCCGAGGTTAGTCTGTACCACTACTAGTAATTACTTTTCCTGTTTCATTCGCAAAGAGGGCGAGGGTAAAACGACTATCTATATGCCTCGGTACGAGGCCTAATTTTTCGTACCTTATCTTCGTATTTCTTGCACGCAATGTATGTTGGCGGCTGTATAATCATTCGGCAGTCAGCTTCAAACGACGGTTCTGTTAATCTTCTCAATAGAGTTCCTACAAAAGAACGTCGCCTTCTCTCCAGGGATTCCCATTTGAGTTCCTGAAGAATCTCCGTAATACTTACTTGTTATTCGAACCTGAATTGCTTCGATGTCTTCCTTCATTGCGACCTGCTACGGATCCCAGGCACTCAAGAATAGGTCGCACGAGCGTGCTATATGCAGTCTCCTTTATAGGTGAAACACACTTTCCTACAATTCTCCCAATAAACCGAAGATGACCATTCACCTTCCCTACCACAGTTGTCACATGCTCATTCCATCTCATATCGCTTTGCAACGTTACGCCCAGATATTGAAACGACTTGACTGTGTCAAGCAGGACACTAGCAATACTGTATCCGAACAGTACTGATTTGATATTTCAACTCATCCGCATTAGCTTATATTTTTCCAGATTTAGGGCTAGCTGCCATTCATGTGATATCTTCCTACGGTCACTCAACTTCGACACTTTACCGTACACCACAGCATCATCAGGAAACAACTGCGAATTGCTGCCTACACTGTCCGCCAAATCATTTATATATACAGAGAACAACAGCGGTCCTCTCACACTTCCCTGACGACACCCTTGTCTGTCTGTTGAACACTCACCGTCAAGGACAATAACTGGGTTCTGTGTCCTGTGTCAGTTCTCTTAGAGTCGTAAAGATAGTCTCGTTGCAGAGTGTTGCGTTTTCATTTATTACGTTTCTCCCTTCCACTATCACATTTTGTCTGTAATAATTATCTTCTATTGATAGTTTTCGATGTAAACTGTTATTGTGTTTAAGGTTACGTAGATCACTTTCGATATTAGTGGGGTGATGGATTTTGTTCGTTAGTTGTTCTGTGAAAGTGGAATGTGTTCTGTCCTCTTCAGAGCTCTCATGTGCTCTGTGTACCTTGTTCGGAAATTTCTGCTTGTTGGTCTAGTGTATTGGGCTTGAAAGGAGTTACGTGACAGTTGGTATATTCGTACATTGCCGAATTAACCTTAGATGTTTTTGTCTGATCTTAGCCTTTGTTGAACTGTGTTGTTTGTTCTGAATGTTACTGGGATCCCTAGCTTTTTCAATATGTTTCCAATTCTATGTGCTATTTTGTTATTGTATGTTAGTGTGTACCATGTTTCTTTTTCCTGATATGGTGCAGTCTGCTGTGCTGCCTGTGGTTTCTGTCTCTTTGTTTTCAGACCCTTTGGTTGTGCACTTGAGTGGGTGACCATTATCATTATCTTTCATTTTTACCTTGTTGTTGAGCTTGTTTATGGTGTATTTGATTACATTTAGTCCCTGTGTGTATTTTTTTGGTTTAAGAGGTGTTCTGAAAGAAAATGTATGTGTCGACTCGCCGCGCAGTACGACGCAGCTATACGCGCCTACGGGTCCACACGGTGAACGCTGGGTTAGCCTGCTAGTCAAGGGGTAGCAGTGCCATTACGAGTGTAACGAAATGCGCACTGCATTAGCTCTGCAATCTTTCTCACACGATTCTACAGAAACTATTCATTAAAAAAATCATTTTACGTTACATGTAGCTTTACATGTAAGCTTCATGTTAAAGTGCCTAGCACTCGCTAATGGTCATATTCATTATGGTATTAGAATTTACGTAAGGCACTGCGCGTTATTTGAAAAGTTTGCAATGAAAAATAGGGATTGGAAATTTATGTAACATATTCAACTTTCCTTTGGTCTTGGGAAGAGGATCTGTCTCCAATCTCGAGAAAATGGATTTTATGTAGCACGTTCACCTACGAACGCACTTGCGCGAGAACGAAATATTCATAACATACCTCATGTCTCCTAAACTGCTGGAGATATCGAAATGAAATTTTGGGAAATTATAGCACGCAAAGAGGAGAGTATTTTTCCATATGGTTAACACACAGAACTTTCTTTTCTACGTCGATATAGCCGAAGGTACAGTTTTTATTCGATTTTTTCAATTCAGCACTGTAATTTTTAAAAATTCATCGGTAGCCAGTGAATAGAGAATTTTCTAATATGAAAATAAACGTAAAGTTTCTTGTTTTACGTTACTGCAAACCGACACAATAAGGTTTTCCGTAAGACATTGACCTCTCTGGTCGCCTATTGCTTTTTCAATGAGACGCTCTGTTTCAATATTCTGTCGTAATTGCTATTATGAGGTGAGTACGCGCAATTTATACTGTGTTTTGGCAAAAGAAGCAAAATTAAACCTATCAACAAGAGAAATGTAGCTGTTCCTCATAACTGATGATGCTGCTTCAAATGAAAAATGGTTAACAAGAAAAGGAAATATGTGGTATGGTCTTATGGGATCAAACTACTTAGGCCATCGGTCCCTAAGCCTACACACTACTTAATCTAACTTAAGGTAACTTACTCTATGGACAACACACACACACCCATGTCCGAGGGAGGACTCGAACCTCCAACGGGGAAAGCCGCACGGACCGTGCCAAGGCACCTCAGACTGCGCGCCTACCCGTGCTGCTAATGGTTAACATTTCAGACAAAAATAAATCGTCAATTCCGTTAGCGTATCTCGTCACCAAACGCTGCGCCGAAAGCGGCCAAAGAAGACCGGGCCAGTCGGCGCTGCCAACCAGCTGCCGTTGTGTACTGCCTCATTAGATAACAAGGGGATATTTTCCGCGCTGGTTCAGGCCACCTCGCGCTGGGACCCCTTGCGCATGTAAGCCCTCTTTCTTTTGTGCGCACGCTAAGACGTCTCTTCTGCTCTCTAGCTCCCAGACGCGACTGATGGCCGTGTCGACTCGGCGCCAGGCCAGTGTGACAAGCCACTTCAGCTCACCCCAAACAGACTGAAATCACATCATACACTCAACCAAGTTTCAAAGCGTAACTATCCTGCAAAACAGAGTTCTGACACTCATACTCAAAGGAAAAGCCACAAATTGTTCATTATTGTGCAAATTTTCAATTAAACTGAGGAATTTAATCAGGCTACTGGCGCTTCACTTACTTTACCTAATCAGTAGACATAGAAACAATTAGGACGCCCAAACCTTCAGCAACCAAATCTGCATTTCACAGCTTGTAATGGCGATAGAATGTCTTTCCTCGGTGGCGTGTACACTGAGACCAAATTACAAAAATACGATCAATGCAGTGACATTCGCTGTAGTGAAAAACAGTGCTGGTCCAAATCTATTTGGAATGGACGCATTCGATTCATTCAGTCTGAGAATTCAAGATAATGTAATGGCGGTCAGCACTCAGATTTCCGAGAGAGCATCAAACAATTACGTGACAAAAATCTACAATTGTTCGATGGCACACTAGGCTACGCGAACGATTTTAAAGCATGTATTACACTTAAAGGTAACGCCAAACCCAAACTGACATGTAACCTGAAAAATGCTCTTTCTTTAATACGGAAATAGAGTATTTGGAACACGTGATGGAATCGACGGAAGGAAGTGTTAACTCACAGCCGCGTATTCTAGATGGCTACTTATGTTCCATTATAAGCCAAAGGTAAGAGCATAAAAACAGTAAGGCCAAACAAATTATACAGTAGACAGATCTTTGTCGCAGTTCATAGGGAAGAACGCGTTACCTGCATCAGATGCATTCGAAAACACAACATAAAGTGTGATCACCCTACCCCTCACATTTTTCTGCCGACCCTTTCATACCACTGATGCGCAGGGCCCATGTCCCACTACCAAACACTTGGAGATTATCCGAAAATTACTTTCTCTTAAATTTTTTATGAATTGCAAGCAGTTTTTCGGAAAATTAATTTTTAACTTAGATTTATCTCGAACGGAGTTAAGATTGCGGTATCACTGCATCGCCTTAGACGTGAAAGTTTTCTTTTCAAATGGGCTTTAGAACGCAAAAATTGCTTTCAGAAATTAAATGATGCCTTGGTTAGTCGCGTCGCGGGGTAGCTGCGCAGTCTTAGGCGCCTTGTCACGGTCCGTGCGGCTGCCCCCGTCGTAGTGTCGAGTCCTCCCTCGGGCATGAGTGTGCGTGTTGTCCATAGCGTAAGTTACTTTAAGTTAGAGTAAGTAGTGTGTAGGCTTAGGGACCGATGACTTCTGCAGTTTGGTCCCATAAGACCTTACCACAAATTTCCAAATGTGTTCAAACGTGTGTGAATTTCTAAGGGACCAAACTGCTTAGGTCATCGGTCCCTAGACTTACACACAACTTAAACTAACTTATGGTAAGAACAACACTCACACACATATGCCCGAGGGAGGACTCGAACCTCCGGCGGGGGCAGCCACGCAGTCAGTGACATGCCTCTAACCGCGCAGCACAAATTTCCAATTTCCTTGCTTAGTCAATCTAGTCTGATATTATTCTATCTGAATATATTAGTAGTGATGGAAGTAGATGTTTCTTCATATGGCATCCATGTAGTTTCGTTGCGCGGTGTGAGACGCCTTGCCACGGCAATCATTTGTTGAGTACTAAGTTTCATCAGTATCTACATGGCTGAAGATTTTTTTTGTCGTTGTTCACAGACCACAGACTGCACGTTTCTATCCAGCAAAAGATGTACCAGATCGAACGGCCAAAAGCTACAACGTCGTTCACTGCTTCTAATTATCAATATGATATTATTTATCATCCAGCTTCAAAGCATGGAAACGCAGACGCCGGCCGAAGTGGCCGCGCGGTTAAAGGCGCTGCAGTCTGGAACCGCAAGACCGCTACGGTCGCAGGTTCGAATCCTGCCTCGGGCATGGATGTTTGTGATGTCCTTAGGTTAGTTAGGTTTAACTAGTTCTAAGTTCTAGGGGACTAATGACCTCAGCAGTTGAGTCCCATAGTGCTCAGAGCCATTTGAACCATTTTTTTTTGAAACGCAGACGCACTATCTCACTAACCATTTGGCAATCTACATCTACATCTACATCTACATTTATACTCCGCAAGCCACCCAACGGTGTGTGGCGGAGGGCACTTTACGTGCCACTGTCATTACCTCCCTTTCCTGTTCCAGTCGCGTATGGTTCGCGGGAAGAACGACTGTCTGAAAGCCTCCGTGCGCGCTCTAATCTCATTTTACATTCGTGATCTCCTCGGGAGGTATAAGTAGGGGGAAGCAATATATTCGATACCTCATCCAGAAACGCACCCTCTCAAAACCTGGCGAGCAAGCTACACCGCGATGCAGAGCGCCTCTCTTGCAGAGTCTGCCACTTAAGTTCGTTAAACATCTCCGTAACGTTATCACGGTTACCAAATAACCCTGTGACGAAACGCGCCGCTCTTCTTTGGATCTTCTCTATCTCCTCTGTCAACCCGATCTGGTCCGGATCCCACACTGATGAGCAATACTCAAGTATAGGTCGAACGAGTGTTTTGTAAGCCACCTCCTTTGTTGATGGACTACATTTTCTGAGGACTCTCCCAATGAATGTCAACCTGGTACCCGCCTTACCAACAATTAATTTTATATGATCATTCCACTTCAAATGATCTGGAATCACGCGTCAAAGCATCCGATCTTCAAATATATCAGTCTGTATCAGAAGCCTTATAGGATTTTCCCGTTGATAATCGGTGAATCAAACAACAGAAAACGATCATTCACTGTGTTTGCTCAAAAATTACTTTCGGATGGGTTGGTCCTGTAGCAGAATGCAGTATCATATTCACTGGTTTGACGATAGCATGTGCAAAACAGCAGTCTTTCTCTCAAAAATAATGTAATTTTATTAGACATGCCAAATGAACAAACTCCAGTCCTGATTCCCGCAGTATTGTAGTGTAATGTTTTGCATAGAAGACACTGGTTATGGTTAAAGCAAAATAGTTAATGTGCCAAGATTGCATCTGGCAAGCGACATACGAACAAATCGAACTGATGACTTCGCACCACACTGCTTGCGCTAAAACGCTGGCAGCGCCACACCAACAATTTTACAATTGGCAGCTTTTTTTGCTGGTCCGTTTTCGGAACACATGAAAGCTAATAGTAGTCGACGCTTCCAGTAAATATCTCTTTGTCATCCCCATCAGTTCTACAATCACCGCTAGCACTATTAGAGCACTCACTTTCGTTTTCTGTTTCGAAAGATTGCCTCAAGTCACCGACTAGGCCAATGGTACCCAGTTATCGTCATTGGAATTTCTGGGATTTTGTCAACAAAACAGAATTCATCACATCAGATCGCCTCCATTCTCTCCTCAGTCTAACGGCGAAGCCGAGCGCTTTGCACCAACTTTCGAGGTTCGGATGTCCAAACTTCTAAGCAAGAAGGCCCTATTAATATTTCTTAGTGCTTTTCGTACTATGCCCATTGGAGACAAATGTCCGGATAAACTGTTTCATGGTCATCCTCATCACATTTCAACGCATTAACTGAATACTCAGAACGATACTTCAGGGATAAATTTCACAAAAATGATCAGGGACTGTCGTTAAGTAACCAGTCGAGCAAACTGCACAGTTCAGTGCAAAACAGGCGCACATAGACAGCATCAAAATCAACTTAAATTCCGTGTAGATCTTAATTTTTCAGGACCGCTGCCATGAAACCAGCCCCTTGCCTGTACATTGTATTATCGACGCCAGAGGTCCATTGACATGGGCCACACGAAGGCCACAACGAACATCGACCTCTACCTACCTGCGCCGCAACCGCTTGCGCAGCAGCCGTCTCATCAATCGCCGAAGTGCCAGTCTCCGCCCTCAACGACATCCTTCATGGGCATCGAATTATCATCAACACCAGTGTCAAATCTTCAGCGCCAATGCTACTGTCTACTGTGACTGAGGATGTGCGTCCTGTTCCTGGTTTTCTGGCAGATACTTCAGTAAATTCACGAGGCTAATGTCGGGACGAGAGTTGGACGGCGCCACCTGCCATAGTCACCCATCGAACACTATCACTTCTACCACAGCACAGTCTTTCCCCACGTCGGCGCCAGCACGCAAAAAACACGACGACGGCGTGAAAGTTTGGGGACGAGGGGGTGACTTGGGGGAGGAGGAATGTGAGATTGGCAGTGTTTACGCTGACCATACATGATGCCGCCGGCACACAGCTGCAAAAACTACCTGAGTACTATAACTGAAGACTAGCTGCCAGGAATGCCACAGTCGCTCCAGATTCTTCGCCACTCGCCCAAAACCCGATGGGTGGCACTAGATAATATAAAGATAGAGACCGCCGCTAATGGCCACGCCAATAGCGGAAAAAATTGTATCCTTCCACGCCTGTTTGTAAGTCGGCACAAGCAGAGATCCAAAGAAGACATGGAGGAGACACACAAAAGACACGCCGAACATTGGAAGCCTGCCATTAACGCCTGCGCCACGAGTGTCAGTTAATGGACGTGACTACTCGGAATGAAGGACTGTTATCAGGGATATAAACCATCGTAACGCCAACAGAAGAAGATAAGTACCTGCAGCTGCCTTTGCCACCCTGATCACACGAAAATATTGTAAATGAATTAATGTGAATTTTAGGCATGCAGTTGTATGTCCTTGTGTTTGTTGTATCCACAGCATACAACTCAAGACACATTATAAATGGTTCAAATGGCTCTGAGCACTATGGGACTTAACTTCTGAGGTCATCAGTCCCCTAGAACTTAGAACTACACTACTGGCCATTAAAATTGCTACACCAAGAAGAAATGCAGATGATAAACAGGTATTCACTGGACAAATATATTATGCTAGAACTGACATGTGATTATATTTTCACGCAATTTGGGTGCATAGATCCTGAGAAATCAGTACCCAGAATAACCACCTCTGTTCGTAATAACGGCCTTGATACGCCTGGGCATTGAATCACACAGAGCTTGCAGGGCGTGTACACGTACAGCTGCCCATGGATACACACGATACCACAGTTCATCAAGAGTAGTGGCTGGCGTATTGTGACGAGCCAGTTGCTCGGCCGCCATTGACCAGACGTTTTCAATTGGTGAGAGATCTGGAGAATGTGCTGGCCAGGGCAGCAGTCGAACATTTTGTGTACCCAGAAAGGCCCGCACAGGACCTGCAACATGAGGTCGTGCATTATCCTGCTGAAATATAGGGTTTCGCAGGGATCGAATGAAGGGAAGAGCCACGGGTCGTAACACATCTGAAATGTAACGTCCACTGTTCAAAGTGCCGTCAATGCGAACAAGAAGTGACCGAGACGTGTAACCAAAGGCACCCCATACCATCACGAGGGTGATACGCCAGTACGGCGATGACGAATACACGCTTCAATGTGTGTTCACCGCGATGTTGCCAAACACGGATGCGACCATCATGATGCTGTAAACAGAACCTGGATTCATCCGAAAAAATGACGTTTTGCCATTCATGCACCCAGGTTCGTCGTTGAGTACACCGTCGCAGGCGCTCCTGTCTGTGATGCAGCGTCAAGGGTAACTGCAGCCATGGTGTCCGAGCTGATAGTCCATGCTGCTGCAAACGTCGTCGAACTGTTCGTGCAGATGGTTGTTGTCTTGTAAACGTCCCCACCTGTTGACTCAGGGATCGAGACGTGGCTGTACGATCCGTTACAACCATGACAAGTTGCCTGTCATCTCGACTGCTAGTGATACGAGGCTCTTGGGATCCAGCACGGCGTTCCGTATTACCCTCCTGAACCCACCGATTCCATATTCTGCTGAAAGTCATTGTATCTCTGCCAACGCGAGCAGCAATGTCGCGATACGATAAACCGCAATCGAGATAGGCTACAATCCGACCTTTATCAAAAGCGGAAACGTGATGGTACGCATTTCTCCTTCTTGCACGAGGCATCACAACAACGTTTCACCAGGCAACGCCGGTCAACTGCTGTTTGTGTATGATAAATCGGTTGGAAACTTTCCTCATATCAGCACGTTGTAGGTGGCGCCACCAGCGCCATCCTTCTGTGAATGCTCTGAAAAGCTAATCATTTGCATATCACAGCATCTTCTTCCTGTTGGTTAAATTTCTCGTCTGTAGCGCGTCATCTTCGTGGTGTAGCAATTGTATTGGCCAGTAGTGTACTTAAACCCAACTAACCAAAGGACATCACACACACCCATGCCCGAGGCAGAATTCGAACCTGCGACCGTAGTGGTCGCGCGGTTCCAGACTGAAGCGCCTAGAACCTTTCGGCCACCACGGCCGGCCATTATAAATCTTTGCAACGGATTACCTCAAATGTTTGACGAACGTAAGTCATGCTGCCTCCGCGGAGCAATCGACGTTCTACTGTACGTCGGATAGCTGCTGATTTGAATATGAGCGCGCAGGGACCGATTGCTACCAGTTGCGGCATCCTGGGCTCTTTTGATGGCTTGGGAGGCAGGTGTGACGTCGTGGGAAGCTGCAGACAAACAAAGATAAACGTAAACAGTTCTTTATTGATTCATCTGGGAGATGGTGGCTTGCATTGAGTAGGGGAGACGTCTTAGCCTGCGTACAAAAGAAAGCGGGCTTACATGCGCAAGGGGCCCCAGTGCGAGGTGGCCTGAAACAGCATGAAAAATATCCCTTCTAATGAGGCAGCACACAAAGTCAGCTGGTTCGTGGCACCAGACTGAATTATGCTAGACTGAGTTTTGCTAGAAGGAACACGTGTGGATTTTATTTGTGAAATCGTGTTTACTTCCATTTTCTGCAATGGCGCTCTGCTTGAAACTGAAGTCATTTTACGGCTCCTCCGTAAGCTTACTTGCTGAGTGTGTCCGATCTTATGACAATATCGGCATTCTGCTAGACACAAAAAGCAATGTTTACAGCTTTTCGCTGTTTGGCTATTAGACCATGACTTCGGCGCGAGGGCTGTTGTGCTGGTAGGGTCGCACTGCGAATTGTTTGCGCTTGCGGCTCCGGGAACACGTAGCATCTACAGCTGCACCTACGGGTACGATAAAATATAACTCGGTGACATCTTGTAGTTCCTGCGCTTCAGCCAGTTACGGTACGCCAATTATTCAGGGACTGCGATACTGTCAGATTTCTGCTCTAATTCTACTGTCTGCCATCGCGAAACATTAACTCCGGAAATTATACTCTACAAGTACAGTTAAATTTATAATTTCTAATCATGCCTTTAAGTTCTGTTATCGACTCTTTATAGAACTGAGTAGTTTGTGTACGCGTTCTGAAAAATTTGTAGCGAGCAGCAGCCACATGTGTCTAAGATACATAATACTCATTTAATTTAATCACTAGATCAGCGTAGGACACAGCCTGAGGCTCAAGTCCGGAAAACAAGTATTTAAAGAGTCTAATGATTTGTACTCCAGCCCAAGATAAGAAAAGTGAACGAGAAGATTCACCATGAATATTACATGCAGTGAAGTGCTGCTCGAGCGGCGGTTTACATTCTGGCCTTTCTTCCACTGTGGCGTCGATTGGATGAAGCGGTGGAGGTTGCACTGAATGTCCATAGCTCTGAGCTTGATCAGTTGATCTCTGCGCTCCTTGCTAATTTTCTTGTGCTTGAAGCAGGTTATACGGCTCAGCAGTTCGTTAATTTGGCGACTCTGAAACAAAACAAACGTCATGACTAATTTCTCTCCTTTGTGTGTCATTTTTACATGGATATTCAGTAAAATTAAAGATTAGGATGTACCCCTAGCTAAAGTATTTGAGGATTCCAATAAACTCCGTCTACATACCGCGGCGAAAACATCGCTATCGACCCACCACTGTGTCATCCTCCGCCGGCGCCGTCATCGGGTGGCGTATGGAAGGGCATGGAGTAAGTGCACCGCTCTCCCGGCCGTTGTCAATCAATTTTCGTGACTTGGAGTCGCAACTACTCGGTCATAGCTCTTAACTTGGCATCACAGAGCTGAGTACAACCCGTTCCAGTCGTCACATCAAGGAAAACTCCCTAACAGTAGAGGGTACCGTAACCAGGTTCTCCGCATGGCAGTCAGCCGTACTGGCCACTCAACGACGGTGGTGGACACTTGAGCATGAAAAAAATATTCTTTCAAGGATGACACTCCAGTCTAAAAAGAAAAGAATACTGATACTCATGTCTGAAATAACATAATAATAAATATTTTCGAAATTAATTCGCCGACTGCGAATTTCCTTGACACCAGCTATATATTAGGTGTACTTCTCCTACCCAATAGTGACATATGAAAATGGATGCCGGACCGGGACTCGAGCCCGGTACAAATTTTCAGGTGTCACTGTTGGGTAGTAGATCTATACCAAATACAGTTGATGTCAAGGAAATTCGCAGTCAGAGAATTAATTTCGAAAAGAAAAGAATAATTTAACTTTTTCCCCTTCTGAAACAGAAGAAAATTAGCAGCTGCTGCGATTAGTTTCTACGGACACCTTTATGAAAAATATTTCATTAGGGCCCATTAGTTCAGAACTCGTGTCCTACGAGGATGAGACAAATGAAAACCTTAAATTTGTAATAACAAATCGAAATTTCGCGCCGTTATCCTGTACGATAGTAAGCGTCCTACAGACAGCGTGCAGAATGGCCTGTAGGTGGCAGCAGAGTGCAGATGCACACATACCGTCGCAGTATCAGTATAAAGATGGCCGCTCCACTTGCGACTTGCACCAGGGAAGAACAGCGTTCTGTTATTCGGTTTTTGCGTAGTGAAGTGTGTCTTCCTCATCCATCATACTAACCAAACCTTGCCCCAAGTGACTTCCATATGTTTGGACCACTGAAAGACGCAATGGGAGTAAAGACGTTCAGTTCTGATGAAGAGGTACGCCATGCGGTGCATGAGTGGTTGCGCGGACGACCAAAATAATTTTTTTCTACAGGAATTTATGCACTTTGTAAGCGCTGGAGGACCTGCATTGATCTGGGGGAGATTATGTTGAAAAGTGATTGTTGTGTACATAGTTCCGTGTAGTCAGCGCGTACACAACTTTCCCACTAGAGCGCGCTCCGCTAAGCACAACAGCGCAGGCGCAGCGCTCGTCTGTCTCCGCACTACGAGATGGCGCTGCCTTAGAGACGGACCAAATTCTGCTTCCGCCGATCCGCGTATTAATATGTAACGCAGCCAATGAGATTGCTGCCAATGTAGAACCTTTTCTCCTCGCGAATCACACTCGTGCAGTGATACCTGAACGCGCGAGGTATTATAACGAGTGTACAGACCTCCGATTAGTCAGTCTGCATTAGTCTGTACCAGTCTGCATTAGTCTGTACCAGTCTATAGTCAAGTTTCAGTCTGCACCTAAGAAGATTATCGTATTCCTGTACATAGCCATGAAGTCAATTATCAGAGATATGTGAGAATAAGATTAACGTACCAAGACCAAAGGAACTTCAGATTGTCAATTGTAAACAGCATCCAGAATCAAGTTACATAATATCTATGCTTTTTATTATTTTAATAAATGTGTGTGAAAATTAATCAAGTTCTGTTTAAAGTTGGTCACCATCAATCTGCTACTCTAAGCGTGCAAGTGGCTTTTCTATCATTTGACCTAACGGCAGAAGATAAACACGCCACGATAAGACCACCGGACATATTGCTGACACTCGCCTACTTCGTCAGAACGACAAGTCAAATAATCTGATGGTGCGTGTACCGAAGGTCTTACAGTACGCACACCACAGTGATACAGCTTTGTACCACTTCTGCACAATAAATAATATCTAAAAAAATATTTAAGGTTTTCATTTGACTCACCCTCATATTAAACCAACGTGAATTTATTCAGTTGCCACCAGATATCTCTCAAATCCGTGGATGTTTCAGGCGACGGATGTCTCAATCCCAACCTCATCGTCAGATATGTTTCTAGTGTCTACAGCTGCAGATAGTGGACAAGAGACAGATATGTATACCACAGACATATACTGATCAGCCAGAACATTATGACCACCTACGTAATAGCCGGTATTGCCACGAATAACAGCGGCTATGCGTCGTGGCATGTAAGCAAAGAGACCTTGGTAGGTCGCTGGAGGGAGTTTTTACCACATCTGCGCACACAGGTCACCTAATTCCCGTAAATTCCGCAGAGGGAGACGATGAACTCTGAAACCACATTTAGTCATATTCCAGATGTGTTCGATCGGTTTCAGATCTCCATAATGGGAGGGGAGGGGGGAGGGCAGCATGTTAACTGGAATTCGCCACTGTGTTCCTCAAATCACTCCATCATACTCCTGGCCTTGTGACATAGCGCATTATCTCGTAGAAAAATGGCACTGGCGTCCGGAAACATGATCGTCATGAAGGAGTGTACGTGGCCTGTACCCCGTTACGATACTCCTTGGTTCTTTCCACGATATCCACTGGGTCAATGGATGTCCACGTGAATGTTCCCCAGAGAATAATGGAGCCGCCGCCAGCTTGTCTCCGTCCCGCAGTACAGGTGTCAAGGAGCTGTTCCCCTGGAAGACGACGGATTCGCGCCCTCCCATCGATATGATGAATAAGGTATCGGGAATAATCAGATCGTGCAACGCTCTGCCACTGAGCCAACGTCCAGTCTCGATTGTCACGTGCCCATTTCAGTCGTAGTTGCCGATGGCGTGGTGTTAACATTGGCACATGCATGGGTCGTCGGCTGTGGAGGCACATCTTTAGGTGTGTTCGGTGTACTGTGTGTTCAGACACACTTCTACTCTTCCCAGCATTAGTTTCGCCACAGTTCGCCGCCTGTCCTTTCTTACCAGTCTGCCCAACCCGCGACGTTCGACATCTGTAATGAGGGGTGGCGGCCCAACCCCACGACGTCTGGTTTCGCCACATGTGGAAGACACTCACCACAGCACTACTCGAACACCATGTAAATCGTGCAGTTTTCGAAATGCTCGTGCCGAGCCTCCGGGCCATCACAGTCTGCCCTTGGTGAAAATCCCCTCTCTACACATAGATAGCACGCTCACTGATATTTCGTGCACCGTGCGTGTGTCTGACTAGCAGTCATTCATCGCCAGGTGACGCTACAATCGTTTGGATCGGTTTATATCGATAGTAGATCGATGGTGATAATGTTCTTGCTGATCAGTGTAAAGGTATACAGCTGCATGGATAAAACTCATACATTTTTTTATCTACAATACTTTCATATAAGCAAGATGGCACAGGTAATAAAAAATATTTAACTTTCAAGATTCAGCGTATATTCTAAACGTCTTCACCGTGTCTTTTTTTTTCTCCGAAATGAAATAATCGGTGTATCTTGCAGCAATTATCATCGCACGTTCAAAGTTGGTTAACCTGTAATGTTCTACCATGTTCATTCCACACCTGCTCACATATAATGTCCACTGTCACACCACACGTAACATCTAGCTGCAACATTTGGATGTCGAACAGCACATTTGTAAATGGGAATACCATTCTGCTGAATTCTGTCGCTTACTTTATATCGAGTGTAAAAATGGTTCACTTAAAGTGAGCCGGCCGAAGTGGCCGTTCGGTTCTGGGCGCTGCAGTCTAGAACCGCGAGACCGCTACGGCCGCAGGTTCGAATCCTGCCTCGGGCGTGGATGTTTGTGATGTCCTTAGGTTAGTTAGGTTTAACTAGTTCTAAGTTCTAGGGGACTAATGACCTCAGAAGTTGAGTCCCATAGTGCTCAGAGCCATTTGAACCATTTTTGAACTTAAAGTGAAGTGCCAAAGGAAACAAATGATGACATATTATTTCTTCGACGTCAGTATTACCGAAAATTCTCGCGCAGTAACAAGAGAAAATACCGTCGTAGGAAATCAAGAAATTGAGCGAGAGGCAGGTGGGGATAGAGAAGACGGAAACAAAAGGAAGGCAGTACCAGTTTCACGACAACAACTATGACTGCTCAAAAGATGTAAATGTTTTTTGCTTGTGCGTGATGATTACTGAAAACAGTAGTAGATTATCACTCAGCTTACGGGGTTGTTCAAACGGGATAAATGTGAGATGTAAATGTAAGGCTGCGGTTTCCAATACTTATGAAATAAATTGACCCAAGAAGTTCAGTTCTTCATAAAATATTATTATTATTTTGTAATTTTTGCTGTTTCAATCTATATTTACGTAAAGACACAAATGAATGAACGACGTTAACTATTTTCTTTTTTTTTTTTTTTTTGGAACAGAAGAAGGTTAAAAAAACATCTTTATTCGGAGTACAAGCATAAATACAACGTAAAGACCGTCCTTCCAGCGGAACCAACATTAGCCACACTACAGTCAAACAAGGCGGGCAATAATCTTTATTAACAAGGAATTGAAAAAATTGAAAGTAAGCTAATAGGTGTGATGCCGTAGACAAAGAGGGAAGAAGAGGCGTGGGTATGATAGGACATGAATGCATCCTCCTGCTCGGCAGATGGGGTGCGGGGCAGAGTGGGCAGAGGTCAACATGTTAGGCCTGGCCACGGTGTCCCAGGCACCGCTACCGGTCAGACGCGTACGAAAGGGGGGCGGAAGCCAAGGAGGAGGAGACAGTAGAATTGAGGAAATTACCGGCTTAGTCTGGTGTACTGCATAAAAGAAAGGGGCGCGTGTCAGTGCGCCTACGATATGGAAATGTTGCGATGGGAGTCTCAGAGTCCTCAGGTGGGGTGGGGGTGGAGTGGGGCGGGGGAGGGGGGTATGCCTCTACGTGTGACACCATCCAGCTGAGCAGGGGTGACGTTAAGGATCGCGTGAAAGTAATTAACGAAGAAGGAGCGGCATCGCGGTCGGAGCTCGATTTCATCGTGGGCGGTTTGTGAGTACTTCCAGAAGTCAAGGCGTGATTTGTCGCCTTCGTTATACAGCTAAATGATCGTCCATCCCTCGAAACACATAATCGTATGATTTTTATGGCGGGGAAATGAGTATCCTCAGCACGGATAAAAGTCCATGGGTCAATAGAGTCCAGCGTAACGCGGAAGTGTCAGGCAATGTACTATCGACCCAATTTCCAGACGTTGCGGGTGACAGTACAAGTCAGGTGGTGGGCAGCGCCGTCCACGAGACGGAAAATTGTACAAAGTGGAGTATTCGACAATCTGACTGGTTGAAGACGTTGATTTAGGGCGAATTTTCCACGTGCAATATGGTATCATGTTGCCTGGGCGTTTGAGGGAAGGGAAGACTTGTAACCTCCCCCTCACTTACCGACCTTAATGACAGTGAGAAATTAAACCGCGTGTACCTAATGGAAATTTGGGAAAAGCAATCGTCACCGAAGTTAATCTATCGGTAAAGAGGGAGGAAAGGGTTACATCTTAATGAAAGGAAAAATGCAAATGAAACTGGTGGAAATCAATTTTGAAAAGGGGTAAAGTTAATAAAGAAAGTAAATGTGCGGCCGTTACGTTAACAATTAACTAGCGGTAATTAGATATTTGAGATTTGGGGGAAATCACGGTCGCCAGTCCTATGGACAATTACTATAGTAACTGAAAAAGAAAGGTTATTACACATATAATTAACACTAGAAGCGTGACAACTGAAGGTTGACACGTGTAGTGCGAAAACTGAAAGTTTGTCAGAAGTAATAAATTTTCGCTACACTCTGACTTAATTTAGCAAAAGAATTAATAAAACCGGAAAATCGAAAGTTAATTTAGTGACTGAAGTTAATAGTGAGCTTTCTTTCTGAAGCACATCGAAATCCAGTAAAATACGGTTAGTCTTGGACTACCTCAACAATCATTTCAAAAGCAACTTGACTCTACGCAATTTAGAAAGAAGAGATTTTACTTTGAACTTGAATTAAATGATTCTGAACAATTAACAATAGTAAAATTTAGTACGTACCAAGCTGAGCTGCAGTCACAGGTAAGCTAAAATACGGTAACAAAACTCGCACTCTTAATTTGTGCTTGTGTAATCTAACTATTGTTACTTAAATTGAACTTCGAAATTAAAGCAGTGAAATCTAATTATATTATTTTAATGCTGGCGTTTGAATTTCAACGACACTCGGGTTCATTTCGGAAAAGGACCCTGCTTGGCAATGCAATTGGGACAATGAGCAACAAAGGTTCATGCTAAGTTGCTGTAATTTTGCGAGGCAAATGGAACAATTTGAAAAGCTGAGGTCTGCCATACAGTTCTGAAACTTTACGTGCTTTTAGTCTTCCTTGTTGGTTGATTGAAGGTTTGAAGCCGTCGATCGAGGAGGTGGCGACACTCATTGTCGGCCGTCGCTGTTGCAGAAGCTGGATGTTGGCGCGCCTTCTTCTCGACACGGTCACCAGGCGAAACGGGCTCTTGATGTGCGCCAGCTAATGCTTCCCGTCCGCGACACCATGTCAGAAACTATCATCGCGAGTCGAGCGCAATTACTTGCTGCCAAACCCCGAAAGCGCGGCAACTCGCGGGAGCGTCACACGACACCTGCTCCACTCGCTACTCCCGCCAGACTCCCACTGTTCTGCCCGCGCTCCAAGCGGCAGAGTTCACACTACCAAAGATCCTACACACTTTGATTCGTCACACGACCTATCGACGTAATCGTTCGATAGCAGTTTTCCCTAGGCAAGACCCAGCGTAAAAATACAAATAATATTTACGAAACAAACCAATTATACATCGACATGAGTGCATAAATATATATATACAAACAGTAAAACAATTACAATATATAAAGAGACAGAAATGTCATATCTTGAGGTAACAAAACAAGGAAAAAAAATAATAGTACAATAGATGGAAACAGGAGTATATGCATTTCCGGCGTTACAGACTGGTGGACATGACGCCAGATCGTGGGTCACCGCGTCGATGGATGTTTGAGTTAGACGTGGTTGCTGGATATGCAAAAAAAAAAAAAAAATAGTCTAGTGTAGAAACCCTTGGTTCGAGGAAGGCGAGTGCTCGGTAAGCGGGTGTGAGCGTAAGTAAAGTCAAGGATGAGATCAGAAATTTGCGCCAGGTGGTGAGACATGTGGCCCACTGGCACCAGACGCGATATGGTCGTGGGCATAAGAATGCCCAGCAAACTGCTCGCAAGGGACACACCCCTGTGCAACTGCTTGTGTATGGTGGCCATGTAAAAAGATGCTGCTCGGAATCACCTTAAAGCGTGTACCAGTAGTAAAGAAGCACCCGAAAGCGGCATGGAGGCTGCGTCCGGTGGTTGTCGGTAGTGAGAGTACCTGTGTGATGTGGACCATCTTGGATGCCACATACTGCTTAAAGTATTCGACACGTTGTAAAGAATCGAGTCAGCGGAGAAGGTTTTGTCGCACTGTCGTGCGGATAAGTAGGAGAGTACACTGACAACTGATGACAGTGGAACGGCGCACGGTAGAGGCGAAAGTGATACCACGGTAATGTAGGTTCTGTACGCACAGGAAGGGTGCTATGTCGTCGTTGAACATCGTCGAGGACTTAGCCACATTCATGGTACTGCCTGCTGCAGTTCCGTACGTTGATATCAAATCGAGCGGAGTAAGGGCAGGAGGTCGTCCACATACACACGACAATGAAAAGTGTGCTGTCACAAAGTGAGGCCTAAATGGTGGGTCGTCAGACTCACGATGAGTGGCTCTAGGATTATGGCATAGAGTCGTGTCGTAAATGGGCAGCCTTGACATATGGAGCAGCGTATGGTCACTGGTCCTGCCATACGGCCATTGACCTAAATCAGGGATCCGGCGCTGCCGAACAATGTGCCGGAGGATAACAATTCAGGGGGATGGAAAACCCATTCGGACCATTACAAAGAATAGAAAACGATGCCGCACCTTGTCGAATGCTCTGTCAAAATCAATAGTAACCACCACAGGGCGGAGTCTGCACATCGCTGTACGTGAGATTAAACAGCGAAACTCCCCTGTGGGCATTTGTATATTAACTGAGCCAAATAGAGTTGTCTATTCTGGGGTTAGAATGCAAGAGAATAGCTTGCGGCAACGCGTCGAAAACTCTATAGTCTGCGTTAAGCAGAGTTATGGGCCGGTAATGTGCCGTCGTCGCTCCAGGTGTCGGTTCGTCGATGTATATAATCGTTCCCGTGACAAAGGCTGGCAATACAGTGTTTTCCGTCGTTAATAGTTCATAAAACGTTGTCGTTCACAGCGACGTCATTAGCGCAAGGAACGCACGATAAAGTTATATCGACAGATCGTCGATGCAAGGTGACTTATTCAAACCACCTCTGTTGATTGCATCGTGGACCTCATCGCATGTAACCAGCTACGTCAGCTCACCCGCCTCGTCGCTGGCGAGCGCGCGTGTGAAGCGTGGTAACACAACACCAGCAGCACGAGTGTTGGTAGACTCCTCCTGGTAAATTGTGCAGTAGTTGTCTACAAAGGCATTAACGATTTCATCCTGACAAGTGACGCACTGGGTGCGACAGGTGTAGATATTGGCGATGAATCGTTGCCGTCGTTGTTTCCCATTGGAGGCAATATGATGAATGGTGAGGTATTCCTGTTCCGCCGAATCTAGACTTCTGGTCCTCACCACCGCCCCGTGAAGTCTGCGGTGTGTTGAAGTCACAATTTGTGCCTTAATCCTGCTGCGTTCCCTCTGGTTCCCTGGGATGGACGGCCGGGCGTCCATGTCGCGGAGAACGGCGTGGAAGTAGACGGTGGTGTGCTGGCGCGACGCATCTACTTTCTTGTCGTACTGTATCAAGGTACGTCGAATGGCAGGTTTGGCGCGTTTCAGCTACCAAGTTAAGGTTGTGCAGTACTTAGGCAAGCGATGTTCACATGGCCCATATATCAGTAATACGTTGAAGACCTCCGGGATCGTGGAGGTGGGAGGTGTTGATCTTCCATGGTGCACGACTGCGCCAGACCACTCGTTGCAGGAAGAGAATATTGCAGATGTACCAAAGCATTCACAACAAAGCACCAGATTTGAAGTGCTCATGAAAAGCAGTGAAGCTCACATAGCGGTGATCCGAAAAGGCCAAGCGCCATTGTTCTGCACCTTGGAATGCAGTTGTGAATTCCCAAAAGACTAAATTCTGTCATGGTGGCTCGCAGAGTCGTGATGGTGATCGCAATGCCTCTGGAAAACGAAAGGTAAGTGACAGAAGCTACCGAGATGCCCTCACGGGCATTGACGGCTATGCCACATCCCAGATGGTTACACGGGGATGGGTATGTGTTACAGCCCACGATGTCTGCAAGTGTGGTCAGGTGTACTTCCTGTAGTAGTGCGATATCGACGTCCGATGCCTATATCATCTCTTGCAGCAGCTGAATTTTCACTCAGAAGCTAATGTTGTTAGTGTTGGTCGTTACTACTCGGTAGGTTTGGCGTCGAGCCTTGCGGTGGAGGGAAATTCAATGAGCGGGGTTGAAGAGGGCAAGGCAGCGGCGAGCCGTGCCGTACGCCACCTGACAGGGTTGGAGTCGGCATCGACGTCGGCGTCGGCTTAACTAGGTCTCCGTAAGGAGTAAATCCGCCCCCAGGGTGTCGTTCAGGTCACAGTCAACGTCGACGCTCTACATCATCGAGGGCGCTGTCGTTTTGGCGTTAATCTATTCCACCTCGTACGTAGGAGCGGAAGACGTCTTGGCGGCAATCGTAATGGTGAAGTCCATCGCTTTAGGCGGACCTGGGCGTGCTGGCGGAGTAGGTACCGGCGGAGACAAATCCGTGGACGAGTTGTGGTCATTCATGTCGTCGTGCAGGTTCTCTGAGGCCTTGTCGGGCCGGACGGCTCTGGAGCCTGAAGGATAGGTGAGTTGTCTCGCTCCGTGACCTTACGACGCCTGCTCTTGCACCGTTTAGGTGAACGTTGTTTGTGTGCCCGTCCCTCTATGTTGGAAGATAGGAGGGAGCTACGGAGGCCCGGGAGGAAGGTCGTGCGGGGACGATAAGCGACGTGGCGTCCATATCATCGGCCGGGAGGAGGTCGCAAGTCTCTCTATTCGTTGTGTCACCGGAGTCACGTCAGGTTGTGGGCGTGACGCGTCGAGTGGCGGCTCGAAGGGACACTGTACATGTTCCGACTCACGACCGTCGGAGGGAAGAGAAGAGAGTGCCGTTGCGTAGGTGATATGTAAAACAGTCCTTGTAGTCGGAGGCGCCGTGGTAGCGGTCGGTAATTGGGTGATGCGCCGCTAAAGACACTCAGACCAGAGGTGGTCTTCTTTGCACTAACCGGAACAAATCTTGTGTTGGCAGTCGTATATACCGATCGCGCGTCACCCGCTGATACATAGATAAGATGGCACGTGGCAACGGAGATCGATGGTCGTACACCGTTAAGAACGAGGCACGTATGGAACTGCACTCAGCGTTCGGCAGTGTGACCACATACAGTGCCATAGTGGCCGAAAGCTACGATAACGTCTTCCACCGGGAGCTCGAATGGTAGTCCGAAAACTCGTATGGTGCGCATGCCCAAGCCTGCGCGGTCGACGGTGACCGCGCTGACATTGCCTTTAGAGTGGCAAAAGTTTAATCCTTGTTTGGTGTCACGAAGTATTCGTTCGGACTCCGCGTCATTGACGACTTCGATGTACACAGTACTGCTTAAGATGAACAAATAGATGCCCAGAATATTGGAAGCTGGGATCGTAGTTACGTCGCGTAGAAAGCGTTCCATTCCCAAAGCCTTTGGTCGGGTGTAGTCATTGCAGAAGGTGAGTCGTAGTGTGCAACATCGAAAACGGTTGACCATGGTCCTAGTAAACGTTAGCGACACGTAATGACGGCCGCTGAAAGTAAACAACAGTGAGCGCGCTCCGCAGACCGAAACACTCAGCACATCCGCACTGCACGGCTGCGAAAGCCGGACTGCTTACTAGGCAAATTCTCTCACCACTACGCCATCTGGACACAAAGGTAATCGAAACTGCATGAATTACCCTAGGACGCATTCCGTCAGACCCTAATTCTCAACTTCTCCACACACTACTGACATAGTGCCTCTGCCCATTAACTTTATTACTCGCAGCGTTTCTCGATTCCCGGAAGAGTTCGAGCGTGGTAGTTGTCGTCGTGCCTTCTCGAGGGTTCTGACCTCGGTGTACTGTAGTTTATAGCAGACTCACCGTTTTTCCTGCTTAATTCTTGGGTAATTTTATTCTTGTACTTCTCTTGCGGTAGGTCTCCTCGTTGCACTTCTTTCTTGTTTTACTTTCTCTTGTTGTGTGGGCCGCTCATAGCTACTCAAGCAGCAGATCCGGCCATCTTGTGGTCGCTCGCCAGTGCACCTGGTTGCCAAAGGCACAGGCGAGACGGTTTTCCGAATTACGCGTGGACGCATAAAATTTCCTCGCGGATTGCCAGAATCGATCTCTCAGCATAATAATTTCGGCAATATTCGAGCGTGGTGTGCATCTGCACTGAAGGGATCATTGGCCACCCCCGCTTTCATTATAGGTGAGGTGTCTGTTCTTTCTGGCATGTCTGAAAGAACAGACTCCTAATATATCATATATATTTATGTAGTTTTCGCATCCTGGGATCTTAGTTGTATTTTTGTATTTGAATAAATTACAATAATGAGACCACATTCATCAATCTTCCGGAATGAATTTTCACTCTGCTGATGAGTGTACGCTGATCTGAAATTTCCTGGAAGATTGGAACTATTTGCAAAACCGGAACTCGAACCTGGGACCATTGACTTTAACGGACAAGTGCCTTACAACTGACCTATCCAAGCATAATTCAGGAACCGCTCTCACAGCTTTACTTCCGCCAGTACCTCGCCTCCTGCCTTTTAACTTCACAGACGTTCTGCTGCATAGCTTGCGAGACTAACATTACTGGAGGAAAGAATATAGCATAGAAATGGCTTAGCTACTGCCTGGTGAACACATTGCAGAATGAATTTATGTCTGCGGTGGATTGTACGCTGATTTGCTACTTTATGGCACATCGCAACTGTGTGCCAGACCGGGACTGGTACCCAGGACCTTTCGCGGATAAGCGCTGTAGCTAATGATCTAACCAACCACGACTCTCGACCCGCCCTAAGCATAAAGAAGTTAGCTTTACCACATTAAACTAAAACAAAGTAATTTATTCTATTACTATTCTATTACATAAACATATACAGGGCGTCTCTCCTAAGAGTCGTCAGGCCATTTTCTCTGGTGTTGCGGTAGATATCTGCAACTTCGTGTTTGCATTCTGTAGCTCGAGTCACCCCAAACAAACATCTCTCATCAAGTCTTTCATGCAACGCTTAGTATCGACGGATAGGGTCGGTTTGTTTCCTGTTATAAGCAAAATGATTTTTAAAGGGGAATTTCAATAGAACGGCCCCATATTAGTCTAGGGCGATATTTATTTTGTTGATGTGTCAACAAGGACACTAGAACATGAAGAATAATCAGTGCTCCATCAGCGACTGCACCGCTGTGGCCTGTACTGATTACAATCGCCATGCAGCGGCACTTCTCAGTCGCTGCTCAGTCTCTGGGGTATTAGTTATTTATCATGATTTACTGTTCGTGTTAATACAAATCGATAAAATAAATATCGTACTATATTAGTCTGGAGCCTCTCTATCCAATGGACACATAAAAAACTTTTTTTAAGTTTTTGACACTTCTTGTACACTGGGAGTCGCATGAAAGATATGATAAGCAGTGTCTATTTGGGCTGACTCCAGCTACACATTGCAAAAGCGTTATTTCAGATATCTCCCGAAACAACAGAGAGAAAGCGCACGACAGCTCTTAGTAGAGACACACGGTATATCCTTTTGTCCCGCTGATCAGGGCCAACCAAGCTATGAACGCGAGCTTTCCGACTGCCATAGGGATCTGCATCAGCTGGGCAGATCGTCTCGCATCGGTCTGCGCGTAAGGTTGTGTGTGTGTGTGTGTGTGTGTGTGCGTGCGTGTAGTGTGCGCTGAAGAGAACATCCTTGATGACTTATTATTCTAGGATGGGATGTGAGGAGAATAGGAAACATTCAGTTAAGCTTGGGCACTCAATGGGTCCTTTAGCCTGCTGTCTTTGGTAATGTCTATCTCCTGTGAAGGGTGAGATGTGTCTAGACTGTTATGTGCGACTTCTTCCTCGTGTTATGACAGAGTGCCTATGGGGGGTGAAACGTTATTGACTTCGGTACTCGATCCTTGTGCCATCTTGAAGGGTTTACCGTTCCTACCGATTCTAATTGTCGAAATTCGTCCCTAATGCCATCGATTTTGTCAAAAACTCATAGAGCCTTGTCATGGACCTTCTCTTGTTGAGTGGTCTCGTGGAGTGCGGTGCGGATGTCGACGTTTCTTGTCTACCATGGAGCTCCTGTGATCCACCTGTAGTAAACGTTTTGCAGCGCCTGGAGTTTGTTGTAGTTGGAGACGCACGTAGTTCCCCACGAGGTGGAGCCATATAACATTGTGGGTTCCACCGTCACCATATACAATTGGAGTTTAGTCTTAGGGCTAAGATCCTTACTCTTCAGGAACGGAATCAATGACCTGGCCATCTTCTGGGCTGCCGTCTTCTTGTCGTCAATATGCTACGTAAAGAGCAATTTTTTGTCAAGGTAGACACAGAGGTACTTCACTCCCGGCGACCATGGGATAAATTGATCAGCTATTTGGAGTCTGTGGTTCAGAACTGGTTTCCTCCGTGTGAACATAACGGCTGCCGTCTTCGTAGGGTTGATCGTTATCTTACTTTGCAGCGCCCATTACATCAAGTTGCCGTTCCATCCTAGCGATTAGCTGGTCCAAGTGTCGTCCAGTCGTCAGAAATACCGTATCGTCCACATAAAAACTCGCCGCAAGGGGGACTGTTGGGATGTCATTTATATATAAGTTGAAAAGCAGAGGCGAAATGACAGAGACCTGCGGAATTCCTGCGGAGAACAGTTTCATTTCGGAGTTTTTATCGTCGACTCAGACATACAGTTTCCTGTCCTGCAGAAAGTTGTCTATGAGTCCAATGTAACAATTTGCAATAGAGGTAGTGGGATGTAGTTTGACGATAAGGTTGGGCCGCCACACCTTATCGTATGCTTTTTCGATGTCAAGGAATACACCAATTGTGAAGTGCTGCTTGTTGTGTACTTCTTGTATCCGTTCGGTGATCTGTAGAAGTTGAAGTTCGGCAGACAACTTGTCCTTGAAACCGAATTGTTCAGGTCGTATAACATCATGCGCTGTAAGTGTGTCACGGAGCCTCTTCAACAGCACTCTCTCGAGCACCTTGCCAAGGGTCGGCAAGAGACTAATTGGCCGGTAACTGCTGGTTTCTGCTAGGTCATTACCTGGCTTTGGGATTGGAACTATTCGAGCCGTCTTCCATGCCGTAGGAAAATATCCCTACAGGAGGCAGCTGTTGAAAATTCGGGTGAGGAGCACAGTCGGCTTCCTGGGCAATCGGTGTTGCTAATTAAGTCGTTGCCTGGTGCGTTAGTCCGAGTCTTCCGGATAATTTTACGGATCTCTGCTGGTGTGGTGAGTTGTGGGCAGCTCTGCACAGGCGTAGTACGAAAAGCAGTCCATTCTGCTGTAACGACGGCTTCCTGTTCTTGCAGGCGGACGCCGTTCACGGGGGTCGCTGGTGTAGACGTCTGTTCTTGGTAAGTCGTAGCATACAGCTCCGCCTGGGCGAGTTCGTCATAAAGGAGGCCATCTGGTTCTCTGATGGCTCGTTTAGGTGGCCGCAGGTGTCGTATGTTCTTGACTACCTGCCATTGGTTCTTGGTTCGAAGTAAGAATTCATCCATCTTATCTTCCTGGACCTGCTGTCGCCACTCGGCCACTCTCCTGTGAGTAGTTGCCCTCCGTTTGGCTACCTTTCTCTTCTCCGCAAAAGTTTGTACGGCGATGTCTATAGCTTCCGGTGCTGAAATGTCCTGCATCGGGAGGATATTGTTGTCAAGATATGTCCGAAATTGACCCCAGTTCAGAGTTTGTGAACTGGAGGGCGGAAGGTTGACCGTTGCGTTTTCCACTATGCTGAGAACAGGTCGGTGGTCCGAGGAGAGATCGTCGACGGTGCGGAGCTGGAGGTTCGTCTCAATGTTTTTGATGAGAGCAATATCTAGGAAGTCTGCTTCTTGCCGATCGAAGTAAGGAATCCGTGTGGGCTCTAGTGGTACATGGACTGTGATGCCCAGTTCTTCTTCCATGGCAATCAAAGTTCGTCCACGATGGTTCGTACGCCGGGAATTCCACGCGACGTGCTTGCTATTAAGGTCACCTCCTAGGAAGACTTTGTCAAAATTAGTAAAGATACTCTGTAGGTCGTCTGGCACCAGGTGATTACCGGGGGGTGTGGTAGTGTTTCATGATGGTGCCGCAGTTCCCTTTTAAGCTGAACTCCTGTCCTTCCACCTCGTTGGCCTTGTCTGTCCATTCTACAGACGTACTTGTTACGAAATCTGAGCTCAGTTATTTGACGAATGTGCGTCTCCGATACAAGTGCAACGTCGATTTTGTGACGTAAAAATTCAGTGAATTCTGTTGTCTCGTGTTTCAGTCCGTTGGCGTTCCATATACAGATTTTTAGGTCTCTCGTGGTCCCAGAGCGAGCCATCTTAAGGTGTTCCAAAGCCTTCAGTACACTTTCGATTAAAGAAAGTATCCCCACTAGTTGTTGCTGCACGGTGGTGAGAAGTTTCGTGTCATCAGAGAGCGCTGAAGCTATGGATTCCATCAAATGTGCTGGTGAGGCGTAGGTTTCCGGTTCCGGTAGTCGTGGTGATGCTGCGCGGGCGTATGAATAATGCTGGCGGTGCTGTCGTAGTGGGCGTGCTTCAGGAGGAGGCTGTGGTACTGGCTGCCGTGTCGTCGCCGGCTGCTCTTGTAACGTTTGCTGACGGTGTGACGGCGGGTGTGTCGTCAGGTTGGAGTTCCGTATTACAAGAGTCCTCCGTTGAGAGGGCTGCGGCGAAGACCGTTGTCTATATTTCCTGAGAAGTTCCTGGTATTACTGGCAGCCACGACATGTGGCAGGATGGTCCTTTTCACAGTTCGCACATTTCGGTGGAGCCCCTCTGGGATGAGTACACGCTGAAGAGCTGTGTTGCCCTCCACATCAAACGCAGCGAGCAGGCAAGCTGCAATAATTAGCTGCATGTTCGAATCGCTGGCAGTGGCGACATTGAACAGGTCCTTCTTGTCTATTGTAAGCTTCAATAACGACTTTAGTATATAGAAGGTATTTGATGTCGTAAATCTTGTAGTTTTCCCATTTGAGCTGGCAACGTGACACAGTAAGCACCTTGAGATCGTAATTCCTTGGTGTTGTCGTCTCGATTTTTAAACTGGTGGACGTTGATGACCGGGAAACCGTTCTCTATCACTGCATTTTTCAGTTCTTCCTCTGTAACTTCGGTAGATAGACGTATTACAACCACTTTGAGGTCCTTGTCCTCTGCGGCCTGGTGTGTAAAAAAGTGGATGTCATTCGACACAAAGAAATTGATGGCCCGTCGTTGATCTTCATAGGAGTCAAAGTGATATTTGATCCTGTCGCGTTGGTAGATGGCCTTAAGACTTCCGTCAATATTCGCCTTCAGCGCCTTGTTGAGGTCCATGTAGTTCTTGGTATGGTAAATAGTAACGGGCGGGACTTTTCTTAGTGACTTCGGGCCAGAGCCATCTGTCCCCTCTTTATCTGCTTCTAGATTGACGTCAATCGTCTGGTCCATACGTTCTGGAGCATCCGTAGTACCTTCTGTCACAATAGCCGCATAAGGGTTGTAAGATTTCAGTTCTACTGGTCGTTGTCGCTTCCGAGAGTTGGTCTGCTGAGGAGAAGCGTTGAGTCGTTTTCTTCGGCGAACTAGTGTAAAATCGCCCTCTTCGTCGGTGGGCTGCATAGTCCAAACTTCTTCAGAGGAGACTCCCTTCATTTCGTCTCCGTATTTTGGTGGAGAAAATTGTTCCAGGTCGTCTTCTTGTTCATCAGGCTTTGAAGTAGGAACTGTACTAGTGCGGTTGTCGTATGCTTCCTGACTTTGCAGAATCATGTGTTGTATTTCACGTCTTAGTTCCCGTTGCTGCCGACCTTCCTGTGTTATCGGACGTCTCTCTTCATAGGGATTTGACGTATGTTGTCCTCCGCTCTGCATTCGTATAGCGCTCGTCGTGGTACTGTCCTCATGATCTTGCCTTTCAGAATCCGTTGTCGTGCAGGGGTCGTCGTGGGGCAGGCCCCACCGACTGGCCAGAGGCATACCCCGGCGCGACAGATTCGGCTGGCCCATCCGCACTCGTCGGCATCGCGCGCTCAACTGCGCGTAAGTTGAATGCCCACCGAAACAAATGGACCTCATTGGGCGACAGAGGGCAGGGTCGCCACAGTGCTGCACTCACATAGTGAGTGCGCCGCTGGCTCACTTCGTGAATACACTGGCCAATAGTGTCCCTCGCGGCCGCATAAATACCGTCGCACCTCGACCGCTCAGTCAGTTGTGTATTTCGCCTGAGAGCGTTCATTACTGTCTCCAATGTATTGCTGTCTACTCATCTATGGCTTTGCTTCGGTATTGGTTTCCCACTTTGGTCTCGATTTGGACTGTGGCTCGTACATGACCTGCTGACAGCGTTGTGTCGAATGTTCGTTGTACTTCATTGTTGCATAGGTTGCTATTGACTTGCTCTTGTGTCGGGTCTGCCGTTCGGTCAGCCCGGTTTCTCGAATCGGCGTGGGTTCGAGTCCCGTGTGCAGGTGGTATTCCCGCATTGCGTCGTCGCCATGTCTCTCCTCCTTTCGGTGTGCTCCGGTAACCGGCCACTCGTGGGTATAGCAACTGACGACGAGGAAATACGTAGTTGTTTCGTTGCATGGAAGCTAAATTTGTTAGCCTGCTCGAGCAACAGCTGCAGCTGATGCACAACCAGCAGATACAGACGGATTTGTTACAAAAGTCGCTTCAGCTCTCGGAGTCCAAAACTCGTGTGCAGGAGGAAGCTGTGCCCCAGGGACCCTCTGCACTCGACGCCACATTCCGTCTTCCGTCGTTTTCTCCTTCCAATGATGCTACGGCGGCGTAGGACACATCTGCGTCGACTGGAGCATTTCACGGCGTTTCAAGTCACGGACGATTCACCAGTGCCGGCCGGGGTGGCCGAGCGATTCTAGGCGCTACAGTCTGGAACCGCGCGACTGCTACGGTCGCAGGTTCGAATCTTGCCTCGGGCATGGTGTGATGTCCTTAGGTTAGTTAGGTTTAATTAGTTCTGAGTTATAGGGGACTGATGACCTCAGAAGTTGCGTCCCATAGTGCTCAGAGCCATTTGAACCATTTTTTTTATTCACCTGTCTTGTGCGTCGCGGGACAGGTTTCTTTTGCTCCGAAAGTTGGAACCTCTCCTTTCAGGAGATATACTTTCTGCTGACTAATTATTATTCCAGCCGTACCACGCGGTTGCCTTCAGGCTAGAATTTCTTCAGTACCATAAACAGAATTTCATCGGTGCTATAAACAGCCGGGACAGTCATTCTGCTCGTGGGTCACTGACTTACAAGGAATTAGCCATAAAAGGGATTTTACTTGAGCCAGTTAAGGCTATAAGGCTTCCTACACCGACGTCTTGATTCGTGATGTGATGGTTCAACTGGCGCCTGACCGAAACTGGGTAACGCCTCGTTAAAGGACATCTTGCGCATCGCTCATTGGTTCGAAATTGCACAAGCGGATAATGAATGACTCAAGGCAAGTCTGTAAGTGGCAACCGTTCACACACCACGATGTGCGCCACCTCAGCCTCGTAAACGTAGGACGACTGCAAGATTGCAGCAATGTCAATGTCGTGATTCGTCTTTGTCCGATGTCTCTATGACTTCTGAGTTTCCAGTCGCCCCTCGACGACGGCTGTGGGGGCCGCTCCCTTCGTGCACAGCATTTTTCCTGTCACTCCCGAGCAGACTTTCCAAATCGCTAGGGGGTCCTGTAGATGCTGTGGCAAGGCGGGGCACCTCCGCTCAGTATGTTATAGTCGCACAACCCGACCCCATCCAGCGCCGGGACCACACCACGACATAGTACATGTGCTGCAGACAGTTGTACCCAGGGCGACCTCTTCACGCAGAAATTGTTTCTCACGCTTCACATGTCACCTGGTCAGCCGTTTCCAGGTGGACATGGGGGGCCACTGTCTCTTTGATCAATCAGGCGACTTTTGTCTGAGTGGTTTCACCTGACTTGTCCCTGCCCTGGTTATGGTGAGATTCCAATTCAAGGGCACTCTCGACTAAGGCAAATTACAGATATGTTACTCGACATTTGACGTTTTTTACCGTCGACCATCCGTTGGCTACCAAGATTTTTGGTCTCGTCACCTTCACGACATTTGGGTTTCCTATTGCAGATGAAGTTAAGGTTGTTTCCATTGCAGTCCTTTCCCAAGAGCTGTACGACCTCTGCACAGTTATCGTCTCTTTCAATCGGATTTTGGGTGCGCTTCAGACTTTCAGGCCCACATGGCTCTTTGGCTAGATTCCTCGCCTATTTTTGCTATCTCAGGCCGATTCTGGTAGCACTGCAGACTGCTGTGACGCAGGACCTTGATCGTCTGCAGGCATCTGGGGTCGTCAAACCTGCCAAATCTAGTGCACCTGCCACGCCCCTAGTCATCATCCAGATGCCGAATGGGTCTCTTCTCTCGTGTGGGGATTTCAAGGTGACCATTAATGCTCAGTCGCAGGTAGAAACCTATCCTATTCACCAGCAAGAACATCTCCTCATCAAACTGGCTGGGAGGAATATTTTTCCAAGACAGACCTCACTGATGCGTATCTCCAGCTACCTTCAGATGAGGCATCTCAAAACATTGTCATGCTTATCACACCTTTTGGGTTGTATAAGTATTTCTCTTTGGCATTTCCTCTGCCCCTGCAATATACTAGCTAATTTTGGAACAGTTGATACAACATATCCCAGATGCATCAATTACTTGGATGACCTTATTGTCACAGGATCCCCCCACCAGGAGAATTTGGAAAACCTCCACACCCTGTTCACGACCCTGTTGGATGTAGGCCTATGCTGTCGTTTGAAGAAGTGCAGATTTTTTTTTTCAGTCAGAGGTGGGGTACTTGGGGCATTCGCTCTCTAAAGATGGAATTCAGCCTACCAATTAGAATGTGTCGTGATCACTTCTTTACCTCACCATCGAACTTACCTGAATTACAAGCATCTTTGGGCAAGCTCCACTATTATGCTAAATTTTTACCCCATGCAGCCCACATTGCACCACCTCTCAAACAGTTATACCTGGACACTGCCTACGAAGAGGCTTTTGTCTAATGGAAAACCATGCTGACATCCGCACCCTGCCTCATGCACTTTTCTCCTGACTGCCCGTTGGTTGTGGCAGCCAATACGTCCGCCCGCGATATCAAAGCAGTCTTGGCACACAGGAATAGGGATGGTTCCGAACAGCCTATTGCATATCATCCAAAACCCTGACGCCTACCCAGTGCAGCTATCGCCAGATCACAAAGGAGGCCCTGGAAATAGTGTCTGCAGTGAAGACGTATCGTGGTTACCTTTTTAGGACACAGTTCTCTCTCATTACAGATTACAAGCTGTTCACAGCGTTATTCGGGCTGTCTCTGGGCATTGTTCCTCAGTGCCTACAATTATACTATCTGTACAAGCCAACAGCCCAGTATTCTAATGCTGATGCCTTGTCCCATCTACCAGCTGGTCTGGACCCTGATTTCGACTAACAGGAGCTCTTCTGCTTCCATATCAATCCCGAACAACAACATATATTGGATGGTTTTCCTCTGACAGCCAAGTGTGTTGCCGCTCCAATGCGCCAGGACCCCACCCTGTGACAGGTCCTTCACTATGTAATCAAAGGCTGGCCCCAATATCTCACTTGTTGGTTGACAACAGAGCTCAGACCTTGGAAACAGCTTTCTCACTGACTCTCTGTTAGGGTGATGTCATTCTTTTGGAAACTGAGATAGATGCACATTGATTATTCTGGCAGAAATGCATCGCCGGGTATTGAGTTTGCTGCACTGGGTTCACTGGGGCATGTCCTGCATGAAGACGCTGGCATGATGCCATATGTACTGGCCCAGGATCAGTGGCAACATCAAAAAGATGGTCCGCTGTTGTGCAGCGTGGGTCCAGCACCAGGTGGTGTCCGCTCAATACTTTGCCTCTTGGCCTACTCCATACCTCCCTTGGGACCATATCCAACTCGATTTTGCACTGATATTTTTGGGTTCTGTGTGGTTATTCATTGTGGATGCTTATCCAAAGTATCCCCCTGGTTTGCACTTAGCATCCACCATGACTGAAGCCACCCTTACTGCCTAATCCCAGGTTTTGGTCATCGAAGGGTTGCCTTGCACATTGCTCTCTGACAATGGCCCACAATTCACATCCTCTGCCCTCGAAGACATCTATGCCGTCAATGGCATCAAACACATCTGTAGCCTTCTGATCCAGCTTTCCTCCAATGGCGAAACTGAACGTCTCGTCCAGACTTTTAAGCAGCAGATACAGAAGGCTATCAAATCCACCACTACAGCAGCCCTTGCTTTGTTTCTGAGCACTTATTGCACCACACCAGCTAACAATCATAGCCCTGTGGAGCTCCTCCATGGTTCCTGACTCAGACCTTGCTTCATCTGGTGACACCGTCGTCGTCGGAACCTCGCTCGCATCGCTCCTGGTATCACACTCCTGACACAGCAGTGTGGGCACACTCCTACGTAAGTGCTGAGCCTTGGACGCCAGTAATGGTGGTGTCCACCCATAGGCGACGAGTTACGTCAGTCGAAACACAGAAGGGGCTCAAGAACCATCACCACAACCAACCTTGCCCTCGGACAAGAGCAATCCCTGCACAGCCTCCTCTTCCACTGCCTTATGGTGCCAATGTGACACAACGGCCAGAACCCCGGGCGGCTACTGCAGACGTCCCGCTGTCGCACCGGACCTCCCCATTCCATATGGATCAGTGGTTCTCTCGGGCACGCATATCTCTAGCGATATTCTGATGCACTTCCTCCCCACAGCCTACAGTCGACGAGACTGCACTGTCACCAGTACCTTCGTTTCATCTGTCTGGGGTGCTTCCACCCATATGAGCCAGTTTCAGAGAAGGGTGGGATCTGGTATCGGGTTGCGCTGAAGTTGAACCCCGCAGGAGCAAATGGATCTCGATGGTCGATAGCGGACAGTGCCGCCGCGGTCCTGCACTCTCCTAGTGAGTGCGCCTACGTCTCACCACGTGAGTACACCAGTCAGTAGTGTCCCCCAATGCCGGCATAAATAGCGCCGCATCTCGACCGCTCAGTCAGTATTGTATTTCTCCAGATAGCGTCCGTTAATGTCTCCACTGTAGTACTGTCTACTCGTCTACGACTTCGCTTTGATATTGGTTTTCCGCTTTAGTTTCTGTTTAGACTTGACCTGTTGATACCGTTGTGTCGAAGGTTCGTTACGCTTTGTTGTTGCATAGGTTGCTATTGACTTGGTCTTGTTGTGTCCGGTCCACTGTTCCGTCAGCCCAGTTTCTCGACTCCAGTTTGGGTTCGAGTCGCGTTCACAGAGGACTTCCCACCTTGCGTCGTCATCGTTTCTCTCCTGTTTTCGAATGTGTACTGGTATCTGCCCACTCGCAGATGTAGCAGAATGCTACTGGGTGGCCCTGGTAAATAAGTTCTGGATGTTAGCCTTGGCAAAAATAATTAAAGGTATACTGGATGGAAAAAGGGAATCACTAACTATTGTGTCAAAGTCTTGTCCCAAATGAATCTAAGCTTATTAAAATCATTCTCAGTGTGCACACGTAAAACATACCATTAAAATGAATCTTGATTGGGCATACGACAAAAGCATCATGTAACAATGACAAATAAATGACACAGTACAAGAACTGGCCAACGTGGCAATGTTCTCTGACAAACAATCAGGAATTTCTCAAATAAAGAATATCTCCACAATTTAATCTTAGGAAACATGAACTTTGATAGTTACACCGTGACTGTAAGATCGCACCGAATGGAGAACGAAAAAGAAACATGCAACTACTCGCACTCGACTATTCATGGATGAGCCCGGGATGAATTTACCCGGTCTGGTCACATTAATGTGACCACCTGTCACAATTCTCAATAACCACCTTTTGCTGCACAGGCGTGTAGCAACAGTCACTGAGATTCTGGAAGGTTCCGACACGGATGTGGAGCCATGCCGATTTGAGTTCCATGGCCAGTTGCGCTAGCTTACTCAGCTAAGGATCCAAGGCTCGAACAGCCCGATCGAGATGGTCCCACAGATTCTCGATTAGGATTAATTTTAGGGAGTTTGATGGCCAGGGGAGTTCTATAAACTCATCCTGGTGCTCTTCGAACCATGCAGGTACACTGCGAGCTGTGTGACACGTTGCAGTGTATTGCTGGTAGATGCCGTCATACCGAGGAAAAACAAACTGCTTGTAGGGGTGGACATGATCCCAAATGATAGATACATAGTTGTTTTGATACAGTGTATCTTCACCAAGCAAATACCACGAAAAGGTTCCGCAGACCACAATGCTCCCTCCTCCGACATGGACCCTTCCGACGGTTGTTGCAAGGCATTTGATTTCAGACGTTTCACTTTGATGGAGCATGAAACGTGATTGATCTGAAAAGGCCACCTGTTGCCACTCAGTGGACGTCCACTTGTGGTATCAGCGTGCTAATTCCAACCTTCGTGGCCCATGAACAGCAATCAGCATGGGTTCATCAACCACGCGCAGCTGCAGAGGTCCACACACAGCAATGTTCGCTGAACGGTCATGGAGGAGACACTGTTGGTAGACGTTTGGTTCATCTGAACGGTCAGTTGGTCAACAATTGCACGTCTATTGGCCTGTACACATCTCCATAGCCAACGTTCACACCCATCATCTATGGCCTGTGATACATCACAATTGCCTTGGCGTTGGTTTTGGATAGCGCCATTTTACCATGCACGGTGAACTTCAACCACAGTGGCACACGAACGGTTCACAAACTTCGTCATTTCGGAAATGCTTACACCCTTGGCCCGAAAGCCAATGATTATGCCCCTTCTGAAGTCAGATAAATCGCTCCCTTTCCCTATCATAACAACCGCTCCACTGTTTGCCGCGTCCCCAGGCACTCTCTGTACAACATCAATTGCTGCTGCTGATACCTGCCCTCTGTGAGTGGTTATTGTGTTTGACGTCAAACATAGGCGCTGTTGTAGAGTGAAGAGAAACGCCTAACTTCGCTCCTCCCTAACCAACTGATACCTCACGATAATCTCAACACAATCGATGTGTACAGACATGAGCTGCATACGGTCCCAATGGCTGCCACCGCCACTCATCAGACGAAGTGCAAGCTGCCTCCCAGAGTAGTCACCAGTCTAAACGCCAAACGAGTTAACTCTTCGAAATCTTAGCACGAAGTCCTCTCCTCACAGGAGAAGGATGAGGAGGAGATTAGTGTTGAACGTCCCGTCGACAACGAGGTCATTAGAGACGGAGTACAAGCTTGGATTAGGGACTGGAAGAGAAGGAATTGACCGTGCCCTTTCAAAGGAACCACCCTGGCATTTTCCTTGAGCGATTTAGGGAAATCACAGAAAACCTAAATCAGGATGGCCGGACGCAGCTTTGAACCGTCGTCCACCCGAATACGAGTCCAGTGTGCTAAGCACTACGCCACCTCACTCGGTTTCTCCTCACAGTCCTCACCCTAAGTAAGTTTGTGCTTCATCAACCTGTACATACTTTATAGAGACTCCGTGACACGAAATGATCCACCAAAAATTATGGCCAAAGAGGTGCTTCTTAATGCGCTATCTGTCCTCCCGCCACACAACCGTAGTAAAAAGTTCTACAATCAGCCGGCTTCCAGTAGATACCATTTCTAGAACATTCTTTCTACCTATCCTACATCATCGATTTCCTTTTTAGTCAGCCAATCCCTGGTTTTTTTATGTACAAAATTTCCAAAAAAAAAGTCTATTCGCGAATATTTTTAAGAACGCCTAGTAAGAACATCTGTGATTTTGGTGTGAAGAAATCCTCACGCCATTGTGGATGGCGTCAGGTTGACACATCTTGTCTCCTGGAGGCCAAAAATGGAGTAAACAAACCTAACTAGCGTCGCTTTTTGACAGGAATCTGTTCAAGCTGTTACACATTCTACATGCCCTCCGAGAAGACACTGGGCTGATTGCCACGCCCACTGCAAAGTGTGCTTTGACCGACCTAGGTCCTGGTAGTAAAACAGCCATTTACTTGATATGGGTGACTTTATCCACTGTTCAGGGTCTTTCGTTTTTTTTAGCCGGACCCGCACGGTGTGCACTGTCTTCCTACAGCCCGTGAAAAAAAAATTGCGGGCTCATCGGAACGGTACCCAGCAGAACAATGCTGGTTGTCAGAGTAACTGCACCCCAAGTGACCAGAGACATTACCCCTCCTCTTATCGGCGTGAGTCTCACCTGTCACTCCCTGTCCTTTTGAACATACCTCTGAAGGGAACTCAGCCCACAGCCTCTGCTGTGGCGTACCGCTGACTACCCAGAACAAGGCTCACAAGTGACGTTTGCTGTCACAATAGAGAATAGGGAACCATAATAGAGAAGGTTAATAAGTACTGAAAGATAGTTTGGCCTTTACAGTTACCCTTTGCTATCAGCAACCAGTGTAAATCGAGCGGCAGAACATGACTGTAATAGTGATTAATGGAATTTACGGAATAAAAATGAGATGCGTCACGCCACGAATGGGCTGACACCTCTCAGTGTTAGTATGGGATACATGACTTACAATGCGTAAACGTTCCAAAAAAAAATGATTTACGAATGCATTATCATCACTAGTATCTCAACCAACACATTTAAGGCCGTTTGCTTCAATTTACTGTATAAATCTGGCTTCAGTTAAGACTTAAGACAGCGAAGAGTTGCTAACCATTGATAGCAGCGTCCATACCAAATACATTTTGGAATTGGTTTCCGAGAAAAAGATTAACACGCCATGTGTGCAGTAGGTAAAGAAGTTCGTTTAACAGTTTCACGTAATTTAGACTCTCTAACTGTCGGAAAAAAATCTCTTAGAGCTTCCTGAGGAAAAGAGGAAGAAAAACACTACACTACGAAAGATGACAGAGGAAGAAAGGGAACTGAAAGAATGAAATTGCGGAATGTCAGATGGTATATAGAAACAGAATAGAAAATGAATGAAAAAATTTAGTGTACCTTACGTGATCGCGAGTAAAGCAGAAGAAAAGAGAAACTAGAGAAATATGTAACGCTTTTCCAATGAGGGACTCTTTTTGTAGCCTGTTATGCCGTGAAATCTGTTTTCGCAGTTACCGCTGAAATAGGAAACGCGGCACCACGTGGAGAGACAAAGCTGTGCAAGGCGAGAGGTTGGATAAGTGGTCGTTTCGCGGAGACCGATGCGCCTGCTGCTCTGTCATCCGCCGCGCTTTCACTGTCTTGTTAACTGGTTTGCAAACGCCGCAGTCCCTGATCCCTTCTTCTCTCCACTGTACGGAGATATCTACCGTGCTGGACACTAAAACTGGTACACCGGGAAGGACAGCAAATAAATAAAATTTGCTCACTGCGCCTATACGGTATGTTTGGAAGAAATCACGATTACATTCTAAAGTGGATTGAGGGTTAACTACGAAATGGAGGAAAGCCATGACCAAACGACTAAAAGTTAAATGCGAAGAAATCGAAAAAGATATGTTCGTCAGAAGGACTGATTCAGCATGTAGAAAAGTCACAATAGTCCCTGATGAGAATAAAAGCAAAGACGTGCAACATACCAGCTGCTAAAGAAAAATGGGTAAGTTTTCTAATCAGATTCCCTGAGCGGACGCCATATTTGCAAAGGGATGGGTAGTCGGTTAGTATTTGGGCTATGCACGGTTCTGTTCAGGAAATGTGGCTCGACATCGTCATAGGATCGAGCTGCGCACGTCTATTTTCATGCCCATCAGCTAAGATTTATAACTGAAGTAACGGTCACAGTTTATGATCCTCCAGTCATATAGCTAAATTAAATGAACACAAATTGCAATTAAATGAATAATAATAAACGGCGATAAAAGGTTTTTATCTGCTGATAATAAATTAATGTGCCTACGGCCTTGTCGCAGTGGTAGGGGTAATAGAGGGTTCCATCAATCACCGGAGTTACGTGCTATCGTGCTTGCCTAGCACTTGAATGGGTTGACTGTTCGAGTCTGCCGAGCTCTGCTGGCAAGCGGGGTACACTCAGCCCTTGTGAGGACAGTTGAGGAGCTACTTTATTTGAGTAGTAGCGGCTCCGATAGCAAAAACTGACAACGGTCGGAAGAGAGCTGTGCTGACCACATGTTCCTCCATATCCGTATCCAATGACGCCTATCGACTGTGGTTGACACAGCTGTCGCTCTGGACTTCTGAGGCCCTTTCGGAGTTTACGCAATTAATTAATATGGAGGACACCACAAATCTGTGTTGAACAAAATGACAATTTATTCAGTTATATGAAAGAATATCTAGAAATGGTGGTCTTACAATAATTCAGTTTAAAAGATACAGGTCGGTAACATTCAATTGCAGTTAAGATGGGGCAAAGCTGCGTAATCAGAATGGTAGTAGACACCCATAAATCAACAAATCATCACTATTTCGAGAAAATAACAAAGTTCCTTGCTTGAATTAGGCACAAATAAACTAAGAACAGCAACAGTTCTCGGCAAAGTTCGTTGAAACAAATGTTATGATGATCGCTTACAGTTAACAATCGTACTAATTCACTGAGCCAAAGTCTCACTTCCTTCGGAATTTCACTAAAAATGAGCAAATTTTAAAGTATTCATGACCGCTAGCCACTCATTGCAACATCAAATCTTCCCTCTATACCATCTCCACACGAATCCACTGCATTACATCTCTACACAAAGTCCTCTCTCTATCTCCCTCGACACGAAGTCTTTCGACTCTCTTCATCTCACAGAAATTCCACATAGCTCCCTAGAGCAACTCCATGAATTCAAATGTCTGAGAGCCTTGCCGCTCGCACCAATGATAAACACTCGCTTTCATACCAAATAGCATGATTTACTAAAATCTAGACAATGTTCTACCACTTGCATAATAATAACGTTATAGGAAGATATATGGCTGAAGTTAAAGAAAATTTCTTCCTGCTTGCCGGCAGGTGTGGCCGAGCGGTTCTGGGCGCTTCGGTCTGGAGCCGCGCGACCGCTACGGTCGCAGGTTCGAATTCTGCCTCGGGCATGGATGTGTGTGATGTCCTTAGGTTAGTTAGGTTTAAGTAGTTCTAAGTTCTAGGGGAGTGATGACCTCAGCTGTTAAGTTCCGTAGTGCTCCGAGTCATTTGAACCAATCCTCCTGCTTCCGTAGAGACCAAACACGATATTGAATGTATAAAAGCATAGACATAGTTAATTAAATATGATTTAGCACATGTGTGTAGAATACATGTTAAAATGTACGAAATATAAGTATGGGCTGTTCAACTGATGTGTCGTTTCATCTATTTATGGTATTGAACCTCATGGGTCATTTACACATTTGTATGTATCAAAAACTAACGTGCATCATACACCTTAATGTAAAAAGGTAAGCTAAACAAGCTAATGCGTTCATAATAGAAAAATATAAAATGTAGTAATTCATTATGTATCAACGTGTTATATCAGGGATGGTAGCTAGAATCCTGAGCTATCATCCAATACATCGTTTATAAATATCGTATGACACATTCAGCAGTTATTAACATTCGGTGACTATTGTAAGTATATTTGGTAACTATGTTCAAGTAACTTTCACAGTTTTCATGATATTTGTACTACTAAAGTCTTAATAAATGCGCATCAATGCCACAAGCATGCTGAAATGTTTAGATTTATCATATAGAGAAACATTGAATTATTATAGAAGTAGTAAGTATTTCGATATGACCATCTTTCACACAGTAGCAAAAGCCAACAGACTATCGGACACATACTGTAGAACAGGCTGAAGGTCCACTACTTGATCCCTACTAATGGGAAGAACGCTAGTATTGCCCCTGTTGGCAGGTCATTTGTCGACGAAACTGGCCTGCCATGAAAGCTCCCATCCAGACAATACTCTCATGATCAGTTTTAAAACTTCTCTCTGCCTTATTTATCGAGCAAATGCTTCATGTTACAGATGTCAAAGTTAACAGTGCAAGAGAAATTTCGCTTTCAAATGCAAGGGTGAAAGGAATAGAAGAAAGAGCAGAGGGAGATTGTTGCACCTGGAAGATAATGTACACCTGACAGCAAAGAAAGTGGGCCAATGCTGAGTCCACCAACATAACGTAACTGTGTCGCAGATCCTCTAAACGCCGAAATACTGTGGGGTTCAGTCGTTAGACTATGCAGAGTGCTTACTACAAGAGACCGCTAGAGAACACTGCTCATTATGGCAGTCAGCCCAGATGTAAGCAAATAAGCCGCTGCAACAAATATTAGAAAACAGATTATTAGGTATAAGACAGTACCAAATGCTTCTAAATTAAACTTCATTACAATGAGTGATACTTGAGAAACCTTACCACACTCATTAAATGGCATGACAAGCTGTCATTCGTGGTCCAAATTTGAACCCACTGTTGGTCAAACAAAGCTTCCGTATCTGATAGAGGCTCAACTAGGATAAACAGCCATAAAATATTGGAGTTTTCACCAGCATCAGTTTACAACTCCGAAATTCCGAACCTGGAAATAAATGACGATACATTTAGCACTGCACTGGGAACCCCATGAAGCTTACATTGCTCCTGCGAAGTAACCACGAAAGGTATGTAATAAATGCCATTGCACAAGTGTGAAACGCAATAAAATTAAGTTATGGTGATGGATGGGAAGTGGAACCAAGTACTATATAAATTGTTAATGAAGCACCATCAGAAGTCAGATATCAAATATGTTCACCAATAACGTGACACTGGAGCCTGAGACGATGGTAATACAAATGATTTATGCCTGGCAGGGATTCTAACTCGGCATCTTTTCTCCTAGTGTCTTATATGCGCTAACAGACATGAATATTTATTGTTTCTTCGTCAGTATGGAAATGAAGTCGCATGCTTCTTTACAGAGCGTAGGGGAACGATGCGGGAGACCCGCACCGCCTTACTAGGCAAGGTCCTAATGGAGGTGGTTTGCCGTTGCCTTCCTCCGACCGTAATGGGAATGAATGATGATGATGAAGACGACACGACAACACCCAGTCATCTCGAGGCAGGAAAAATTCCTGACCCCGCCGGGAATCGAACCCGGGACCCCGTGCTCGGGAAGCGAGAACGCTACCGCGAGACCACGAGGGGTGGACTCTTCGTCAGTAGCGATACGAATGTTCGGCTCGATGTAACGTAACGAATAGTTCAATGCTGCCTGGGACTCCAACCCATGCATATTATCATTTTTGACCCCACACGAAGAGGTGTCAACTATCAAATTCCCTTTCACTAGTACTTAGGATTGTGCCGTTGGTAGAGACTGGAGGAGTTTGGAGTCTTGAGCAAATAACGACATAACTGGACAGTGTCATTTCGAAGGGTTCAAAGCCACAGGAAAATTGGAATCGGAACTCAAATCACAGCCCCTGTGCCAATATTTTCATAATCTCAACGTCACTTAAAATAAGAACCATAGATGACGATTCGTCCGTGAACTAAAATAACACTACTATTGTAAGAAAGCTTACTAGAGACAGAGTTCTGCAAGCAGTAACTTCTGCTTCTGACAGCCAAAAATAATCCAACTCTGGTCCAGTCAATAGCGAATGGACAGGTTTACTGTTGATTTGGAACTACGGCACAGTCCTGCGTTCTTTACATGGCGTTACTGGTCGTGAAGAGGGTATGTGTGTAGCTGTTAAAAACTGATGTCCCCAGCGGGAACCGAACCTGTACCTTAGCCATAACAAGCTAGCATCAGTCCAACCAATCACCGAATTTCACATGTGCTACCATCATATTCTGTTCATAATGGAATACGCAGCAAACGGTAAGAGAAGTATTGACTTCCACTTGCGCTGTTGTTCTGAATAACGTACTCGTGGTCTAGTAGTCAACGTCATGCAGTGCGAACGTAAAGCCATAATACCAAACACAACCTTTTCCTTTCTTTTTTAAGCTGTATTCCGTTTGTCTGCTAAGAGCATCAATCTGACAGAACGTCAGAGACAGTTTCGTTCATTTTATGACCAGCCAGTAACAGAAAATTCTTGCGGAAATATGTTTGTGAAAGTGCTGGTGGGTGTTCGTCATGATAAGACCAGTTTCAGCGCAATCAGCCAGCGACCGCTTGATACAGACCGGAGCCCACCCAAGTGACCGCGACGCATCGGGTATAGAGCCTATGGTCTCCAGCGGAATTTCCTGCGTTCGAATTAGCGAGTATAACACCATGTAACCTTGTATATGATATAATACTACGTTTCAGCATGCTCTGTAGCGATTTTGTTTGGTCTGTTGCTATAAGCGTATTTAACTGTTGTCTTATTTTCTTCCAGTTTGTAGTATAGCTTGTGCAAAGACAAATTGAATATTTATCATTTTTGACCCCATGAGGAGCGTCGTTTATGCATTAAAAAACGGAGTCTAAAACGGAGTAAAGTACAACTTTTGTGACATTGTGTTCCTTTTGTGTTTAATAAAAGGGTGAAAGCGGTGGAGGCAATTCGAAACTCCTGTGCCCTGTATGGACTCAGTACTGCCGAGGAAGTCAAGTATAGTTTCACGTACAATTTTTTTAGTTAAATTAATCACCACCTTCAGGATGAAAATCAAGCGTTGATGAAGGACATTTCTGCAATTTGCTACTGTGGTCAATGACAGTGTATCCGATAATCGGCAAATTTGATGGCGTATTAACCTTCGTGCGACACTTATCTTTAGCAGTCATATTGAGGTTAAAAGGAAAGAAAGGGGATTACAGTACAATGTCTCGTCCAAAATGAGGTTAGTTGCGAAGCAGAATCTCGAACTGGGAATAATGGGGAACTGAGTCATCTGTGCCCTTACAGAGGATTGATCCTGTCGTTCGCCGTAATAGATTTAAGGAATTCACCATGAACTAAAATCAGTGTTGCCTGATGGTGATTTGAAGTACCATGTGGTGGATTCACAATGAGAAAGTAGTGGGTAAGGCATAACAAACATTATCTCAAATGGAGCCTGTATACGTCCAAAAAATGTATTTTTATTGACATAGATCTGGTGGTACAATTAAGGTGTTTTGTGTTACGAAGTGCTTCACAGGGTCTGTGCCCCACAGTTGACAAATGAGATGCCTTGCAGTCGCAGAGTAAAGAATGTGACCTGGAAGACAGCACCAAGGAAGTTGGTTCACAAGCATACCTACCGTAAGTCTTCGAATCAGTCACCAGCATGTGTTTCCCTTTCTTGCCATTGATCGATCAAGCACTAAGAAAGTTAATTTTTGTTTCCTTTTGTTTGATTTGTTTTGACGATTACGCTTTAAATGTTGCTTAACTCAGAATCAGTAACTCGCTAAATGAGTGGTATCGAAAAGGTACCTGCGTATCATCATACGGTTTTTGATAACGAGGTGGAAATATTGTTATCAATTTACCTGATATTTGTATATGTTTTTTTCAATAACTTAATAGGAAACGTGGTTAATATGCACTACACTAATACAACTGATGTCTCATCATAATACCAAAAACCAATGTCTGTCTTAATTAAACGTGAAGTCTTTTGTCATACTCAAGTAACTGTAAATACGACATTGTGACTGTAAAAACAGATGCTGAATGGAACACAGTTCGCAGAGTACTCAGTGGTACGATTTTATTAACAGATTTGTGTATTTTCAGTAGTAGTTCAGCAATATTTTACATTTCTTACCTCTAGATTCGCTGGTTACTGAACGTAGCGAGACGTCTTATATTGACAAAGTTTCTAAAGGTCTCGTTCTGATTACGATATAGCTGTTTGTACTCTGTCACAGAGAAGGAAAATGTTACTCTCGCCTCACTTTGGAACTTAGAGCTACTGCCCCTTACTCTTTACAGTGCTTCGACATTTTCATGGAGCAAGCGACGAACTGTAGCATTCATCGCCTGCCCATTGCCCATGTCATGACTGATACAGATAATTCGCAAATAAGATAATGTGACTTGTTGTTGTTGCTGCGTGAAAGTAATCCACTATGTCTGTAAACATGTATTTGGTAAGTCGATGACACACCAAAATAATTTTCATTCAGAATCTCTGAATGGTAGAACACGAATATTTCAAGTGAGTCTTGCAAGTTATGTTTAAGTATATTTCGACAATATACTTAAATAAAAATAGTAAAACATAGAAATAAGCACAACTGTAAAATTAATATAAGTAATTTATAAGCCAAATTGTTAAGATAAGTAATCTTCGTACCAAAGCATATCATAATCTGTGGAAGACCTATAATGTTATCTCTGTGAACTACCTGTAAGGAGATCTTTGTAACTGTTTTGTTTATATAAGATATTTTCGATGTGTAAAATGTGCAACAAGTTGTGTGTGATGTTAAGTGTGTGTGAGACTCTGCACAAATGGTTCAAATGGCTCTGAGCACTATGGGACTCAACTTCTCAGGTCATTAGTCCCCTAGAACTTAGAACTAGTTAAACCTAACTAATCTAAGGGCATCACACACATCCATGCCCGAGGCAGGATTCGAACCTGCGACCGTAGCGGTCTCGCGGTTCCAGACTGCAGCGCCTAGAACCGCACGGCCACTTCGGCCGGCTCTGTACAAATGGGCCATTAGAAAACTGTAAGTACAAATTCTTCTAAATTTCGCCACTAACTTCACAAAAAGAATTGATACCCAACTAAAAAATCGCGTGTTTCTTGTGTATTGCAGTAAAAGTCAACGAAATGAAGCAGACTCACACAAACTGACAACATCAAAAGAAATGGCTTAATACACACAAAAAACGCCCTTGAAAATGGGAATTATTTCTCGAACGCGTCGTGCGAGAAGTAAAATAAAGAAAAATCGTGAGTGGTAGCAGAAGGTTTATTTGTTTATAAACAAACCTATTGTTTCTACAGTCGCAGGCTTTCAAAAACCATTTATAATGGATCAAATCAGATTCTTTGAAACAATTAGTGCTGTTCGACGTAAATTACGTTCTACTGAAGCACTTCGTTTACCCGCAATCGTTCACGAGTACTCTGTAATTCACAGTTAAATGTTTTGTAAAGAGTTCATAGAATCGCTTCCGTTTATCGACCGTTCCACTCACATACAAAGCTTGGGAAAATCCAACACCAAAATCTTTATGTGCAAGTTCTAATTTCTCTTATGTAACTACACTTGTAATATCATCCTCTGTACGGTGGTGACAACGAAAGCTGTTTGCATTCAGAAGTGAAAGATGGTGGAGGAAATGTCGAATTAATGGACCGCAGTGAAAAATGTTTTTTTTTTTTTTTTTAATATTGTGTTCCCAACTCGTCCCCGTGCCCCCCCCCCCCCCTCTCCACCAACCTCAACGATAAAAAAGGGCCGGCCGAAGTGGCCGTGCGGTTAAAGGCGCTGCAGTCTGGAACCGCAAGACCGCTACGGTCGCAGGTTCGAATCCTGCCTCGGGCATGGGTGTTTGTGATGTCCTTAGGTTAGTTAGGTTTAACTAGTTCTAAGTTCTAGGGGACTAATGACCTCAGCAGTTGAGTCCCATAGTGCTCAGAGCCATTTGAACCATTTTTTTTTTTTTTATAAAAAAGGAAAACATCCGCGACACTCTCTCTCTTAATTCGCTGTCCCACAAAATCAGTTGCCTATTTCCAATGTTTTTGATGTCTTCCATCAATCCAGTCAGGTAACGATCGCGACGGTGCTCAGCAATATTCCAGAAGAGGTCCACCAACCGTAGTACTGGCAGTTTCGTTAGTAGACCTCTCGGGTCTCCTAAGGGATGTGTCAATAACCGAACATCTGTTTCACCTTCGCCACAACATGTTTGCCAGTTACGTTGTTTATATTTGTAACCCCTAGGACTTTCGTCCCTTAAATTTGCTTTACTTATCGATTTCTCGCAGATCAACGAAACTTTCTTAGAAATCATCTGGAGAACCTCGCAAACTTTATTGTTTGGGGTCACTTGCCACTTTTCCACCATGAAGATATGTTTTCAACATCATTTTGCACTTCTCTTTGCTCTTCTGAGGACTTTACTACATGGGAGAATTACGTGTCACGAATCTAAGATAAATATTCTGACTGCTAATTAGTTTACTTATATTAAAATAGCAGACAGTCTACATCTCTTTACTTGCGGAATCACACTCATCGCTCCCGTTTCACTAGGTGATGTCACATCAGTTACTGTGAATTGTCACCTTTCAGTTAGGAAACCACTAATCCAGTCGCACAACTGAAACCACAGTCCATAGAAAAGCAATTTGGCTTGAAGCCGCGTATACTCCTTACGACACCGTAGGAAAAGTACTCAAGTCGCTGCGTTGTTGATACACAAGATGTACACTCCTAAATTGTTAGCCCACTCAAGAAAGACATTGCCTGTAGAAACATAATCCTCCTGCTACGGCTATGACAGGGTCATGACAACATAGTGGAATATGTCTGGTGACGCTGTGATACTTTCGTTACTTCCTGGAATGACAGATTATTATCTTCAAGATTCACTTCAAATATTCGTGTTATACCAATCAAAGATTATGGGGCAGCAACTACAACTAATCTCGTTATCTTAATTGCGAATTACCTGTATCAGCCATCACATGGGTAATGAGTAGGCGATGAACGCTGCAGTTGATCGCTTGCTCCATGAAAATGTCGACGCACTATATATAATAAGTAAGACGCAGTAGCTCTCGATTCCAAATTGGTGCAGTCTGCCTTAAGCCGTCGGCACACGGACCGTGCATCCGAACGTTGAGCGTTGAGCGTGCCGAGTTTCTGAGGTCATAGCGTGGAATAGCACGTTCGGGAGTCTTTCCGAACGTGCAGAGCAGTATCTGGCATGTCAGATATTCTGAGCGTGCGTCTGAGCGTTGACCAATGAGATGGCACAACGTCACCTACGTTACACGCACGCCGTCTCCCTTCAGTATAGAGTTGTGAGGCGCCATACTGGCGTTCATTTCAAGCCTATATGTATATATGCCGTTTCTGAGCACCAGCAAATTGAGAATCACTGGAAAACCAGTTGTTAGTTGTGTGATTCGTTCCAATAAAATAATGAGAAACATCATATTCGTGGCAAAAGAATTATTGCAACTTGCGTATTATGAGAGTAGGCTATCTGAAGGCAGCGACACACTGAAGATCCACCAAAAACGCATTGTTCTTGGTACAATTTGTTATAATTAAATTTCAGTTAGTAACATAATTATCTACGATTAACATTTTTAGCAAGGGGTAACACAATATGCTTAACTACACGCAGGGAGTTCTTGGTTTGGCGTAATGAGTAGCGTCTCTGTCGACGAATGACATTTTGTTGGGGTGGTGGTTCGCGTCTTAACACTTCTAAAGTCTTTTTCTTTAACATTCGCGTTTTTTTAGGTTCTGATACTTTATTATTAGTTTAATATAAGTATACGCTATAATAGTTGATGTTATGTAAATATAAGTTCACCTTTTTTTGAGGGGTGGCTTTGTTCGATTGGCTTAATCTACAGGTCAGCTTGCGCTACTTGTAAAAGATATTTTGCTCCTTTTTCTTTTACGCTTCATAATTCACATGTTGCAAAGATTCTGCTTCTGGGTAGGAACAGTGATCAAGTAACACTGACCTCGGGGTTCTACTAAAATGTGGGAATGATGAAATAATGTTTATCTTATGCAGAGAAGTATTCCAAATTTGTACCGCGTTGTTTCTAATGGAACTTTTATAAGCCTGTGTCCTTGTTGATTGGACATAGTACTTTCCTTTTCGTGGACGATGGAGGAAATGTGCGTTTTAATAGAGCTAACGTGGGAATTTTACGCGCGCCCGTTGAGTAAACAGTGTGATTTACGAACTATAAACATTCCTCAACTGCCGCTGGGGTGCGTTGCGATCGCGTGTACCACGTTGGGACCCACGTACCGTGTGCACAAGTCGCATCGTTCCTGAGCGTTCAGCAGCACGTCGAACCTGGCACGCCCAACGTTAACGTTCGACAGCACGGTCCGTGTGCCGACAGCTTTAGACTTGGTGAGGCGCTCATGCCTTGTTTGCGTCTCGCCTGTTGTGCTGCTTGCGAGCGAGCGCACGTTTGTTTACTTTCGCGTAGCGGCTTGTCTCAGGGTCCGACTTATCTACCATCATGGCGTTTTCTTGCCGCAAAGCCACAATTAAATTAACTTTTCCTCTGGACCACGAACGATCGAACGCGTATGAAGTCGAACATTTTATACAGGACGAAATGGGTCTCCCATCACAAGATGTTCTCGGCATTCATTTTTCGATCCTCAGTGCTATTGTGTGCATAGAGCTGGCGAATGACGAGCTGTGCGCCGACGTTGTGAGGTGCCATGCTAACGATCTCAAATTATGGTACTCTGACGGACATATAGGGACTGTCGTGGTTGATCACGTTGGTTTTGGCCTCCGAACGTTGCGGGTTTTCGAACTCTCGTTTGAGGTACCGTCGGACGTTGTGGTGGCGGCCTTCAAAGCTTACCGCAACGTCGTCATTCACGTTGCTGAGACGTGGAAGACGTTCGAAACATGCCGTTTCCTCAGTGGTGTCCGTCAGATAAAAATTAAACTACGGAAAAACGTGACTTCCTACTTGGTTATTGCCGGCTGCAGGGCTGTCGTCGTGTAGGATGGCAAATAGCGCACATGTTCAGATTGTAGCCGGGAAGGCTATGTCCGTTGTGAATGTCTCTGACGCAGACTGGTTCAGAGGTCTATCGGAGACGTCGCTCTTCCTGCGGCGCTCACCTCTATTTTACGCGTCTGCGGCGTTGCTGCCTGCTGCGCCTCCTCTGAATCAGACGGCACCGGTGCCGACTCCTCTCGACGACATGATGGACGTTTTGCCTGTCTCTCCTACACTCCTGCCAGAGGCAATACAAATGAACGATGACCGTCATCAGACACAAACAGTCTGTCCCGACCGCACGGTTGTCGATCATAGAGCTGTACCGACCTACGCTTTTCTGACATCTGGCCACATGTCTGACGATAGCCGCTCACCATCCAAAACGAATAGCATGTTTGGAAGCAAAGCTCGCTGAGGAAACGAAAGAGACAACGCCGTACCTGTTCCGGCGTAAAGGCAACGTTAGAGCAGAGCCAGCTGTGAAGAAGACGTCAGGCAATTGCACGCGGACCGACCCTTCTCTAGGACGATTAACCGACGGCAGCGCCCTCGACACAAAGATGACATAAGCGCCTCGCCTCCTGGCCGCGGCCCAGTTGAAGACTAACTGTTCACTGACTTCGACAGCGGAATCAAGAATTGGTACTTGTATAGCAGCGACTTAGGAACTGTTGGGGGTTGTTTGGGGGAGGAGACCAGACAGCGAGGTCATTGGTCTCATCGGATTAGGGAAGGAAGAGGAAGGAAGTCGGCCGTGCCCTTTCAAAGGAACCATCCCGGCATTTGTCTGGAGCGATTTAGGGAAATCACGGAAAACCTAAATCAGGATGGCCGGACGCGGGATTGAACCGTCGTCGTCCTGAATGCGAGTCCAGTGTGCTAGCCACTGCGCCACCTCGCTCGGTATTAGGAACTGTGTTACTTCCCTTGCATTACGAATTGTATATACTGAAGAGATTGCTCATGTTGCATGTCGCCCTCCCGCTTTCGGACGTCCCGCTGTCCTTATTTTAGTTCCACCACTTTTTCATCGAACTGAACTACGTCCGTACTGCGATAATGCCAGCGCGCTTCACATCTACGAAAGCGATCTATGGCTTTCTTTAGCAGCACAGGTCACCGACTTTGCTTGAGGGGAAGCACCCCCTCGTCGATAAACCTAACTAACCTAAGGACATTACACACATCCATGCCCGAGGCATTATTCGAACCTGTCGAGTTGATCCCCGCCTTTTCCACACTTAGAACCGGTATATTCTCTGGTCATCGGACTGTTCTCAGAAAAACTGTACGTCGATAATCTCAATGAGCCTGACATCTTGCTATGGCCTAGTCCTCGCGACGCCTATTTACTGCAGTTCTTGGTGGTATTAATGTAAAAGTAAATTAAAAAAATAAGCCATTGATGTTCATAAAAAAGTGGCGCGAGAGTAACATTTTACCTACTCTGTGACAGGACATCACACACATCCATGCCCGAGGCATGATTCGAACCTGCGACCGTAGCGGTCGCGCGGTTCCAGGCTGTAGCGCCAAGAACCGCTCGGCCACCCCGTCCGGCAGCTGTAAGAAACATAAAATACTCCAGAGCTACTTCTGAAAATATACAAAACTGTTAATGAAATTGGATCACTGAATACTCTGCTAACTGTGTTTCATTCAGCATCTGCTCTCACAGTCACATTGTCGTATATGCGTTGTATTCCGGTAGTGCCAATTGAGTGTGACAAAAGACTTCACGTTTAACTAAGATAACCATTCGTTGTACGGTATTATGATGATACACCAGTTGTATTAGTGTAGTTCATATTAATAACGTTTCCATTAGGTTACTAAACAAAACAGACACAAGTATCAGGAAATTGTTAACAATATATTTCATTTCGTTACCGAAAACTGTCTGATGATACGCAGGTAATTCATCAATACCACGCGTGTAGCGACTTGCTGATACTGAGCTAAGCCACATTTAAAGTACAACTGCCAAAATAACAAACAAAAGGAAACAAAAATTAACTTTTTAGTGGTTAATATATAAGGGGCGAGAAGGGAAGCACATGCAGGTGCCAGATTAGAAGATGTATGGTTGGCATGTTTGGCAGCCAAGCTCCTTTTTGCTGTCATCCAGGTCACATTTGTTACTCTGCGACTGCAAGGCATTTCATTTGTTGGCAACAAATGTCAACTTCGGAGGCGACATCCTTGCGAAGCAGTTCGTAACACAAGACACCTTCTTTATGCCATCATGTATGTATATGTATATCAATAACAATACATTTTGTGGACGCATACAGGTCTCATTTTAGATAATGTTTGTTATGGCTCATCCACTATTTCCTCACTATGAAGTTACGATACGGTGCTTCAAATCACCATCAGGCAGCACTGATTTAGGTTTATGGTGAACCTCTTAAATCTATTACGGCAAATTCCAGGATCAGTCCTTTGATAAGGCACAGAGGACTTCCGTCCTCATTCTTCCCATTTCCAGATTTTGTTTCGCGTGTAATCTCGTTTTTGACGAAACGTTATACAGTAATTTTACTTCCTTTCTTTGCCCTCATTATGACTACTGAAAGCAGGTTTCGCACGAAGGTTAACTGGCCTTGCCACTTACCAATTATCGGATACACTGTTATTGACCGTAGTAGTAAATGGCAGAAATGTTTTTCATCAACGCCTCATTGTCATCCTGAATGTGCTGGTTAATCTATCTCTACAGTACTCAGTCCATACGGAGCACAGAAGTTTCGAAATGCCTCCACTGCCTTCACCCTTTTATGAAACACAGACGGAAAACAATGTCACAAATGTTAGACCTTACTCCATTTTACACTCCGTTTTCTAATTCATAAACGACGCTCCTCATATCGTCAAAATGAGAAATATTTAAGTTGTCAAGGAACGAGCTATGCAAAAAACTTGAAAAAAAGTAAGACAATGGTTAAATACGCTTAGAGCAACATACCATACAAAATCGCCACCGAGCTTGCTGAAACGTAGTATTATATCATTTACAAGATTACATAATGTTATACTCGGTAATTTGAACGCAGGAAATTCCGCTGGAAATCATAGGCTCTACACCCGATGCGTCGCGATCACTTGGGTGGATGTCGGTGGGTATCAAGCGGTCCATGGTTGATTGCGCTGAAATTGGTCTTACCATGACAAACCTCCCACAAGCCCTTTCACAAGAAATATTTCTGTAAGATTTTTCTGTTACTAGATGGTTATAATATAAATGAAACTGCCTCTGACATTCTGTCAGACTAATGCTCTTAACAGACAGACGGAATACGGCTTAAAAAAGAATGGAAAAGAATGTGTTTGATATCATTGCTTTGCGTTCCCACTGCTTGGCGTTGGCTACTAGACCACGAATAGGTTATTCACAACAAAAGCTCAAGTGGAAGTCAATACTTCTCTAACCGTTTGCTGCGTTCCCCATTATGACAAGAATATGATGTCAACATATGTGAAATTCGGTGGTTGGTTGGACTGAAGCTAGCTTGTAATGGCTAAGGTTTGGGTTCGATTCCCGCTGGGGGCACCAGTCTTTAATAGCCTCCAGTGACGCTGTGTACAGAACGCAGGACTGTGCCATTGTTTCAAATCAACAATAAATATGTTCATTCGGTGCTGAGTGGAACAATGTTGGATTATTTTTGACTGTCAGTGATGTAAGCTGCTGCTTGCAGAACTCTGTCTCTAGTAAGCTTTCTTAGCCTAGTAATGTTATTTTAGATCACGAACCAGTCGTCACGTAAGGTCATAGGACCTTCATTTCATATTTTAAGTGACGTTGAGATTTTGAAAATATTAGCACTGGGCTGGAATTTGAGCTCCGATTCTAATTTTTCTCTGGCTTTGGACCCTTCGAGATGATTCTGTCCCATCATATCGCTGTTTGCTCAAGATGCAAAACTCCTTCAGATCTCTACGAACAGCATGATCTTAACTAGTAATGAAAGGGTTGATAGTTGACACCTCTTCGTACGGGGTCAACAACGACAATATGCCCGGGGTTGGAGTCCCAGGCAGCACGGAACTATTCGTTGTGCTACCTCTAGCCGAATACGTGCACATCTCGCTACTGATGAAGAAACAACAAATATTTCGTGTCTATTCATAGCTATAAGACAACAGCGAAAAGGTGTCGGACTAGAATCCCTCCCAGGCAAAAATCATTTGTTTCGTAGTTTCAGGTTCAAATATCACGGTATTGGTGAAAGTATTTGATACCTGTCATCTGATTTCACTTTGTTAACAATTCATATAGATACTGGGTCCTGCGCCACGTCCATCACCACAACTTTACTTCATTGCGTTTCACACTTGTGTGTTGCAGTTTATTAGATACCTTTCGTGGTTACATCTCAGGGACAATGTAAGCTTCGTGGGGTTCCCAGTGCAATGCTAAATGTATCATCATTTATTTCCAGGTTCGTACATTATTGGGCCTTGTAAACTGATACTTGTAAAAACTTCGATATTTTACATCTCTCTATGGCTAGTCGAATCTCCATCAGACACGCAAGTTTTGTTTGATTAACAGTGGGCTCAAATTCAAATCTCGAGGACAGCCCGTCATGTCATTTAATGAGTGCGATAAGACTTCTGCAGTGTCTCTTATTGTAATAAAGTTTAATTTACAAGCGTTAGGGACTGTCAGAAGGCTTAGAGAACCTGTGACACAACTATGCTATGTTAGTTGCATACAGTCAGTTGTGGCCTACACATTGGAACTCAATGATGGCCCGCTTTTTGTGCCGTCGAGTAAACCTAGGAATATATGATGATGTTTTTTGTTCTGTGTTTCAGTCTAGTGACCAGTTTTACAGTCACATGGAGAAATGCACAAAAGAGACATCCATATGCTGTTTCTTCTATTCAGCACTGTTTTTGTTGTTGTGAGAGATAAGACTATGTTTTACAGAGCATTTGCAAAATTTTTTGGCATCTACATTCAAGTTCTGTATAATATATTTTTGCTATAGGAAGTTACTGTTACTAATTCAGTTACATAATTTTATGGTGAGTAAAATTCTGTATGTTTTTAAAACTAGTTACATAATGTGTCAACAGTTGAGCCATGCTCTATCGATTGTGCACCATCTTGTACCTTGAAACATAAGGACATCTGCCACGGAACATGTGGTATTGAAAAAGACCATAGACTGATAAATACCTTAGCTATTTTGTTTGTCTTGAGATTGGAAATCTGTGTTATTGCAGCAGTAAGGTAACGTGTAGATTATTCAATATATTAGTTTCAAACTTTCTCCATTGCAGCACTTCTAAATTTCAATAGAGTAGTTCTTCCTATGTTCATGACCATGTTGTACCTTGGAACATTCTTTCTCATTTGTAAAAATCTCATTTTTCTGGAGTAATTTTTGTAAATGCTGAAAAAGACTGCAGCACAAGAAAATTCAATTCTATAATGCTATTACTGAAAAATATAATAAGAAAATGTACTAGATTTCTATTAAGAATGTCTGAAAAGTGTTCCAAATTCAACACTCTCCCCAAGACTGCAGGCCTCTATGAGGGAGAGGAACGGTGTGATGACGTGACAGAAGAAGTAATTGGAGACATAGGAGGGCATAGCTATCATTCCATCAGTATTTTTTTAATCATTGGCGGCACAGGCAACCAAACGACAGTTGAATTTAGTTTGTAGACTTTATGATTCTGGAGATGTATCAACAAATTTTCAGGAAAATTTCATCTACACAGTACCGAAGACAGAAAAACCAAATAAGTTCGAGGTCTAGCGCACAATTCCCTTAACATTTCATACATCCAAGACGCCGAAAAGAATGATATACTGAGGAATGGGCGATCAATTTGGATTCGGGAAAGGTATGCAGTTGTGACGTTGCGTTTGATAACGGAAGCAAGACTTAAGAAAATCAAGACACATTCACAGTGTTTGTCAATCTAGACAAAGTGTTACACAAGATAAAATGCTGTAAGATTTTCGAAATCCAAAAGGGCACAAATAGGCTCGACACTTACCCGAGAACGAATATAAGGCGAGGCGGAGATGATGGGACGGCGACACCGTTACACCAGTGCTTAAAGGCTCGATTCCGAAGTCGCTGCCCAGCCCGGCGTCATTTATCGGCTCTGGGCGCGTGCGATTGAAGGCAAGAAGGAACTAAATGACCACACCTGAAACAACGCCGCCGTTCCCTCTTAGCAGCCTCACCCGATGTCGCTAATTCGGAGTTCTCCTTGAAAACGCCCGCGAGCTGAAACTTAGCCTTATGGCATCCATGGTCCGCGAGCGGTATTGCAGGTATCGCTACAACGGCGGCACGGAGTTCTTCCCAGGTTGAAGGACGATCACTAAAAACAAAGTGCGACTTATCCACGGCACGCATTCCCTGTAGGACAATAGAAACCAACTTCCTTTCTGTCAAATCGACCAACAAGGCCAATCAGGCAGTCTTGACTATGTCCACATATTGATGTAACTCCTCTTTATCTTGTTGCATCTGCCAGATATAGCGACACTCGAGCTGTTTGCGAAGCCCCATGGTCAATCTTTCATTAATTAGCGACTGCCTCAATTGCTGCAAAGAGAACCCCTCTGCCATGGCTCGGGATACGAGGGTCCTCAATTCGCCTCAAGTTAACGGATATAATAGCGACAAAACTACTTGATGCGAAATGCCAAAGGCAGCAGTGTGTTTCTCAAGGCGAACCAGCAACCATAATAAGCTTTCAGTTTGCTCGAGTCGATCTCTAACTAATTCTGTGATGCCACGAAAGAGGTGCACCAAAGGGTTAGGCAACTTAGCAAACGCTGCGTCTAACTTCCCGGAAGACACAAAAGCATCACTCCCGGACTGGCTCCCACGCCCCTTTGGAAATAGCGAGTCCTGATCCTCAGTCCTTTACCATCAAGTTCTAAACATGTAAGCTTAAACTGCAAATCATTAACTAAGGGCCCCAATTCGATGGTTGATTTCTTATAACGATCCTCCAACCTTAACGCCGCTAAATCGGCTACACGGTTAGTTAAATGCATTAACTGCGCCAACACCCTGTCTAACTGACTGCCACTAGGTTGAGTGCCTTCAAGACAGCCTATGGTATCCTCAAGGCCCCTAATGGCCTTAAACAAAAACTCAATAGCTGCTTCTGTCTCACCCACAATATTCGGCGTGACGTCAACCGGATGGAGACGGGTAGCACGCAAAAGGGCCGCTAAGACCAGAACACTACCCTCAATAGGCTGATGCCTTATCTTCAGTTCGTAAATGAGGTGGTCCTTCCTCAACAGGCACTGCCTGACCGCCATTACAACTAGTCACCTAAAACAACAAAATACCAAAACAAATGTCCAGTAACACTGACAGAACTACAATTGTACCGAGAGTAACTGAAGTGGGAATATCACAGTCGTAACCACGCTCTGCTACCCGGTTGAGAGCTGGTTTCTCAGAATGGGGCAGGATAAGGTTACGATTGTGGATGGGTTACCCTCGGTTGCCCAACAAATACGTAAACTTTGTTTAAAGAAATTAAAATTTTAAAACAATCTCTTAAAAAAACAATATTGACTCTATGACGGCTGAAGGCCTTATCACAGGACAAAAATTCCACAATTTTAGGGCCGAAGGCCACCAACAATAACCTCAAACAACAAACGGCTGAAGGCCTGAATTAGAAGTTACAAAAAAAATTCCAAATAGCACATATTAAGATAAATATTTCGTTTTAAAACAAACTGTAACATGGCTGAAGGCCTTATTATAAAAGAAGTGAAATTATCACTCGACTGAAGGCCGCAAACAATTTCAAATAAAAAACAGCTGAATGCATGAATTAGAAGTCAGAAAATAAATCCAAATAGCACACATCTGAACAAATACCTTGCTTTTAAAACAAGTTTGCTTTAAAAAAAATTATTGTAACACGGCTGAAGGCCTTATTACGAAAGAAGTGAAATTATTCCTCGGCTGAAGGCCACACACAACTTCAAATAACAAACGGATGAAGGCCTTAATTAGAGCAATAATTTTACTTCTTTCGTTATGAGGCCTTCAGCCGGGTTACAGTACGTTTTTTTCAGGCAACTTGTTTTAAAAGCAAGGTATTTATTTTAAAAGTGCTATTTGGAACTGTTCTTCTGACTTCTAATTCAGGCCTTCAGCCGTTTGTTGTTTGAGGTTATTGTTGGTGGCTTTCGGCCCTAAAATTGTGGAATTTTTGTCCTGTGATATGGCCTTCAGCCATCATACAGTCAATTGTGTTTTTAAGAGATTGTTTTAAAATTTTAATTTCTTTAAATAGAGTTTACGTATTTGTTGTGCAACCGAGAGTAACTGATTACGGGCCCATCCACAATCGTAACTTTATCATGCCCCATCCTGAGATACCCGCTCTCAACTGCTAGCAGAGCATGGTTATGATCCACGGACCTCTGGGTTATGGGCCCAGCAGGCTTCCACTTTTTTCTATTTTTATTTTTTTTTCTAATAAGAATAATACTAAATCAAATGATGAATAACAAGTAGAGAAAGACGGCTGCAATATTTCACTGCCTCGAGACACTTCACTCGTTGCCGACAGGCTCAGCGGCGCTGGGAGCAACAACCCGCCGACCAAAGGCGAGATAGAATAGGCGGGTTGCATTAGGAGTTAACTCTTCACTCAACTTAAACGTCCAGGGTTAGGTGTGCAACGAAGTTGTCACTCTCGCAGCTACCTCCCCTCGATCCTCAGTGGCAGCACGCCGCCAGCCAGGGCTTTCCCCTCGCGCCGCACGGAACTCCTCGCTGCTGCGCCCCCAACCGACCTGATGTCCGTTCGCAACTCCTCACTCCACACAACGCGACCCGGAAATACTAGCGGTCGCTCCAAAGATAGTACCACAGTACTTGTATCGATAAGCGCTGCTGCTGCCACTCATGGACAGGCAAGCCAGAAACTTAGTGACGCCAGTAAATCGAATAAGAAACGACATGCCATAACTCCAATGACAAGATGCCAAGCAATAAACGGCATGAACACGAGCCACGCACGGCTCATTGTACAAGAATCAAAAGAGAAAAGTAAGATTGGAGGACCACGAACGAAGTGCTTGAATTGACAAGGGCGTAATACAGGGATGCTGTCTTTCGCCCATATTATTTATCTATACATCGAAGAAACAATTACGGAAATAAAAGATAGGTGGGATCCAAATTCGGAGTGAAAAGATATTAAAAATAAGATTCGCTTAGGACTAGAAGAAAACTGAAGAAAAACTAAAGTAATGAGGAGTTGTAGAAATGAGATTACCGACGAATTTAACGTCAAAATTGTGGACCACGAAGTAGACAAAGTGAAGGATTTCTGCTATATTGGAAGCAAATTAACCAATGACGGACGAAGCTAAGAGGACATAAAAAAAGTCTAGCATACGCAAAGAGGGGGTTCCTAGCCAAAAGAAGTCTGTAAGTAGAGGATGTACAGTCGTGAACGAAACGAGCGAGACCCCTCGCCTTTTCGTTATGCTGATCCGCATAGCCTTAAAGTCTGCTACACAGAATAACAGGCAAGGTGACGAAATGCTACCAACATACTATGCACAGGCGCGAAATTGGCAAACTATCCGAACTTTGTCAGACTGTTTTCAATCATGTGTAAGACTATGTTAATGATGATTAGTGTGTTAAACACAACACGTAAATATGAGAGATAAATGAAAGAAGAAACGCTAATTAGTATGAACTGTACTAATAAAAATGAATTTCAGCTTATCGAGATAACACAACGGTTTTAGTAAGACAAAGTTCTCCAGATCGTTACGAATTAGCAAAATATTACGCGCACTTGGCTGCGAAACGGTCTGTGTCAACGTTCAGACCAGTCATACTGGATTACCGTTGCTGACCTACCATGAAAGTGTACAAATTTATCAATGCGTGAAGATTCATAACGAAATTCAGTTAAAAATCCTTCAGTGCCACACTTAAGTCAATTCAGTTATTGACAGAATCGGAAAAAGTAGGCAGTAACAAGTACGAAATTCCACAAGAGTTTCATATTGACATCCTCAGGGCGCCGGTACAGAAAGGTAGCAATAATACGTATTTGGGCCGCGAGAATTTCTTAAAATTGCTTTACTGGTAGCCTATCTGCCTCCATCGTGATTAGAACCGAAAGCAAACCAGACCTCCCTTGCAGTAGCAAACACCTTTCACTACGCTAGCAGACAACCCAGGCAAACAGCCCTCTATTATTACCCCAGACATGAATAAGCCGGCAATTTCGCAATGAAAATGGCAAAATGATCTGCAGTTTCTGTTGCATAGAGCTTTCTGGACTCACAAACATGAATTTTCTACCTTTATTTCACCACTTATGTGACAATCATTCGGTATGTTTATATAAATAACAAAATGCTGTTATTAGCGAGTAAATTTAGTAGAATAACTCTGCACCACCCCAAGAAATAAACGGCTACACAGCTGCCAAACGTATTCTACAATGTTTCGAATTCTCTATTAGACACGCCACAGCCAGAAAAGTTCATTAGCCGATGTGTTTCTTAAGCTTGCCCTTCTAAAACACGGTGGCATTAGTACTGGGATCTGAATTACCACGTGGATAGGCAAATGGATTTTATTTGCATTCCTGAAAATGTGATTTGGATCGAAAGTGTAGCTACGATTAATTTTCTGGTGTATCGACTACAACTAGAACATTTCGAATAAAGAGTAGGGGGAATTATTTATGCCGCCATCATCTTCAGTAACTGTCGTAGCTATTTTCGTTGTTAGGATTTCGTCACCTAAATCGGTAAAAATGGAACCCTACCAGTCTCAGTTTCTTGGCCGTCTATCTGTCTACCCAACCCTTAAAACCCGTTTACCTCGAGAACTGGTAGACATAATAAGCGGAAATGTATCGCACTTCCTGCGGTATACGGTCCCTTGGTAGTGTAAAGAAGTGAGCTTCTATGTCAACGCAATCTAAAGATACGGCCGTTTATGTAAAGACAATTTACACGAAAGATCAAAAAATGGCTCTAAGAACTATGCGACCAAACAGCTTAGGTCATCAGTCCCCTAGACCTATAACTACTTGAACCTACCTAACCTAACACACATCCATGCCCGGGGAAGGATTCGAACTGACGGTGCAAGCAGCCATGCGGTCCGCGATATGATGCCGTTGAACGCTCGGCTGACCCGCGCTGGCAAACTGTTAATATCATCTGCTGTTGCTATAAAGTTATTCACTTCTGGTGAATGATTTTCTGCGCAGTTCATTTAAGATGGAATAATTAAAATATATCTGATGTTACAGAATAGGAAGGACGCCTAATTCATTTGCCCTTGTCTTTACTTATGATGTTAGATTCACAATCTGAGCATACGTACTATCCATAGCAACACTTTAGCGCCAAGTCATAGTCACAGATATGCGAATACAACACATCGGCTTATACTTGAGGTATTTCGTTGCTCATGAAGTGGTGGCAGACGATGCCGTGGCGTCTTCGAAGCGCGAGCTTCGCCAGTGCTAGCTATCTCAGCATATCATCTGAGCGAACGTTTTCTTCATACTGCTAGTCTTTTGACAATGGCAACACCGTAGAATTATTTTGACAACTATGTGACCATCGATTTACGTTCTTGAGTGGTTCATAATTATGTTAGTAAATCCACTCGACATTTTTTTGTCCTTTAAATTACATTTACTACATGGTTCGCACTGAAGACGTAGGAAATGTATGTTATTTGGTCCTGGAAGCACGTTCCAACAGAAACTGCTGCTTAGATTGACATTTATGTTGCGAATTAGTCGTCTTATCCATCACATGGACAATGAGGATTCTCTGTTTTGCTACAGTTGTTTCATAGTTTAGTGGTATCGTGTGTTAGTGGCGTTGCCAGTTTACATACCGCGCATGTAACACACAAAAAAAGCGTTGGATGCCTACAGTGATCAGTCTACTTGAAAGACGTTTGTTGTCATCGTTATTTATGTAACTTGCTCTTCGACTTTCAATTTGACAATTTGTGGAAAAATGTTTTACCTTGCTAGTCCTAGTTTCAAACATTGTCTTACTGAGGAAACGTAGGCATGAAGGAGTCAGTGAAAGCAATTATTCGCTATTATAGCAAACTTTCGAATCCACTGGACACTTGAATTCCCTATATTGATTCTGAGAGTTTTGTTAGTCCTCTTGTTATTTACTGTCTCAATGTCGTCCGTGAGAATAAAATTAAAGGCAGTGGGATTAGGTTCCTGATCTATATACTGTGTATCAATATTCTGCGCTGATACGTAAATTTTAAAGGTTATATTCTTTACCTAAAGCAGAGTATCGGTTCCAGTCCTAGGATCGACGATAAACTTCATAAATACAATTACAGAATAGTGGCATATCGATAATGGCTCCTCACCATCAACAATAGTTGACACACATAGTTTTGTATTTGCTATTTGACCGTCGTCACGCTTTAGAGGCCATCCTGATGTTTCCACAATGCCAGTTTTGACTTGCTTCTTAATATGTCCTATAACTGCAGATTTGTTGAAAATATTAACTGTTAAATACACTATTCCACAAATTAAAAACTTCCAGTTATTCTTTATATCTTGAAACTTACTACCGTTCGCTTTCACTGAAGAAAGGATACATAATAATAAAATGAAATCATAGATTAGAATCTCAAAGCATACTGTGAATGGTTAAAATGAAATGAACTAAAAATAATCTTCTTGTCGAAAACACGTTTCTGTTCCAGAGGACTTAGGCACCTCTCAAAAATTTTTGCACCTCTGATGTTTAGCCACATGTGGACAAGTAGTGGGTCTCATGAAGGAGCACTGTTTAGCCGTCACAAAATACAGCCTCAAAAATCAGTAAATAAAACTATTCTTCTACTGTTGCTCCGAATCGCATATACCAACTGCCCTCTGCTGCGACAACGACTCGAAGTCTATTGGGTCAAATGGCTCTGAACACTATGGGACTTAACTGCTGAGGTCATCAGTCCCCTAGAACTTAGAACTACTTAAACCTAACTAAGCTAAGGCCACCACACACATCCATGCCCGAGGCAGGATTCGAACCTGCGACCGTAGCGGTCGCGCGGTTCCAGACTGTAGCGCCTAGAACCGCTCGGCCACCCCGGACGGCGAAGTCTATTGGGTATTTGATTTTTCTCTTCTTTTTCGCGCCTCCTTACCTCCCATTGTAGCCCAGCCTTCGCTCTCCAATTACGTCTTCAACGGCGAGCTTCTCCTCAATATTTTTCATTTGTGCTAAATTGCTTTTTACCCTTCTTGCATATACACGTGTGTCATGTATTTTTTAGAGACTGCATGATATATAACGTGAGTATTTCTTCTCTTAGCAAATTAAATATTACATATCATTTTGTGAATTAATTTGTTTGTCCAGATTCCACTTACTGCGTTTCCTTAAAAACTTGATACATCTGTTGCAGCTGATTGGTTAAGGGCTAAAAAAAACACCTCTGCTGATGCTGCTTAGTATCGCTTATAGCCTCCTTCGGCTTCCACAACGGCTCGAGGTCTGCTGGGCATTGAGCCCACAACTCTAGCCACATAACTAGGAGATTCAAGTACCTAATTCCAAGCGTCATGAATCACATCAGAAAGCTGTCGACGAGTTGACGGTGACTGCCCCTTTTCCCGTATTACTCTGACCGTTTCTGCCCAAATATTCTCAATGGGATTCATGTCAGCTCTTTTAGGTGACCATTCCACTACAGTAATATTAGTATGATCGTCGGACCACCTCTTAACCACACGTGCCATATGAATAGGCGAGTGATCTTGTTGGAACGTGATCTGATCATCGCCAAATCTTGCTGTCACAGAAGGTTACATCACGTTCTCCAGAACTAATATGTAATTGCGAGCATCGAGTCTTCCTTCCACTTCCCACAGGAGCCCACACCTGTCGGCCGATATCAATGCCCATACCATTACCGACTCCCTGCCACTCCTTCGGCAGCTGTATATTTATTCTCGATTATACCTAGCACCTTTTGGCCGGTAAACAAGTACTTTCCCGGTTGATGCCGTAGAGAAAACTTTTTCGTCCGTGAAAATCACTCGCCTCCAAAACTGGAAAGGTTTGTCGACATTTTCAGCAGCAAAAGCAAGGCGGGCTTCTCTGTGGGAAACAGTCAATATCTCTTTCACAGCAGCGCTTCTTGCTCTCAGCCCACCTTCCCTTAGACGACGAGTGACGGTCTTACTACCAACACTGATGTCGAAAGTCTGCTGAATTTGTCGTGCGTCGACAAATGGATGGTTATCACTCAAACGGCGTATCTACCGATCCTGAGCTGCTGTTGTTTTGCGGCGACGGTCATGAGGTCTTCCATTCAGGTTACCACCCTCTTTCTTTCGTCTAATCCACCTAGCTAGCCGGCCGGGGTGGCCGAGCGGTTCTAGGCGCTACAATCTGGAACCGCGCGACCGCTACGGTCGCAGGTTCGAATCCTGCCTCGGGCATGGATGTGTGTGATGTCCTTAGGTTAGTTAGGTTTAAGTAGTTCTAAGGTCTAGGGGACTGATGACCTCAGAAGCTAAGTCCCATAGTGCTCAGAGCCGTTTGAACCACCTAGCTACCATCGACTTGTGAAGACCCATGGATCTTGCTATATAGCCATTTGAAAATCCCTCGGCATGGAGTGCTATTATAGCGCCCTTGTCTACCTCAGCCAGATGGGCCATTTAGCGTTGACTTAATATTTCGTCGCGGTTAATATCTGCTGCAAAAACAGCGCTAATAGGAAACAGACTGTCTCCTCCACGACTGCAGCCACAACGCAATGACCAAGTATGTATAACACGGAGATCGATGTCATAAACGAGAGATCGCAAGCCCGTACCCGTGTCATTACACAGTGGAGCAACTTATAATCTGTAATTTTTCTCATATGAGACTGGTTAGCTCTTGTCATGTCTTATACTGATAAATATTACATGGAACGAAATGTTTACGTTTTGCATATACGGCAGGCCTAACGCAAGAAACATTTCTGAAATATCTGAGGCAACCTGAACAACACTGTGTGAATTTTAGCTGCAGAAGGTTGCCTTATAAGAAGGAAAATGTGTTTATCCTCGCTCGCCGTGACTCCAAGTGGCGCAGTTTACTCTGAGGCATACATAGTTCTCGCCGGGCGTAAGAAGCGACTCGACTAGCGAGGGGAACTCCAGGTGCGATACGCTGATTGTCTGGAAACTTTGCTCTGTGAAGGAGAGGACGAAATAAGCGAAAATGTGTTTCGGCTTATCTGCAGATACTCGACCGTTTCAGAGAAAACGACGGTCAAAGTTATCAACGAGCTGTTGCTATAGTGTAGATACCTTTGCGTCCGAGAATGCAATTGAAGCGGTGTCTCAGTGGCTACCGTTGTTCCTTCTTAACTTTGATTCGCGAGTTCGAAAACATATTTTTTTATTATTGTTATTATTTCCTCTCCCTCTATCGGAATTATCTACTAATGTTTCTTCCGATTTATGTTGAAATAATGTTGTCGTTATTCATCAATTAACTTTCTGTGTAATTAATTAATTTAAAAAATAAACGAATGAGAAAATAATGTGCAATATTTTTGAACCCCCTTATAACCTGCAAGGCTACAAGGAAATTCACAAATATTTCATCATTTTCTCATTCGTTTATTTTTTTAACTTCTTTCATTACACAATAAATTAATTGACGAATAACGACAACATTGTTTCAACATAAATTGCAATAAACATTCGTAGAAACTTCAGAGAGTGAGAGAAAAAGGGAACAACCGGGTTTCAAACTCGCAGCGCAAAGTTCTGAAGTCGCGGCGGTAGCCGCTGAGGCACGGCTTCAATTGAAGCCTTACACGCAAAAAGATATCTACACTATAGCAACAGCGCATTGAAAACTTTGACCGTCGTTTACTCCGAAGCGGTCGAGTGTATAAGGATAAACTGAGACACGTGTTCGCTTATTTTGTCCTCTCTTTCACTGAGCGAAGTTTCAGCAATATCGGGTATGACACTTGGCGGGTCCCCCCGTAAGTGGCGTGCGTTGCGATTCAGTAGAGAGAATGCGTCCACTTTCCTCGACTACTCACTGACATGCGTGGAAACTTTCGTTCTTGTAGTATCAGTTTGGATTATGAGGGCTAGTTTTCCTGATAACGATCTACTAATGGACTTTGCTCCTAATTTACGTTACTGTGTAGTAGACCTACCGTAACGACTTGAACCGGAAATATCTGTTTATTTGGATAGTCCGCTTCTTATTTGCCATATTTCTCTATAATATTTTCCTTTGTTTCAAAACGGTAAGTTTAGATGACCACTGCAACTTGGTAACATCAGTAACAAATTAATACTTTGAAACAGTTACGTGTGGTGTAAGACGAGTGTACTCTGTTGAATGAGGAATACATTAAACACGAAAGCTGCGTCCAGTAACAATAATTAAACTTTCGGTTACATGACAAAACACAAGTCGAAATACTGTCAATTCATCTCAGTACCCATTAAAATATAAAGTGAATATTGGTAATTAAAGATCACATTCGAAGGATTATTTCTGCTTTTGATTTATTAAAATTTTCCCATCCAAACCTAATTAACGAAGGTGGAGGCATTACTTTTCATTCAACCCTTGTACATAACATATGTTCCTCGCCAACCGTTTATTACAGTCTCAAGACAGCGGACCTACGATCTATGTTCTAACGACTGTGCAGGGAACGCTTTTAGAAGACTGCCAATTGGTCAAATCATTAGAAATGCATTTCACCCACGGCAGTGACAGTAACTAGGCACTTTGCATTATTTGCATTCCCAGAACAAATGGGATTTTTAACACGTCATCTGATGTACCACAGAGGATGTTAAGGATATCAAATTAATATCGCTCTCTTAAGTCGCCGTACATGCCATCCGAGGTGGAGATATCTTTGAAGCCTAATTGCTTTGGACGAAATGAGGCATGGAATTATTAGGAAGAACTGTGAACTGTGCAAATCGCGAAAAAATCACAAGTCAGAAGTGGTTGAAGCGTTAGTAAATGACTGCAGAACTATCGAAGGATTGTTGTAACTAGGATTTGAACTGTGTCTGACCTGTTGTTGAGCTTTGCTTGAACTGTGATTAATGATACCACAAAAAGTTATTTCTTTTCTATTCAGGAGAGGAAGAGCAAATGCAAAACAAACAGTGATAAATATTCAATTCGTGTGCGCTGTCCGTGGGATTACGTAAAAGCTTCACTTCAAGATTCTTCGTACTTCGTGTGCGGTCCGGGGTGGAATTACGCAAAAGCATAGCTTCAAGATTCTTCGTGCTACGAGAAGGCACAACGCGGAGAGCAGCGCGACGCGAACACAGACAACAAGGTGCAGCGGCAGACACAGTTAACTGCACAGGGCTCTGTCTGCAGCACACCACGATAGCGAAGCGGCGCAGCCTGGAGCTATCACTATCAGCGGCACCGCACCAAAGGAAAAAAAAATTGGAGTAAGTGTTACTTCTGTACAGTGTGGCTCAGTGCAAGTAGTGGCTGACACAAAGAGAGGTTTAAACTCAGAATCATAATAATGTATGCGGCTGTAGTCATTTATTTGCTAAGACTTGTATATATTTTGTAACTTTTAAATTGAAAAACTGGTATGTTATGGGATGTTACGGTGGAACAAAAACAAAACTTGTCACAAGAGGCTAGCATTAGATTGAAATCTATGACAAAGCGTAAGTAAAATGAGGGTGAGATTGAAGAAGACCCTTATTTTGATTGTGAGGAGTATCAGAAAACCATATCAGATCGTACTGAATTTAAGTATAATTTGGTGACTATTGTGATCATTATCATAAACTAAAGGCTATGCCTTGTCGATTTAGCCAAGTCCCTCTTTCCATTGTCATCCTCTTCAGTTCTTCATACGATTTTATCCCCATATCTTCTTTGATGTTATTAAAATACGTTGCTCTTGGCCTGCCTCTTGGTTTTTTACCTACAACTTTTCCTTCAAATACATTCTTTAGGAACTGATTGTGTCTCATTATGTGCCCAATCATTTTTGATTTTCTTCTTCCTATATAATTTAGCAGCGCTCTATTCACATTCACTTCTCTTAAGACCTGTTCATTACTTTTTCTATCTACCCAGCTTGTTTTCGTCATTCTTCTCTATATCCATGTTTCCATTGCTCCCAGTCTCTTTTTCTCTGCCTTTCCCAGAGTCCGTGCTTCACATGCGCATGGTAAGACACTTCAGTCAAAAGTTTTGGCAAACTTTTTCCTACTTTCTAATCTTATAAGATTGTCTGTTAGTAAATTCCTTTTAATTTGGAAAGCTTGCTATACAGAGGCTATTCTTCTCTTTATATCTGTGATGCATTTATTGTCGTCAGTGATTGTGCTCCCCAAATAACAGAAGTTCTGAACCTGCTCTAGAACATATTGTGACGTGTTTTCAAAAACAGAATTATCACGTTTAATAAGGGTGATATGAACGCATGCATAAATAGAACTATCTGAATGTAATCAATGCAGTCATGAAGCAGTAATGGTAGTATACACTCTTATGGTGAGTATGGTGAGGAAACAACGCTAGGGATTGACTTTAGAGGAAAAGCTAAAATTAGAAAGGTCAATGAAGACACGAAAAAACAGATAGAGAGTTGTTTAATTATGCAATGTTTAGGAGCATAAAGGATGGCTCTAGTATTTTTGAACATATGTGGTGAGCATTATGATCACCTTCGTTGGCTTAGTGAGGAGGATTTGTGGAAGTTAATAATGCTAACACGAATACGGATAGAAGTAAGACAAAGTCAAACCCGGAACAATAACAACGATGTTTATCTAAGTTTGTCATATACAAAAGAAAGGGAAGAAATGTATACTGACATTAAATTATGAAACAAACGACTGTAGTGGGCAATTGGAAGGTCATACACACCTTTGTAATCAGTCATAATCTGAAATTGATGAATCTGTTTGTGTTCAAGATGAAGTAGGTGAAATTGTAAACATAGACCAGCTATACGACACAGGTGAGGAAATCAGCGACAATGTGCGTGGAAGGGTAGAGTCAGTAGTAAATGACTGTATTGATGATGAAGATTCTGTCGTATCTGCCCACAAAGACATGGCAAATTTGAACGAAGACCTCAGAAACTCTAAATCTGTCGTCGGCATTTCAAACGGAATGACAGAAGCCTTGCGTAGGTTAAGCTATGAAACAGCATTAGCTGACATTTTGCCGGTTTAAAACAGTAGTGAAGCAAGTAATCTTGCAATAAAGCAAAACCAAAATCTGTCACCAGAAACGAAAGTGTTGGACACGAATTTCGCTGAATGTCAGGATAAAATGAATGGTAGGATAAGTGAACTAGTTGACACTTAGAATGGCATAAACAACCGTAATGAGTGACTAGAAGATCGTACACACTAAAATAAGCAATCATTTTATGAAATCAATGAAGCTAATGATAAGCAAAGTGAGTTTAATTTCATTGCTACCACAGGTCACGATCAAATCGTTATTGAACCATTGTGTGCGGAAGTTAATAATGTTATTGTAATGCCAATGAAAATCGTAGTACAGGTTGCGTACATCAGCTCTCATGTGTTTACTCAGTGCCTTGAGGAATAGGTTAACATTAGCACCGGAACAGTGCATGTTGCATCAGGAAATGAAGGTTTCACAAACGTAATTCAAACTAATGTTGGGACCCTACAGTCTGAGGTTAGTCAAATTTTTGACACACTAAGTGAAGTCAATGACGTGCGTATTTTATGAATAGTCAGTGCCTGTACATTAGCACTGTGGTAGTACCTGACAAAATAATCAAACTTGACAATGAGACTGTTATGCAGTGAAGCACCAAAGAAATTGATATAGGCATGCACATTCAAGTACAGAGATATGTAACAGGCAGAATACAGCGCTGCGGTCGCCAACGTCTATGTAACACAACAAGAGTCTGGTGCAATTGTTACATTGGTTACTGCTGCTACAATGGCAGGTTATCAAGATATAAGTGAGTTTGAACGTGGTGTTATAGTCGTCGCACGAGCGTTGGGACACAGTATCTCCGAGGTAGCGATGAAGTGGGGATTTTCCCGTACGACCATTTCACGAGTGTGCTGTGAATATGAGGAAACCGGTAAAACTTCAAATCTGTGACACAGCTGCGTCCAGAGAAAAATCCCGCAAGAACGGCACCAACGACGAGTGAAGAGAATCTATCAACGTGACGGAAGTGCAACTCTTCCGCAAATTTGTTCAGATTTCAGTGCTGGGCCATCAACAAGTGTCAGCGTGCGAACCATTCAAGTAAACATCATCAATATGGGCTTTCGGAGCAGAAGACCAACTCGTCTACCCTTGATGATGGCACGACACAAAGCTTTCCGTCTCCACTGGGCCCGTCATCACAGACATGGGACTGTTGATCATTGAAAACATGTTGCTTCGAAGACGAGTCTCGTTTCAAATTGTATCGAGCAGATGGACGTGTACGAGCATGGAGACAACCTCATGGATCCATGGACCCTGCATGTCGGCAGGGTACTGTTCAGGCTGGTGGAGTCTCTGTTATGGTGTAGGGCGTGTGCAATTGGAGTGATATGAGACCCTTGATACGTCTAGATACGACTCTGACAGATGGTACTTACGTAAGCATCCTGTCTGATCACCTGGGTTCATTCACGTTCATTGTGCATTCCGACGGACTTGGGCAATTCCAGATGGTCAATGCGACACCCCACATGTTCAGAATTTCTACAGATTGGCCCCAGGAACACTCTTCTGAGTTTAAACATTTCCGCTGGCCACCAAACTCAGCAGATTTGAACATTATTGAGCATATCTGGGATACTTTGCAACGTGCTGTTCAGAAGAGATTTCCGACTCCTCGTACTCTTACGGATTTATGGATATCCCTGCGGATTCATGGTGTCAGTTCCCTCTAGCACTACTTCAGACATTAACCGAGCCCATGCCACGTCCTGTTGCGGCACTTCTTCGTGCTCGCGGTGGCTTTGCACGATATTAAGCAGGTGCACCAGTTTCTTTGGCTCTTCAGTGTAGTAGTATCACTTGGTAAAGACAGAACAATTTTTAGTGAAAACAGTATTGAACCATTAGACAATAAAGTTAGTGAAGCTGTCAATATAAAGAGTGAGGTGGTTGAACTTAAAAATTTGGAACATTTTCTTCAAAATGCTTATATTACTTTAGTGTGAACGTAGTAGTAAAGTGTCCAATGCAGACTCGTCTTGTAAAGACAACAGAAATGCAATTCAAGGTAAACTGAAACAAACTGAGCAAGTGTTAGAACAGCTCCCTTAATTAATTGCTGTGATTAACTAGGTGCACAAAATAGCAAGTGACATTAAACAACGACTAGGGACAAGGGAAGAACATGAAAGAAAGAAAGATTGTGCTCGTGGTAATGATTCAGTCTATTATAACAATGCATTGAAATTCCATGATTTCTGTATTAAAGGAAACCTACACCCAGTTTATTTCATTCGAGATTTTGAGTGCATTATTCCTGAAAACTGGTCAGAACAACGGAAAATTATGTGCGTGGCTAGCAAATTCTGAGGAGAAGTAGTTTTATGGGGAAAGAAAGTCATCAACACTTGCAAAATATACTAAGAGTTCCTGTGAGTGTGGTTGAATCAGTATTGGTCTTGCAGTGCACAAAGCAGAGCGAGGGGTGAAGTATTTGTGGGTAGAAGGTTTGATGGTGAAAAAGTCATCATACCACAAATCGATAAGAGTAAGGAACTAGGAGTTCCCATATCGAAATTAAATGGTGTCAGAATATTGATAAACATAGACTTGACAGACAGCTTCTGTCAGAGGCAGCTAGCAAAACATGGTAAAAGGTACACTGCATTCGTCTATGGGAGACAACCTTAGGTTACGTGGTTGAATTTGGGAAAGTTGCGAATGAAGTACCTCATTCTGCCTGGGAGATACCACAACAATTATTAGATGAAATGTCAATCACTGACATCAAAAAATATAATGAATAAAATACCTCAGGGTGCAATTTTGCTCTCTTCGCGTTGCCACGTAACTGACGATTACCAGGTTCCCGAGTTAAGTGACACCATTACTCCGTTTTCCATTTATACCGGTACTTCTTCCACTTGGATCATTCTGAGCTAACTGTGTCATCATTAACCCTCTTCGTTATCGGAAGAGCTAAAAGTTAGGACGAAAGCACTATACATCGGATATGACAACAAGCACATAAGCAACGATTAGGTGATCACAAGTAACCAAGTAACCCAGCACGACAAACATTTGCAAAGTGCGGGTAAAGATAAATAAACAAAAGAAACTTGGTAATAGATGAATATGCCATAATAAAAGAAAACGATATATAGGAAGAGCCGGCCGCTGTGGTCGAGCGTTTCTAGGCGCCTCAGTCCGGAACCGCGCTGCTGCTACAGTCGTGGGTTCGAATCCTGCCTCGGGCATGGATGTGTGTGATGTCCTTAGGTTAGTTAGGTTTAAGTAGTTCTAAGTCTAGGGAACTGATAACCTCAGATGTTAAGTCCCATAGTGCTTAGAGCCATTTGAACCATTTGATAAGAAGACAAGAAACCACAATATAACGAAACACTCGTACTGTGCTTAAGTCAAGTAACAAGAATCGACATCAAATCGTGCAATGGAAAAATAATTGTTTTGAACATTGAAGTATTAGGTTTATTATGATGGAATAGGTGACTAATAAGATCAAACTGCATGATAATATGAAAAAACAGCAGAAGAGAGAACTGCACTAAACCAAGTAAGTGAATAGGACGAATAAAGATGGAGAAATAGGTGGCGAGACAAAGCAACAGCTTGTACATCGTCTCGAGATAAGAAATAAATGAAAGCTGTGTCAAACTAAATGCGTAAATGCTATACTTTAGACTAGAACATTAATTATAAGTGAAGTGGTTTCTGAGGAAATAAATGATTATAAATGGATACGATAGGGATGGTCCTGCCAGTGAGGATTATCAGGAAGTGAGGATAATCAGTAGGTGACAGATAAGTCGGTCAATTATTTAGGGTATTTGAGATGTATAAGGCGACGCGTGATTCGGACACTGGTTTATGATACTGAGATATATAAAGCGACAGGTACGTCGGCCACTGGTTTAAGGGAGAAGAAAATGCGGTTTTTTCCAGCTGTTTCTGAAATATGATGAAGTAGACACATATTATTGACACTTAGAGGCGCAACAAGAAGTTATTAGAATCTCACTAGAAATGACCTAATTATGGAAAGACTTACTAAGGAACATAAGTACTTAAACATACTTTTGAGATAACGAGTAAAAGAATTGTGTGAAGCTGCAGAACGAAACAGCTGATACAGCATCTAGCCACGAGTCAGATTGAGTTACGAAAGAGGACCCACTGGGTAGCAGCATGAGATATGAACATAACGGGTAATTAGCGACAAGGTTTGGTGACGGGAAAGAACGTTCAGAGGGAGTTACAAGCAATGACCTCATAGTAAACAAACAGTGGCAGTGTATAGATTTTAAACAGCCATGCATAAACAAATGTATGATAATAATGTGTATTTGTTTATATTCAAGTTTAGATTTATTAAGAAACTAATTTAAGCTATTTTGTATGATGAATTTGGAACGAGTGGCTGGACTGACTGTTACTGAAACAGGGACCAGTTGGGCAAATCTGTGTCGCTGTGTTGGGTTGTTTACGTTCGTTAAACGCGGCTGCGTGAGTACAGATTTCAGCCTTCATTTCAACGTCCGTGCGAATTGTGAACAAAAGTTTTCTTAATTACTATATTAAGTGGACGTCTGTATGATGCAAAAAAGTCTTAAGATGTACTTAAAGGAAGACAATGCACCAATAGGTATATCATAAGTGTGCAAAGGTATCCAAATGATGCAGGTGTTTGTTGTTTATAAATTTAAATTATGCCAGTGCACCGATAGGAAATGCAGTGTGCACTTCAGCGCTATCAGCTGCATCTTCGCAGTGAGTTCCCTTTCGAATGAACTGCAAATGTATTCAATTTTAGGCATCAATGACTGTGACAGTGGATATTATTAATCAAACAGTTCAGTCAAGCCTTTGGGTAGAGCATATACCCATTCTCCTTGAACAGATGTTACTTATGCACTGACATGTAGTGCTTGTAATCGAACTTTTCGAGCGCATATCCCTTTGCCTGGCTAAATTACTCGACTCTACATTCTTCACTTCCCTCACGACTCTTACGCGATCACTCTTTCGATACTTTTCTCTATCTCGGCAGTCTTCGTAATCAGTAACTCTTCTAAATGGTACACAGTTGTTGATCCGCTCTGTACTAACGGTTGTAGTCATCCTCCCGTCTATCGTTCTTTCAGACTGTCATACTGCTTCGCCATCTTCTCTACTTGCCTGCGTTCTTTCTTGTTAATACTCTCCTGATTAATTTTTTTCTAATAACAACCGAACTTCCTGTGTCTTACCTACTGCTGCTGAGGCTGCTCTCTCTGATGGTTCAAATGGCTCTGAGCACTATGGGACTCAACTGCTGTGGTTATCAGTCCCCTAGAACTTAGAACTACTTAAACCTAACTAACCTAAGGACATCACACACATCCATGCCCGCGGCAGGATTCGAATCTGCGACCGTAGCGGTCGCACGGTTCCGGACTGCGCGCCTAGAACCGCGAGACCACCGCGGCCGGCTGCTCTCTCTGATTCTGTGCGCTGGTTCCATATTTTTTCCCGGATAATCTTTCTGTTTTCCGTACGCAAGTCATCTGTGGCCTTACAAACCGCAGTTCAATACATTTTTCGACTTGGCTTCTTCGGTCTTCTACTTTATTTATGCATATTTCCAAGTATTTCAATTTCTTGTTTTGTTCCTTCTGCATTTCCTCTATTGTGTCAGCTTTTCGTTGACTATGGGAAGTTACGCCAACAGTTGCCTCATCTGCTCCTCTAGTTTCTTCACCTTCGTTTCCTTCTGTTTTTCCTTGCTCCTCTCGCACTCAGCAGCCGGCCGGTATGACAGAGCGGTTGTAGGCGCTTCAGTCTGGAACCGCGCGACCGCATCACAACTACTGGTATCCTCTGGTAGAGCTTGCCATGACAAAATGTGCAAGATATATGCGACAGGCGAAATACCATCAGATTTCAAGAAGAATGTAATAATTCCAATTACAAAGAAAAGAGGCGCTGACAGGTATGAGTGTCATCGTACTATCAGTTTAATAAGTTATGTTTCAAAATACTAACAATAATTATTTACAGACGAAAAACTGGTAGAAGTCAGTCGCTGGGGAGAAGGAGTCCGAAGGAGTGTAGAAACACGCTAGGCATTATTGACCCCCGACCTGTCTTAGAAGGTATGTTAAGGAAAGGCAAACCTACGGTTGTAACATTCGTAGACTTAGAGAAAGATTTTGACAATGATACTGAAATACGCCCTTCGAAATTATGTAGGTTGCAGGGGTAAAGTACAAGGAGCGAAAGGTTATTTACAGCTTGTACAGAAATCAGTCGGCAATTTTAAAAGTCGAAGGGAAGCAATGAACAAGAAAGAAGTGAGACAGGACTGCAGACTAACACTGATGTTATTCAATCAGTACATTGAGAAAACGGTGAAGAAAATCGAAGAAAAATGTGGAGAAGGAACTAAAGTTCAACGAGAAGAAATAAAAAACTTCGAGGTTAGCCGATAACATTGAAATTCTGTCAGAGGCATCAAACTACTTGGAACAGCAGTTGAAAGGAACGGATTGTCTTGAAAGGAGGATATAAAACGAACATCAACAAAAGCAAAACAAGGTTAATGGAATGTCGTCGAATTAAATCAGGCGAAGCTGAGGGAATTGGATTAGGAAACGAGACACTAAAAGTAGTAGATAAGTTTTGCTATTTGGGCAGTAAAATAGCTGATGATAGGGCATGTAGAGAGGACTGGAAATGCAAAAAACGGTTTCCGATGAAGAGCAATTTATTAACATAGAATATAAGATTAAGTGTTAGGAAGTCTTTTCTGAAGATATTGGCCTGGAGTGTAGCACTGTATGGAAGTGAAACGTCGCCGATAAGCAGGAAAGAAGAGAACAGAAGCTTTTGTGAAGTGATGGTACAGAATAATACTGAAGATCAGCTGGGTAGATCGCATAGTTAATGAAGAGATACTGTATAGAATTCTGGAGAAAAAAATTTTGTGGCAAAACTTGACTAAAAGAAGGAATCGGTTGATAGTTCATATTCTGAGACATCAAGGAATCATCAATTTAGTATGTGATACAAATATGCAGGGTAAAAATTGAGAGTGGTACCAAAGGATGAATACAGTAAGCAAGTTCAAATCGATGTAGACTGCAGTAGTTATTCGGAGATGAAGAGATCTGCAGACAGTTGACGATTGGTGCAGGGGCTGGCAGTTGACCCTCAACGTAAATAATGTACGTATAAATAGGCGCAATGACGAATGAAAGTTAGGTTCAGATATTAGCTATAAATCACTGGAAGAGAGGAACAACCGTAAAACGCTTGAAAGTGACCGTCCGCAGGAATCTAAGTGGAACGATCACATAATACTAGTTTTACGAAAAGCAGATAACAGGCTAAGATTCACTGGAAGAGTACTAAGGAAATGTAATTCACCCGCAATACAAGTGGCTTATAAAACAATTGTTGGAACAATTCTTGAGTATTGCTCGCCATCCTGGAACCTTACTAGGAAGTTTTAATAGAGGAGATAGGGAGGAGCTGAAAAGGGGACACGTATTTCATCACTTGTTAGTTGAGTAATCAAGAGGTTGTTATGGAAATGCTTATCTACCCCTAATGACAGAGGCTACAAGAGAGGTCCTTTATCAATAACATTAAACTCGAAGTATTAAAAAAAGGAGAGATATGTACGAATCATATAATTTACCTCCGGTTTTTGGGTTATTCATTACATGAATTTCATCCGGCGAAATAAATACATACCATGAGAAGACCCAACGGACATTACGAATGACGTGCTTAGACATAATTTATTCAGAGTAGTTCGTAGTAGAAACAGCAAAATATACGCCCAGGATGTATACTATAACAGAATAGGTACTGTGATTCTCCACTCAGTAGTACACATAAATACACATATTAATAAGGATGTGCCCCTGCCTTATGAACGATCAAAGAAAACCTAACTGACAAAGGAACCATCAGACATGGTAGTCACGGATTTCGATGAGTTTCAGGTATGTTGCAGAGAGATCTGCCTTGAGTACTCGGCTAGCGGCTTTCCTTGTGACGGCCTTAGTTTCCGAGAAGTCCGATGTTACAGTTTCATATGTAACTACTGTACCAATAACGTTAGTCGTGTTTCAACCACGCAAGAGCAGCGCAACGGCTAAGGTTTTCGGCGACCACGCGGGCGCTACTGGTTGAAATCCTGCCTCTGCACATTTCTTTACATTAGTGATGCAGACGGATCATACGCTTTACGATAAAACTTTTATAGGTGAAAGAAAACCGTCTACGCTCACTATAAAAATTATCCCACTCAAATTTACTCCTCTTTGTCATGCTTTTGATGTTTATTTTTAAAGGCAGGTTAAAACCTTCACTAAAAAAACTCATAATGCTCCCGACTTGCTGTTGACTAATAGAGAAATCGCTTCGAGGATTCCATAACAGTATATTCTTTAAGTCAACACCAATTTAGTGCACCTGCTGTCACAGGAATAGTAAGATACGGGTGATTCGCACCGAAGTTGATCGCAGATAGAACAATTCCTGAATTTAAACGAATTGTGTTTTCCGGTATCCCTTCCGAAAAGTCCGAGTATCTTTGAGAGAGAAGCTTTCATTAAATATGTATGGTGTTCAACGAATATGTGTTTCTGTTTCTTCTGCGATAAACACCATCTGGAATTCTGTTCTAGCACAGAAAGCGATACAAGCGTTAGCGAGTGAGGCGATTCTCTAATCTGTTCTGTAACAAACGGAATACGCACTTTAAGAAAGTTTACTGTAATGACTGTTTCATGAATGAGACACTACGGCGAAAATGGTTACTTTTGAATAATTTTCCATGACATGAAATTGGAAATAAAGATATACAGGAGCAGGAGTTGAACCTGTACCGTCAGCGTGGTAGCCCTGAACCTACACCAGTGCACTACGCTCACTTGATCCTTACAGGTCTAACGTTACGAGTATAGCAGCTACGTATAAGACTTAAAGGTCAATTTTCTCAGAAAGCTGTAGCATGAAAAACCACCAGCCGTGTACTCAGAACAGATCCTCCTTCTAAATCCGTGATTAACAGGTCTGATGGTTGTTGTTGTTGTTTTTGGGGAAGGAGACCAGACAGCGAGATCATCGGTCTCATCGTATTATGCAAGGATGGGGAAGGAAGTCGGCCGTGCCCTTTCAGAGGAACCATCCCGGCATCTGATGGTCCCCTTGTGAGATACAACACCAACAGGAAAACATAACGCTGGCGAAAACATGTTAGACAAAGTTTCTGTAAGATGTTCTTTGGAAAACAGAAGGCTTGTTTCATTATTAGCCGCTGTTACTTTGTTGAATGATGTATACAGCCGGAAAAAATTAGTACACGGGAAAGACGATGTCGATTTTGGTCTGATGATCGCATTGCCACCTGGGGGATAGTAGGTGTTTCGACGTTGTCCGTCAGCAGACTGCGTAGTGACATAGCTGCGACAGCGCCATCTGCGTCTGTCCTTTAATAGGAAATGCTCACTAGAGGTCTTCATCCGACGTCGATGCTCGCTCGAATTGCCCGGTGCATGTAGTTCCACCTGAATCCGTCAGATGTCAACAGAGCCGCTTTGGACCTAGAGAGCCTGTATAGGGAGAAAGTGGCCAACCGGACGATACGGCGGCCATTTTTCTGCCAAACTGCGGCGGGACTTTTGAATGGCCAGTGGTGGAGTAGTGGAGTACACACTCACCGAATCAAAAGCACAAGACAACATAGCGAAATCATTCGTTAAATGCCTTTCTTTACAGCTATAATATACTCATAATAGCCTACTACGTACAGCACAGGAAAATTTGATACAGTGGCTGTAAAAATTATTCGTTACTTGCAATTATCTCCTTTTGAAGTTCGTTTACTAGATATATTGCAATGAAAGTAACGTAAATAAAAAAATATAGTGTATAGCATTTGTTTTGTATCGGAAGTGCATAATGCCAAAGATTTAACGTACCTGTATTACGTCAGATGAATGAAAGTCGTAAGCAGTTGTTTACTTGTGACATGAAAAAGTGTGAGACGTATTAGTACTTCTTTCACATCTTCAAACTTTTTGCTTGTCACAAGTAAACAACTGCTTACGACTTTCTTTCATATATACCTCTCGTAGATAACAAACGAAAAAGATTACAAAAATCAGGTAATGTTAAATGTAGGCTACTGTAATAAGAAAACTACCGTATCCCTTCTACCCCACAGTAAGTAGGCCTATTAAAAACTGTCTTCAAGAGTACCTACAATTATTTACTACGAATAATGTTTCAGCAACCACGACAACTGCGGAAAACGTGCATACAACTTGCCTGCGTCAACAGTCAGGTAATAATACTGAAACCAAAATAATGCCTAGTGTTCTGATTCGGAATGAAATAAAGTTTGACGCTACAAAGTCGAATGAGCATGACACAGCAATTACAGGAACTTTCCGTTTCCAGCAAGGAATGTCAGATATTGTCTTCAGAAAAGCTTGTGATGCTACCAGTATGCACGAACTGTTGAAGAAATAAGAGCTTAAAAATGCAGTAAACTGTAATAGGCCTACCTGTTTTGCGTGGGTAAAAATATTTAAAAAAACTACCCACTGCTTTCGTCTTTCTTCATTGCGTGGAAATGCTAACATGCGAAATCCACCTTCGCCTCTATTGGAGCAACCAAATGCAGCACAACCTGGCATCGTCTACGAACGTCTGCAGAACCAATTACAGATGTCAAAAACAATACTGTACAATTACTAACGCGTTTACTTCAAACATGTAGGCCTACCGACTTCATTACAAGACCTTCATTATTTCAGCTCGTATTTAAGATCGCAAACGCTAATTACGTACTAAAAACGATATACAACTAAATCGAACATGCGTGCACAACGCATAACAAGTCTCTCAATAATTCAAATACCTTTTAATCGTTTCCAAAAGTCCTCTGAACTTCAATTCAACTCAAAAGCACGGCGAACATAGGAAGCGCGAGAGACGGTTGGTAGAAAAATGGCACCAAAGCTAATCAGCCAATCACGGTCAACTTCATCTATGGCCACTCTCTCTCTGTATACAGGCTCTCTATTTGGACCGATGGGCAACCGCTAACGGGCGTCACACTCTCGAATTGCCGGCGGTCTTCTTTAGTTATCCGAGCGCCGCTCAGTCGCACGCTATAGGATCACGGTGCCTTAACGAGAGACGAAGGAAAGTGCGAAAGCGAAACTTGATTGGAAATAATATACCTAAATGCGCAAGACGTCTGTTGCAAGAACGTTTTGAAGAAATTTTCATTGGTGACTGATAATGATGTCAGCTACATGTACTGCGGCATGTGCTGTGCTCTCCTCTAACAGATCCGTCACTACACATCTGAAGACGCATGTCTGCAGAACACGACAGAGTGTGGGTTCTGAAGCATTAGCAGTTTCAGTGAAAGCGACAGTAATTAAAAGGGTGCATAGAAACGTGTACCACAGACCCTCGACCATTAACATTAACATTAGGTGTAGGACTTCGCTCTTCATGTCAGGTACTTGTAAATGTCGGTTAAGAATTGGGACATGTAAACGTTTCAAACATTTTGCCTCATCCTATAATAGTAGCACGAAACAATGAAAGACAAGGCGAAGAAATACGAGGAAGTATGATGCCCAGCATTATCCAGGCCATAGGCGTGATAGAATTAGGATGTACAGCGAATATATGGACCGATACATATCGGAAAACGTGTTACCTGTCTAGTAATGCACACTTTGCTTATCGAGATAAGGCACTGAAAATAAAATATGAAATTGGTAACAACTCACTTTTCTGAGAAGAAAAAAAAAAATACGGTGAATTTATTAATAACTACATCAAGAGAACATTTTTCAAATTGTTGGGCGTAAAATCTCAAAGGCGCTAATACATGCCAGGCATTGTAATAATTTCAACATAATGCATGCATGACCCATGTTTCGAACATGGTCCTGAATGACATTTTGGACGGCGATTATTTGATAAATTGGCGTGACGTGGTTTATTCAATGACTTTCGCTGTTATAGATTGTGTCCGTTTCATGAAGAAAACTGATGACATGAATTCGATGCAGACAAGCATATGTTTAAATTACTGTAGACACGCTGCATGTCCAGCGAATGAAAATTTCTGTTAATTGCAAAACGACGGTTTCTGTGTCACCGGTATTTTTGCAGTGCAGTACAACCGTTGTATTGTCATCTATTAACTGTAGATACTACGCGTGCTGAAACATCGCACTGTCTCCGTCTCGCAGAATAATAACAATTCTATGGTCGCCCTTCTGATTATTGGAAATGATGTCTGTTTCTGACAGAGATAAGACGTTAAACACTGTGCGTCCATTGTGTGATGAAATATCAGTTTCTGATAAGCTAGAACAAAATTACAACTTGGCAGTAATATCTTACTCTGTTTTTGTTTATCTATAAATATTTATTTATGACCGTTGAGAGAATGTCAGCTGCATTCAGCAGCCAAAAAATTAAATTTCTGTTTTCGGGGTGACTACACTGTGAGCCACGTCACACTCAATCTACCGACGAACTTCACTTGCACTTAAGCAAAATGAATAGTCGTGCGTAACAAGATCCGCTTGACAGGTGAAAGCTTAACCTTAATCTCTTTCTCAAACTATTAAATTTAGTGAGAAGAATATTTTGTGTTCCAGCATCAAATGCGAATAGCGAAAGAAATTTCAGTGAGGTTATCTCTGGCGGACGAAGCAAACATGATCCGAAACGAGACGATTCACTGTAATTAAGCCAACAGGGAATAATTTGGAGACTTTTTTCCTTGTTCGATTTCTAATTGGTTAGGTAGTCAGGTTCACATATGTACATTTTAATCAATAAACCATATGGTGTTATAAAATACAGTAACATTTTCATTATGAGGCCGACAAAAGTTGGTAGTTATATGGTTTTCCTGTGAAACTCTAAATTGTTTCCAAATTTTCGTTATTGCATAAAGCACGCTATTTTCTCTTATGGATCATAACGGTGTTGCTATTTGACACCTCCACACGGGAATATACGTCTACAGCATAACAGTGTGCTGTCGGTGTAACTGCATCAGCTGGTGGGAGTTTGTCAGGAGTCGAACCAGCCTGCAGACACACTAAGGTGCTCCTACAACGGACGCAACAGCAACGCGGCGTGCGCGCCATACCGGGCGGCCTCTGTCCTTCACTCTCCACGGCGCCTCGTTTGGTCACAGCCTGCCCGCTTAGAACGTTTGTACTCGGGCAAGCTATGCCCCGAGAGCGATGAGCTAGAGCGAGAATCAACGAGCCAAACGATCTACACTGATGTCCAAAATTAAAGTAACAAACTGCTATATCCCCGTCCTGTGTCCAATTCACGGGATAATCATACAAACTGTCAACAGATTTCGTTACTACAGTGTTCTGCACAGAGGACTGCATTCCGGTCAATGGACAACAATTCCAGCAATGACGTCAAGGAATCTATCAAGTGGGGTAGTGTTTGCAGGGTAGCCCCACATCCACAATCACTGTGTACACAGTCACAGATGGTGCAGTATAGCACAGAGACATAATCTGTGCTGTCGAGGACCATAGCAAGAATGGAAGCAGGAGAGTCGCAAGCTGATGTGGCCCGATGGCTTAACGTGAATCGCTCTGTTGTTTCTCTGATGAGGCAACAGTTTATTGAGACCGAAACTGTGTCCGGAGACCAGGATAGGGCCGACCACGTGTGACATCAGGAAGATTGGAATGTTGTATCGAGACAAACGGTGTACAGAAGGCTTCAGCAGAGTGACCTTTATTGTTGGAGACCTGCTGTCTGTTTATCTCTGGCGTGTCTTCCCAGAAGGGAACGTCTAGAGTGTAGCCGTCAACATGCCAACTGAACGGTCGAACAGTGGGCCAATGCTCATTTCACAGATGAGTCCCGATTTGGCCTGGAGAGTGAATCTCGACGGATTAGCATCTGGAGGGCACATGGAACACGATTTCGGGACCCAAACATTGTGGAAAGAGACCGATATCGAGAAGGATCCCTAATGGAGTGGGCAGGTATCATGTCGATCTCTCGAACACCTCTTCATGAAATTGTACAGGTGAATCAGCAAGATTCAACTGTTCTCAGGTATCGTGAGGAAATCTTGGGATCTCATGCGCGGTTATTGCGAGGTGCCGTGTGCACATATTTCGTATTGGTGGACGGCAATGCTCGACCTCATAGAGCGCGGGTGTTTGATGTTTTTTTGGAAAAGGAAGATATTGCACGCATGGCGCGGCCTGCTCGCTCTCCCGATTTGAGTCTCATAGACCATGTCTGGGATGCACTATGGAGATGGGTTGTATCACGTCGGCATCCTCCAACCATTCTCCAAGATTTCTGAGCAGCTCTGCTGGAAGAATGGGCGTAATTGGCTCAACATGAGATTGATGACATAATTCACAGCACGTCCCGTCGTTGTCAGGCCTGTGTTGGTGGCAGAAGGGGGTCACACACCATACTGAGCACATTAACCAGTTGCCAGAATGTGTGTGCAAATCCGTTAAGTTGAAAAAAAAGAATATTTTTGTCTAACGTTATGCATGTTGTAGTTGATTACGTCCTTTATTCTTTACATTGTTTCTCCTGTAGTATCACCTGTTTATGCTGGTTTGTGGCAAAATAAATGCAACCTTGAAAAATTTCAGCTTATTACTTTAATTTTGGTCACCAGGGCATTTCCAGAGCTCTCATGCTCACAGCCAGAAGGCATAGTGTGGTGTAAACGTGGGAAGCAAGCACGGACGCTCTCGTGCTTCATACAGCTAACTGAGAGAGTTTGAAAGGGGCTAAGTTGTGCGTCTTCCGAGTGCAGGATGGTACTTTCGGAGAACTGCTGCTGTCAGTGGTCACGCGAACATTCTCACATCCGTAGACGGCGTTCTGAACGTCCACGTAGCACAGACGCCCGCCAGGATCGTTGTATTGTTAGGGCAGCAGTGGCAGCTCGTACAGCTACCACAGCACATATAAGAGGGAATGTGAACTCAGGAGCGTCAATTCGAACTGTTTCGAATCGGTTATCAGAAATGGGACTACGCGTATGCACATCTCTAGTCCGTCTTCCTCTCACGCCACTGCGTCGACGAGCATGGGTAGAGTTTAGCCGTCAGAGCAGCACTTGCGTGATGGAAACGCGCGACGTGGTCTTCAGCGATGAAAGCAGGTTCTGTCTGATCACAAGTGATGGTCGTTTGTGCGTACGGCGTAGACTTGGTTAGGATTGTCTCGTACAGTGCATTCGCCCAAGACACACCGGCCCCATTCCAGGCCTTATGCTCTGAGATGCGATACTCTACAACTCTTGTCACCTTTCGTGTTTCTGGAGGAGACACCAACAAGCGCTTGTTACGTCCAAAATGTTGTTTGACCCGTTCTTTTGCCATTCTTGCAACTGTAACGTGATGTGTTGTTCCAAAAGGATAATGCTCGCCCACACACTGTCCTGAAACTCAACGTGCTCTATAAGACATGCAGCACCTACCGGGGCCAGAACGACCTCCAGACTTGCTCCAATCGAGCATGTGTGGGATATGATGGGACGAATTACGAGAAGAGGCGTGGCATAAAGTATTCCAGGACAAGTATTCGCCATCTGTATGATCGACTCGATGCCAGAATTAGCGCCTGCATTGCTTTCCATGGAGGCTACACCACAAACAAATATGGGTGTTTCAGCTAGTCGATATCTGGTACCGCAGAACCACTTGTCCTTCTGGCAATATATATATATATATATATATATATATATATATATATATATATATATATATATATATATATATATATGGTGTTACAAAAAGGTACGGCCAAACTTTCAGGAAACATTCCTCACACACAAAGAAAGAAAATATGTTATGTGGACATGTGTCCAGAAACGCTTACTTTCCATGTTAGAGCTCATTTTATTACTTCTCTTCAAATCACATTAATCATGGAATGGAAACACACAGCAACAGAACGTACCATCGTGACTTCAAACACTTTGTTACAGGAAATGTTCAAAATGTCCTCCGTTAGCGAGTATACATGCATCCACCCTCCGTCGCATGGAATGCCTGATGCGCTGATGCAGCCCTGGAGAGTGGCATATTGTATCACAGCCGTCCACAATACGAGCACGAAGAGTCTCTACATTTGGTACCGGGGTTGCGCAGGCAAGAGCTTTCAAATGCCCCCATAAATCAAAGTCAAGAGGGTTGGGGTCAGGAGAGCGTGGAGACCATGGAATCGGTCCGCCTCTACCAATCCATCGGTCACCGAATCTGTTGTTGAGAAGCGTACGAACACTTCGACTGAAATGTGCAAGAGCTCCATCGTGCATGAACCACATGTTGTGTCTTACTTGTAAAGGCACATGTTCTAGCAGCAGAGGTAGAGTATCCCGTATGAAATCATGATAACGTGCTCCATTGAGCGTAGGTGGAAGAACGTGGGGCCCGATCAAGACATCACCAACAATGCCTACCTAACGTTCACTGAAAATCTGTGTTGATGACGTGATTGCACAATTGCGTGCGGATTCTCATCAGCCCACACATGTTGATTGTGAAAATTTACAGTTTGATCACGTTGGAATGAAGCCTCATCCGTAAAGAGAACATTTGCACTGAAATGAGGATTGACACATTTTTGGATGAACCATTCGCAGAAGTGTACCCGTGGAGGTCAATCAGCTGCTGATATTGCCTGCACACGCCGTACATGGTACGGAAACAACTGGTTCTCCCGTAGCACTCTCCATACAGTGACGTGGTCAACGTTACCTTGTACAGCAGCAACTTCTCTGACGCTGACTTTAGGGTTATCGTCAACTGCACGAAGAATTACCTCGTCCATTGCAGGTGTCCTCGTCGTTCTAAGTCTTCTCCGGTCGCGAGTCATAGGCTGGAATGTTCCGTGCTCCCTAAGACGCCGATCAATTGCTTCGAACGTTTTCCTGTCGGGACACCTTCGTTCTGGAAATCTGTCTCGATACAAACGTACCGAGCCACGGCTAATCCATACATCAAATGGGCATCTGCCAACTCCGCATTTGTAAACATTGCACTGACTGCAAAACCACGTTCGTGATGAACATTAACCTGTTGATGCTAGGTACTGATGTGCTTGCTGCTAGTACTGTAGAGCAATGAGTCACATGTCAACACAAGTACCGAAGTCAACATTACTTTCCGTCAATTGGGCCAACTGGCGGTGAATCGAGGAAGTGCAGTACATGCTGACGAAACTAAAATGAGCTCTAACATGGAAAGTAAGTGTTTCCGGACACATGTCCACATAACATATTTTCTTTATTTGTGTGTCAGGAATGTTTCCTGAAAGTTTGGCCGTACCTTTTTGTAACATGCAACGGTTAGATTCTGCAGTTCGTTCAACTCGTCGTTGGTCATGGGGCCATTTGAGAACCAGTGTGTGGTGTCACCATCGCACGTGTTACTTTATATAAAGACGAAACTATGTGGGGACTTCAAAGGGAAACAGCCTCGCTTACTTCAACTTCGGATTACGTTTCCATTTGGAGCACAATTTCACTCGCACACTGTGATGAGCCTGTTATCCTTACGGCGGGAGAAGCATGTATGTAGGAAATCCATAACATGTAGTCGCCTCTGACAATGCAATGGTCTAAGCATGTGTAATTTACCTTTTAATATACCCTCGTACATTGCACACAAAAGTAAAATGTCTGCGAAGTGTGGAATGATGAGGGAATTAGCACCCCGAACGCATTCTGTTCTTGACTAAAAGAGCTATTTAAAATCGACTGCAGCTCGTAGATCTTTTAACGTTGCATTCGACTTGGATTGTACCTTCTTTTGATGTGCAAGCTAGCATTTTTGAAAGAAGCGCCGTTTGACTTTTTGATATTTTCTTTTTCACAATTGTGCCGTGAGCCTGTCTCAGCAACCATGAAAGGATTCAGCTGAAGTGATCTAGCAAAACTGTGGCCCACTTCTACTGGACAGGAGTCCGCTTGGTTTGGTATCCTGATCCGACTATAGTGATTTATGCTCTCCGAGGTTTCCCTAAATTAACTGAAACGAATGATTTGAAAATTTCTTCAATAACGAGATGGTCGATTTTTCTAGAAAACGTTGCGCGTGGTTCTGTCCCATTTTCTTGTCTTTTTCATTTTTGTTCTCTTATCTTGCAATGATCTTTCATCTTCTTACAGTGTATGGTTTTTCTTTCTTCAGAATAGTTTACTCCTGACCTTTCCTGTTTTTATTTTGGAATACTACCAATTCCACTACTTGCATTCTGAACGTATTTCTCCTCTTATGTTTTGAATTTTTTGTATTATTTTTAAATGTATGGAATGCATGTTAGTTTTTTCCTCTCAAGGGCTAATTAAATACTTGTTTTGTTACCGTATCACCCACTCTGTATAAATTACAAAAATTTCTCTCTTGTTTCCCAAATCACTTCTATTAATTTTCTGTTTTTTAATGTGTTTCGTTATAGCTTTCAATGGACCGAAAATATCCTCACAGTTGTACTGACAGATGTTAATAATTTTTTCAGTTTCTGATTCGGTATGGTTGTTCATGTGTGTACGTGCATCTTAGTTTCACTGGTGCATTATGCATTACTTTTGCGTTTTTATTATTTTACTGTAAATATTTTCGGTCATTCTGTGTGCTCCTCATACCTTGCAGCTGTGTGTCTTCAAGTTTTAATAGAACATCCACAGGTCTCAAGGTATCTTTAAGTATGAAACCTCATATTGGACTTTTTGTTATTTATACCTTAATTAGTGGCGGCGTGAAGTGTTGTAACCCGCTGAAAATGATACAACGTAGCTTCTACCTAATAGTCAACTAGTTTGGGAAGTATTGATCGTGTGAGGATCAGCTGGTCTTGTTTACGCATTATATTTGCACGCTGTTGATACGGCAATCAATGAGGCTGTATTTTTCCTAGAGTTCCTGGAAGCTTTCAGGAAATGTTAGCGTATAGTCTCACAATGTCGTCACTGAAAAATTTTAGAAATAATCAGAGAGTGATCTAGAGCGGAAGACAGTATCGTAGCTGTAGTTTGTGAATACAGATGTTTGGCAATTTTTGCTTACAAATCTTCAGAGTGGATGGAAAGCGTTGCTGTATTCTGAAATGGCTGGGATAAAAGGATGCATTATTAGCAGCGGCCACATGTCGGTTTGCGTAAATTACCAAGTGCCTAGTACTAACTTAAATTTGTAAAAATCGAAAGCATTTTTATCTTGAAACTGAAATCGCGTCAACTCAGTAAAAACGGTGTGTTGAAATCAGTTTTTTTTGTTAGTTTGTTGGTGTCAGGAGCTATACATATGAAATCTTTCACAAATATAGTTCTATAAGATTCTTAATTTCTAGATATCGGATTCATGCGGTCATACATACATTAGAGTGATTACAGTGAATAAAAGTTTTATATTATCGATCTTCCTTATATTTCGAGAAGCCTAATGTTCTTCACATTCCCCGTGGTTAGGCAACCCTTAAAGGATAAATATAACCAGCAGTATTTCTAGAATTCCTGCTTCAGTACCATAAGTTACCCTTGTGTGCAGTGATTAACAACTATTTTTAAAGATATAAGAGATGCAGTGGTGCTAACGAGAGTGCAACGCTCACATGTTTTTATGGCAGGAGTGATTGGTACACAAGTTAGTGAGCCTTATTTTGACCTCTCTCAGGTTTGCTAATTGTGTCACTACTCCGGTTAAATGCGTCATGCGTCCCGTGCAGGAAGATTTTGCATACTTCCCACATAATTTCCGCAGGCACTACACCATCTAATTACACACCAGTACAGGTCTTGTTTAAAACACGAATGTATTTTTCAGTTCTTGAAACTGTAAGTAACACTTGCAGAAATTGGAGAACGTTATGAAACCTAAAAGAAGAAAGCATCTGTCGTTTGAGAACTCTAGCCCTCTTCTAACCCCGGCCGCTGTGGCCGAGCGGCTCTAGGCGCTTCAGTCCGGAACCGCGCTGCTGCTACGGTCACAGGTTCGAATCCTGCCTCGGGCACGGATGTGTGTGATGTCCTTAGGTTAGTTAGGTTTAATTCGTTCTAAGTCTAGGGGACTGATGACCTCAGATGTTAAGTCCCATAGTACTTAGAGCCATTTGAACCATTTTGTCCTCTTCTAACGAAGGCGCTAACACATAAAATTATTAAGCCAATGGATATTTTATGACTAATCATGCTTCTATTGAAGAATAAGGAAGTCACACACTTGTCCTGCAATTATGTGCTAATCACCAGCAATATAATGAATTACAATAGCGTAGCAAACTTTATTCTTGAGCCCTCCCCGCCCAGGAAACCTTATTCTGCTTCTACTGTGGGCAATTTTCCACAAGTTTCTCATTTAATATGTCATGAAACTATTATTATATACATAACTGATCCCATAAATCCCTATTATTGTTAGTAAAATGCCGTGATTTATACATTCGAATGCCATCGGAAGATCATACAACATCCAGCTGCTAACGTTTCACATTTTATAACTTGTGTTATTTAGTGAGTGAATACTTAAATAATATTTTCATTACACCTTTGCGGTCTCCATAAGTTTGTTGCTGACAAATTAGATTCCTTATCGGCTTTCCTTGGTGTAATTATTTTCAATCTCCCTCGTCAGATCGTATTCTTAAGTGACACGCTATCGATTTACTTAGCAAAGGAGACAACGATTTGTGTAATTAATGTACTGATAAAGCGCCACAAGTTGTTTGTTATTCCATTTGACTAGTTACACTCATCAGACACTAGCATCCTCAGATACTCATTGTCCAGGTGGCAACACGTTAGAGGTTTGAAGTAAGGCCCCGCATAATCATTGACACAAAGTTGACGGCATGCAGTGCTGAAACCTCTAACGTTTTGCCAGCAGGGCACTGAGTACCTAAAGATGCTAGCGACTGAGGAGCGAAACTAGTCAAATAAATCAAATAATACACGATCTGTAGCGGTTTATCTGTATATTAATAGATTTATTTATTTGGTAAAAACTAATTACAATTGCTGTTTAATTTCTTTCAGCTATATTATGCTTTCTGTTCCATAATATCGCTGTATTATTGCCTTTGACACTAATGAAATAACGATTAAATACAATGTTTACGTATAAAATAGTTGCAAATCTGGCAGTGCTTTACAATTAGTAAAAATGTATAGGATCTGGATATGCGTCCTAAGCTTCTTCTGCCCCCTCTCTCCATGTACCTCCTCCATCCCCCTCTCTTTGTGCATTTCCTTTCCCTTCCCCCCCCCCCCTCTCTGCCCCTCTCTGTCCATCTGCTCTTCCCACCACTCTTTAACGTTGAGCCTTTTTATCGTTATTGCAAACAAATCCTTGATTGAGAACTGATGTCGCTTAAAATGAGTGGGTAAATCGATTGGGATCATTGGTATAAGGGGTATGAGAAAGACCTCTCCATCTCTTGGATTTCTAAGAACAGGAGCTTCAATGACAATATTTCGCATAGTTTTAATCTGCGAACGGGTAGGATTAGAAATTTTCGGGCGGTTCAGATTCCATAGTAGTACTCTAATCATAAACTGATAAGCCATAAGTACAACTTTCTTGTTTTCCCTGTTTTCTGTTAATACCTACCGCAAAAAAGAAAACAAAATAGCACATTGTTGTGTACACAATCTTTATTTGATATTATATATAAGGAGATAGAATATATGTGGTCGTGTGGTCGAAATGATTTGTGTAATGGTTTAAGTGCCCTGACACCGTAGTTCAAACAGACTGCAAGAAAGAACTGTAAAATTCATTTTTCACAGCACAGTGTTTTCTTTCTGGCATTTAGTTTTAACGGAAAACATGTACACTGTTGTTTAAAAAATTATGTAGCTTATGTCCAACTGAATGTTTATTAGAGTATCATGCAAAAATTTGAAGTAACGCGGCCAAGTACTATAATTAATAGCGTAAAGGCATACAGTTGAAAGTACACGATACTAGAAGCAAAAAAATCTCAGTAAACATAGGGTCGAAAATGCATACCTCAAGAGCTATGAGCAATTTTTCATCTTCGATACTGTGAAACAAATCTCTTCTACTGCAAGCTCTTTGCTTTCCATATTTTGGGAAGTAGTAGTATGGACCAAAAAAAGAAAAATGTGCAGTAAACATTTGCTCTAAAATGCATACCTTAAAGGTTAAGAGTAATTGTTTATTAGAAGAGTAGTGTTTCCAAGTAGCGAAGATGAGCACGTGCTCATAGCTCCTAAGGTATGCATTTTAGAGCACACGTTTACTGGACATTTTTTCTTGTTTTGGTCCTCATTACCATTCCCCAAAATATGGAAAGCAAAGAGCTTTCAGTAGAAGAGATTTGGAAAGCAAAGAGCTTTCAGTAGAAGAGATTTGCTTCACAGTATCGAAGATGAAAACTTGCTCGTAGCTCTTATGGTATGCATTTTCGACTCTATGTTTACTAAGAATTTTGGCTTCTAGTATCGTGTACTTTCAACTGTATGCGTTTACGCCATTATTTATGATACACTCTGTATATATACAGGGTGAGTCACGACAAAAGACACGTGTTTTGCCGGGTGATAGCATGTGGACATATGCTCTATTCAGAATGGTTTCCGAGATAATACACTTTTAATGTGCATTTCTGATTATTTTCTGTATTATTCATCGTCATTGTTTGCAACGTACCACAGGAATATAGAGGAAGTTGAAACGAACATTTTGATACAGGACGCTTGTGGTCTATCAAGTAGGAAAACTACCTCAAACTGGGCTACAAAAGGTACCTAAACTACAGCGCATTTTCAATATTCCCGTAATCTCTCCGCGCAGACTGTTAGTCCTAGACAAAAAAACAAATAGGATATTTTCTGTAGTAATTTAGTTTAATTGTGTACTGAGACACGTTTTCGTTGGAGTGTGAGGTTTTCGAGTTATTAAAGAAAAACGTCTCGGAAACCATTCGCAATAGGGCATACGTCCATATGAAGTTTTTGGTTCAGAATCGCTAATATTATAGCGTCTCAAAGCATGTACCTTTCCTCCTGACTCAGACTATATATATATATATATATATATATATATATATATATATATATATATATATATATATATATATATATACAGGGTGAGTCGCGTAAGGCGTAACACCCCTATTATTCCGGAGGCGATTGCAGGTATCGACAAGCGGCTTTCGGCGAATCATTGCCGACTATGGGGCACATGCTTTGGTACATGCGCAATAATCACAACGTTTATATTGACCGAGATAATGAGGCAAGTGCATGTTTTTTAAATGGGACGCTATACTTTCTTTACCATCATTCGAAAGCTCTGGAAAAGACGCGTGTAGTGACGTAACGCATATTGCTATTGTGATTCAAACTTTGCTTAGAAGAGGGCGGATGAGGATTTACCTACTTACCGTAGGCCGTGCATGCTGCTGGTCGAGCGAGGCGTGTTTACAGTCTGCAGCCGCTTCCGACCGCCTCGACCGTCAGTCGTACAATATTTCCCAGCGTCTTTTAACCGAAATTTGAATCACAATAGCAACATGGGTTACATCACTATACGCATCTTTTCCAGAGCGTTCGAATGATGGCAAAAAAAGTATAGCGTCCCATTTAAAAAACATGTACTTACGTCATTATCTCGGTCAATATAAACGTTGTGATTATTGCGCATGTACCAAAGCATGTGCCCCATAGTCGGCAATGATTCGCCGAAAGCCGCTTGTCGATACCTGCAATCGCCCCCGGAATAATAGGGGTGTTACGTCTTACGCGACTCACCCTGTTATATATAAGAGAAAAAAACGACGCATCACGAAGAAATTATTCGAATGGAACTGAGATCGGTAGATGTGATGTACATATACAGATAAACAAATCATTACAATTTCAAACAAATCGGATGATTTGTTCAAGAGAAAGAGCCTCACAAATTGAGCAGGTCATTAACGCGTTGGTCCACCTCTGGGCCTCATACATGCAGTTATTCGGCTTGACATTGATTGAAAAAGTTGTTGGATGTCCTCCTGAGGAATACCGTGCCAAGTTCTGTCCAAATGGGACTTTAGATCGTCAAAAACCCGAGTTGATTGGAGGAATCTGACCGCAACACTTCAAAAGTTCTCAATTGGGGAGAGATCCAGCGACCTTTGTCAATCACGAAGACCTCGCTGTGTACGGTTGGGCATTATCTTGCTGAAATGTAAGCCCAGGACGGTTTGCCATGGAGGGAAACAAAACTGGACGTAGAATATCGTCGACGTAGCTCTGTGCCATAAAGGTGTTGCGGATGACAACCACAGGATTCCTGCTATGAAAGGAAATCGTACCCCAGACCATCACTCCCGGTTGTGGGGCCGTATTTTGGGCGATAGTCGGGTTGGTATCCCAACATTGTGCCGCGCGGGGTAGCCGCGTGGTCCAGGGCGTCTTGTTACAGTTCGCGCGGCTCCCCCCGTCGGAGTTTCGAGTCCTCCCTCGAGCATGGGTGTACGTGTGTTGTCCTTAGCGTAAGTCAGTTTAAGTCAGATTAAGTAGTGTATAAGCTTAGGGACCGATGACCTAAGCAGTTTGGACCCATAAGACCTTACCACAAATTTCCAAAATTTTATCCCACCGTTGCTCGTGGCGTCTCCAGACACGTCTTCGCTGGTCAGCGAAGCTCAGTTCAGAGTGTGACTCATCATTGAAGGCAATTCTACTCCAGTCAGTGTGATTCCTGGCCGAATGTGCCCGACTCCACTGCAAACGGGCTTGCTGGTGATCATAGGCCAACGGTAGTAGGCAAAAGGCCCGCCGTGAGCGCAGGTCGCTTTCTGTAAGCTGCCTGTCAATAGTTCTTGTTGTGGGTTGGCAGAAGAGCCGACACCGTATACTAGAGGAAGCCGAAAGGCACGCGTTTTAGCTCACGCAGGCTCGCGTGAGGTCTGGAACAGGACAAGGAAATTAGAATTTAGAAAAAAACGGACGTAGCTGGTGGAATACTTAACTTTAATCCATTAATGGTGAACATCGCTCTTGACGGTATGTTATTCACAGTATCAACAGTAACTGGTAATGGCGCCTTGCTAGGTCGTAGCAAATGACGTAGCTGAAGGCTATGCTAACTATCGTCTCGGCAAATGAGAGCGTATTTTGTAAGTGAACCATCGCTAACAAAGTCGGTTGTACAACTGGGGCGAGTGCTAGGAAGTCTCTCTAGACCTGCCGTGTGGCGGCGCTCGGTCTGCAATCACTGATAGTGGCGACACGCGGGTCCGACGTATACTACCGGACCGCGGCCGATTTAAAGGCTACCACCTAGCAAGTGTGGTGTCTGGCGGTGACACCACAGTTCTTGTGGTTACTGAAGCAGCAGTCACACGCCGGAACGATGATAATGGTGAATCCGGGACTCTGAATGTCTCTCTGATGATTGCTTGGTCCTCACGTTTTGTCGTCTCTATAGGTCGACCGCTCGGGTATCAACTCTGTTTGCCACCATGGTTCACTCATTCCTGCCAACATCGTCGGATAGTATCATCTCTTCAATTAAAACGTCGAGCGATTTGCCAGTTACTCCAACTGGTTTCTTTGAGCCTAACTACACGTGCTCTCTCAAATGCTGCCAGCTGGATAGTGTGCGAGCGCCTGTCAGCGAAGCACAGTTACTCTCCAGCTGAGTATACGGAACGAAATTCGCGAAGACTCTATGCCCTGTTATCGACATGCCCCCTGTTTACTACCCTTTCCAGCTGCACAATGAAATTTCGCTGCAGCATCACACATTCATCCATCGGTCGTCGAAGTTTACAATTTTGCATTTTCCATCGATACCTGTATGAACACCAGTTTGTCGCCAATTTGCATAACTCCTGCAGTGTGCGTCATTTTTTGTCTTAGAGTGTGTATATGTTTAAATAAAACATGTATTAAAACATATTGCCGAACCGGCCGGAGTGGCAGAGCGGTTCTAGGCGCTTCAGTCTGGAACCGTGCGACCGCTACGGTCGCAGGTTCGAATCCTGCCTCGGGCCATGATGTCTGTGATGTCCTTAGGTTAGTGAGGTTTACGTAGTTCTAAGTTCTAGGGGACTGATAACCTCAGTTGTTAAATCCCATAGTGCTCGGAGCCATTTGAACCATAGAGCCGATGTCCGTCCGAATGGTTATTATGGCTCTGAGCACTATGGGACTCAACTGCTGAGGTCATAAGTCCCCTAGAACTTAGAACTAGTTAAACCTAACTAACCTAAGGACATCACAAACATCCATGCCCGAGGCAGGATTCGAACCTGCGACCGTAGCGGTCTTGCGGTTCCAGACTGCAGCGCCTTTAACCGCACGGCCACTTCGGCCGGCCGAATGGTTATTAGATGACTGTCTAAAATTTGAAGTAAATCACTCAAGAACTTCTCGAGATCTTTGGTAACAACGTTTCACCTTTATACACTCTACACTGTTCAGCTGCATTACCGTGGCCACCTCTCAAAAGCCTGAAAAACCACCAATTGTACCGTGGACCTCTACAAGACGCGCAGGGAGAGAATCAGTGAGGTTCTGGCAGGTGCCGACGGGGTTATGGAGCCATCCCGACAGCAGTGCCGTAGCCAGCTGTGTTTGATTCGCTTGAGGAACCATGTCCCCAACAGCCCAATCCAGGTGGTTCACAGATTCTTGTCTGGGTGATATGTTGCATTGTGCTGCTGGTAGATGTCGTCGTGCCGAGGAAAAACAATCGGCATGTAGTGGTCGATATGGTCCTCAAGGACAGATTCTGACTTCCGTTGATTCAGTGTGTCTTCCAAAATGACGAGATCATCCAACGAATGACACAAAACCACTACCCAGACCATAACGAGCCCTCCCCCGCCCTGGACCCTTCTGACGATTGTTGCTGGGTGTTTGCTTTCAGTCCGACGGAGCATAATACATGGTTCATCTGAGAAGACAGATGGTCACCACTCGGTCGATGTCTAGTTGCTGTACTGGCGTGTATATTCCAGCCTTCGTTGCCGATGAACAGAAGGTCTGATCAGTCACTCTGTTTCCTCAATAGGACAACGACTGCACTTTTGTCCGCATCCCCCCTAAGCGCTTTATATACCCTTCACTGCTAGTGCTATCACCCGCCGTCCGTGAGTAGTTATTGCACGTTGACGTCGAACATACGCGGTGGTCACGTTAATGTGGCTGGGCCGTTAATAGATTTATATATTATACATATTAAAATATGTAGAATATGTCCATCCCAGTGTTTATTAGAATATCGTGTAAAAATTTGAAGTAAATCAAATGGTTCAAATGGCTCTGAGCACTATGGGACTTAACTTCTGAAGTCATCAGTCCCCTAGAACTTAGAACTACTTAAACCTAACTCACCTAATGACATCACACACATCCATGCCCGAGGCAGGATTCGAGCCGGCGACCGTAGCGGTCGCGCGGTTCCGGACTGTAGCGCCTAAAACCGCTCGGCAACCCGGGCCGGCGGAAGTAAATTGGTGAAGAACTTTTCGAGATTTTTGGTGAGAACTTTAAAGAACGTATTGTCTTTATACAGAAGTATAGATCAATAGACAATTACTAGCAATAAGAAGGAAAGGTGGAATTTGGTGACCAGGCCTGTTATTAGAAAGCCCGTATTCTCCAGGAATATTTTGGTAATCGTTGAAAGATAAATAACAGCGTACCACGACGAGGTAGCCGTAATGACACCTCATTTGGAAAGCAGTATTCCTTAAACCCCATTCATTTCAGTGAGTTACGTAACGGCTACTTCTGTTTTACCTAGAACGTTCGTGTAAGCACAGCAGTCACCAAAAGCAGGTTCGTTTGAAAACATCAATTTCTTACACAATTTTTTCCTGTTGGAGATGGTATGTCCATGTCTTCCTCTGAACTGAGAACTGGCCTGTACAACGGTGACCATTAAGCACCACAGTGTTAGCACTGTTTTTCATATATGCAGACCATTTATAAGGCCAAAAATCATGACAAATCTAAAAAAAATCGTTGAATGCATCTATGCTGGAAATCCGAACCACTGATTATGATGACTCGCTGATCCACTAACCCTTGAGATAGAGAATACCAGATTGAAATTTTCAACAGAATTTTCTTTTTTATTTTAACCATTCATGTTTCACTTACTTACTGTAGGAGTCTTTAGTGGTTTACGAAGGAAATAATAACTGTATTTATAATTAATTGCTTCGTTATAAAGAGTCTGTACTGAATATTTTGGATGTAATGCTTCACAGCAGTTTAATTTAATATTATAAGAAAGAGATGTAGACTGAGCACATAGTGTCTCGTATGTTGTATTTGTGTATATTGGCTCTTTTGCAAGTACTCTTGGTCTCAAAATTCGCTACACATGTTCGCTGCACTTGATACTGATGTTAGGGCAACAGAGGGATTATGGGTGCTCAGGAACTGTTGAGAGTTAAACTAAATTTCTTTCATCGAATTGAGTTTGAGTCCAGAAGTGCCAATGGACAACTTCCGAAATTTTGTTGCTAGAGTTTACGTTCAACCTATATTGGTTGAATCTGAACTCTAGCGACTAAATTTCTAGAGTTGTTTATGTCTACATCCTGAGACCCATAATCTCCCGTGATTTGTTGCAGAAATTGACTTGCTACGGTTGTTGCTCCAATTACACAGAAGTGACAGAAGTCATCGAATGGCGATATGTACATACACAGAGGGTAGTAGTATTGCGTGCACAGGGTATAAAAGAGCAATGCATTGGCGGAGCTGTCATTTGCACACTGGTGATTCATGTGAAACGGTTTCCGGCGTGATTATGGCGGCGTGGTAGGAATTAACAGATTTTGAACGGGGAATGGTAGTTGGAGCTAGACGCATGGGACAATCCATTTTTGAAATCGCTAGGGAATTAAATATTCCGCGATCCACAGTGTCAACAGTCTACCGAGAATAGCAAATTTCAGGAATAGCTCTCACTACGGACAACGAAGTGGCCGACGGCCTTCACTTAACGACCGAGAGCAGCGTCGTTTACGAAGAGTTTTCAGTGCTAATACACAAGCAACACTGCGCGAAATAACCACAGAAATCAATATGGGACGTACGATGAACGTATTCATTAGGACAGTGCAGCGAAATCTGGCGTTAATGGACTATGGCAACAGACGACAGATGCAAGTGCTATTTCGAACAGCACGACATCGCTTGCAGTGCCTCTCCTGGGTTCATTACCACATCGATTGGATCCTACACGACTGGAAAACCGTGGCTTGGTCAGATGATTCCGATTTCAGTTCGTAAGAGGCGATGGTAGGGTTCGAGTGTGGCACGGACCCCACGAAGCCATGGAGCCAAAGTCTCAACAATGCAATGTGCAAGCTAGTGGTGGCTGCATAATGATGTGGGCTGTGTTTGCATGGAATGGACTGGTTCCTCTGGTTCAAATGAACCGATCATTGACAGGAAATAATTATTTTAGGCTACTTGGAGCCCATTTGCAGCCATTCAGACTTCATGGTCCCAAACAACGATGTCATGTCGCAGGGCCACAATTGTTTGCGATTGGTCTGAAGAACATTGTGGACATATAGAGCGAATGATTTGACCTCCCAAATCGCCAGACATGAATCCCTTAGAACATTTATGGGACATAATCGATTGTTCAGTATTTTTCACAACATCCTGCACTGGCAACAATTTCGCAACTATGAACGGTTATAGAGGCAACATGTCTTAGTATTTCTGGATGGAACTTCCAACGACTTGTTGAGTCCATTCCACGTCGAGATGCTTCACTACGCCTGGCAAATGGAGGTCCGACACGATATTAGGAGGTATCTCATGACTTTTGTCGCCTCAATATATATTTCTTTCTGTGAAAATACTTCAAAGCGGTGAAAACGTCTGTGATATGCAATCAGATAGATTGCATAGATTACTGCAACAAGCTTCAGACGAAACACTTATCGTCGGTACGGGAACAGCTCAGGGCAACGTCGTTGTACCCTTCTTCCGTTGCATTCAATGAACTCATACACGAAGTGCATATCGGCCAGCTCTTCATCAGTAAACCTATCCATATTGTTGTGTTACTGTTAACGTAAAACTAACACTGCTGGAGAAATAAACCCGAGACGGAACCGAGCAGCGCTGAGCGCAAACTTGAGGGTGAAGGATCAAGTGGGCATCACTCTTCTCAACAGTAAGGACTGTGAGTGAGGGGAACAACTTTTTAATATTTTGATTGATTCGACCGTCGCTTTTCATTTATAAGTATGAGTTGTAGAAGTTTGCTTCTACACAAGGGACACAACGCGTACCGTCGACAAGTGCACTGTTGTACAGATGCAGGGTGACAATTGTCGAACTATATGGAAAGAAACGTAAATTATTTACAAACTACGGCGTGCACAGACTTTATTCAACACGTGAACCTCGCTACAAATATTTGGATTTAAGTTATGACATATTCGAAATGTCTAACATCATTGACAATGATGTGGCGCAGATGAATAGCGAAATTCTCCATGACCCACTGAAGTGTCTGAATATCGATGCTACCGATGACCTCCTTAATGGCTGTTTTCAACTCAGCAATGGTTTGGGGTTACGTTCGGTAGTCACCATGCCATCAAGGAATATCGCACCGATTATTCAGTTAGTGGACATTGCGCACCACACAGTCACTCGTTTAGGGCGAAGAGAATTCTCGATTGCGAAATGCTGATTCTCAGTCCCCAAAATGCGCCAATTCTGTTTATTGACGAACCCATCCAAATGAAAGTGGGCTTCGTTGCTAAACCAAACCACGCATGCACATACTATTTCCCATCATGCCCCGCGGCCAGTCGTGCTGTTTGAACATCATATGCCAAACAATTCAGAAGTTATGGTTCCAATGGCTCTGAGCACTATGGGACTTAACATCTGAAGTCACCCGTCCCCTAGATTTAGAACTACTTAAACCTAACTAACCTAAGGACAGTACACACATCCATGCCCGAGGCAGGATTCGAACCTGCGACGATAGCAGCAGTGCGGTTCCGGTCTGAAGCACTCAGAACCGCGCGGCCTCAACGGCCGGCTCAGAAGTTATGATGAGTTTATTTCATATAGTTCAATAATTACCAGTGCAACACAAATACAACTTAAAGAGGGGTAAGAAATGTAAATTCTACCTAACTAGCCACCTAATATCATCTACTTCATTTACCAACAGTTAATATGTATGTTAAGGTGAACATAAGTAGTTACTCAAACAATTTTTATAAGATTCGTTTAGTTTGTATTTCATAGCAAATGCCTAAAATAACTAGATGAAAAATCTGGTTAAGAAAGATTCTACATCTACATCCATACTCCGCAAGCCACCTGACGGTGTGTGGCGGAGGGTACCTTGAGTACCTCTATCGGTTCTCCCTTCTGTTCCAGTCTCGTATTGTTCGTGGAAAGAAGGATTGTCGGTATGCCTCTGTGGGGGCTCTAATCTCTCTGATTTTATCCTCATGGTCTCTTCGCGAGATATACGTAGGAGGGAGCAATATACTGCTTGACTCTTCGGTGAAGGTATGTTCTCGAAACGTCAACAAAAGCCCGTACCGAGCTACTAAGCGTCTCTCCTGCAGAGTCTTCCACTGGAGTTTATCTATCATCTCCGTAACGCTTTCGCGATTACTAAATGATCCTGTAACGAAGCGCGCTGCTCTCCGTTGGATCTTCTCTTTCTCTTCTATCAACCCTATCTGGTACGGATCCCACACTGCTGAGCAGTATTCAAGCAGTGGGCGAACAAGCGTACTGTAACCTACTGCCTTTGTTTTCGGATTGCATTTCCTTACGATTCTTCCAATGAATCTCAGTCTGGCACCTGCTTTACCGACGATCAACTTTATATGATCATTCCATTTTAAATCACTCCTAATGCGTACTCCCAGATAATTTATGGAATTAACTGCTTCCAGTTGCTGACCTGCTATTTTGTAGCTAAATGATAAGGGATCTATCTTTCTATGTATTCGCAGCGCATTACACTTGTCTACATTGAGATTCAATTGCCATTCCCTGCACCATGCGTCAATTCGCTGCAGATCCTCCTGCATTTCAGTACAATTTTCCATTGTTACAACCTCTCGATACACCACAGCATCATCTGCAAAAAGCCTCAGGGAACTTCCGATGTTATCCACCAGCTCATTTATGTATATTGCGAATAGCAACGGTCCTATGACACTCCACTGCGGCACACCTGAAATCACTCTTACCTCGGTAGACTTCTCTCCATTGAGAATGACATGCTGCGTTCTGTTATCTAGAAACTCCTCAATCCAATCACACAATTGGTCATTAAACGACTGTGGGGAACTGTATCGAACGCCTTGCGGAAGTCAAGAAACATGGCATCTACCTGTGAACCCGTGTCTATGGCCCTCTGAGTCTCGTGGACGAATAGCGCGAGCTGGGTTTCACATGACCGTCTTTTTCAAAACCCATGCTGATTCGTACGGAGTAGATTTCTAGTCTCCAGAAAAGTCATTATACTCGAACATAATACGTGTTCCAAAATTCTACAACTGATCGACGTTAGAGATATAGGTCTATAGTTCTGCACATCTGTTCGACGTCCCTTCTTGAAAATGGGGATGAACTGTGCCCTTTTCCAATCCTTTGGAACGCTACGCTCTTCTAGAGACCTACGGTACACCGCTGCAAGAAGGAGGGCAAGTTCCTTCGCGTGCTCTGTGTAAAATCGAACTGGTATCCCATCAGGTCCAGAGGCCTTTCCTCTTTTGAGCGATTTTAATTGTTTCTCTATCCCTCTGTCGTCTATTTCGATATCTACCATTTTGTCATCTGTGCGACAATCTAGAGAAGGAACTATAGTGCAGTCTTCCTCTGTGAAACAACTTTGGAAAAAGATATTTAGTATTTCGACCTTTAGTCTGTCATCCTCTGTTTCAGTACCATTTTGGTCACAGAGTGTCTGGACATTTTGTTTTGATCCACCTACCGCTTTGACATAAGACCAAAATTTCTTAGGATTTTCTGCCAAGTCAGTACATAGAACTTTACTTTCGAATTCATTGAACGCCTCTCGCATAGCCCTACTCACACTACATTTCGCTTCGCGTAATTTTTGTTTGTCCGCAAGGCTTTGGGTATGTTTATGTTTGCTGTGAAGTTCCCTTTGCTTCCGCAGCAGTTTCCTAACTCGGTTGTTGTACCACGGTGGCTCTTTTCCATCTCTTACGATCTTGCTTGGCACATACTCATCTAACGCATAATGTACGATGGTTTTGAACTTGTCCACTGATCCTCAACACTATCTGTACTTGAGACAAAACTTTTGTGTTGAGCCATCAGGTACTCTGAAATCTGCTTTTTGTCACTTTTGCTAAACAGAAAAATCTTCCTACCCTTTTTAATATTTCTATTTACGGCTGAAATAATCGATGCCGTAACCGCTTTATGATCGCTGATTCCCTGTTCTGCGTGAACTTTTTCAAATAGTTCGGGTCTGTTTGTCACCAGAAGGTCTAATATGTTATCGCCACGAGTCGGTTCTCTGTTTAACTGCTCAAGGTAGTTTTCAGATAAAGCACTTAAAAAAATTTCACTGGATTCTTTGTCCCTGCCACCCATTATGAATGTTTGAGTCTCCCAGTCTGTATACGGCAAATTAAAATCTCCACCCAGAACTATAACATGGTGGGGAAATCTACTCGAAATATTTTCCAAATTATCCTTCAGGTGCTCAGCCACAACAGCTGCTGATCCAGGGGGCCTGTAGAGACATCCAATTACCATGTCTGAGCCTACTTTAAACGTGACCTTCACTCAAATCATTTCACATTTCGGATCTCCGTCGATTTCCTTCGATACTATTGCACTTCTTATCGCTATGAACACGCCTCCCCCTTCACTGTCCAGCCTGTCTCTGCGGTATACATTCCAATCTGAGTTTAGGATTTCATTACTGTTTACGTCTGGTTTCAGCCTACTTTCTGTCCCTAGTACTATATGGGCGTTGTGACCGTTTATTAATGAGAGCAGTTCTGGGACCTTTCTATAGACCCTCCTGCAGTTTATTATTAGCACATTAATATTGTTATTCCCTTTTGCATTTTGCCTACTCCTACCTTGCCGCGTCTCAGGAGGCGTCTTGTCGGGCCTAGGGAGGGAATTCTCTAACCTAAAAAACCCCCATGTGCACTCCACACGTACTCCGCTATCCTTGTAGCCGCTTCCGGCGTGTAGTGCACGCCTGACCTATTGAGGGGGACCCTACATTTCTCCACCCGATAGCGGAGGTCGAGAAATTTGCACCCCAGATCTCCGCAGAATCGTCTGAGCCTCTGGTTTAAGCCTTCCACTCGGCTCCAAACCAGAGGACCGCGATCGGTTCTGGGAACGATACTACAAATACACTCCTGGAAATGGAAAAAAGAACACATTGACACCGGTGTGTCAGACCCACCATACTTGCTCTGGACACTGCGAGAGGGCTGTACAAGCGATGATCACACACACGGCACAGCGGACACACCAGGAACCGCGGTGTTGGCCGTCGAATGGCGCTAGCTGCGCAGCATTTGTGCACCGCCGCCGTCAGTGTCAGCCAGTTTGCCGTGGCATACGGAGCTCCATCGCAGTCTTTAACACTGGTAGCATGCCGCGACAGCGTGGACGTGAACCGTATGTGCAGTTGACGGACTTTGAGCGAGGGCGTATAGTGGGCATGCGGGAGGCCGGGTGGACGTACCGCCGAATTGCTCAACACGTGGGGCGTGAGGTCTTCACAGTACATCGATGTTGTCGCCAGTGGTCGGCGGAAGGTGCACGTGCCCGTCGACCTGGGACCGGACCGCAGCGACGCACGGATGCACGCCAAGACCGTAGGATCCTACGCAGTGCCGTAGGGGACCGCACCGCCACTTCCCAGCAAATTAGGGACACTGTTGCTCCTGGGGTATCGGCGAGGACCATTCGCAACCGTCTCCATGAAGCTGGGCTACGGTCCCGCACACCGTTAGGCCGTCTTCCGCTCACGCCCCAACATCGTGCAGCCCGCCTCCAGTGGTGTCGCGACAGGCGTGAATGGAGGGACGAATGGAGACGTGTCGTCTTCAGCGATGAGAGTCGCTTCTGCCTTGGTGCCAATGATGGTCGTATGCGTGTTTGGCGCCGTGCAGGTGAGCGCCACAATCAGGACTGCATACGACCGAGGCACACAGGGCCAACACCCGGCATCATGGTGTGGGGAGCGATCTCCTACACTGGCCGTACACCACTGGTGATCGTCGAGGGGACACTGAATAGTGCACGGTACATCCAAACCGTCATCGAACCCATCGTTCTACCATTCCTAGACCGGCAAGGGAACCTGCTGTTCCAACAGGACAATGCACGTCCGCATGTATCCCGTGCCACCCAACGTGCTCTAGAAGGTGTAAGTCAACTACCCTGGCCAGCAAGATCTCCGGATCTGTCCCCCATTGAGCATGTTTGGGACTGGATGAAGCGTCGTCTCACGCGGTCTGCACGTCCAGCACGAACGCTGGTCCAACTGAGGCGCCAGGTGGAAATGGCATGGCAAGCCGTTCCACAGGACTACATCCAGCATCTCTACGATCGTCTTCATGGGAGAATAGCAGCCTGCATTGCTGCGAAAGGTGGATATACACTGTACTAGTGCCGACATTGTGCATGCTCTGTTGCCTGTGTCTATGTGCCTGTGGTTCTGTCAGTGTGATCATGTGATGTATCTGACCCCAGGAATGTGTCAATAAAGTTTCCCCTTCCTGGGACAATGAATTCACGGTGTTCTTATTTCAATTTCCAGGAGTGTAGTTAGCTCTGATTCCACCCCGCGAGCGAGGCTTTCCGCCTTCACCAATTCCGCCAACCGCCTGTACGAACTGAGGATGATCTCTGAACCCAGACGGCAGGAGTCATTGGTGCCGACATGAGCAACAATTTGCAGTCGGGTGCACCCAGTGCTCTCTGTCGCCGCCGGTAGGGCCTCCTCCACATCTCGGATGAGACCCCCCGGCAAGCAGACAGAGTGAACACTGGCCTTCTTCCCCGACCTTTCCGCTATTTCCCTAAGGGGCTCCATCACCCACCTAACGTTGGAGCTCCCAATAACTAATAAACCCCTCCCCCCGTGTGCCTGCTCGGACCTTGCTGAAGGAGCAGCCACATGTCCACTCACGGGCAGAGCGGGCGACGCCACACGGCCAGCCTCCACATTGACCCTCCGCCTCGTGCGCCGCAAACGCCGCTGAACCCGCCACTCCCCTTGGGGAGAGGGTGGCCCAACCGCGCCCGGTATCCGCGAAGATGTCTCGACAGCAGGGACAGTGGGTGAAGCATGTAACACCTGGGGTGTACCTTGCGACGCATCAGACTCCCCACTGCCGCTACACTCCGAGACAGCAGCCTGAAGACGGCTGACCGCGGCCATCAACACGCTCAGCTGTTCGCGAACAGTGGCCAGCTCCTCCTGCGTCCGTACACAGCAGTCACACATCCTATCCATCCTAAGAAATCAATTTACTGAAGAGAGTTAATCAACTTTTAACTGGACTGCTAATTCACTAAATGCGGCTGTTTATTGACTAAACTGTGGTTGCTAGCCACTTCTTGTAGAAAACAATGAAAATAGCACTACCTGTCTCTGGACTGTATTGAAAACAAACACTAGCACTACTGGCACTATGGCTGACTAAAGGGACTCTCTCTGACTGTATTCAAAACAAACACAAAATCTATGGAACACTACTAATAGCACCCGACAATTAAAGCTTCCTAAAAGCAAAAACACACGGAAGAAGAAGTGACAAGTAAGAAAAATACAGTTAATACTTAAAATAAGGTAGCTCGCTGCACAGCAGACGTGAAGCAGACGGCGGTTAGGACTATTCAGTTGTAAAAGACGAGTAACAGTTATCGTTACCTTTAGTATTAATTCTATTAAGCTGGAAACAGAGGAATAATGTTCGAATATGTTAACAATATGATTTTAGTTTCCCTGCATTTTAACGTCGTTTGTGAGATACAGTTATGAGAGAAAACATTATGATCACTTGGTTAACAGCGATTTGGTCTAACATTGGAACACAATAAGGCAGCGATTCTGCGTTGCATGGAATCGACAAGTCCTGTTAGGTTTCCGAAAGTGTGTAGCTCCAGGCCACGCAGTTACCGTAAATTATGGGTCGGTAGTTTGTGGGCGAAAAGGTGGCATCCGATAGCATCCCAGGCCCATCGGGTACAGATAAGGTGAAACTGGTGGACAACAAATCAGCATGAGTTCACTATCACACTCTTCAAATCCCTGTAGTACGATTCTGGCCTTATGACAAGGACAGTTATGCTGCTGTAAGATACCACCGCCATCAGGGAAGACATCAAGCCTGAATGAATGCGGGCTGTGACCAATGAAGTTCACTTAGTCCACAGCTGTCACGGTGCCTTTGCTTACAACCACAAGTTTCGTGGACTTGCAGGTGAACGTACGTCACAGCTTAGTCCTCCCGCCATCGGAATGTGTCGGTGGCGAGGTGTATATTTCGAGCAGCCTTTCCCCTTGTTGACTACGTATCAGGACACGACTATGATCAAGTGTAGTCAGAATTCACCCGACTGAGTGGCAAGTTTCCATTGCTCCACGATCCACGTCCATGATCCCGTTGTCACTGCAGTCGTAATTGACGACGTCGCTGGGTCACCGTGGGAACACATACACTATGTGATCAAAAGTATCCGGACACCTGACTGAAAAGACGTACAAGTTCATGGCGCCCTCCATCGGTATGCTGGAAATCAGTATGGTGTTGGCACACCCTTAGCCTTGATGACAGCTTCCACTCTCGCAAGCATACGTTTAGTCAGTTTCTGGAAGGTTTCTTGGGGAATGGCAGCCCATTCTTCACTGAGTGCTGCATTGTGGAGAGGTATCGATGTCGGTCGGTTAGGCCTGGCACGAATTCGCCGTTCCAAATCGTCCCAAAGGTGTTCTATACGAGGTGGTTAAAACACCAATTTAGGCCTGCGCTGTGATAGTGCCACCCAAAACAACAAGGGTTGCAAGCCCCCTCCAAGAAAAACACAACCACACCATAACACCACCGCCTCCGAATTTTAATATCGGCACTACACACTCTGGCAGATGACGTTCACCCGGCATTCACCACACCCACACCCTGCCGTCGGATCGCCACATTGTGTACCTTGATTCACCACTCCATCAACGTTTTTCCACTGTTCAATCGTCCAATGTTTACGCTCCTTACACCAAGGGAGGCGTCGTTTGGCATTTATGGTCGTGGTGTGTGGCTTATGAGCAACCGCTCGACCATGAAATCCAAGTTTTCTCACCTATTGCCTAACTTTCATAGTACTTCCAGTGGAGCCTGATGCAGTTTGAAATTCCTGTGTGATGGTCAGGATAGATGTCTGCGTATTTTACATTACGATCCGCTTCAACTGTTGGCGGTCTCTTCAGACAACAGACGAGGTTGGCCTGTACACTTTTGTGCTGTACGTGTTTCTTCACGTTTCCACTTCACTATCATATCGGAAATCGTGGACCTAGGGATATTTAGGAGTGTGGAAATCTCGCGTGCAGGCGTATGACGCAAGTGACACCCAATGATCTGACCACGTTCAAAGTCCATGAGTTCCGCGAAGCGCCTCATTCTGCTCCATCACGATGTCTAATGACTACTGAGGTCGCTGATATGGAGTACCTGTGCATTAGGTGGCAGCAAAATGCACCTAATATAAGAAACATATGTTTTTGGGTGTTTCCAGGCACTTTTGATCACATAGTGTAGAACACATAGGATTCGTCTGCTGCGGCGCCCCCTGTTTCTTGATGTACGAAGAACAGTGTGCCCTTAGACGCTTTTGTCTGCACCGTCATTGTTCTCGGTTGTCAGATCTGCCACATACCACGACATATCCTGCTTTACAGAGTAGGCTTGCTTCCGACATCCACATCCTGTGAAGTTTAGATAGCTCACACCTCGTCGACTACAAGTGATATCACTGTCCTTAAACTACGATGGGCGTTTCAAAAGTGATATAACACTTTTTTTTCTGAAAGCAGGTTGGTTTTATGCAGTACTCCAACATACAATATTATTTGGCACTGTTTTGCCTACGAAACCCTACGTTCAATGCGACGGGCTTACACCATCTTAGTGGGAGGGCCTGTATGCCCGCAAGGTACCATTTTACACTGCCCGACGTCGGAACAACGTCTTGCTGCATCAATAACCTCCCCGTCATCCGTGTACTGCTTCCCGCGAAGTGCATCCTTCATTGGGCTAAACAGACGTAAGTCGGAAGGTGCGAGATCCGAGATCCGAGCTGTAGGGTGAATGAGGATGATTTGCGCAACCTTGTCGCGATGATGACGGACGCCTTGCCCAACGACTCACCGTGCTTTTGTTCACTGGCAAGTCCCCGTAGACGTTTTCCAAGCGTCTATAGATATCTGCGATGCCCTCGTTTTCCACCAAAAGAAACTCAGTGATAGCTCACTGCTTGAAATGCACCTCAGTTACAGACACCATGTAGAAGGCTACGTATAGCGCTACCACCAATCGGATCTACATGAAACTCTAGGGGCTCAAGCGGAAATATCCGACGATGTCTCATAACAAATTCCCCTTTTCTTTCATCCTAAGCTGGCCGTGAAAAATAATGTTTGCATTACTTATTGAAATCCCCTCGCACTTTCCTTAGATAAATGCTTCACAGGAAACGTGCTCCGCAAACAAACGGTGAGCACAGGTGTGCGTGCAGCGAGTACTGTATACCCTCCATCATCTCAGAGAACAGGGCGGTGATCTGTGTGGAGACTTGTTTAAGTGAGGAAATTGATCCTGAGGGGAATGCCTCGAAAAAGCTGAAATGTCCCTATATTTCCTGTCGCACTGAAAACGAATTAGTTTAAGCTGCAGATTAGTTGGAATTAGGCACTGGAAGCTTTTCCAGTTCCACATTCACATGTGAAACTAATCCTGATTTATGTCCAAACACGACTGTCGCTCTGTCTGTAGACACATAAACTGGTAAATTTCATGACAAATCTACATTTTCTTCACCACTGTCGAAAATGTCACGCCGAAATGTGTGCCTTATATACCTACACTTTCAAAGAGCGCTAATGAATACGCAACAAACTCTTTACAAAGATTTTGCAGAGCTGTCTGTGTACGTCGCCTGCCATAACCTGAGAGGGACGCAAGATTTTGTTTGATAATGGAGCCTCTCAGAAATGTTCTATGTGGAGTGGACACAAATTTTCATTTGCATTTGCCGAGTAGTCTTTTATTAAATCACTATCCGTGAAAGGACACAAGGAACTTGCTAAAAGCAGTGTAATATTGTAGCTCGTCCGAACGGCACGCTCACTTGATATTTCTACCTCTTCTTCCTCCTCTTCAGGGGGCTTCCATTTAAGTTTTAAAACGTCTCAGGTCCTTCAAACTTTCAGATTCCGTATAATTTAGCGTGGTAAGACATGTAGAGCTTTTTTAAATTGAACTTCCCGAAAGTATTGGGTGTCTTACGCTATATTAAGCAACCACATTGAACTTTTGAACTCAGTTCCGGTGCTTGCAGAAAATTAAAATGAATTACGGATGGTTCCGCCTTTTTGCAGGTACACAAAATATTGTTTTCTTTGAACGCCCAGACATGTTTCACCACGGTTGTATCGTCCTCAATGGGTTTTTCCTCTTTCATTTTTCTGAAATACATACATACAGATTGTGTTTATGTTACGAAATACGTTACACCGGATTTTGTTTTATTTAAATCATATATGCAATTTACCTTTTATTTTATACTGTGTGTGTCCTGCGGCTGCAAACCGAAGCCAGCCACAGGTCTAAATTATTAGTACACCATGTAATCCGCAAGCATGAGGGATGTTAGAAAGTAGTCTGTATCGAATTCTGTTTATAATCCAATCTTTAAAGTGTATATTCAGGTGAAACTCCAATCACACACCTGTTTTTGGCTTTTCTACTGTAGTATTTGGTTATTCCTGAGCTGTGACAAGTTTGTTCGTGAGTGCCAAACGTATTTTTATGTAACTGTTCTCAGCCTGAGAACATCGGTAAAAGTTTCGTGGAACTTACGTATGACGAACTATTTTGTGTAGTTTGTTATTCAGGGATTATGTTTCGTGTTTTGACAGTGGTTACTCACGTTTTTCTCCTGCTCGTCTGTGAATACTGCGTCATGTTACGTTGTTGTGGCACGGGAACAGATCTCCAAATCCTGAAACACAGTAAGCGTCTTTACCAGTTTTTAACAATAAAAGGAAATTAACATATCCAAAAAGCTATCACATAAGCCAAGCAAGTTATCAATGACCAAACAGTAATACGTAACAAAACACTACCCAACACTTTAAACGAATTATCGGACAACATAAAATAAAAAAAACACATACGCAATGAGAGAGAGAGAGAGAGAGAGAGAGAGAGAGACGCAAGTGCAGAATAAAACAAAATAAACACATTCAAAGTTTATGGATGTCAAACCAAAACAAAACAGTAAATAAACGATAGTCGGAAGCGCATCAGAAATGTAAACTTGTGCAGTGAATCGTGTATTGCAATAGTCTGCATCCATCTTGTGTGTATCGTGGTCCCAGAACGTTTCTAATAATCTTTCTCTCTAGTTTCTCAATTTCTTGTAAATCTAATTTTCGATTCAATGAGAGTGTTTCACTTGCATATGTGACTGGGTGACTGTCGGTTTGATTACTGTATTGTAGTGTCTGATTTAAGTACCTTTTGACATACGTTTTTACTATACAAATTTTGAAGAAGGTCAGATGCTTACCTGATTTTGTGCAATCTGTTACTTTTTTCTTCCAGTCCTCTTGGGTCAATAATTTCACCGAGGTACTTAAAGTTCTTGGCTCTCTTGATTTCACCATAATTTGTTTTAATTTCGGAACATCTGACTTGGAACAGATGAATTCATTCTTCCCAAAGGAGATTTGCACGTCAACATTCTCTGCACATTATTCGAGGTTCTCGATGTGTTTTACTGCTGTTTCTCCACTGTCGGTTAGAATCGCCAAGTCATCAGCAAACGCTAAACATGGAACGTTCAATTTCCTTTGACTTCTTCCTAGTTCGATTGGCTTCCAAAAGTTTTGGTTTCTTAGTTCCATTTCCCATTCTTTCATTACTCTGTCTAAAATTATGTTGAATAATAATGGCGAGATCCCGTCTCCTTGTCTTACTCCTGTTTTAAGTAAGAACGGTTCCGAAATTTCATCTATGAATTTAATTTTTTATTTGGTTTCTGTTAATGTTTTTCGATCAGTTTTCGTGTTTTGGTCTCTATTCCGCGGTCTTCTAGAATACTGTATACAGATTTCTGTCTATAGACTCGTATGCCTTTTTTCTTGAGTCAACGATTGTGCAGACTATTGGTTTCGACCTGATTACTTTAATTTTTAAAATAGTTTTAAGATTAAAGATCTGATCCGGGTACAATTTATTGGGTGGAGAGCCTGTTTGGTAATCTGAAATTGTATGTTCTAGGTGTTTTGTGCCCCCTTTAGGAGACACGCAGATAAAATTTTGTATGTGACCGGCCATAGCGAAATGTCTGTTCAGTTGTTTACATATGATCTCCTTCCCTTTCGTTCAAAGGATGAATTAGTGCAAATTTCCAATCCTCTGGAATATTTTCTGTCTGACAAATGTCTTGGATGATTTGAGTGATCTCCTTTAAGGAATTTGGGCTAAGGTTCTTCAGTAGCTCAGCTACAATTCCATCTTCTCCCGATGACTTATTATTTTTGAGCTTTTTAATGTGACTGTAAATTTCCTCCTGAGTTGGCGGTAGTGAAGTTTCATTCGTGTGTTCTGGTTGTAATCTGGGGAATCTCTTACTTGCGAGAAATTTCATTATTATATATGAAACATCTTGCGAATCCATCTTTGTGTGTAAAAACATAAGATTCCTCGAACTGTGGACTGAAATGCGAAAACCCTGTCTTTGATACACAATGCCGACTAGCCAGTGCTGCTATTGGATGGCACCGCTGTCAAAACTGACACTCCCCTGCATTAAAGTTGGCACTTCTCCCGCGTTGTCGCGATTACACTGTGTATTTCCCTTAGTCCTCTCCACCACGCCGCAACTGCTCTGCTCGCGAGCAAGAGCCGAAGCACGCGCGAGTGCTCACGCTCAAAATTAGAGAGTTGTTGAGTCCTGCATGCTCACGCCAGTAGCACACAAACAGCCGAATAACTTCGCCATTTCCGAGGGTCACCTATGTCAGTGGATTCCCCCACTTGCGACCCGTATCATTACTTTAATGAGTCCCCAAACGACGCAAATCCCAGTACTGAAAACTCTTAACTGCCACTTTCTGATGAAGTTTTAACACGTTTTGTTTTACCTTCAATCTTCTTATGTCTGGTCCTTATGTGTGGCTGCCATTTCTTTAATCAAATTTAGTGGAACCTAGGGCTGCTTCCTGAGTGGCGTTTAATGAGTCACTATTCATCCTGCTCCACCTATATACTTTCCTTACCGCGTCACGTGCCAGCGACGGCACAGGTGGCATTGTCTCATGGTGGGCAGTGGTCACAATTTAGGCTTCATCAGTGTGCATTCACAATTCCCCACAGTGTCATAATAGGTGTCAAAGTTTCTTGAGTTGCACGTTGTAACGTCATTACTGCAAGAAAAACGGTCATCTGCAAAGCCATGAAGGCTGATGTGCAGCTGCTGCACAAGTTGCGCTGCGGCCGGCCATTGTGTAGCGGGGAAACTTCCCAACTTCGCATCAGGGGATTGCTGGCCGCGCCGCGCCCGTGTGTCATTGTCCGGCCCCCTGTTTTTCGCACGCGCGTGCTTTGTGGTACAATTTTCCGGCGCAACCGCCGTTAGAGCCCTAATAATCTACAGTTTAATCCATTAGTAGTTTACTGTGTTTGCTGTTACAGTTAACGATTCCGTGTCATTACGATTACTCTTATAGTGAGCATTCTGTGAACGGATTTTCTATCGGTTGTAAACTATGAAGAGAATTGCCTGAAGGCTAGAGACTCATTTAGTCTTCGTGAATTTGCCCAAGCCATACGATACGGTACCACAGAACAATTTGTGGAGAAATATGATGAATAGTATCCTGTCGTACCGGGTGATCAAAAAGTCAGTATAAATTTGAAAACTGAATGAATCACGGAATAATGTAGATAGAGAGGTACAAATTGACACACATGCTTGGAATGACATGGGGTTTTATTAGAACCAAAAAAATACAAAAGCTCAAAAGTTTCCGACACATGGTGCTTCATCTGATCAGAATAGCAATAATTAGCATAACAAAGTAAGACAAAGCAAAGATGATGTTCTTTACAGGAAATGCTCAATATGTCCACCATCATTCCTCAACAATAGCTGTAGTCGAGGAATAATTTTGTGAACAGCACTGTAAAGCATCCCTAGAGATGTCGGTCGATCACGATACACTTGCGACTTCAGGTAAGCCCAAAGTCAATAATCGCACGGACTGACGTCTGGGGACCTGGGAGGCCAAGCATGACGAAAGTGGCGGCTGAGCACACGATCATCACCAAACGACGCGCGCAGGAGATCTTTCACGCGTCTAGCAATATGGGGTGGAGCGCCATCCTGCATAAACATCGTACGTTCCAGCAGGTGTTTATCAGCCAGGCTGGGGATGATGCGATTCTGTAACATATCGGCGTACGTCTCACCGGTCACGGTAGCAGTTACTGACGTTTTGCTGTCCAGCACCATCTGTCGGACATTTTGTGAATTTTGTTTTTTTTTGTTCTAACAAAACCCCATGTCATTCCAAGCATGTGTGTCAATTTTTACCTCTCTATCTACATTATTCCGTGGTTTATTAAGTTTTCAAATTTATACTGACTTTTTGATCACCCGGTACTTATGCTAAGCAGTTAAACAATTCTATACGGACTGTGTGAGTGCAGTCAAAGCAAGAAATTCTGCGTCACCTAAGTTTCTTGTTACTAAAGGGCTACGCCAAGTGTGTGCTATGGCACCGACACTATTCAAAATCTATGTGAGGGGAGCATTGAAAGTCTGGAGGAACACATATCGGGGATGAAATCTTGTACACACTTCCCTCTTATGGCCATGTCATCCTAACTTTACAGAAACCGAATATCCGAAAGTTGGCGAGGATATCATAGGGGATCTGGAAGTTGAATCAGGTAAAGTCAGGCGATGTATCTGGGGCTTATGACATCATCAAACGGGAAAAGTGAAGATGACATAAATAATAAAACAGGCCATGGGAAGAGGGCTGTACGACAACTGAAATCAGTCCTTTGGAACAACAAAGAGAACCTGGAAGGTGACATATCGCTCCGTTGTTGAAAACGTCAATACGTGTGGAGCAGAAACATGCGTAGTAAACAAGCTTTGCTTACGCTAGAGACGGATTTTTGAAGGTGAAGTTGTGGGGTCTCCAAGCAGCACCGTGTAAGAAATACCAGTATGAGAGAGGCTACGGGAGTCGATAAATCTCTAATACACACTATAGAGATGAAACGTCTAAAATGGTATGGACATCTAGAAAGGATAGGTGGTAACCGATGGCTAAAAAATTATGGGAGAGGACCCAAGCGTGAAGAAGGAAGCGTGAGCGACCTAGGAGGAGCTACTGTCGAGATGTCTGAGACGCGATTCATTCCATGGGACTACAAGCAGAGGACTGCCATCATCGGAGGAAGTGGAATGCGGGAAGTGAGAATACTCGCAATTTGATGACGACGATGATGATGATGGTTATGGTGTAAACTCTGATTGACTTTCGCAGACTTTTGTTACCCCTCCTAACCGATTTGACATCCACTGCTGGATGCGTCACCGATATCTCGTCGATTCTGTCCTCCTGCAAGTATCATTTTTATGCCGACGATCTGCTGTCTTATGTAAGTGACAGATCCGAGGACATCAGTAACTGGGTCGCCCACATGAATTACCCGTCTTCAATGGTGAGATGGGTTCAAAACCTATGACTTAAATTCATAAAAGTGCCAAGCAATATTTGTAGCCCACCACAAATTAATAAGTTTAGAATTCCGCGGACAATTGCCTGGGATCATATTTCCTAAGGATGTAAGACGTAAACTCGTGCAACCACTCCTTCTACCGAACCTCCACAGTTGCGATGTAATCCATCACGAGACGAGTAGTGAGACCACTGGATAGCTACAACCAAACATGAATGCTTTTGTGTGCGTTATGTCTGTAACAACCAGTCTGTTTGGCCATGTCAGTATTTGATACGCCCAGTTAGGTAAATTGCGGCCAGACGAGTTACGTGACTGCCACACGCTAAGTTTACTTCATGGACTCCTCAGCGCACGTGCATCCACGTAGCTTGCTTCACAGATTAAGCACCTTTCATCTCCCTGTAGTGGAAACACGAGATAGCAAACTAGCTATTTATTTTATTATTATTAATTACTTTAACTCCTTATGTGGAGTACAGGGTTGCAACAAAGGACCGCCATCTTGTTGTGTCTTCTGCTAGTATTTTCACTTCTTCCCATCCTACTCCTTGCTGTTGACCTTTTGCTTCAACTGATAGTCTCCACGCCATTTTGGGCCTGCCTCGTCTCCGTCGTCCCTGCGTGATCCAGTAAAGTGGTTCCTTCGCAATATGTTCATTTGGTCGCGTGAGTGTATATCCTGACCATCTCCACTTCCTGCTTCTTATTTGCAGCTCAGTTGGCTTCTGACTGGTTCTTTCCCAGACCGTTTCGACAGAGATGACATTTGGCCATCGTATCCCCAGCATGTTCCTCAGATATCTGTTGTTGAATGTCTGCAGCTTATGGATTTGCTGCTTTGTCATTCTCCATGTTTCACAACCGTATAGAAGCACAGATTTTACGTTACTTTCAGATATCCGCAGTATGGTCCTCACTGTTATTTCCTTCGACCTCCAGACAGAGCGGAGAGTTGTAAAACTGCCTTTGGCTTTGTTGACGCGGCTGTTAATGTCCTCCGTTGCACCACCATATGGTGTAATCATGCTTCCAAGACAGCAAAACTTACCCACCCTTTCGATTGCTTGACTCCCAAGCTTATGATCAGAGGTGTTATCATTTGCTCCCATATATATATATATATATATATATATATATATATATATATATATATATTTGGCATTAATTTTGAAACCGACAGATTTCAGATCTTCTAGTTTCTCTTTCATGTCGTTGAGGCTGTGGGATAGAAGGCAAAGGTCATCTGCAAAATCTAGATCTTCTAGGTGTTTTCCATTGCTCCATTTTATTCCTCTCAGTTTATCCATTGCTTGCGCCATTACAAGATTCAGTAATGCGTTAAATAGTATCGGTGAGCGCATGCACCCCTGCTTAACTCCTGTTTTCACTGCTATTGGATCTGAAAGCAGACCTTGATGTTGAACCTTGCACGTCTAGTTTTCATACATGCACTTGATGAGAGCAATTATTTTCTTTGGAATTCCAAAAGTTTGCAGTGAGCTCCGTATTTTTCTTCTAATTATACTGTCGAAGGCCTTTTCAAAGTCTACAAACAGCATGTAAAGCCGCGATTGGTATTCATATGAATGTTCAGCTACTACTCTAGATGTTTATCTGGTCAATGCCAGAGCGACATTCCCTGAATCCTGCTTGTTCTCTTCGTAGTTTCTTGTCTACATATGATTTTATCCTAGTTAGGATTATTCGCGAGAGGAGCTTGCTTGGGACTGACAGCAGGTTGAAGCCTCTTCAATTATCACATTATTTGCTATGCCCATACATAAAAATAAAACTCCTCCGCTGCTGCCGTCCACCTGTGGAACAAGCTATCCATCACTCTACGCACCATTAAGTTCCTTGTTGCTTTTAAATAAAACTGAAACTCTTCCTTCTGTCGCCTTCATAGCGTTTCCCAAAAAATTAACGTATATCGTCAGTTTTCGCACTGTCGAACGATAAAGCAAAAGCTCTCATTTTCTTCCATTTACGTTTCTTGCTCATTCGTTCGTCGGTCAGTCACGTCATTTTCTTTTCACCTATCTTCTCTGACTGTGTTTTATCACTTTCTTCTTCTCTCCCATTCCACATGTCCCTCATTATCACTGCTACAACACTCACGTTTTAAATTTACCTTCCTGTAAATAGTCCCTGTTGTTGTACTCATGAACGAATGTAAACTGTGTTTATCTCTTTCTGCGCTATATTAGTTAATACGAGGGATGGTGAAAAAGTAATATCTTTGGTGTCATAAGAAATTTAATAGTGAACTCGCAAGGTGGTCAGAAAAAATCTGAAAAGCTTCTAAGGCAGTTGCAGGATAAGTTATGCTGAGAAATGATTGTTAGGAAAAAATTCGATACTCGCCTCCATTTCCGAGTTAATTAACATTGAAGTTAGCCACTCAGGCCGTTACGCTCGCAAACTCAAGCGGCCCGCCAGATACAATAATAGTCTCAGTTGTTCTCATAGCGTAGATGATAGCGCACGAGACTACTCAGCCTTTGGCTCTGGTGCGATCCTTACTAATGCTCATGCCCAATTTTCGTATCTTTCTCTTGTACGGTTTTAGAAAACCAAACGAAGGAAACATTTGGCGAAACCATCTCTGGTAGGCCACTTGAATCTGCGCGCAGTGGCTTGACTGGCTAATTTCAATGAACAATGATTTCTCAGCACAACCTACCCTGAAACACCTTTACAAGCTTTCCAGGCTGTTTCTGACCATCCTGTATAAGAGCGGAAATAGTACAGATCATAGCCTTAAGCGTTCCCTACACACCACTATCGTTCAACACAGTCACAGGCATTTGTAACTATCTGTGCCATCATTAAACATTGGCATCAAAACCAAATAGGAAAAATTCGGGGTTTTGCTTCTTGACCCACGATTTTAAAACCCAGAGTTTCATTGTTGATTGTGAACTCTAACGCGTCTGTCCGCAGCTCGTGGTCTAGTGGCTAGCGTTACTGTCTCAGATCACAGGGTCCCGGGTTCGATTCCCGGCTGGGTTGGGGATTTTCTCTGCCCAGGGACTAGGTGTTTGTGTTCTCCTCATCATTTCATCATCATCATCGTCATTCTTGAAAGTGGCTACATTGGACTGTGTAAAGATTGGGACTTTGTACGCTCGCTGATAGCCGCGCAGTTGAGCGCCTTACAAACCAGACATCATCATCATAATCTAACGCGTCTGTCTCCTAAAGCCACTTCATCAGCATGTCCTCGATTGGCATCTGCTCGGTATATATGGGCTGTCCGTTTCTTCGTTACCGAACTTCCTCACCCAAATCATGAGTCAAGACGTAAAACCCTGAATTTTTCCGAACTGTTGCTCATGCCTATGTTCAATGATGGCGCAAGTGTGTAGAAATGCGTGGTGGATATGCTGAACAGTGGTGTTGTGTAGAGCATATTTGAAGCTATGATCTGTACTCATTCCACTGTCATATGTTCATTACTAAATTTTGCGTGATTGAGGAAGCATTACTTTCTGATCCATCCTCGTAAATGTTTTATAACGTTGTACATTAACTTATAACACGCTTATATAAATGAATGTAATGCAAAACATGTAGAATGTCTGGTTGGATGTGAGAGAACGGCATCCTTAATCTTGTCAGATTAAATACATCAATAACAAAAAGAAACGAAAACCGCCTTCAAACTTTTCTATGCATCACAGTCTTCAACTATACGCATTTTCCCACCTTCCTTTAGCTCGTCGTCTCGTTCTTTTCTTATTTGTTGGAATCCAGCGAAAAAGTTTCTTTGCCTAGCTTCATATCCTACAGTCATCCATTTAATTTTCATTACAGTCAAAATTCCCTCTTCCTCGCAGGCCGTTAACTTGTATACTGGTCGGTTATTTTAACCTCTTCTAGTAATTTCTAGAATACATGACAACCCTCAGCTTTTTGTGATATTCGCATTAAAAGACCACATCCCATTGCCATCGGCCATAACTGGCAATATTCACAGTCTCTGTAATTTTCTTTTCCGACACATTGGAAGCTTAGTTCTGGAAACCCCATTTATTTTACCGAAAGCAACCCAAGCCAGTTTTTATTCCTTTCTTCGTCCCTTCAATGTTTTTCTTCAACTACCGCGCAAAAGATAGTAACTGACTGTAGGACAGCATTGTTAATTTCTCAACTCTTCCCTAAGGCACGCAACTTTCTTGGAAAAAGGTCAGTCGCAGAGCTTCCTACGGTAAGGATGGGCGTGGCAACCATTTTCTCGTCCAGTGGTGTTGGCAACTGAGTAATTGTACGACATACAGGTTGGAAAAGGCATATACTTCTTTCGTCTGCCCGTAGCCAAGTCCTTACAAATGTACTCTCTGAAAGCTATTACTCTGGTTCCATACAGGCTCGAGCATGCATGATTGGTATAGATCACAAGAAAAACATTGAGATCTATTGGACAATATATTATCTAAGTTTTTCGTTACATTTTCATAACATGTCAATTACATCTGCCCCTTCAACCACAGACATTGCCGAGGTGGGGTGGCTTGCGCGCCTCAACGATACAGATAGCTGTACCGTAGCTGCAACCACAACGGACGGGTATCTGTGTAGCGGATAGAGAAACTTGGTTCCTGAACAAGAGCAGCAGCCTTTTTAGCAGCTGTAGGGCAACAGTCTGACCGATCTGACCTTGTAACATAAGTGAATATGGCCTTGCTGTGCTGGTACTGAGAACGGCTGAAACAAATGGGAAACTACAACCGTTACTTTTCTCGAAAATAAAAATGGTTCAAATGGCTCTGAGCACTATGCGACTTAACTTCTGAGGTCATCAGTCGCCTAGAACTTAGAACTAATTAAACCTAACTAATCTAAGGACATCACATACATCCATGCCCGAGGCAGGATTCGAACCTGCGACCGTAGCGGTCGCTCGGTTCCAGGCTGTAGCGCCTAGAACCGCACAGTTACTCCAGCCGGCTACTTTTCTCGAAGACATGCAATTCTATTGTATGATTAAATGATGATGGTATCCTCTTGGGTAAAATATCCTGGAAGAAAAACAATCCCCCATTCGCATCCACTGGCGAGGACTATTCAGAAGGATGTCTTCAGCAAGAAAAACAAACCTGACATTCTGCGGATCTGAGCGTGGAATGTCAGATCTCTTAATCGGGTGGGTAGGTTAGAAACTTTGAAAACAGAAATGGATAGCACGAAGTTAGATATAATGGCGATTAGTTAAGTTTGGTGGCAGGAAGAACAGGACTTCCTGGTCAGGTTAGTACAGGGATATAAATACAAAACCAAACAGAGGTAATGCTGGAGTAGGTCTAATAACGAATAAGGCAATAAGAATGAGTGGATTCTACTACGGGCAGCATGCTGAAGGCCTTATCGTAGCCAAGACAGACACGAAGCCGACAACCACCACAGTAGCACAGAACTGTATGCCAAGTAGCTCCGGAGGTGATGAAGAGATTAAATGATGTGATAAAAGAAATTATTCAGATAGTTAAGGGAGAGAAAAACTTAATTGTGATCAGCAACTGGGATTCAGTAGTAGAAGGAGGTGGAAAGAGGAAAAACAGTAGCCATAAATTGATCGTCGCTAACACGTAGTTTAAGAATCGTAAATGAAGCGTGTATTCGTGGTAGAGACCTAGACACGCTGAAAATTTTCAGAATGGTTATATACGAGACGTGATGTTAAGACAGAGATTTTGGAACAAAATTTTAAACTGTATGACAATTCCAGGAGCAAATATGCACTTGCACCTTGATTTATTGGTTATGAACTGGAGATAAAACCTGAAGAATTTTAAATAATGTAGGAAATGAAGGAGGTGGAACCTGAATAACTTCAAAGAACAAGAGATTGATAACAATTTCAGAGATAGCATTAGGCGACGATTGACTGAAACAGGGGACATGAATACAATAGAAGACGAATGAGTAGCTTTGAGAAATGAAATAGCGAAGTCAGCAGAGGATCACATAGGTAAACAGACAAGGCAAAGTAGAAATCCTTGGATATGACGGGAAATATAGAATTTAAATGGTGAAACGAGAAAATATAAAAATGCAGCAAATAAAGCAGGCGAAAGGGAATTCAAAATTCTGAAAAATGCGAAAAGTGCAAAGTAGTTAAAAACGAGTGGCTAGAGACAAATTTAAATCTAACTAGAGGAAATATAGATACCACCTACAGGAAAATTAAAGTGGCCTTTGGAGAAAAGAGAAGTGGCTGCATGAATATCTAGAGCTCAGATGGAAAACAAGTACTAAGAAAGGAAGGGGAAGCTAAAAGGTGGAAGGAGTATATAGGCGGGCTATATAACGGAATGAAATGAAGGCAGTATTATAGAAAGGGAAGAGGAAGTAGATGAAGATGAAACGGTAGATACGATACTGCGAGAAAGAAAAGGAAGAGGAAGTAGATGAAGATGAAACGGTAGATACGATACTGCGAGAAAGAAAAGGAAGAGGAAGTAGATGAAGATGAGACGGTAGATTTGATGCTAAGAGAAGAATTTGACAGAGCACTGAAAGACCTAAGCGTAAACAAGACCTCTGAAGTAGACGAAATTTCTTCAGAACTGCCGACTGGGAGAACAAGCCATCACTATGCTACTCCGCCTCATGTACAGGTTATATAAGACAAGGGAAATAAACCTCATATTTCAAGAAAAATACATTAATTCCAATTTCAAAGAAATCAGGTGGTGTCAGTTGTGAATATTACCGAACTATTAGTTTCATACGTCATGGTTGCAAAACACTTACACATAAATACAGAAAAACAAGGGTAATTTATTGTGGTCAAATTAAATCAAGCAATTCTAAGAGACACTAAAAGTAGTAGATGCGTTTCGCTGTTTGAGCAGTAAAATAACTAATGATGAGCGTAGTGGAGAGGATATGAAATGTAGACTGACAATGGCAAGAAAAGCGTTTCTGAAGAAGTTTAATCAGTTAACGTCGAATATAGATTTAAGTATTAGGAAGTCTTTTATGAAGGCACTTGTCTGGAGTGTTGCCTTGAACGGAAGTGAAACGTTGAAGAAAAGCAGTTCAGGTAAGAAGAGAATACAAGCATTTGAAATATAGTGTTGCAAGAGAATGCTGAAGATTAGATAACTAATGGTGAGACACTGAGGAAAGTGAGTGATATGGAGCTACTGACACGTTGGAAAGTTAGATACGGAGCTGCTGTTCTGATTGCGAGAACTAATTTCAAGTGCAGTGCGGTGTTTGAGGGAAACTTGGTTGCTATTAAGTTAGGTGGACTTAATTTTGTTTCTGAAAGCTTTCCTTTCTGTATATGTGTTGAAGAAATACTAATGTTAAAATATGTTACGCAGACACGGATAGCTTAATGTATTACATAACTACTTGAGATATTTATAATATCATAAAAAGTGATGAGCATAGATGATCTCACACTACAGGCTACCCCCACAGTAGCTTTTATAAGATCCCATGCATCAATAAGTAGAAAGTGGATATAATGTTAATTGATTCTTCCGTCACTTCGTCGTAGAACAACATAATTATGAAAGGGACATTAAATCGACTCCTGTTGCGCACACAGCAGTTGATAGATGTTATAGACGTATGTGATAATGAAAATGTAATTTTATGACACTGGTTATAGATGTAGAAAAGGAGATATTGAAGTTGTGGTTGTTGTTGTTGTTATGGTCTTCAGCCCGAAGACTGGTTTGATACATCTCTCCATGCTAACCTGTCCTGTGCCAGTCTCTTCATCTCAGAATAACTATCACAATCCACATTCATTTGCACCTGCTAACTGTTATCGTCTCTTGCTCTCCCCTTGCTGTAATCGAGTTACTAGCCGCACAAAACTTGCCTCTAACTGAAATCCATGGAAGAATGAAAACTGTGTACGGTGATGATTGTATGAACATCAGTGGTGTGCGACATTGGATTGTTCGTGCTGGTAATGAAGGAAACGTTGGTGTTAACCTCAACGAGTCTGACAACGCTCTGTGTGGACGAACGCGTATGACAATCGGCGAGACTCATCGCAATCGGACTGACGAACTCGTCAGAGAAAACTGTTGCATAACACAGACACTGCTCTCGGGTAAGTGTGGCTTATCACGAGAGTTTATACAGGCCATCATTGCAGAGGTGCAGTACATAAAACTGTGAGCACGGTGAATGCCTCCATTTTCTCTGATGAGTTTATCAATCTGATTCCTAAGAGTCTCGTCTGTTACGGAATGCGGTCGCCGACTTCGAACTCTGTCACACACGTTGAGGTTAGCACCACTGTTTGCTACATTACGACCACGTCACGCATTACAGATGTCGATACAAACATCACCGTACACAGCTTTCATTCTCCTATGGATTTCAGTTATAGGCAAGTTTTCTGCGGTTAGAAATTCGATTGCAGCACGCTGTTTATCACGCACCGTCACAGATACGCTACACGCTGCAATTCGGAGCCTTCTAGCGGCAGCGGGTTGCAACTTGCGTCAGCGCAGCGGAGAAGTTTCGCCGAGTGATACGCATTACATATAACCGATACTGGGAACAGAACAAAGTTCAGCTCGCCCTCGAGTTAGTAATTAGAACCCTTGTGAGGTTTTTACCAAAAAATATCCTTCGTAGAGAGGCCACTATTTACTTTGTAACTTCTCCCCTTTCAACATATATCCCTAAACAATTTTACTCCATTATATTTAAAATATCACACGGGTGATGAGTATTCGATTTGACATTTCCTGCCTTTGTCAGACATTCTGTACAGTGTTAATATCTTTAATTTTTAAGGTGTAGTTTCTCGTGTACTACCATCATTGTAGAAGCTTGTCAACTGTTGTCTGAAACCACAACAACAGTAAAATCTATTAGTAATGAACAAATACTAGTGAAACTAAACTTAATTTGTTTGCTTTTCATCCTGAAATACTTCTCTATGTTTTATTTATGCCGTAACTTGGGTTCCATGCTTCGACTTTGTTCAATTTTATTTAATGTATACCTTTTTGTATTACAGTTATTTGTGTTTTTCTTTGTTTTATAGAGACTAATGTGCAAACTATATATAGCTTTTCTGCCGTAAGCTCTGTTAATGTCAATACTAAGATATCATCAAATCTCACCGAAATGCTGTCCGAAACTTGGTTTACATAAGTAACATGCTTATTCTTTTCTGATTAAGTACAATTCAAAGAACTGCATAATTTCATTAACAGCCTAATCTATAACGTAATGTTTGCAATTCCGTGTGACGCAACGGTCTGGTCAAAGTCTTTCAGTTAGACGAGGGTAGGGGAAGATACAGTTTAACGTGGAATCCAAACCACGCGCATGTTCACAGCATTGACAGGTGTAGGTTACGTTAAAGGCAGACTGAAATATTCTGATGTTCGACCAAGAAAAACCCTACCATTTTTCAGTTTCCTGCCACGCACTTTACCTCTTGACCACCAGGCCCGATATCTATAAAACGAAAGTCATCGCAAAGTTCAGGTCAAAGCGAAACACTTCCCCCATCACTAACACTGAAGTCAAGAGAAGTCAGTATCCGAAGCTTAGCAAAGTGGCTGTTGTGATAGCGGTTCCAAATCTAGTTTTCCCATTCTTTTCTGCTGCATCAGGTGCTGCATTAATTATGAGCTAAGGAGATTTTTGCCATACGTCGACAGGTTCTTGCGTTGTTTATAATAACTGCATTTGAATGGAATGATGGGAGACCATAGAAAACAAAGACCATATTTCAACCATAGTCACCTGGAACGTTATGAGTTGAAAATTTCGTTTTGATTTCTTAAAAGTATGTAAAAGTAAACCTAATTAACAAACTACAGTGGTCATTACGGCATTTTGTGCACATCTACATCATTAAACTCGGTGACGTTTTCAGTGTGTACAGAAAATAAAAGGAACTACAGATAATGATAAAATGAACTGCAAAGTATTTACCGTTTTTTATGTAAATGAATATTGATGTAGCTTTCGCTACTTTCCAGCACTTCAGAAACAATATATCGGAAGAAAATGTACGTAACTCACACTCTGCTTCACCTAAATGGAGTAGGTTGGTTGCGAAATGCAGGAAAAGTATTAGTAATAAACCGAACGAAAAAGAGTCGTGAATTTAGAAACATTTTGTACTAGCTGGTAGAGCTACTTCGTGAATTTCGTCGTCAACGTATAGCATAGCTTTCCTTGTATGTATCCTCCATGTACTGTCAACACGAACCAGGAAGCCCTCCACGCGGTTGCTTGTTCCGACTTACGAGAAAGGTTGTCCGACCACAGGCAGTTTCCAAAAGTCATCTGTATACCAAAAATTTTGACGGCTAAACCGTTTGTCAAAACAAAGACGGAATAAGCTTATTCCGGCGACATGTGTCCGTGCGACCTGTTTCGGAAAAGCATGTTCATGAGCGACTGAATTACGACAGGAAGTAGTACCCTCATCCAGGGCCGCTCATCTGCGCTCAAGGATATTTGTCTTAGTAACTCCAAAGTGTGAACATCTGACTCTATGGTGTCCCAAGATCGCTCAACGGCATTGGGACCAGTTTACCTGGAGGACCACATTAGCACTCTAATGTCCTCGATGCGTTCCTCAAGCCATGATAATACAATTCAGGAACCTTGGAAATGGTACATCGTTGTGCTGAAGATGCAGATCATGTAGGCAATTCTAAACATGAATAAATTTATTCACTTAAGTGAGAATAGGTTCCTTTATCATTTGCCGGTATGAGGATACCCACTTCATACCGTGTTAACATCCCTTTAAACGACAATCTTCAAATATTTCCACACTATTGAAAGCCGACTCATCACAGGCGGTGACATCGCGATGGCAAGTATAGTCGCTCTTAGGCAGTACAGACGCTCACAACTGCAGGGTTCACCACAAGGGGGTACAGTGGACGGTCCCTTCGATGTAATAAGGCTGGAGACTGCGACACTCCGTACTCAGATCGTAGCATGCATGAAGAGGCTGGTAACCCGCCGTCCTGCAGAATATGATCGCCAAACTTCGCCTTTTTTCGACTTCTCGTTGTTACTGAGCGGCTTACGAAGACATTGGCTCTGAAATTTATTTATTATTGGTTCGCGAGCTACGTAGTATTACTTCGTACTCTTGACAACCCTGCGCGAACTGAACTTGTCAATGATCCTGTTTAATTATTGTCGATGATCTCGTGATTAAAAACCATTATATCCTACATTATCATCATAAACATCGTATACGGTAAACTTTGTCCACAGGCTCTGGTGGGTCGATCGGTAACGACCGAGCGCCGTGTCATCCTCTGCCAATGGCGTCATTGGATGGGGTACGGAGAGGCATGGAGACAACACACTGCTCTCCTGTTCGTTGTTAGTTTTCGTGACCTGGAGTCGCTAGAACTCGGTCAAGTAGCTTGTAAATTGACATCACGAGGCTGAGTCCACCCACCAAGGAAAAATCCCCAGCACTACCGGGAATCGAACCTGGGTCCTCCGCATGGCAGTCAACCGAACTGGGCACTAACCTCCGGATGTGGACACTATTATCGGCAAGGTCCCATAAATTGCGCCAGTTTCGTCATTTTTCTGATTTTAATGAAATCTAATATGCATTATTTAAATGTAGCTCATTCTCTCACGTACCTACGTAGTAGTACAAATTATAAGCAGGTCTTCTAAATTGTACCACTGGTATTATGAATTGTACTCTAAAAATTTACTCAAATATAACAATAAACATAGAAATTTGGAGAGTACGGCCACTTCATAATTTTTAAGGTATTAGCTAATAAACTTGAACCCTTAATATGTATTCATAATCTGAAAGATCAGGCTACTTTTTGACTTACACTCAACAGTCTTAATATTAGTTAATCATTCAGGTTTGTAACTATCAAAGTAAAATACCTTTTTCTTCATACTTACTTTCACAAAATGGGAATGAAACCGTAAAAAATATTTGAGGAACTTAATCATTTCTTCCTTCTGGTCAGTTTAGAAGATCTTGCAGAATCTATTTGAAGACTTGTTGCCACTTTTGATTTTGCCAGTTTTAGTTTTGTTATGCTTGCGTTTGTTTCTCTCAGATTTTTTGTTAAGGAGGAGACTTGTAAGGACTACTGGTAACGTCAACAGCATATGATGTTGCTCTATTTCTTATTCCTTTTTGTAGAGTTGGCGTAGAGGAGATATCTTGTGGACCTACTGACACTTCTACTACAGTTTTGTTTTGTGGATGTTGAATGATCTAGCGATGAATAATTTCCACTAGTTTTTATTTGTTTTTCTCGGAGTTTTTGCAGGCCGCTGTGGTCGAGCGGTTCTAGGCGCTTCAGTCCGGAACTGCGTGACTGCTACGGTCGCAGGTTCGAATCCTGCCTGGGCATGGATGTGTGTAATGTCCTTAGGTTAGTTATGCTTAAGTAGTTTTAAGTTCTAACCTCAGCTGTTATGTCCCATAGTACTCAGAGCCATTTGAACCACTTTCTCTGAGTTTTTCATATGCCTGTTTCCTCGTTTCTTCTCCCTCATTTCTAGCTTCTGATTATGGATTGGCTTTAGTCACCATGAAGTCCGAGTCCCAAAAAATGCATGCGTCGAATGGTCAGATTACCGTTTGGAGAAGTCACTGACAGCATTTTATACAGTCGCAGCGCTACTGTAGGACTCTCCTAACAGCGGAGCAAGCCTTGTTAATATTGCTCTCAGGGTTTGTGCAAACCCATAAGTCAGCTGCTTGGTTGCAATAGGCGGCCAGTGGTTTAGAAAATGCAACGCTGAATGGCTGTAGCCAATGAGTGATGTGTGGAGGCAGGCAAAGCATGGTTACACCACTATCTCTAGCTGAAGTTGTAGCGGGTAACACATGCAGCAGTACAATTGTTAGCTCAATTATTATATCTTATGAAATGTTAAAACGTGCATGTTGTATATTATTTTAAAATGGACCGACACAACATATAAGAAAAGTGGTAGTACAATTCATAAGACGATGGTATACTTGTTAAACTTACGTTTTACTGCACAGAGGCTAGGGTGATTTTAATGTTACTACCATTTGCTGTGTCTGTGTTTTACGGTGTACTATGCAGAGTCTTCCAGAAGGGTTAGGACACTGCTACGGTCTATCGCTGTAAGAAATGTTCAAATGGTTCTGAGCACTATGGGACTTAACATCTATGGTCATCAGTCCCCTAGAACTTAGAACTACTTAAACCTAACTAACCTAAGGAGGGCACATAACACCCAGTCATCACGAGGCAGAGAAAATCCCTGACCCCGCTTGGAATCGAACCCGGGAACCCGGGCGCGGGAAGCGAGAACGCTACCGCACGACCACGAGCTGCGGACGGAAGAAATGTATTCGCAATTATGCAGTTGAAGTCTAACCATATCTGCAATAGCGAATACGTTTCTTTCCTTTCATAAGGATGTACAGTACACCGTGAAACAGACACTGCAAATTGTATTACGTGCCTAGACAGGCCGCGATAATGGCAATAATAAAGTCTCACTTTGTGCGGGTTCAAATGGTTCAAATGGCTCTGAGCACTATGGGACTTAACATCTGTCACGAGTCCCCTAGAACTTAGAACTACTTAAACCTAACTAGCCTAAGGACATCGCACACATCCATGTCCGAGGCAGGATTCGAACCTGCGACCGTAGCAGTCGCGCAGTTCCAGACTGAAGCACCTAGAACAGCTCGGCCACAACGGCCGGCCTTTGTGCGGAAATCATAGCAACTGTGCGAGAGCAGAACGTGGACATAGTTACATATGGTGGTCTGGGTCGGTCCTGGGAGCGTGCTCAGATAGCCGGAGTGGTTCTCGGCGAGTGCACATCACACGGAGCTGCACGGCCGCTCGATGTTCGTTTACGTCGCCGGCCAGTGCTTCAGGAAGGACGGTGAGCAGCGTGCTAGCGAGGTCTACAAACTGAATTGCAACATACTGCGAGTAAAAATAACGACGTTCACCAGAGCCAACACTGCTCAGTGCGGTTTTGGCTGGAATGCTTTGCACCCGATGGTCCTTATACAATACTTTCTATTTCCCACATTCCTAACAGATGAAATTTGTGGGCAGTTTGTAGAAGAATATGCTGGTGTGTGTAAATACAAGCATATTGACGGTGTGTGAGCAATATTCAAACTGTGTCAACTGGTTACGGACTTCAACAAGTCATGGTATTTTACGTGCCACCTGAATACCCGAATTAATTGATTACTAGTGCTCTTGCTCAATACGGTATCGTCCTTTCAGTGATAAATGAGAAATGATCCGGTGCTTACCGATATTAAGTTAATAGTGGCTTGAGAAGTGTTTGACTAGACTTCAAGAAACACATCCCCTCTTGCGTCAACATTGGCGGATGTCGGGCTCACGTCACGTATATTGATCAACCCCAACTTGTAGCATGTGTCACTCTACGGAACACTTAAGGACGGACTGCACCCGTAGACACCCGCTACAGCTTCCTTGTGAGGGTGCTGTGGTCGGTTGTGGCACTCTCGTTCCGTTACTGAATAAGAAAGTCGAGCGACAGTCGGCACACCAGGAAGCGCCAGCTGAAATGGAAAGTAACCCAACTGAGGTTCCTCAATGAATGGACGCCTCTTTACCTCCACCATTCTCGCTGGCAAAGGTTTGTGCGGCTAACAACAAATCAATCAGCAGGAGAAACAATGGTAATAGTAGCATAGAACAGAACTCGGATACGTTGCCGAACAACCTAATATCGGAAAGGGAAACCAAAAGTCAATCTTCGTGTGTTCCGCATGACGAGAGCGTCCTTCTGCAAGTCCGGATCCGGGAACGAACCGAACACATGAAAGCACATCTTCACACGGCGGAAGAGCAGGTCGTGGCGTCAGTTAAGCTCAAAAACGTACAGAGGAGGTAGCAGCACGTAGAAATTTCGCTACGTTAGCCTTGGGCTCCGCCCCGTAAGCGGCCATATGGAAGCGGCCACCTCGACCGACACATCCGGGGACGGTGTCGAAAAGGCAGCGAGTGCTCACGTCCCACAGACGGCCACGGGGCGTCGTAGCAGTAGGAAGAGGAAAACATGAATCAGCTTTCACCTGCCCCGTCGCCACATGTCTCGGGAAAAATGTTTTACACAAATGCATAGTGATAAAGCAGTGACATGGTTTCAGTATTGTTATGGTGTAATGTCAGTTGTCAACAAATGTGACGTAAGCGTTGTTAACTAAATCGGTAATATTAAGCCAGTTTTTGCTTTTGAGCCAGTTTTACTTTTTACGCCCGTTTTAGTTCTAGAACAAAATTCTGTCGGATTTTAAACTCTTTCCAAAGGCGAAGCATAACACGATAGTGCATCTCCCCGACCACACGGTGTATGCCATTTTAGATGTTCAAATTCGTGATGAGATTTCTTACGTGGCGTATTTATGGGAGCATGAGTTGAAAGCTAAGAAAATTAGCAAATATCGAACATTCGTTGCCAAATTTTGGTCAGCTATCCCACAGCATGATTATGAGGAAGCTTTGCGTAATTGATCTTAGAATCAGCTTTCTAGGATGGAATCCAATAGATTTTATTTTGTCGCCCAAGAACTATGTCGTGGACCAGATCTACTGCTCTAAAGAGGAGTGTTTTTGTTTTGCGTTGTTCTTAACTGTTTTAAGGCATAATTTTTTCTTAAGGGCATATTCATCATTTCGTATTGGATCTTCCTAGGGCACACGTTTGCTAACGGTAGAACAAAGGCTAGTTAGGTAATATAATGGGCAGTCATATGAATATCAAACATCTCCCACAACGGGGCCGTGGAGTGTTTCCATTCAAAAGCCATCACCATTGTCATACGAGACGATCAATTCCTGTTTATAGAACGCAGTCGGCCGCTGACGGATCCACAACCGCATCCAGTTTTGCGTTTCCTCGTCCGACTTTAGCCGATGTCTACTTTTGTCTTTCTTCAGGTCGCCAACGATGTGAAAATCACACGGTGAAAGACCCGGGCGGTACGGAGGATGTTGCAGTGTTTCACAACAAAATCACTGAAGGGTAGTTTTCGTCCGATTGGCATCGTGGAGCGGGCGCGTTGTCGTGCAATAGGATGACTCCGACCGACGGCATGCCTGGGTGTCTTGACCTTATGACGCAAAACGTCTTCATAGTGCGTCGCATTGATCGTGGTTCCACGGTAAGGAACTCAACGAGTAGAGGGCGCCGTCGCCACGACGACTTTGCCGGACCGGCCGCTTCGCATATTCCCGCCGCTCGGGCCCTGCGATCACTGTCGGCTGCCGCACAGCCAGCCGCCTCGTACAGTGTGCAGACAGCATGTCGCCCTACTCCCTGAACAAAACCTTCAAGTGGCAGCAACCCTTTGATATTTGATACCTGAGAAATTGCTGTCGAAACACATGCTCTCTCTCTCTCGCTCTGTTTCTCTCTCAGCCGGCCGGTGTGGCCGAGCGGTTCCAGGCGCTTCAGTCTGGACACGCGCGACCGATCCGGCCGCAGGTTCGAATCCTGCCTCGGGCATGGATGTGTGTGATGTCCTTAGGTTAGTTAGGTTTAAGTAATTCTAAGTTCTAGGGGACTGATGACCTCAGAAGTTAAGTCCCATAGTGCTCAGAGCCGTTTGAACCATTTTTTTTCTCTCAGGTGGCTACTTCATGCCCAGCAATCGTCTGTCATGTGTCACACTAACCTATCTTTTGTCCTGAACAAAGTAGTGGATACCTGGTAAATCACCAGCTGTGGATGTCCTGGAAATATTTCCGCACTCTATCAGACTGATTGACTAATTAATTAATTAAATCGGTATCCTCTGTGTGGGATAGTTTTTCCTTGCATCCATTGGTGGGTACTAAGACTGGTATATTTGGTGGGATTCAATTCCACAATTGCCTGGTTTCCAAATCCTTCCATATCTTTCTTTTTTTCTTTGCCTACTGTTGGCGCAGTTACATCATTTACAGTTAAATCATTTCGTAGGAAGTTCATAATATTGTAGGAGAGCTGAGAATTTCAGATTTCAGCTCATTTGCCTGCTATGTCCTTAAACAATCTGGACTGATGTGTGTGCTCACAATACCAGTCCTGGAAATAAGAAATTGACCAGTCGGGAAATTGACGTCTCGATTTGAAGTGGTGCTGTATAAAAAGACATTTGGAAATTCAAATTTTGGTGTGAATTTATAGCATCACGGTTGTAGAAATCACGACCATTATGGGTCTGCTAGGTGTATCTTATGAAGCATTATAGAATTCCTAAGTTTGTTCTCTCAGCTACACCAAGACAAAGAAGAAGGAAAAGGATCAGCCGCGTGATACGATAGTGGCAGCAACAAATGCCACTACAAAACAGAGTGCATTGCAAATGTAATGGGAAGCACTAAACCGCAATCCTAGTAGTTGTCATGGCTAGACGCCTGAGTTCGCTGAAAACACTCGTACCACGCGGGATTAGCCGACCGGTCTATGGCGCTGCAGTCATGGTCTGTGCGGCTGTTCTCGGCGGAGGTTCGAGTCCTCCCTCCGGCATGGGTGTGTGTGTGTGTCCTTAGGATAATTTAGGTTAAGTAGTGTGTACGCTTGGAGACTGATGACCTTAGCAGTTAAGTCCCATAAGATTTCACACACATTTCAACAAAACACTCGTACATACAGCCCACTCACATCCAAGATATCCACATGCAGCTCTCCCAGCTCCTCGAAATTCCCACCGCTAACGCTCAGAGCCTGGAGAAAACTGCCACTGTTGTGGATGCGCATGTATGCCAAAGTGCCCCACCCCTGTCGTGGAGGACATACGGGGTGATTGGGGTGGCAGGAGTTTGGATGTTATCAATACATCTAGTGCGAAAACTTGTCAGTGATCGATACTGAATCGCTCAATTTTCCACGGAGAATACATGCAACACACGCTATTGCTGAGACAGTAAGACGCATACTGAGTATTATTTCGCTGTTAAGCTATCCAGGCGGCTCCGCCACCAGGACTTGCCCTTGCAGCTGCGGGCAAGAACCAAGACATCAAATTCCCGATTGGATCATTTATTGTTTCCTACAGTGGTACTGTGAGCGCACACATCATTCCAATCTCTCTGCAGATTTTTTACGGACACAGCATACAATTGGGCAGAAATTTGAAAGTCTCAGCTACCTCCAAGGTTATAAAGTTTCTGTCCAACGACAGAAATCTACAAAATACCAGTGAAATGATGGAAAAGATATAAACATACGATCAACAGCAACCCTGGTATCTTTTGGCATCACATGCATGTACACAAGTGTGCCAGTAGCAGAAACAATCAGCATTGTTAAAAAACAGCTGCAGTACCAAGGCGACATAACAAGTGCACACATAGATGAAATAGGGGCCACCCTAAAGATTATAACAGAACAGAACTGCTTCAATATCAAGAAAGAGTTCTATCTACAAAAAGATGGCCTACCATTTGGCTCACCTGTCAGTAGTCTACTTGCAAACATATTTCTAAACCACATTGAAAACAAAATATTCAGTGAAATCATACATCCAGAACAGTACAAGATTATATTCTGGTGCCGATATGTGGATGATATCATTTGCTTGATTGATGAAACAGACACCAGAATAAAACAATTACACAGTGACATAAATACGGTTCACCCAAAAATAAAATTGAGCATTGAGACAGAAGAGGAAATGAAAGCTAATTCTTAGACACCACCACACAAAGAATCCACATAATTTTGGAATTTTCAGGAAACCTACAGCCACAATTACAACCATTCACATCAACTCCAACCACCCCAAGCACACATATTATCAAATTTCATACACATGCTACACAGGCTCAACAGAACTCCACTGGACAAACTCAGCTACACACAGGAACTAAACACAATACACCAAATAGCCAGAGGGAATGAATACAACACACAAATGATAAACAAACCGAACAACAAAATTGAAATGGTGGTTCAAATGGCTCTGAGCACTATGGGACTTAACTTATGAGGTCATCAGTCCCCTAGAACTTAGAACTACTTAAACCTAACTAACCTAAGGACATCACACACATCCATGGCCGAGGCAGGATTCGAACCTGCGACCGTAGCGGTCCCGCGGTTCCAGACTGTAGCGCCTTTAACCGCTTGGCCACCCCGGCCGGCCCAAAATTAAAAAACAAATTAAAAGAGAACAAAACATGAATAAATCACCAGCCACAACAGAGAACCAAGAACACAAACTCCAGACAAAAACAGGGAACCAGGAACACCCTACAGAGAGTACAGCATGGCACATACTAGCATACAGTAACAGAAACTCCACAGTGTGGGAAACATACTGAAGAAACAAGGGCTGTAAATGTCATTCCGCACAAATAACACAGTATAGAAAAATCATAAGCGCTAAGAACACCTCTGCAGACAAATTCTCCACGACTGTAATATATCACTTAACCTGTTGTTCCCACTCGGTCTACATAGGTCAAACTTGCAGAAATTTCAAAACGATGTACTCTGAACACCTCAGAGCCCTAAGACGTGATAGTACACACTCCACTTTTGCAGATCATCTAATACAAGAAAACCACCATCCAAAGAACGTGGGGACTGATCTTAAGATCCTCAGAGAAAGCAACAGTCGCTATCAAAACTCACAATATAGGAGAACGACCACATACAAAAAGCAATAACACAAGGAAAGAGAGTCCTGAATGAAAATACTACACTGTGCAGCAAAACACTACTTGGAACACTCAATGAACTATACAAAGGAACCTCCCCGCATAAAACATAACAAACAAACAGTCTCAAATATCGAAAAACTTCTCTCTCTCTTTCTCCTATTTCGCACACACATATCATACAAACACAAACACACACACACGCACATATATATATATATATATATATATATATATATATATATATATATATATATATGTGTGTGTGTGTGTGTGTGTGTGTGTGTGTGTGTGTGTTTGTGTATTGTGTATGTATGAGATGTGTGTGCGAAATAGGAAAAAGAGAGAGAGAGAGAGAGAGAGTGCTGGGAAGAGGGATGGGGTGGGAACCAAGAAAATAGAAGTTTTTCGATATTTGAGACTGTTTGTTTGTTATGTTTTATGCGGGGAGGTTCCTTTGTATAGTTCATCGAGTGTTTCAAGTAGTGTTTTGCTGCACAGCGTAGTATTTTCATTCAGGACTCTCTTTCCTTGTGTTATTGCTTTTTGAATGTGGAAACGGTGGAAACGGTGCACTGTGTAGCAGTTTATAGAGACATCAACCAGAGACACGCAATGTGACGAAAAATGTAAGTAAAGAAAGGCACATAACCTCCTCTCACGAACTCAGTTCTTCGCAAATGCACAATACTTTTCATCATGGCTAGTTTGCAGATGAGATGCTGTCAAAAAAAAAGACGACAAACGGCACAAAAGGCAATGTTTAATAATGCAGTTAACTTAGTGATGTAATTTTAATGCGAACATCTAAACAAAGCAAAGCAAAGTGCACATATTTGCAATTGTTAGGCTTAAAATAGTTAAATTATTATAAATTTGATATTGTACTTTACAGAAATAAAATTTGGCCCACAGAAGCTGACCCATAGGTGTCGAAATATTTCTGGGTAAATATAATTAATTATTTAATTGTGTTTGCATCAGGCTGATTTTCAAAACAACCCAATTTTTAAATGGCAAACACGGAAAAGCATCAAGAGGAACTTCAGACCTTAGTAAAATGAGTTTCTACACAACGCTGTAGCTGTGCCATTATCCGCCAACGAGACGCAAAAGGGAAAAAAAATCTGGAAGGATTTGGAAACCGGACACTTGGGGAATTGAATCCTACTGTATGTACCAGTCCTAGTCTCCACCATTAGAAGGCAACGAAAACTATCCAACACTGAGGGTATCAATTTAATTAATTAATTAGTCAATCAATCTGATTTTTAACAGTGTGATTATGTATGATGAATTATATTGACAGTATTCCTTGCACTATCGTAAAAAAGCAATTGTTTAATTACTCCATACTGCCCTGTCACCCTCAAAATGTTTAAATAAAGGGCATTCCATACACTGCAGTCAATTTCTCGACAAATTCTTTAAATAAATAAATTAAATGTATTCCAAACGCCGCCTTATATCTCATAAATTGTTTAAATAAACAATATTTCACGCATTGCCTTGTCTAGCAGAAATTGTTTAAACAATATTCCATAAAGTGCATTCTATTTCCCGCTTAATTCCTTAAATAAATAAATAAACCATATTCTATACACACCCTTGTACCCCATAAATTTTTTAAATAAACATTATTCCACACATTCCTTTGTCTACTGGAAATTATTTAAACAATATTCCATACACTGAATTCAATTTCCCACCAAATAGCCAGTAAACTGAGTCTTTTTCCCATCAATTTCCAGGTGTAGGAGGGGAGGAGGAGGGCTGGCTGGACGGTTCCCAGAGGGGAAGGGGTTAATCGGTTGATCAATGTAATTAATTAGTCAATCAGATTGATAGAGTGGGAGGGGACTATTCGAGTAACTCAGGCCCCAATGTGTGCTTGTGTCGGCAAGAGGAGTTCCCAGATAGTTGGGGGATGGGGAGGCGATGGTGGGAGAAATCCCATGACATCATCAGGGAAGTGATGGTGATTAATTAATTAATTTTATATCAATTCGATATAAAGTAGCGTATAACAATAGGTTAAGGACTTGTCAGTTAAAAGAGAACAATAGGTTAAGCACTGACATGGAGCAGAGCAGCAGGTTTTGCCCCTGAAGGTATGCTTGCTCTTGGTGTAGGCAACCTGCACTAACAAAATGTGCTGATATCCCCTTTACCCTACTAGTTCTGTCCTCTGGATCTATGCTTGTACTTATCCACATATCGATCCTTTTGACAAGTTCAACAGTGACGTTAAGTTAGCACACAGTTCATTTATTTCTTTCCTATTTATTCAGTATTCCGGATTACGATTGCTGCCATGGCATGTGAACGACCGGTCACTACGCTGACACTAGGTAGAAAGCACGTGAATGCTATCTGTTTCGTGTATGATTGAAAGACGGCCGTTTCGTAATGTGCGACTTTGATACATCGCAGAACTGAACCGCACTAGGCATAAGTGAGATAATTCTCAGACAATCAGCCACGAGTCACCTCCTTCTGCGAGAGCAACTCATCTTTGCCAAAACAAGAAATTACTGATTTACCATACAGCGAGGCAAAAGGTTTGACTGGAGCCAGCCAGTGAAAATTGTATGCCGCCCAGTTCTATATCTTTCAGTGATTCTTTGTAACGCAGTGGCCCACTCTCGTTTCGTCTCCCGTCGCTACTCTCCTCTCATCCTTAGGCGTGGCCAGCGCGCAATAGCTAGCAGAATTTCAGACATTTGTCTTGTGTCTGACATGGACGCTTTCGACCAGCAACCTTCGGTGTAATGGCGAGGTCGCAGCAAGCGGTGGCGTTTAAAGTGCAGTGATTAGTATCATTCAAGTAAGGTAAATTCGTCTTTTTCTCGGATTGTCTATTACATGCGTACTTCATATGCAGATTACTGGGTCTTAATTCTCATTTTCGGTTTTTTCAGAGCTCGTGGTGATCAGAAACCGCCTCTGAGCTAGGAATCTGTAAATTCAAGTGACTCACAAATGACTTCTCTCAATCGCGCCAATGTTTTTAAGTGATTTGTAAAATTATTTCTTTAGTAACTCTGAGATACTTTGTTCATAAGAGATGTCAGATACTCCAATTCCATATTTGTTCATACTCACCATGGCAAAATTTTATGTCTAACCTGTTGATAATTGCACTGACTTTTTGAAACGTTTTGACTTCGCAAATTCTTTAACTTACACCTTTCTTCCTGAAGTACCAGTTCCACCACGTGTACTCACCTCCATGTTTGAATCTTTAAACTCGATTTCATGGAGAAACGTGTTTCTTATACTTGCGTTGCATATGCTCAGGGGCTGTACTGTAGATGTTATTTATTTCCGTTGTAAGAAATTTTCAGCAATCCAGAAAAACAGATGTTGATTCAGTCTTCTGATCTATCTTGTGGCCGGAATGACGTAACTGCAAATCATCGCATTCACTACACAAGCTCAGTTTGTTCATGTCATTAGGCAATAAAGGTAACAAACAATAAAGACATCTGTCGTTGCACAAATCGGACCTGTAATGCGAGATTTATTATACTTCGAAGGTGTGAAGTATGTAGTTTACAGTTCGTTCCTATATTCAGTATTCACTTCCGAGTAATTGCCCCCACTTCCGAGCTATTGCCCCCTTTTCCATTGCATTTTATGAAAGCTTTAGCATCTGCTGTTGCTATTCAAAAGCCATATCGCGTTATCAGTGTCATAATCACTATAAGGAATATTTTTCAGGATATAAGCCTCGTTTATAATTTTGTATGAATATTAATGTTTAGTCTCAAAAGAAGTGGCAGCTTACAACTATTGATTTTCTGACAGGATTTGTCTCTGGTAACGTCCTGACTGCACAGGTGGATAGTAATCTGCTTCACATGGATTGTTGACTATTTGCACGTGTAATTCTGTCACTGTAAGCATTTCAGTTGGCTTATCCTGCCAGCATCTTCTTCTGGGAACTTTCTGATTATTCGTTTGTGTGTACAATATTTAGTTTAACTGCAATCTTTGCTTGTTTTATTAGAATCCTGTGAGTATAAATATAAATGTTTTATCTTGTCAGGATTTGTGTTCTACTAATTCTCTGTGTGTTAACGTAATGCGCAAAATATATAGCTCATTGTTCTACGCAAAAACAAGTCAGAAGTATTTTTCAGACTGCGGCTTGCTACAGGTAACAGTGATTTCTTTCTGGGAACATTCTAATTTTCAGATGATTTTTCAGGAGTAACATTAATTACTTGTGCACATTTTGTTACATGTAACTTTTTCGTGTATGCAAATTAATCAGTATATTAAATCAGATAAGTTTAATGTGTTATACACATTCCAGATTTTCTGTTGATTACACTGTATGCTGTTCTTTCGAATACGGGGCAACATTTACTAGCACACAGTACTTGATTTCTGAAATGTGCTGGAACGCACATGTTCAATCGTGAAACCATCCCGACCCCCTATTCCCCACACTGTCATCCTTGACCCCTAAACCATAAAAATCACAAGTTTAGATTTTTGAAAAGTTGTGGTAAGCTTTCAATAATAAATATTTTTTTTTTTTTCAAAATACTGCTCTGAACTTCATCACATCACGTTAGTCACTCACTGTCGCGTTCAGTGGTGCCAGCAAATTGTACACTGGTGTCCTAAATTAAAGCAACAAACTGAAATTTTGCAAGATTGTGTTTATTTTGCCACAAAACATTGTAAACCGGTTACACACATTCCGGCAACCGGTTAATGTGCTCAGCCGGGGATGTGACCACATCTGGCAGCAATATAGTCCTGACGACGACGGGGCATGCTTTGAGTGATGTCATGAGTCTCATCTCATGTTGAGGCAATAACACCCATTCTTCCTGCAGAACTGCTCGCAAGTCTTGGAGAGTGATTGGCAGATGCTGACGTGATGCAACCTGTTTCCCTATCGCATCCGAGACATGCACTAAGGGTTTCAAATCATGAGAGCGAGCAGGCCACGTCATACATGCAGTATCTTCCGTTTCCCAGAAAACATCAACCACCTGTGCTCTATGAAATCGAACATTATCGTCCATCAATACGATGTGTGGGCTCTCACGAACTCGCAGCAACCGCACGTGTGGTCCCAAGATGTCGTCGCGATACCTAACGCCAATTAAACCTTGCCGATTCACCATTACTATTTCATGAAGGAGTATTCGAGTGGTCAACATAATCCCTGCCCACACCATTAAGAATCCTCCTCGATATCGATCTCTTTCCACAATGTTTGCATTCCGAACTCGTGTTCCATGTTCCCTCCAGGTACGAAAGCGTCGAGAACCACTCTCCAGACCAAATCGGAACTCATCTGCGAAAAGAACATTGGGCTGCTGTTCGACAGTCCAGTTGGCATGTTAACGACTCCACTCCAGACATTCCCTTCTGTGAAGAAGCATCAGAGGTACATATACAGGAGGTCTCCGAAAGTAAAGGCTACTCTCTCGAAGCCTTCTGTACAACGTTTGTCACAATACGACACGTCTAGCAAATGCTTCGAGATCAGATGTCAGTTTCCGTGCAGTACTAAGGCGGAATCGTTGTGCCGTTACGGCCAAATAACGGCCCTCTCTTTTGATATCACACGTAGCTGGCCCTGCCCTGGTCTTCGGGATACTGATTCGGTCGCTATAAATTGTCTCCACAGCCAAGAAACAACAGAACGATTCACATTAAGCCTTCACGTCATATCAGTTTGCGACTGTCCTGCTTCCATTCTTCTTATGGCTGTCCACCGCAGAGAGTCTGCTAGGCGTCATCTTTATGCCATACTGCACCGTCTGTGACTGTATACACAGCTATTGTGGATGTGTACTACTCGCAAACACTACCCAGTTTGAGAGGGGTCCTGACGTCATCCTTGACGTGTTTGTTGATTGATCGGAATGCCCTCTTCCGTTCGGAACACGACTGAACCGACATCTGTTGACATTTTGTATAACTACACCGTGAGTTAGACACAGGAGGGGGAAACAGCGGTTTGTTGCTTTAATTTTGGACACCAGTGTAGTTACGTAACAGTTAATTCGCCGTTTAATACATGTGAACTATTATAAATCGCCGGTGCCGACTTGTTCCAATAAGCAAAAAAAGTCGTTCCGGCCGAAATTAAGCCCTATTAGCACATGCATTCGTTGATTATCAAGCCATCTAATTTTTGGTGCTTATGTTTACCAGACAATGTGTTTGCAACTTATGTTATTGTGTGCTTCAGTGAATAATGGATATGTCATGGACTGTATCAACTGAATACCGTGGATGTGCTATTCTGGTGTTGAGAGTTAATGGATTCCAGTCATAGGAAGTTTTTTATTCTCTTGTCTGTTGAGTCAGCATCTTTTGCGGTGTGAAGGTGAAACACAACAAGTTACGAAGGCTTGCCTCGTTTCATGTTCAATTAATTCAGTCATGAGTATGTATGCATTTAAAGCACGATTATCAAAATTGTGTGTTACTAGGACAGTAATAAACTGGGTCTCCAGTGACTGCATACTGCTTGCCTCGGCATCTAATTGGTCTGGGTAATTAGAGGTGATGGGTCTTTCTTTCTATTGAGTAATCTTGACAATAGTTTGTGTTGGCTCTGTGTGGGGATAAACATTCTGCTTGGAGAGTTACCTCAGGGATGCCTTAACAGGCTGCAGTTCTGGAAAGGCAGAACCGCCGGGGTGCAGCTACAATGTCAGGGGCAGTGCGGGGACCGGTCACTGCTTTCGCGTCGTGGGGGTCCTAACAGAGGACCTGTGTCGATGGGGAGTCGGCCAGCCGCCAAGAAATGTTCTGCAGTTATTGCATTATTGGACACTGTTCCCAATGCTGGCTGCAAGGCTTTTTTACAACTTTCAGTACCTGATACACGATACGCCGGCGTCCAGGAAATTGTTCTCTCTGGGCAGAAAGAACTTCATCGGAATTAGCAGGTGTTTGCGGACTGGCTTTCAGATGACTTTTTTTTTAAGGAGCATATCTGTTCGGCCTGTAAAAAATGTTTCTTTTCAGGGTCCGGAATAGGCCCGAAGAGCTGGGTGCGCGGCACTGTGTCTCCAGCACAGCTGGTATATTTTTTAGAGCTCTCCAGTTTCTCACGCCAAGCGATCTCTAGCGCGCACGAAAAATAAGCGTCGTGAATGGAAACTGGACGCTGACATCAGTAGACATACCGTAGGCACCTTATGGGATGGGCGTAGGGAGAGCTAGCCGCGTGTCGGTTGGTAGTGTGTGTTTTCCGTGGTGTTCCACGTGACGCGTATTTTGGGGGAGAAGGTTTTATCGGGAGAATTTTGGAGAGAGTTCTTCTGGGGACCCCGATCGGAAGAGTTTGTCCTAGGACGGCGTGGAGAAAGGATCGAAATAGCAGCGGTCACCCGGGGTGCGGCGATCGCTGCAGAGTCCGTTCAGTGACGCGCTAGATGCAGAACTGCAGATTTGCGGTGGCAGACACAGGGCTACTGAAGAGAGGCAGCTGTGTATCGTGAGCATTTTTACAGGCCACCTCGTTAGGAATTTTTGAGATTTTCTATCACCCTCCGCAGCATATTCTTTCGACTTGCAGCAGCAGCTGTTTAATTAATGCATGTACCATTCTCTTACAGTTTAGTGGTTTGCACTCACTGTCACTCAATATAGAAACAACCACATACCGTTAATGTTGAGACTCAAAAATGCAGAGAGCTTCACCCCTTCGTGTCTTATATGTTATGATATAAAGGTGTTACAACTCCACATGTAGCTTCACCCCTTCGTGTCTCATATGTTATGATATAAAGGTGTTACAACTCCACATGTAGCTTTCTTGGTTTTTCTTTTTTGTGTTTAAATGTCAAATTACTTCCATTATTTGTTCAATAAATCCACTGTGATGACGAACAACCTTTCATTTCGTGTAATTTAGTATACTTCTCCCACTTCACCAATTTTCGTCTTTTCCTGTGGTATATTAGATATTATTGATGTTTTATTAGAAATTAGCCAAATTGTATTTCAATATTAGGGCCACACACATTATTAATTCGTGTTCATACAATACATTGCGCACAGATTACAGTATTGTATCTTAGAGGTGGTTCTGTGTCGAGGCGTCTTGCAATGGCTACGAAGTATAACAGATGCATAGTGAATTATTTCAGTGGGTATTGACATTCATATTCAGGACACAGATCTGAGACAATTTACTTTGCGTTTTGCTATCGTGCTGAACAAATGTTTGTATATTTTTCTACACTCAGCTGATGTTTAGTGGCGAAACTTCAATGAAATGAGATTTGGTGGGCCCATTTAACGTTTCCTCCAATGAATTTGTTAGGAATAGGAGTTTTCATGCGTTTTTACCAAAATGTGAGCAGAAGTTGGCATTATCTTTTCTGATAAGTCAGATGCAATCTGAATTTACTTCCACATTTTGCGTAGAGGTCAGCTATCAGTTTAAGCGGGATTTGAAAGCAGAATAGGACGGTATTTTGTGCAGATGAAATACTATTGATACTGAATAACTTGGTGAAAGTGTTAATATTTCCATAGTGATAGTGGTATATAGATACCCAGGTTGAATTATTGTGGTTTTGTGGGACAGTTTAATTTACTGAAGATTCTATAGGAAGATTTTATGACATGTTGGTATCAAAGTGAAGTGAATTTCATTTGAACCTTCACTTGGGATTCTGGTTTACTCTCTTGGTACAGTGTCTCTGTGATTCGAAAGTGCTGGTAGTTTTGGGGCGAGGGAGTCTATGATAAGCACGAAATCATTTGTCGGTATGTCTTTTTGCTTCACATTATGACATACTACTGTGCAGTCTGTATATCTTATTATATGAGATATTTCCATGGAAATTTCAATCTTATTTCATTCTAACAGTGTTTATCAAATTGAACACTCTTGTGATTATGCTGTATACTTAGAACAGGTTGCAGTTTACAGTGGCATAGTAAAGAGACTAATTGTCAGATATACAGCTATAATTGACAGTAAAGAGGAAATAGTGTTCTTAACAAGGTACTGAAAATACCCTCCTCCCCTATCTTTAGTGGCCATGAATGTTACTTTATTGCAGTGAGGTGTACAATCATTTTCACATTTCTCTTGGGTGATGAAGGCAATAGAATTAATGGCATATCGAGCACTATGTTTGATTTTGCAATTTTTGTGTATAGCATTTTTAGGTATTGATTGTTGAGTCTTTGGGTGTTCCTTCTCATCAGTGTAGACTGCATGAAGCTAACGATTAGTGAAGGTGATTTCATGATATTTATTTCCGTTTTTGTGTGAATTTGTGGTGAAAGTCGACTCTGGAGAGTTGCTTGAATTGACTAATGGTAATTGTGCAAACTGTTGTGTTCTAAGGAACCATTTGGTACAGTCATTAAATATTCCTCTTTTGTGGTAAAATACAGATATTCTGGTGATAGAGTGGTACAGCATTTCTTCGTTGTCTCGTATTTTAGTCATAATTATTGCATTTTGTTTGGTGCAGTAAGGGAGTGATAGAGAAGTTCCTTATTACCTTGTTGTTATTGCGACTTATTAAAAGAAGGATGAAAGTATTTATATCATGGAGATATCAACAGTAGCAGGATGAGCAAAAGTGATGAGAGACATAAAATTCTTACGCCTGTATCACAATCAAGCGTAAGTGAAATTGCGCTCTCATCAGTAGCTCAAGAAAGTGAAAGTATTTTGTCTGGTAATTCTGTTACAGTAGTGGAAAGTCAGACAGAGAGCTTTGTTGTGTGTGATGATAATATAAAATATGAGGAGACAAGTTGTCTTAGTGTTAGTTCAAATGTAGGTGACTTTGAACTAGTAACTCAGTTTGGGAAGGGCCTGGGACAAGCGCAACTAAACCGAACCTGTTTATACTAGTACGTGGATGACTTGTTCGTCGTTTCGTCACATGAACACGATAGCTTATGTAAATTTCTCCGGCACCTCAACCTGCTTCACGCCAAAATACAGTTTACCATGGAAGTGGAACAGGATGGAGTCTTCCCATTCCTTGACGTCCAGATGAAATGGAAATCAGATGGCAAGCTTAGATGCATAGTGTGCAGAAAGCCTACAGATACTGATCTGTATCTACACACCTGCCTTCAGTAGTCACCATAGTTCTCAGCATGAAGCCATTTTACTCACACTTGTTCACAGGGTGCAATCCATCTGAGACCAAAACAGTTTTCCAATCGGGCTGAAGTACCAGGAGACAACGTTCCCAAGGAATGGGAACAGCAGCTAACAGATCGGACGTGCGTTTAGAGAGGCTGCAACTAGACAACACCAGGAAGGAAAAGAGGAGCACAAATCACTCGCATGCATCCCGTTTGTGAGCAATACCTCCAAAAAGTTAAGCAGAGTATATATGAACGACACAATGTCAAATGTGTATTTCACCCACACCCTAAGATCTTCTCACTTCAAGATTCAGTAAAGGATGTCTAGGCCTTCGTTTATCAAATCTTCTAACAATGTGGCAAGACATTTATTGGGGAAATTGTACACACGATAGAAGAGACGTGCCATGTACATAAGTGGAAGCCATGCTGAATTATGCCGTACTACCAGATCAGGAGCGGATGACGTGACCACAGTATAAGAACTGGCCGCACTATAGATTACAACAAAACCATGATACTTAGGCGATCTTCTACCTTCTGGGATTACATGATTAATCATGATCCAAGATTATCTACGTAAAAGAGATTGCAGCCTATAACTGAGTCGGATGGAACCGTGCACCGAACCAAGAAAAAGGAAAATGTACCAGTACAGAGAGGTCTGCACCTGGTGACGATGGTACAGATGCTGGAGACTGCAGTTCGCACCAGATTATCAAAACCTTCACCACCTCCGTCACCGTCACAACCCACCATGGTGGATGCATAGACAGCGACTGGAATGGATGGAGGGGTACTGCCCAACATACTAGTACGCCGACATGAGCAGAGCAGTAGTCGTCAGGAACCACCAGAAGATGACAGCGAATCTGTTTTTCGAAATATCGTGGAGAACTTACGACATGACCCAGGTGGGAACATCCAAATTCTGCGTCAGAATATTACTCAGATACTTCGATCGGAATTACTTACTGTTTTAGGTGCTCAGTTAATGCTACGAGTAGATGGCTGGTATCTAGGGACTCAGAGAACAGCAGAGGGCAACACTGAAGAATTAAAGGAATGATTGGTAATAGTGGAATAAAACTGCAGTAAAGCCAAAGAAGTGTTAGTTCGACTGAACTGAAAGCCCAAATCCAGAATTTGGGAAGTCAGCTTGCTTCGGTTCGGGAAGATATTTCAAATAGAGTTAACGAATTTGCTAGGCAAATGAGAGGAGATGTGCGGTCTAAATATGCTGCGAGAGTTACCACTGTTGAGAATAAACCTACTGCAATAGAAGTGAATCAGACTGAGCCAATGAGAGTCGTAGAGAATCAAAATAATTAATCGCAGGAGATTTTGAATGTTTTACGAGGGGAATGGACTAAAGACAACCTCAAAATTTTCAATAGAATAGACACTGTTCCGACTCAGGAAGTAAATACTCAGTTTATGAAACAGCTACTCATGCTACTGCTCTGCAGAATCTCGAGTTTTGGGTGGGATTAATTAAGCCCGACAGAGAGAAGGAAACTCCAGGTACTGACGAGGAGTTCCGTAAGTATATTAGCAAGACTGAAAACCTCATGGCTGCTGTAGCAGCGCTGTTTGTAAATGTGGAGCGGAGCTAAAAGGGAACAATGCAAGTAGGATTCGAGGATTCTGAAGAAGTTAGATCCCTCTTGCGTTTTACAGAAGGGCAGATGGAGGTATAAAGGAGAACAGAATTAGGTCAAGTGTTGCAGGTGAGAGTATCTAAGATTGAAGAAAGGCCGGGTGATGGAACTGCTAGAACCAACTGTTACCTCATAAATCAATTTCCTGATGAACAATATAATGCGGATCTTGAAGACGAATCGGAAACTAAACATAACTATGAAATAAGATGGGCATATCACAGTAGAGAACGGTTTAACAGAGAAATCATATACAGCGAAGGCATGCAAGGTTTTGGTTACAACCATTAACCATTTGCTGTCAGTACATAAATTTCAAACCTTTTGAAATATTCCACATATTATTCATCCATGTGCATAGTTAGAACATCCTGACTTTTCTCTTCCACCTGTTGCTCTGAAAATTAAGTTTATTTGAAGATACTTGGAGGGATTATTCACTATGTGTATGGAAATCTTGGCTCGAAATTGTGATTTCCACATTTATTCTTGTCTGCATATTGATCCGAAACAGCACAAGACTGAATGAAACCACGGTGCAGAACTTTCATAAGTTTAATTTGATGAATGTTGGACCCTTGTCTGAAGATGCGTTATTAAAGAATCACTTCTTATGCAAACCATACAGCTGAGCTGAATTAATTAGTCTCTTTAATAAAATTACCTTCAAGCCGAGACAGATCATGAGATATTCCAGCATTTGTTGAAAGAACTTGAATATGAGAACAGGGAAAAGCCTCACAGTAGAAGTGAAACAAACCTATTTCACTATTTGGATTATAGGCAACAGCAGAGTGGTAATTATGCAATGACTCTCGCTGACACCCTTAAGAAAGTGGAAACTGGCGGCACGGGAATGAACTTCCAGACTGCAGTGGTGATGATGATTTCAGAAGGGACGGAAATAGACGAAACCGAAGGACGTTTGGAAATAGTCGCAGTAACCATAGGGTTATAATGCCGGATGGTAACATACAGATTGAAGTATGCGAATTGTGTAAGCTCATTCAGCTGATGCTAGGAACAATCTATGTACAGACAGACTGCTTACTTGAGAACGATGAGTACTATTGACAGCCGATTCTGTAGTTCCAAGAGGGATAGATGAAGGAATAGAGCTAGTGAACACCTTAAATTTTGAAAATATGAAGGAAATACTATTGGGAGAAAATAAAGTCTTCAGAACATCCGGTTCTTGCAATTAATGTAAATTGTGTCGTTTTGTCATATATTCTTGTCACTGGGAAGTCAGGTATCTGTAATGAGTGAGTCAGCATTTCAGCTGCGTGGAAGGGTCGGTTGTTGGTCAGCTCTACTTTTGCAATGAACAAAGGTGAAAGGGACAATCCTTGGGAAAGGATAGAAGTGAAGAGACAAATTGGTGTTGAATTTATTTGCCTGGGTTACTGATTATCTGCGATTTTTTTTGTTGTACAACACTTGGCTACTGAAGTGATACTAGGGCTTCTTTTGCTGTCTGCATATCAAACGTCGTTGAGCTTGGTTTGCGAATAAGTGAGTTTAAGAAATAGAGAAGCATTGATTAAGTTGACAGTTTATGGTTGTGCGACGAATGGAGAAGTTCCCAACTACTGTTTCAAATATTTGCAAGATCTGAGTTGTCACTCAGTCCAAATTCCGTTGTGGGCGAGGACAGTGTATGGGCAATCCTTCTGATGGAATGTCAAAGAAGTATGAGTACTTTACAAGAGATATGTGACTGGGTTCCCTGTGTGGAGGATGTCAATAAACTAATCAGGAAAGATTTTTGATAACTTTTCTTATGTCTTGACCACACTTTTATTTTCCAACAACCTTGCGCGTTTCGACTTTACGTCATTTTCAAAGGCAGTGTTACGTCAGTTATATAAAATTGTTCGTAGATACATTGTATCACGTCGAAATTCTCGATCACGAGACAAGTGGAAAGACCACTGGAAGTAGATCTTGATTATTTATTGTTGTTATGTTGTTATTCTAATGTGAATGAACCTCTGACACATCCTGAAGCATCCAAAATTTCTATGTTCTTTGCTAATCATTTTGCTAAGCCCTTAACACATGTACTCGTAATTCTTGTATCAAATCTCAATGGGCAGTCGGTTTTCCAGTGCTTCATTTTCCTTAAGCCTGTTTACAACATAAAGATTTGTTAAATACGGGTAGCACAAATTGCAAAAAGGTAGCTTTCTGGGGTTGGGTGGTGAAGGGAGAGGAGGAGGGGGGAAGGGCGCAATTTTATCAATTCTGCCACGGGCGCAGGATCTCATAGGTATGGTTTAGGTTACAGCTTCTTTGGACTTCTAGGCCATTCTCCGTGACATGTTGCAGTGCAGCGACCGAAGAAGATTGGCTGGTCGTGCTGACGGCGGCACAGGGTAGAACTGTTCAAATGTAAACCAATTGTAAATCGTTGATGGTCAGTGGAAACTTTCAAGTAAACGTTAAAACCGTGATATGTGGACTTGGTCAAGGTCTTTGGTATTCCAGAGAGATTATGCTAGTCCCGGAGACCACAAACCTTGTGGAATTTATGTTTTGAAGGAACACATGTACCCGTATGCGACCAGGGTTGTAAGCAGAATTATTCCATAGTAAGTAGTTAAGGTAGTACGTATTAAAAATTCGTTAGAAAGTACTATTAAACTAGTCATTATAGAATTAGCTGGAAAATGTTATTTCTATGAAAATTGTGATTAAGCTAAATTATAAAATACCACTTTTAATAAAGGATAAAAGTTGCGCACTGCTGTAGTTTCTAGGTAGCAGATTCCTATGTATATCAGCAGTAAATAAATAAACATCAGTGCCTAATTCAGAGTGTGCTGTATTGGATTGCTGAGCCTCTGCAGAACATCCTAATGTATTGCAGCTATAGTCCTGTTTTTCTGTTTCTTTATCGCATGTATGACACTTCCCAACGTTATTTTTGACTTTCGTTTTCCCTCGCGTTTTGCAGGGGACACAGCCAACGCTTTCCTTCTCTTTATTCTCGTGCTTCTTGTGGCCTTTGCTACCAAACTGAGTTGTTACCCTGCTTGCAGGAACTCTTTGTACTTGCGTGTGTCGGCACGACAAACAACATGCATTTATTGGGCTCTTTACGCTTTTTTCTGTGATTTTTTCTCTGAGGATAAGGATGCAAAACATCTCTTTGGTTGGTGTTTCAACTATAACTACACATGGCGTTGTCCCTTTTTCTTTAGTTTCCGTTTCATCTGGCTAGTTAAAGTCTGTCCTATTGCCCCAGTGTCCTTTTTTGCAGCCCAGCTGACAGAGTGCTGTCGCTCAACTTTTGCTTTCTTATTTTGTTCCTGTTTTTAACGTTTTTATCGGCACTGCTGGCGCTGCGTGTGATATTGGCAGTGTTAGCTCCTAGTGATCTCAGTGCTTATTAACTTTCGTAGCTTAGTACATTCCGTAAAACTACGAGAAACTAGACAAGATTTTAGGTTTAATGTGAATAGGTACATTTTCATTCCACGTTGTAAGGTACATAACTGCCCTTTTTGATTCTGTAAAATGCTACTGTAATCCATATGACCAGTAGTTATGACGAAACTTAATACAGTAATTTGATTACTTTAGACAGGAAAATTTACTAAAATTTATTTGTATTCGATGTTTCTCTTTTCTATCTCAGTGTTGTTAGTGTATTCTTGGTTTCACTAGTACATAATACAGTGCTAATTAGCTTTTTTCAACCGAACTGTAATATTAGAAAAACGCGTCATCCGACGAGAATCAGTCTCATCATATTCCGATGAAGTTTTTCGATACCGTCATCCGGCTGAAAACGATAGAGCGTTTTGTATGCGGTATAGACGGTTAAATACCACATTCTCAAGTGATTTTATTCTTTCCAAGGTGGTGACCTATTAAATTTAATAAATTAACGACAGCTCTTTGCAACTTCCGGAAATCTTTGAACTTATATGGGAAATGAAATTCATTTGCCGTAATTTGGGAAAAGAACCAACAAAATATTTTGACAAACTAAATTATGATTGGATATACAGTTGTTTCAACCGTGCAAAATATATTCTGCTTGTGATCATCAGTTATATATCATACTGAATAATATAGCAACAGCTTTGTGTTCGAGGTGTCCGCAGGAAGAAATGCATGAAAATATGTAACAAAGACACAGACACCTGCACCGACAGCTGGGAAAAAACATGAAAGTTGTAGGTGAGTAACAGGAAAAAGTAATATATTTTCAAAATCGGGAAAAAATAAATATACGTTCATTTAGATACTACACATTTTATTCTGTATTTGTTTTACATTGCCGGCTCAATTCACTTGTGGATAAAACAAGATCAAAAAACGTTGTGAAACTGTATGAGAGGGATATGAATTTTCAGTTGCATTTTCTTAATTAGCGAGTGATATTCCTGTAAAAACTATTTCTGGTAGAGCACCTGCTTGAGTGTGTATACATATATATATATATCTGTGTTTCTGACCAGTTTTTTTGCAGTTGAGATGCTATATTAACATGTACATACAATATTGTATACATAGCAAATACAACATGAACACTCTTTTTCTTACATAAATATTATATGAAAAATGTAAAAATGTATTATATACCTTCACAAAGCTTTTGATTTTCGTTACAGCAGTATGCTTATACAAGCAAAATTCAAGTTCTCTAGCGATCCACAAAGCTCACGACACTGCCACTTGGGTGTGTCGTAAGCTTCACTTACTGAGTAATGCTGTGACATGAAAGGCGGCACCATTCTCCAAACTGGGACGAAATTAGTTGTATTATGGTGAAAATATAACTCAATGAAGATATTTATTAGAAAACACCTTAACACTGCAAAATCTGGTCATCTATTTACGCAAACCAAATTCAAAAAGCATATTATTTTGGACGTGGATTATCTCTAGATTAACATATTTTTTTATAAATCTTATTTGAAACTTGAAACGCCAGTGGTACCCAGTTAAAATTAATTATAGAAATTCAAAATGCTTTCCATATCACATACCTACCCAGATTTCAATAAATAGTTTAATAAACATATGTTAACACATCTCTGTTAGATATTTCGCTTCTTACAGTACCATGGTACCTAATGAAAAGAGTATTCCAATTAAATATTTATTTAATAAATTATGATATAATATTTAAATACCCGTTTCAATCCAAATTACACAAAATTTATTCACATCTAATGAGCGAGTTCATGAATGATGACAGATGAAATCAGACCTTCTAGTACAAATCTACAGTATATAATATATTTTCTTCATTTCTGTGAGAGAGAAGGTAAGGATTTCATCTGTATCAGCAAAAACCATGTTGTCGCCGTTGACGAGACTAAATTCAACAACATCATTATAATAATATTAAAAACGTATGCTCACATTTCAATAACCACAATAGAGCTTCATTTTCTCCTTAATATTCTCAATTCAACACGTGTAACCAACATAGGTTTTATGCATCTTTAAACGGGACATTAATATTATGGAAATTATTCAGTGCTTCATAAAGCGTTCCCACTTAGTTCCGTACAATAACAGCAAAATAAGCTGTATAGAAGAATAAAATCTGCAATGAGAAATTTATAAACAATATTTTATAGATTATGGTATAATTTTTACATACCAACAGAAATTACAAATGAATCAATCCATCATCTGTGTGACTGCTACCCCTAAAGCCACAAATTATACATTTAATGAAAGTGCAACAACAACAATACAGTCAAACAGCTGATGGCTTATTTTAGCAACATGTGGATACGCTAGGAGAACTTGGGTTCCTGACTGCATAAGCACTGCTTTTCAATAAGAAATCACATACCATTTTACTGACAATCACTAACACTAATTTATATATATATATATTTCATATATGTATCTATATATGTGTCCTTGGGGCATAATGTGCAGTACTCCAATCTTAAAATAGTTCCTCCGTGGCCAAGGATTTGACAGTACCGACCACTTCTTTCTTAACCTACATTAATTGTGTAGTCTGTTGGTGAAATCTTTGTTTCTTGCTCAACCATGTTTCACAAAAAGCTGCAAACACATTAGTGATAACATTTTTCAACAAAATTAAGATGTGTTCTGTACTTTTAGCAAACCATTCTTCGTTTACCATGCCTGTCTTTCTTATTATGTCAACACTTGCCTCAGCACAGTATGAAGAGACCAAGTCAAAATATTGGCCTTTCCGCGGCCAGGAGATACTTCTCACTGTCATCTATAGCTCCTCTTCCCTGAGAACTGATGATCCACCATACTGTTGCTGCAGCAAGAGTTAGAGCAGAACATTATGTCCCAAGGAGCGTTAAAACTACGCAAGTGCAACCAGAGATCAGCCGATAGGTGTGTCACACACGCTGGACAATTGCATCACACATAAGTATCTGTCACTGAGCTATGATTTACAAGATAGGTTTTAGAGTTTCCTCCTCTGAATTGTATTGCAACAGCTACTAATTACGTTCAAGTAAGCAACTAGTTTCAATCAAAAGGTGATCAGTGGTGAAATAATAGTAGACGTAATTTATCTCCCTTGAAACAAACCAGCCTGATTAATTTGTCTACGTTGCTGAGAAATGAGACAGCAAACTTTTAACATTGAAAGCTTTATAATCACGATAATAATATGACGAAATTTGTGACGTAATTTTCACCGAACGCTCGTATTATAAGAACGCTGTGCCACACTTATCAGCAGATCTCCTAGGTTAAAAAAATAGAATCCAACTGATCCGTGGTCCATTTCAAACTATATAGATTTAGATTTCATAATGATTTATAATAATGTTACACACATATTCGTCTTTATTTACAAGACTCTGTCTCCAAGTGAAATGATCTATTAGTTAATAGGAACTGTAATATTGGATGGCTTATGCCTTGTGTTCAACACGTATCACCTCGGGTATAGTTAAGGCACCTTTTACACACACAATTTCGTCTTACAGCTTTTCTAGAGACCACAAATACTTTTCCATCTGAGGATTCCTTTTCACTGGGATCGGCAGAAAATTCAATACACGAAGTAATTCATAACTCATAACTTTTTCATGTGTACAATAATGCGTACTGCTTACTGGTGGTAATGGTAGAACAACTCAATATTCTCTTTTACGTATAAACAAGGAAACAATTGTTCTCTTACAGTTATAATTTGAATTATTCGAGATCTAAGAGGTATTTTTCACGAATTTTTGCAACAAGTCTATAAATTGGAAATTAATTTAAAATGAACATAAAGCTTCGTATCAGAATCATTCATGATTTTAAGATCTATAGATGCTCGGATCAGACTTTTAACGTCCTCATTTCGCAGAGTAGTATGTATCATATTCCTTAGAAGCTAAGTGAAAAGTTTTAAATGAATATATATATATTTTTGACAGCTTATAACATGTAACTTAGAAAGAAAATTTCTTGAAGCACAAGAATAACATAGTACAGATGATTATATCCCATTGATTTCGATCATCACAACTCTCTAAGTCAATGGGAGACAAAGCCTTGTTGCTTTGCAAATTTCATACTTGCCACAGATAGAGAACATAACATTCTTCTCTTACAAAATACTTACGTTGATATTACTAAAATAAATACACACTTCTTCTATAGTATTTCTCATATAAGGTAACATATTCATCTATTTATAATACAAATTCATACAGCTGAAAGCGCGCCAAGTTGCAAGGTATAGCCTGGACCCTTCGAGCCATTCCATGTGTAGGAACTCGGTCACGGACCACTAAGGCAGGAAACGACTTTTTTTCTTACAATAAGCAATTTCTGAAACAGCGTGCTAAATAGGACTATTTCCTTGTTTGAAGTATAAAGCTAACATCCTTCGGTCATTTCTACTGCGTGTGTCAAGTCAGTAAAGACTATACATCGGCCATAAGCAAGAAAGTTTTTAGCGGTTGCCTATGTGGAGTAACACACACACAAGTGTATACACATAGGTAAAATATGTCCATATCTATAAATGTGCACCAAGTAATGAAATATATTACAGCGTCACACGTGTTGGCCATAAACGTATCTACCAGCTAGCAATAAGAACAAAAGGATACAAATACGATAACTCCTTTAATTTCAGTCCAAAACGAAACAGTTGATAAACAGAGAACATCAGACATTTTCATAGCACCTGAATTCATATTTTAAGTACTATAGTTGATTTTTACCCTTGGTTGACACAGGTAACATATTGTTTAGCAATTCAGTTATTTTAATCCTAATACAAAATCCTAAAGCAAAATCACCAAAGCAGCAAAACACACACACACACACTCTCTCTCTCTCTCTCTCTCTCTCTCTCTCTCTATCTCTCTCTCTCTCTCTCTCTCTCTCTCTCTGTCTCTCTTTCTCACACACACACACAAACACACACACACACACACACACACACACACACACACACACACACACAGTTACGTACTCGTAAGTAAGTAAATAACAACTTTCGTATCAAACATTTATTGATTGACCAGAATTTACAACATTCCGTATTAAACAGCGCTTGAATTTGGATACGCAGTTGTCAGTGAATTATTATAAAGTAGATATGTCACTACTGCCGATTGCATTCTTAGCGGTTGAGTGGTTTCACTTCAGTAGTTGATGAGACTGTAAATAGCAAATAGTAATTTCAGTCACGAGATTATCCTGTTTTGCTTCAATTCATTAGTAGCAGTATAGCACAGTTAGTGACGCGTAAGTTAAATAACAAGAACGAAATTCTTGTTTTCCCCGTGTTGCTTGTAATTTCTGTGCTTGATTTAGCCACACTCTATTGATATTTACGCTAACATGTTGTATAGACAAATGCCTAAAAAGACCTCTTCGGCGAACAGTTTTCATTCCGAAAGCTGTACGTAAAATAGGAATTTAAGGCATCTTTATTCACAATCGCACTAACAGCCAGAGAAATTTCGACGATTGTGCTTGTTGGCTAATTGTTACTTGTATTTAAAGCCGTTACTCGACAAATGTAATAGTTCCGACAGAATAATGATGTAATCATCTGCTCCATAAGTCGTCCAAAGTATTGACTAAAACTGCCTTCAGCTCGTAAAGATACGAGGTGTGGGAGTCTTCCTCTCCTTCGAACAGTTTTTCAGCTTTTCGTACCTTTCTCATTCTTGATTACATCACTAAACTTGCATGAAGTTACACTCATGGCACAAACGGAACTTGATAGCTAACACTTATTCACTTTCATCCAGAATGTGAAAAACGAAACAGAGCTCAGTTATTTAATATTTGATATGTCAGTGATTTAGGGTGTGTGTGTGTGCGTGTGTGTGTGTGTGTGTGTGTGTGTGTGTGTGTGTGTGTGGGTGTATGTATCAAATGACAGGAGCGCTTTGGGAATTCACTTTGGAATTAAAGAGCTTTCACGAAAAGCATTCTTCAAATTTCATACTTTTCCAATGTTGCCACTTCCGATTGTCGTCTATTTCCGGTACGCACAAAAGTTTCAGCAGTTTTAGGCATCAGAGTGTTCAGTTTCGCTCAAGTTTTGTACAAGAAATGAAAACAACGACTTATTTTCTTAAGATGAGTACCGATCGAGTATTTTTTCACACTCGCAAGACATGCCACACGCGAGGATAGTTAGACGTTGATGGAATATGTCAGTCTAAGAATAGAGCAATCGCGTCAAATGTTTTCATGTGCAGGGCGACCCATGTAAGATGTACGCCGCTTATTTAATAAAATGATGGAAGGAAACAAGAAAGTTCATAAACGACTGCGTATCTTAACGTATAGTTAGGATTTAAAGCAGTTATTTCTCGTACTTGATCGGTGATCTGCTTATGGACAAAACGGACTTGTCTGTACCACTATACTACGGTTTTTAATATGGGTGCCATTTCATGTAGACATGTTTCTACTCATCGTCATCCTGCTGTTTTATTTTTGGGATGGTTTGAAATTGTAAAAAAAAACTAAAAGAGCGATGTTTCTAAAGCAGCTATGAGATTAGTTGTGCTGGCAGTAAACCCGCATGAAAGATCAGTTAGGAAAATGAGCAAAGAGCTCCACGTTAGTAGAAAAAGCTTAGAAAGGTGCTCTAACGGATTCAAAGATTTAGAGCCTTCTGAAACGTTGTGTCCACTTAATGACGTGTTAAAAATTGTTGCCACGATCAGACTAAATCACGCAATGACTCTCCTCCAATAAAGCGCAGAAAGAACATAGGCACTGCTAAGAAGGTTATTCAAGTCTAAAATGGTGGTGCATTTGATGAATGGATTCAGTGCATAAGTTGTAAACGGTGGGTACATCTGTCATGTGATAAAAAAAGACGTCCGAAGACGTTTCTATGAATGTTTGAAGTGCGAAGATCCCGTCAGGTATTCAGACGAAGACCGATAAGAATTTTGGACACCCTATCCTGTCAAACTCTTATTCTAACAGTGATAACACAATTCATTATTGTAGTTTTTGTCATAATGCTGAAGGAATTTTTATTAAAATAAACTGTGAGTATTAAAATTGATATATTTTCGGTTAAGTAGCCAATGTCGGAACTAAAATAAATGATGAAATTACATGGGGAAATTCCGGAAATGCACCGAGCAACCCCCGAATAGCAGTCCAGTGCCTCAGCGAATGTGTGCTAATAAGCTTCACTCTAGTGCCTACTTATTCGTACATATAACGGCATTATTTTATGACCGTGAGACTGTCAGGACATGGCGGTGGGGTGGATCGGTTAAGGCACTGAATTCTTATTCAGAAGGGTCGGGGTTGAAATCCCTGATTCAGGCTTTCCATGGTTTCCCTTAGACAGTTAACGTGAATATCCATATGGGTCGTTAGAGAAAGACGAGGCCGATTTCCTTGCCTATCCCTGTACTACCCGAGCTTATGCTCCGTGTCTAATGTTCTCCCCATAGACGGTAAGATGAAATCTTACCTTCCTTTTTTGCAACTGTGTGGAATTTTAATGATGATAAACAAAACCTGTAGGAAGTCATAATTTCACCTTTTGTACAATTTATAACGCCGTCACCAGTTCTTTTCATATGACGGTACACTCTCTTTGTAAATGGAAGTAACACACAGAAGGTATTTTTTGTTTCACAGATTTTCTGTTTCTCCTTGGACACTAACTTGATTAGTACTGTATTCTTGGTACGTAAGGTTCATCTCAAAGGTCTAAACATAGAAACAGTTCCGCATGTTGAGCTTGTTTGAGATCGAAAATCAACTGACGAAGTTTTACATGCGCCGAAGATGTCTTTAGCGTCAGAAGAGGAAACGTTGGCCCCAAAAATACATCTTAGGCCATGGCCTAACATCCATGTAACTAAAATCACGAAAGATGTAATTAGTTACCCTGCACAGTCAATAATGTTCTATCAGGGACATTTAAGTGCATGTTTCACTCTATCCCCCTGACGATGACGCTAGTGAGAATGTGGATATAGTGAACAATGCACTCAAATGTCTATAACAGCATATCTTGCCCTGTACAGGATACTATGCACAATTCCACTGCGGCGCAGATGTGAAGGAAGAACAACATAAAATCGGAAGATGCATTTAAAAAAAGACAGATGAAGCTAATCTATGGTAGGTACACAGTAGGATCTTTTATATAGCCGCATAGACATGCCATGCTGTAGTAAGAAGTAAGTATCAATTTTTATAGTTTTAGAAAAAGTATGCATCCTGTGTTCAAGGAAGAGCCAGTACTTTATATGAGATATTTACGGTGATGTTTGAATGTGATCTTAGACCACAAACTAGGTTCGTTTGAAAAAAGAAATTTTGACTAGTCGTACAGTTTTTCCTCTTGATTAAGAATCTATTGGTGTAACAAAAAGAGATTTAATTTCAAATGGAAACTTCCGTCTTGAATAGAACTTAATGAACAAATAACTGAATACAGAGGTGTGAAGTGATAATTTGTGAACAGAAATAGAGATGAAGGGCTATTGAAGAAAATCCAGAACTACAATTCGAAAGGAAGTTGAGAGATAGGTTTATCACGGAAACTGGAGGCATAAACGTTGTCAAGACGGACCAGGCAGATACGTAATGCTTTTATGCAAGACAACGACAGCGAACTATTGATGCAGGATTTAAGAAACTGCATACATAAATTCGGCGTAATAGAAGGAAAAACAGATGAGCATAGGTAGGCGTCGAGTTTGAAGGTGTAGAAAACAAAACATAAGACATTTCCGCAGAAGCTTCATAGTGTTAGCAGCTTTAGAAAGTGAGACACGGGGGTTATGATTATTGTGAATACATTCCTGTTCGAGAAAGTGCTCACGAACACTCAACAGATACCAGTCACGTTTAAGTAAATCACCGATTCGGAGAAAGTTTAAGTGCTTGCACTTTTTCCCCAACACACTCTAAATCAAGCGGTACTTCAGTTGCGGGATTTTGAAATGTGCATACTGAAATCAGGCATAACAAAAAGAATAGCAGATAGCAGCAGAGGATTGCGAATTCGCAGGTACGGAAAACAAAACGTGGCAATGAAGCACTGTGGAATCTTTGTATCGTTGGCATTGGGTCAAGGGACTGTAATTATTACGCATACATTGGTGTGTAAGTTTAGATCATAAACCAATGACGTCTAATTAATTGTTGATTCAAAACACTTTGCTTGCAGTGTTTTTTCTCGCGATTAGGAACCTAGCCGTACTACTGTTGCAGGGTTTTGAAAAGTGGAGTCGGCAGAAACGTGGTGATGTCTGTAACTGAGGGAGATTTAATTATGACGCATACATTCATGTGTAGGGCAGCGCTTATGAGCTGACATCAGAAACCAGAAATTTATCCTTAAAAAACCAGCAGTAATACTGCTCCAGGATGTTGACAAGTGCAGACTGAAATCGGTAGCAATAAAAGAGAAAAATAGATGTTTATGGAAAGGTGGAAAAGGAAGCGTTAACACAGCTCCGCAGAAACCTCGTAGTGTTGGCAGCTGGAAGGGGGTGGGGGGGGGGGGGGGGAGAGGAGAGTTTGTAATTATTATGCATACATTTGTGTGCAGGGCAGCACGTGCGAGGCTCACAATCGCGTTCTGGCCGCAGCAGCCGGCAGGCGAATATGTTCTATTATAGCGAGCGGCCGAAAAACGCGAGGGGCGAGTTTTGAGGGCGAAAGTGTTTAGAAGCGGCCGGAATTAGCATTCGAATAGAACCGAGGGCTTGCGCCGATGGCGTAGTGCCCCAGGGTTGCCCGTAGGGGTGGGGGGGGGGGGGGTCGGAGATCGCATTGGCAAAGCCGTGATTACTTCTGCAACTGGCGCGCGACTCAGTCGCCTTCTGCTGAAAAACACTTTTTTCTGCCGAAAAGCTGTTATTGTGTGACGTCGCTCCCGAGCAACCCCTTGACGGCGGGGCACCCCCCGAACCTGTTTATCCGCTAACCCTTGCGCAGCTGCGTAGGGACTTAACGCACAGCAGAGCGCGCGTTGCCAGAAATTTGGTAAATTAGAGCGAGGGCAGGCCGCGGGGGCTGTCTGTCAGGCGCGTGGCGCGCTCACTGCTGACGCACCCTCGCCCCCGGCCACATTACTCACCCCACCGTGGGGCCGCAGGCCGCGGCAGCACGCACGCCGTAAATTCGGCCAAAAGGTGGATTTCAAAAATATGGGAGGGGACGGCCGCCAGTCGATATTCCGACTGTGACGCACGCGTTCGCAAACAGATGCAATTGTCCGTCCGCTAGCGCTTTCTCGGCTTCCCCAGGCCCCTGCTGCGCACTTTACAACGTACTTCTGACAAATTTGTGATTCTGATAGGTGTGGCTCGTGCGCGTCTGTTCGATTTTCAGATCACGTAGACGAAAAACCCATTTATTATGAATAATGACCATTCGATTTTCCAAAATCTGGCGATCTCATACAACAGAATATGTGGACAGCAGCCGCCTCTTCACGTACCTCGTCGTGAGCCAATTCTAAACATGTCGAGACAGACAGCTTTCTAGATCCCGCGTAGATGGTGCAGGATGTCAGTAAGAGGTGCGAACTTTTCCTCAGAAGTCTGGTTTTCTAATATTTTGGATGTAGGTTGCATTTTGGGCAAAATATAGTTTTGATTATGCCTACTCGAGCACATTTCGCCACTGCTGTGGCGCCGACACTGGTATTTTGCTCTACGTTCTCTTAAAGCATTAGGTGATGGGGTGACTTGTCAATTAAGAAACTTAATTGAACCACAGGTTACAGAAGAAAATGGGTTTCAGGAATATTCATTCTATTACTGACAGTTTTACGACAAATAATTAAGGAGCGCACAGAAAATAACAAAGAAAAGCTAACTGCCTATATCACGGAAAACTGCGGCTGTCGGCTTCATTTGACAGGGGAGTCAAAAGCTTGTATGGAAAGGCAAGTATAGTATTATATTTCGGAGAAAAATTGCCAAAACACAAAGAAACGAACATAGGAATAAGACGAATGAAATCAACGATTTTCAAGTTTTCGAAACACCGTTTTACTGGGATGCAAAACTAAATTTTGTAAGACAATCTGTCATTATGCACAGCTCACTTCTGTAGGAAGATATACAGTTTACTTGCTGACAGCGCAATCATCCTCCAATGAATTATTCAGACACTAAGTAAAGTATGCGAATAATGCAACATGAAAATTTCGTACAAGAAAATGAAAGTAATGACCAAGTGCCAAACATACCGAAGACCGTAAATAACAATTAATTAATAGAGCAAGTAAAATGTTTCTGAGATTTGGGATGCGAAATAACTTAAGATTACACCTAACACGTCGAACAAAAATAAACCAGTTCAGTTTCATCTTTCAAACAATTACTAAAATAATTTAAGGAGCAGTACACATAAATTGATATTAACGAAATTGTATGAGTCGGAGGCCGTCCCTATGTCCATATATGGATATGAACGCTGTATCCTTTGTAAGGAAAAAATGGGATACAGGCCCGAGAAATGAAATTCCCTAGAAGGACAGTGAAAGATTGTTCGAGAGCAAGATTAAAAATTAAGAACGTTACAAACGTACAGCCTCTATGAAAGAATCAACCCGAATCGTTTGAGGAGGAATGAGAATCTGGAAAGAATGAACAGTGAAATATTACTACCAAAAGCTAAAATTTATAACGTGTGGGACAGAGGAAGATTGGGCAGACTGCACAGCAGTTGCGTACCGTAACTGGCTGTATTGTCTCTTGAAATCAAGAAATAGAAGACTTCATTTTAGATTTGTTTACATATGTTTAAAGATCGTAAGCTATAAACGCTACTCATTTCAAAACAGAAACACATGTACGGAATTTTCAACTTGAGAGCGTCGGTGGAAAGTTTCTATTTCGACGCACGGGAGAATCTACATTATCTATCACAACTGTCATCCGATGAATACGGCGCATAAAAGTGGCAACGTGATATGATATAATAAGCAGTACACGCTCAAAGTGAGCATCACCGAGAATGTAATCTGGACACACACATTACATCCTCTGATTATACGAAAATGTCGAACAGAGTTTTAAGGCAAAAACTATGAGAAATATTTCCTGATAAAAAATTTATAAGTGATTGCATAGAATTTATAAAAATTGCGTACAGACAACAACTTTGGCGAAGTTAACAAATCCTTGATTATAAATCCAGGAGCTATTCAAAGCTGCAATCTGTCTCTAGTATTGTTCACTTCGTATACTGACGACATAGATGGATCATGGAAAGAAGGACTCTCTGCGGGGATTCAGTTAAGTCAACAAAAGCCTCTTATTCACAGATGACAAAACAATTTTAGGAACCTTGAAAGTTGACCTACAGAAATGTATTCATCTGATAAACAAGAATTCTCTAAAGATATAACGGCAAAATATCGTGGTATTTCGAGGGAAAGATTCTATTCGATAAAAGATCTGTAACCCTAATGTAATATCAGAACTGATCACACAACTGAAACTCAGATAAGATAACGATTTCATGTTAAATGTGGGGTACAGTACATACGACGCTCCAAAATCTCTGTGGAAGAAAGACTGAAATAAAATTCTATGAAACAGGGGCTGTCGGAGCTCTTCTGTGGGAGTAAGACGGTGATGACAAGACTTGAAGATGATTCTGAGATTCAAGCAGCACAAACAGGATTCCTTCGCGTAGGTAAGCGCTACTCCAAATAGTCCATATAAGAAATAAAGGTATCAGACATATATCCTGGTTGAACAAATATTAAGTATCAAATACTGACCAACATAGAGATAAATGATTCAAACCTCTACTGAGAAAGAATGACAATCATGTATCAAAATTGTCTCTACGTTGTATCCTTCAAGAAGGCACACCTCCGGAAATGGGTGCACTGTGAAACCAAAACAGGCTAAATGGGCTAGACCGTGTTGATGATGAAAAAATATCGTAAATATGGAACGTACTAGTCACGTCTTACAGTGATACAATAGAATAAATAGTAAAAAGGAAGTGTCAACATTGCATACGACAGGCACACAATCCAAGATATTGTTAAATGCAACGCAAAAGTAGATGTAAAAGAAGGAGTAGACATACTGTGTATTCTGTAGAAGACAAAAGTAGTTAATTTAGAAATAAATGTTTCAAACGTCTCCTAAGAAGAGATGAAAATCGCGTTGAGAAGTTAACTCTACCTTTAACCCTTCGGGAAGGTGAAGTGGCACACGTGTCTGAAGTACGTGCAGTTCTAAAGCAGAATAGGATGGGTAATGTAGACCATGAGGTTGATGTTGATATACACGTGTGAAGTGTACATCTGCAACATAGTGATCACGTCTAACAGGGATTCAATACAATAAATGGTATGGCGAAACACTGTTGGTCGAAGGTCGAATGTAAAAAAAAAAAAAAAAAAAAAAAAAAAAAAGTTTTCATAAGACGGCTACAGAATATAAGATATAGCTATAATCACACGTAACAGTTGTTCAAAGTAATGAGTAATGTTTGAGCTTATCTTGCTTGATTTCCGCGACTGAGTACAGAACTTGGCGTATTCTTAAAGCAAACGAAAGATATTTACTTTATGACTTGAAAGTACATAATGCTACTGAAAGGTATGTCGGTAAGTCTGAGTATGAGACCATTTCTTTAATTTCAGGCTCTACATTGCGAACTGGCTGCGAGTTTCACCGGTATTTGCTGGGACCCTTAATTCAGAGTCCCCCCCCCCCTTCCCCCTTAGGTCCCGTTATTTACCCCCTCAGCTGTATAACGCGGAACTAATGCCTCTACTTTAGCTTGCCGCTGTCGACTCATCAATCAATGTTCGTTCTGAGACGCGCTTCGCTCGCAATTCTAACAGAACGTAAGAGCTTTCTTTCCGCAGTTTGTTAGTATGATTGATAGTTGGCGTTTTAATGATCCCACCACCCGGTCCTGAGAAATTACGTCTAACCTTGGTCGGGTGTAAGTTGTCTCGATCACTGTTCTTTGTCGTGACTGCAGCTTCAGCGCGGTGCATATTTAGAAGAAGAGCTCATAGCGCCTAAAGTGGTCATTATTATTTCAGAGCAAGTTAAAAACAGCACAAAGCCGACCGCTGGGTCAGCCGGCCTTCATACAGCATTCACAATTCGTGACGAAGACGCGCCGCCGCACTGACCAGCAGGTATAAATGGAACTATGCCACCAGTGGGGACATGCATTTTAGACTGTTTGAACAGTTCCGATGCCCTCTGCTGTCAAATATGTTCGTTACACTGCTGTACATCTGTTAAAGAAGAAGCTACAGTTAAAATTTATCGTGGATTGCGGCATTTTTACGTTTCTGGTAATACATAGGTACGAATTTTCAAGGAAAAGTCGGTCAACAGCAAGGTTTGGCAATTGCTGAAAGGGTTCTACTGAATAAAGGGAGGATGGGATTTACCGGACCGTGACTCTATCCACAACCTTCCCTTTCGTAGGCAAAGCTGTTAACGATTGAGCTATCCAGCCACGAATTGTTAACGGCACACTCAGGTCCATTTCAGCCAGTACCTCGCTCTTTTATTCTAAATTTCACTGTAGATGTACTCAGCAAGGGTGAACACAATCAATTAAGATAATTGGCAGTAGGTCGACTTGAATTTGTGTTAATGTCTGTACAAGGGCAAAAACACTACATCTATGGACATAGTGGTTTCGTCATGAAAAAACACTTGTGGCCTAAATTCCTTGGTCGTTACAGATGGACACTTAATTAGGATGTGTGAGATTAGAAATGGAAGGTCCTTATGACTTTGCCAATTGTGGCAGCGAAGAGAAATGCAGTTTTTTTTTATAGGACTGCTAACTAAAGACATAGTAACCGAATGGACCAAAAAAGAGAAACAAATTATCATATTAAGGCAAAGTGCAACGTTGCTAAAGATGGAACTGGCGTTTAAATCAACGTAAGACGGTTATTGTAAAAAGTCACTGTCTAGATAGGCAAAAGTTCATCACTACAAAACAGTAACTCAGTCAAAACACACCAAATTACCACAAAAACCAGTGCTTGATTTGTGACGATACTCGCCGGTACGCCGTACCGGTACCTCTGACAAAAATGTGTTAAAGTAACGTTTTAAGATGTCTAAATTTCAAAAAAAACACTCCCTGGAAAGTCACAGTACTGGAACCTCTTTTTCTTTCAACGAATCAAGCACTGACAAAATCTAATTTTGGGATCAATATGAAGAGAGTGAAGGAATCAGATAAAATAATAGAAAGATCGCGACGAATATTTTATGAAACATAACATGAGTGGACGCATTTAAATTAAAATGCAACACATAAGTGTAGAGAAGCGTAGAAACAGTAGCAACTGAAATCAGGAAAAGAAGACATGTTGCTTGGGAAAATACAATCGTTATCAGTAGTAAGATTACGAAGGACGGGGATTTTTGTGCAAAATGTGTGATGGGGGACGCAGTATTTGCATGGCGTGGAGCTGAGGGGAGGACGGTGGAGGGGGAGGGGACGCTAAAGCTGAAGGGAGCGCCGGGCCGCATTCACAAACTAATCTCCTGGAAAGGGCCACCTCTCTTACAAAAGATGCATAAATTTTCATTTTGCGCCGAAAAAGTTTTCATTTTACAAAAGTGTGCCACGACAATGCGCCCTTTGTGCCGGCCGCGCCCCCCCGCGCGACAGATGTTTTACACAAAAATCGAGAAATACCCGACTGCACAATGCATTTTACGCGAAAGGGCGGAATTCCGCGCAGAAACGGACAATGCATTGAAAGGACATAAATTACTCGAATTCGTACCAATAGCTGTCAGGATCTATCTAGCGCGCCCGGATGAATCACGCAACACCTACATGCTACTTCTAATGGAAACAGTCGTATCGTGACCAGCGCGTTGATACGTAGAGTCCGTGGAGAAATATCGTCCGCCGTCTTGTTGCGTGTTGAGTACGTACTGACTATAAACGCTGTACGGAAAATGTGGAGTGTTGTCTACGTTACACATTAAATCACAACCAACAACAGAAACAGAAGATAGCTGAATGACTTCGACACTGCAACGACGTAGACGGAAAGATTACTAAACACGATCATTTGGTGCGTCATTTTCTTACCTGTTTCGGCCTAAGCCGCAAGTATATAATGACGACTTAGACGGACACAGCCAGTATTGTGAATGATACGCTATACGGTGTCATCTAGACAGAAAATTACAAATAAACTTCTTTTAAAACATAATCGCAGTCGTCTCTTATTTATAAACATCAGAAACACATAAAAGCAAGTGGTTATGCGGAATGGCAAAATTTGACGTAAACATCTAGGACATTACAAATACCTGATCAAAAGAATTCTGTAAGATTCCTAATGAAAGGTTCTTACATCTCTACCGACTTCACGGTCAACAAAGAATCGTATCATTTCTACTGGATAGCTTAATAAACGGATAGTAATACATGCAGTAAATAAATAAATAAAAAATGACGTATTACGGAAAAATAAGTGAATAATCGTAATATTATTTAGTGAGAAAACATATACTCATAAAAAAAGAGTAAAAACAAGAAAATCCTTAACGTTCGCCAATCTTGTACTATACAAGCGAGAGACGATTATCTGAAAAAAAGTGCTCGTGCTGTCAAGCGTGTATTTTAAATACGGGGTCGGAAAACAACACGCGATATGAATCTGTGGATGAACCGCACACTGGAGCATTTATGTTAGTCACAGCACGACAAAACTACCATTAGCTCCCCATGTACGTCCTCAGATTACATTTTAATGGATGTCGTGCTAATGTGCGTACTGACACAGTAATTGCAAAATAATTACTTTTTTTCTAGAACAGACCACTACACGTCTATTATCTTTTCGAGAATATAGGGAAAAATATTTTTGTATTGTGCTTCCGAGTCGATTTCTCCCTTATTCTAGTGAAAGTAACAACGGCATCGCAGTGCAGATAATAGAACGTGTTTGTGAATCAATATATGATTCCATTTAACGATAAGCGGCAATACTCTTTCACGCTATCATGGAGAATCAATATTGGATTTAATGACTAGTGCATGAAATATGGCTGACAGTTCCGATTGCAGTTATCTGGCAATCGCAAATCTTAATGTTGTCTCCGAAATAACCGTACAGGAATATATTATTTAAATACTGTGTTTCATATCAATAAGTACATGCATGTGTTCGTGACACACACGTACCTCTAAAACATGTATTGCATAACTGGATAGTTAATTTTGCTTTGAAACTTCTTTTTACTGTGAGGTGCAAGATAGTATACTGGTAGTGAACTGTCAAAATGATTCTTAAAACGTGGAGTGTGGAATTCTAAAACAAAATTTTAGGTTGGATGATGTAAGAAAAAATTTCACGTAATCTGCAGGTCGAAGAAGAAATTTGAGAAAGAAAGAGAGTTAACTCAATGAACGATTTATTAGATCTCGGGGAGAAACATAATGTGGCCTCCAAAATGCATAGAAAGAAAGAGTGCTTCAACACGAGAGCGTTTGTCACGAAAGACTGTGGAATCCGTGCTACACGCGAAGCCACCACTGCGAATAGATTGCCTGCCAGAAACCACCGACTGCTCGTCCAATTCAACGCGCACTGAAAAATGGAAAAATATCAAAGCGGGAATCACCGTGAACAAGTCACTGCCATCGATTTATTTGATTCTGAAACAGACGGTTATTTACAAGCTCTACACATTTCCTTGTTCCCTGGTCAGAGACGTACCTTTTCAATACAGGGATTGAAGCAGGATGAGATGGAATTTCAGGAAAACGAATAAACAGTTTTACAGCTGCAGTATTTTGCATGTAAGAACTAAGAACTATCAGAACAGATGCTACTTGTAAATGTTAGAATCACTGTCAGCTAGCGGCTTCGAAGGAATTTGCCAACTTTGTTCAGAAACGATTCTCCTCAGGTCAGAAAATTATATGGGAAACAATAAGGTTTTGCCCAGTGGAAGAGCGTAACATATGTCAAATCAGATACTTATGAAATGGACATACATCCACACGCTTTCACGACGAAGTCCTTTAATATATGCTCTCCTCAGAGCGTGATTCTGCTACACTAGTTCGAAACTTTGTTATGTGCAATATAAAGAATCGTCTGCAGTGGACGTATGGACTTTTCAAATTATGAAATCCACTTTCGGGAAATCCAGAAATTGTTTAGAGCTTTCTCAATCACTTCATAAGTAAACGAGAAAACATGCAGGAATGAAAATGATAGATAAAATAAAAATGAGGTGAATGAAGCACCTGGAAACGACGAAATCCAGCCGCGAACACCCTTCTCCCTTTCTCATTCTCTCCGTGTATGCATGTCAGCTCTAAAATTTCCGATATTCTACTATAAACATTGCAGATTTCATTGTGAGTTATATTCTCAAGTATCCGCTGCGGCTTCCTGGAAAAATCGAGGTAGAATGAAAGCTGTCGTTAATCCCAAAATCGGTTTGACCACCGCAGTGCTTCATTAGGCATGATCCTATTGAAGCTGGTATAAGCCTTGGCTTATTTCGACTTTGAACTGACTGGCGCAGGCAATTATACGGTTATAACAGGTTTAACATGGACCACGAACCACGATGGCATTTTTCGCGTACATAAATACTTTCCAGAGTGGAAAGAAGCTGCAGCTGACAGAAAAAGAATTCGATCGATCGAGAATTGAACACTAGGTTTTTGTATTTGTAGTGCATTACCTAATACTTAGCTACACTCGGTTGAGCAGCGGATAAATGCTAGAGAACAAATCCATTTTTCCGGAATTTGATCACCAGTAGTGCCTTGATTTTTTGTGACACTTAATGCCTTGTCCACCTTCTGAAATGATTTTTGTTGGTGAGAAATGTCGAATTGTATCGCGGTTTGAAGCGCACATTCAGCGGTTGTTTCTTCTGTGACTGACTGTTGAGTCACTTCAATAGTCGGAGGAAGGCAACACCATAAACCTCCAATAAAATCATGCCAAGTAAAACACTGCAGTGTGCAAGTCAACCTTTGGGTTGAGTAAAGCCTTACTTTAGTATGATAAATAGTTTTGGAATTACTGAATTCGATTTTCCGGCAATGTAGCAACAGTAGAAATCTGTCTGTGCCAATCCTTGTGCTGCAAAAGTTTCACTGAAATCTTGTAAGTTCACCAGGGAATCATATGACGACAAATTATCGTTGTAGTATAATTTATACTGGCTAACCTCACTGAGGTGATCCTTGAACAATCGTATCCATATATCAACACAAGGTTTTTCAGTTCTGTAACGTTACTCATGGTTATTATGGTTCACAGCTCTGTTCCATTTGCAAGTCCCCTTCGTAGAATCAGGTATAGAGACTGTCCACACCGAATTAATCCTAGAAAGATAGTACTCATATACGAGCACGAGATTCTACAGTTCTCTGTCGTCATTCGTAATTATCAAGCTAGGCAGTTCCGTTTGAATTGCATGATCTCGTTCTGTCATAATTTTTACAGCGTGCTCACACTAAGGTGGCCCTCGAACAATAGTGCTCATACGCGAATGCAAGATTCTCCAGCTCTGGAACGTCATTCGTAGCGATCAAGCTAGACAGCTCCGTTCGAATTGTATACCTTCGTCGTACCGTAATTTTACAACTTGTCCACTCTAAGTGACCCTAAAACATCAGTATCCATACACAGACAGAGACTCTCCTGCTTTCTAACTTCATTAAATACCGTCAGCTAGACGGCTCCGTGTGACGTGCGTACCCTCTACAGGTCGTAGCACGACGCCACCGGCGTGTGCGTGTTTAGTTCTCCGCGGAAGGAATCGTGAGGTCGGCGTGGCGCAAGTCGCGCCCCTGTGTGCGTTTGATTACCCAGTGGTCTGCATGCGAATGAATCACTGCTCCCAGTGGCGCCCTCGTGTCCGGCTTTTGTACAGAAAACGCGCCGGTCGTTACCGGCGGGACTCCGCCCGTCGTGCAAATTATTAATATGCGCTCCCCACCAAAAAGAAAAAAAGGAAACGCACAGTCTCTTTTCTGCGACTGGTTTCGATTGAAAGCTGGCCACGAAGGTTACCCTCCGCGGTGTACCGCTCCGATGAATATTCTGTATGGGAGGCGGAGACGTTCGAGGCGGAGAAATTACGAGGGCTGGTAAATCGTGCAGTAAAGGACGAGGGGGTAAGAAATGTGCCACATCGACAGATGGGAAAACACTTTTTGGTGGACAAGGGGCAGCCGAGACCAAGTAAACATCAAATCTGCCGTGGCTTGAGGTTACGCGAGGTGACTCGCGTAGGATGTAACATCGCTTTTATCTCGTAAATCGCTCGAGACATCGAAACTAGGTTTTCCGAAAACTGTATTACTCAAGGGGGCACCCAGTTTATTTCTAAGGATAACGCTCATAACTCTTGCAGTAATTGTGATATTGAAGCAAGTATGGTTGTTTTAATTGAATGACACTATTTTTAACGACATTTGGAATCTCACGAAAAGGCGAGTACAGTGATTAGGTAATGTTAACACTGAAACATGTCGCCAAAGCGTCTGGGAAATGTACTGAAATTAGTGGAAAGGGTAACCAGACTGTTATTGCCGTGTAAGCACTGTTCTGCTTCTTCCTGCATATAACGACGGATTCATGCCATCTTCTCTCTCAATTTCAGCAAACTTCTCATATCATTTTTTGAAAAATTATATCATTATTTTCAAATTACATTAAAAAGATATACAGTTCTATTCAAAAAACATACTTCAGTGTCTCGGTTGATACAGCCATGCAACAGAATTAGGTGTCCGCCTGTGTACTATCATTTGCAGAAAGTCACGTTCTGTATTTGGAACACATAAAATGGGTGTTACGTCTTATGCTGTTCACCCTATATACGACGTGGCGGGGTACGTCTGTTTCGGTTTCTATTATCTGTTTTGGTTATTGATAGACAGCAAATTGTTTGGCTCGCTAAGACGGTACAGTATCATGATGAACCCTAATCTAGTGGCACTCTATTAGCACGTAGAAAAAATACAGTGACAATCATACAAAAAAGTCAGTGCCGTGCACTTGAAAAGCGTACTTCTTCAAATTGCAAAGGTTGACCATTAGCGTTAAAAATAAACAGTACGAGACAGACATTAGGTGCACCTATTATTGTAGGAAAATAGTCAGACTACACTCACAGTGTGAAAAACTATAAAACAGGTATTTGGTTGGGCGTGAGTTCAGAGACGGAAGCAGAGTGACATTAGGTAAGTCATTAAACGCTTGCTGCAGGTTTTCGGTGAGAAGGTACCTAAGGAGGAGGCGCAGTGTCGCTCCAGTAGAGAATCGGAAATCGGGTCTGTGGTAGGCATGTACGTGGCTAGCCACCTGCTTCCAACCGCGAACACTGGAAAGCTACATAAGTCACATACATTTGTGACATAATATTAAATTTTGAGTTTAGATTTAAGTGAGTTATTGGCTTACGTCAATTTTACACGCTAATTATTTGTGGATTTGCTAGTAGGACAAAAAAGAGATTAATTTCTTTGGGTTTACAGACTTTTTAGTTTGATAGTAATTGAGTTGCAACAAAAATTACAGAAATCTGAAAAAATGCAGCTAAAAATTTAGATGTTTTTATGGAATAAATTAAAAATCGATAGTACTCGACAATATTATTCATATCTGGGGCGCTCTTGGTGTACATACGTACAAGGGTGACAGTATCACAAATTGCGCGAGGTCTAAGACTTTGCTCATTGGCCGTGTGTGGAAAGCACTTTAAGTTCCATCTTACACTTCCATATTCTACGTAATTTATCAACTTGGGCTCTAAAAATGAAGACGAAGCACTCTAAGAATTTGCTATTTAATAAAAGTCGAGGAGGTGTGGAAGATTCCGTCAAGAAACCGAATGACAGATATTATACGGACAGATATACGTGCGGAGTTTTAGAAGATTACCTGAAATATTTTTCTTCTTAAACGTGAACCTTTATTAAATTAAACAGAGATCGAAGAGATTATATTTCACAACTAAGGAAGTAGTGAGAGCAAAGACAGAGGAGCCTAAAGCTAAAAGTGAAAACTTGGTGGATTCTGCAATACGACAAAACGCCTATGTCTTTAATAGGTGAAAGAAAAAGAAAAAAAAATACTTAGGGACAGCAGAAAGTAAAAAAACCGGATGGAGGATATGTTACGTTAAGATCATTGTACACACTGTTGACTGGAGTTAAGCAGAACTTTTATTTATTTAGTTACAATTTTCGATGAGATCATTCAAATGAGGGCCGTATTACGTTCCTTCAGAAATTTCTCATATTTCTCTACCATTTTCTGCATTTTATACTTGTAGTTCGTGAACGCTCATTTGTGAGCCTACTTAGAAAAATAGCTGACAACCACGCGTATTCGCTGTAGCGCAGTAACTCGTCTCGTTTCAGGTCAATGAGTGATGTCACGGCAACAGTTTCTCCGGGACGGCTAGAGCGAGGAGAGCTGAGAAGGCAAAGTGTGGGCGACAATATCTGGCATCTGACACGCAGTTGGCGTGTCCGGCGCAGGCGGCCGCCTATCGCTTCGAATAAAAGCCTCTGGCGTAAAAATATCGACCGGCTGTAAGTTTTATCTGCGGCTCCCCTACATTCATGGAATTAAAGGTTCCCCTCCACCTGGCTCGTGATAAGCTATCAGACGAGATTAAATTAGTTTAATTCGCCGCTGAGGAACATAACTGCGTCATCGGCGTGACGAAGATACCAAAATTGGAGCTCGTCTGACAAATATAACTGGAAAACACCGTAACTGAGGCTAGAGGCTTGCGATGGATTATTCAATTTGAGCGCTACGCTCGCCTTACACAGTTTAATCAACGATCCACTATAAATAGGTGTAACAATCACTGCTACAAACAGTAGTTAACCAATTCATTAAGTGAATGTCAGGGATTAACGTTTAATTAAACTTTTGCTATATAGGCGTCACTATCGATCACTTCTGGAGTTGTTAATGGTACCGGAAACCGTCTATCTCTGGAAGCAGCTACATCGACACGGCAGCTTCGTGTTGCTAATATTAGGTGTCTTTTCTTAACTTTCAAGTCTTTTTTTTCACATCATTCTGCCATTAATGGCAAACTTCTGCAGCATTTACGTTCGTTTGTAACAGTATGACCTATCTGTTCTAAAGAAAACGTACGCGAGCACGCACGTGCGCGCGCACACACGCCTTTCTGTGAGTACATGCAGCTATCGTTAAATAAGGCGGTTAGTTCGTTTGAGTGTATGTTGTTTTTCATACACCAGCCATACAAAAATAACATTATATACCTGAGTGCAAAGAATTTTGTAGCAGAACTTATATTACCTATTTTAGAAATGTAATGAGTTGTACTCGCACAGCCTAACCTAAATGGTGTGAGAATGTCCAGACATATTTATGCTTTTGTGAAATATTACTTGGTATAAGAAAAACGGCAAGCGAAGTTAACGAAATTCGTTCAGGTCCTACCAAAATATAGCTCTAAAACATTACTGTATAACTGCTATACACCCATTGTCGCTATTCCAAATCAGACTGGGTACTCGGTCATTGTCTAACCTCCCGTTGCTTATCCTTCAACTCGTCCAGAAGAAATTCATTTCCCTTTATTAGTATTTGAATCATCCACTGCTGACTTCATTGCTACGAAGGAAAGGTGCCGGAAACAAACATCGTATTTGAAACAGACATGCTCCTCCATCGAGAAAAATTTATGATTTTGGAGACAGTTACTTCATGGGCTGTCTCAGGCTCCCAGTTTTAAAGAAAAGACTGCTTTTGATTGTAACGAAACCCGTACGCTAACGTCCATAAAATGAAATGTACCACATAAGTAACGCTAAATAATTACAGAATAGAAATATAGCGGAACTCTTTTGCCACTCACCTAGGCTAAGAAACATGGAAAAATATAGGAAATCGGCACACTGGACATAAACTGAATGTTTGGCAACTATAATGAAAGAGTATTAACAAACAATTCGAGACTGAAAAAATATTAGTCAAAAACTGAAAGAAATATACAAGCTAGAAGGTAAAGGATTATATACATTGCCAAACTTCTTAAAAAATGGAAGGCCAGCAAATGTTGGTCGTAGATTTGGACCGAATGTAGCAGAGGTGTTCATTGTTAAAAGAAATTAACCTACACCATTTTCGACCTTTGGCTCAACATTCTGTAGTTTTTGAAAATATCGAAATAGAATGTTTCGCTGTTGCGTAAGATCTAATGTGTGTAACCACTTAAAGAGTTGGTCCCGTGAGTTAATGGTGAACGTGCACTGTACCTTGCAGGACCAGATTAAAGTCCATTTGCCTAACTTGATCGAAATGTAAGACATGCCTTCTTTCGCAAACAACCAGGTTTTCAAACATCCCAAATAGTTTTATTCAGTCTGTATGGAGTAATACGGTTACCTTAACAAATTTCGCTTCATTGCGAAAAGTGCTCCAAATGAACGATCCGCATTCAAAGTTTTTCCACATTGCAAGGGAAAAAGTATTTATAATACTGAAATCTTTATTGTTTCGTGGAAAGGTTTATAATTGTTAAGAAAAAAATATTCTCTACGAAGAAGCAGACTGGAACCTGGCGTCGTGTTCTCGAATGATACACCCCATCGTCATGCCTCCCCAACGCCTCTCTCACCCATCCCATCTGACCATGTTCTTTGATCCCTTCTCAAACAGCTTCTCCATTTGACGAGTCTAGTTCCTTAACTCTCCAATTTACATTAAGAGCTCTTCTTGAAAACAAAACTCTTCTTCAAAAAACTGAAAAAGTCCTGGTCAAAAAACTAATAACTCACTTTTGTAATATAGAAATCTTCTTCGAAAAACTAAAGCTGCTCTTTGAAAAAAAAATTAAAGCTCTTCTTGGAATAGATTAAAACTCTCCGGTGGAAAAAATTACACTTTTATTTCAAATACTAGAAACTGTTCTTTAAAAAAAAGTATTTCCTCCCGAAAATTAAAAAACTTTGTCAAGAAATGCAACTGACTTTCGAAAAACATACAGCTCTTATTCGAGCAGTTTAAAACCATACGAGCAGTTGAAAAACGCAAAATTCTTCTTTGCACAACTGAAAATTCTTTTTCGAAAAGGTTAAATCTTTTCTCATTACAGCGGCTGTCAGACTGTTAGTGAGTAGGACAGGCAACACAGAAACCAGGAAGAGATGGGCCAAAAGCGGAAACAGTACAGATCATATTTTTTGGTGGAGAATATCTTTGCAGCTTAACTCACACCTGCGTCTACGATTGGCACATGAAGAAAACGACTATTAGAATCACAAAAAAGAGAAATTTCTTAAAAACGAAATATATGTTACAATCATAGGCCACGGGAAAGGAAATTAAGGACCTCGTGATAATTTCAAGGTGAAGAGAGGATGTGTTTCGTTTCACTGTAGGTAAACGTTTCTGCGTGGTCTGCAGAGGAAATTTTGAAAGAAATAGTTGGAAGTTGTATTTATTTTACCCCCGAGACTACTAGCACTAACAGTAACGGCAAGCTATTGAAATTGTGAAGATCTATGTTCTAGTGCATAGAGGTAACTATGAACGGTCAACCTGTAAACAAAGAAGACAGCGAATACGAGCAGCTGAGGGGTGGTCGATGGCGGCCGCGCCTCCAGTTGTACGCACGTCCCCAGGGCTCACGCATAAATTCCCCAGCCAGGGGGAGCGGACAATCGCCAATTCTCCCAGCTCTACTGAATTTCAATCAAACAATACATGCAAATCTTTTTTGTTTCTTTCCCTTCGTACAAGGGTCAGCGACGATCTCGCTCGCTGTTGCCGTTAGCAGGAAGCCACCGATTCTCCTCACGGTACCGTATTCACTGCCACATACTGGTGACGTCATTCTAATGGCATGACTTCTTGTTCGTACACAGATCGGAGGACCAGTTAAGTAACTATTCATTTCTGCTGTTGCGGGTTTTCGTATTCAACATTATGTATGAGTTGTCAGTAAAAAATTCAACTCAAGAATAACCAGCATGGGAAATGATTTTTGCATACAATGATGCAAGAGGACTAGAGGAGATGAAATCAGGATGGCAGAAATTAAGAGAATTTGGTAAAAACCTTTGTGATGCCATGAGACAATCAACTGTCATCGTAAGCTCATTTGAGATGACTACCGGAACGAAGGCTGCCACAAATAACGTGTTGTGTCGGTAGCTGGGCCGACACCGTGAAGTTGAGATGGCTGAAAAGGCAAGCTAGACTAACGCAGACGGGCGTGATGTACTGGAACAGGATACGTAAATTAATGTTAGGAAGAAAAGTACGGAGCAGGATTAATACTTATCTTTAATATCATTGTGGTACATCGATCTTGACGATACACAGGAGACTTTAAGTACAATCACTGTATGGCTAATGGCGCCTTGCTAGTTCGTAGCCATTAACTTAGCTGATGGCTATTCTGTCTCTCGGCTAATGAGAGAGAAAGGCTTCGTACATCTAGTCGGTAGCTAGGTTCTCGTACAACTGGGGCGAGTGCTCTCTCGTATCACGAGACCTGCCTTGGTGGTGGCGCTAGGTCTGCGATTACACAGTGGCGACACGCGGGTCCGACATGTACTAAATGGACCGCGGCCGATTTAAGCTACCACCTAGCAAGTGTGGTGTCTGGCGGTGACACCACATAACGTGTAACTAGATCCCTGTGTAGAGGAAGCGATGAGGAACACCAAAGAAAATTTGAATGCAGGGAATAAAAAGTGGCACGGTAAGAAGATGCCTACATGAGGTCTACTGGTAAAATAGGAATTCCTGGTACTTAGTGTTCGACGAATTTCCTTTGATGCTGTAACAAAACATCTGCCGATAGATATAGAGACAACATTGTACTGTGTGTGCAGTATGTGTATGAATGTCCAGTATATCGAAACAAAAGAAAATGAATAGCGCAGAAATATATTTTTTGGACACAATTTGGCCGGATGGCTTTAATAACTAACACCAGGATGAAAAAACTTATGACTGGAATTGGAATTGAAAAATTGCAATTCTCATGGTACGGTCACATGAGGGAGTCATCTGGGGAAAAGCTATCGCAGATGACGTAAAAATGGCGACCCGAGAAGAGAAAGAAATGCGAAACTCCAAGAAAAGGATGGAATAAAAGTTGCAATGTCGAGAAAAAGGTTACAAGAGGATGCGTGGCAGAATAGCAATATGTGCCGCTTAGGGTGTCGCTGATGGATAAAAGGCACCTCGTGAATAGATTGAGAGGATGGTGGCGCACACAGTCACCATCGAGTCAGATCGCTCAAGGCCTCAGGTAACACTGCTTATTCTCCGGAACTGGTCAATGGAAATAGTGCAGACAATGTCTCACTACTTTATCATTGTTCAGTTGGAGGGTTCTATGGAAAAAATAGCACATTTATCAGCCTTATACGGGTAGCAATATGTTAGCCAATCGAATTAGTAGCATCAGATGTGCATCTCATTATACTGCCTCTGTATATTGGTGTATTCGAGTCAAACGTTCCAGTTGTCAGTTGTGTTGTGCATGTATTCGCAAAAATGGTTTCGACATACATACGAGTCATTATCAGTTTTATTAAACGTTTCTGCCGAAGACAAGAGGGTGTTTTAATAAATATATACAAGTTTGGGCGAAACACGTCGCTGCCGGCAGGCGTAAAACGATGACAACAGCGCATGACGTCGAAACTTAAAGTATTTTATTACAATTTCAAGCTGCTGCGAGCATAAACAACTTAATAAAATTTAAAACAGCTCGTAGTTCTTTCTAAATCGGTTCTATGAATAAAAAAGTCACAACTGTAGCATTTGATTTCAATAAACATGTAATCGACAATTGCAGGAATCCGCCAACTCTGCCACTTCTTCCTACGCAAGACACGTTCATCGATGCCTAATTGTCAGGTGTATACACGTGTTAGTTAAAAAAAATGCATTACATAAAATCTACATTCAGTACCGGACTGCTAGTTTTCCCCGTCTACACCAATCACCAGTCACAGAATTTGGACTCTTTTCAATGTAAAATTTTAAATTATCGGTTCCACGAGCAGATTTCAGTATCAGGTATAATACAAAAAGGAAAATGTTTGCAGCTGTATGAGGACAGATATTTTTCGTGAAAGCCTTCTCGGATAATGAAGTTATGAAAGAAGATGTATTTTATACACTACTCTGAATGCTAAGGTGTATTAACTGCTGATTTTTTGACAGGAATTTTACAATCAACTAAATAGTTAAGCATTAACATTAACCATCTTTGGTAGACCAAGTCATTTCTATAGCTTCATAACGTTTTAACCAGAAAGAAAACACTCAGGGTAATCAGTGTTTCATTATCTTTATTAGTTAAGAAGCGATGAAATAAAAATAATGTATGTTTTCCTGTATCACAAATAAATTAGTTAACTCCTATTCCACTCTTTCAGTTTAAACAGAAGAATTCCGTTTAGTAACTTTCTGCAGTTTAATAGCAATAATATTCGATATCAGTAAATTCAACCACAGAAATAAATTAGCTATAATAAATAAAAGTATGTCTCAATGAATTAAATGTGTTTTGCAGAGTGATAGAGAGCATTACTACGGCCACGAGTACTTCAATTCAAAGTGAAGTACGTATTCATTAGTTTCCTTTTGCGTGAGTCCAAAGCTACAGTATACGTTTTGAAGACTGACATCATTTTGCCACCTTCGTCTGTTTAAACCCTTTAAAAGGTATTTTCCTGTACGTCATTGTTCACAAATGGATGATTAAGTAAAGAAACCGCTATTTCAAATATTTTAAACTTCCGAAGGTAACTAAATGGTTTTAATCTTCAAAAAATGAAATAATTACGTCATATACAAAGATGCCAGTCCACAGAGATTTATTTTCGTGGTGGAAAGTGAGAAGATATGTCCACAAAGATATCATTTCTCAGTTCTCGACGAATGGTTTCTCAAGTCTCATTATTTTCTTCGAACGTTTTTCATAAAAAAGTAGCCAAATTTTGGAATTTGTTTGGACAGCCGACCACTAAGCGATGCTAAATACTAAAGTAGCTACGTACGGAATAATATAGGCAAAAGCTGCATTTCCTTAAGGCAAAACGCCTACTATGATTTTCTTTGATGGAAAACATGTCACAATCTTCGCATCATAAGCTCCCACAAAAGACGTAGTTTTGGAGTATAGACTGGATGTTTCCATTTTACTGCACAATATTCGCAGACCCGAACTTGTGCTTTTCGTCATCGCTGGCAGCTCTTGGTGGAGACGACTACGTCAGTAGTCGAAATGACGTGCAAGGTAAAGGAATAATCAACTTAGCTGGATGCGTAATATGTATATTGCCAATTAACTACATCTAACATTTTCATAAACCTCTTACGTTTGTCTGGGTTTTCAGTATACAAAAATTCCCAAATAGCACGGAATTACAGTAGCCGTAAATCTGTGTAGCAACTGTAAACAGATGGACAGCAGACGAGTGAATTTAAATTATATCGTTCACCATTTGTCATGCCATTAGTCATCACTTCTTAACAATCGTTGAAGATGTTATTCGAGTGTTAGCAAGCGGTTGTTACGCCTAAAGTCAGCAATGCAACCAGCAGGGCAGATCTCGGAAGAGAGCTTCGCCGCACTGGTTGCGTCGCGCAGCGCTGCAAGGGGTTATTTACAAGCCTGAGAAGCTGTTTGCGGCGCGTAGGCTCACACAGACGCTTCAGAGTCAAGGGGGTGGTAGTAGTACCAGGGGAGTAAATTACGTGACATTTATCGGAGTTCAGCGTTCTGTCTCAACAGGGATGTCTTAAGACACGACTTGCTCTAATTTAACTAATTCACTCAAAAAAAAAAAAAGAAAGAAAAAAAATTAAACTGTGCTGTGTGAAATGGTTTAGAGAAATTCGACGCAAAATTAAAAAAAAAAAGATCTTTTGTATTATTGGAGATCGGCTTAATGCTTGTCCAGTTGTGGAAGTCGTTCCATTTCGTTCCGTAATTCGGAGGTTCGAGAAGCAGGTAGTCAGTTCATGGTGACGTGCGACTCTTATTTCCCTGTCCGATACCACCCCATAGAAACAAATACATGTTTGGTACAGTATGGCTTCAAGAATAATATTGGAAAACCTTCACCAGGTTGATGTTGCTGTGGTAGTAGAAGATTGTTTACAGCTAGGGGTAGGCTGAAGCTCGTACAACGACGTGTTTGCTGTTAGCATCCTGCTCTGGTACATGTAGCTTTGTAGGCCGTGATTTCTTTAAGTCAGTCATCGATATGATGTCAAAATTGTGAGTAAATCTGTTTAAAGTTTATCGTTTCAATAATTTTGCAATGTTTGAACGTGAAACAGTCGGAGAATCAAGATACTAGTATGTACAATCCGTGAAGAATCGGCGTAGAAGCTTTTTTATACACGTAGAAACACTTTCGGTATGAGCTGCTCCACAGATGTAACGTAGTTCTTGAAATACATGTTGGAAAACATATTACAAAGGCGCTAAGCTCTTTATTGCACTTCCAGTTTCAATCTACAAGGCCATCATCAGTCCACAAACCATCACCTTAGCGTATGTATGATTAACCCATCGTGATTTAAATAGTGAGCGTTGTTTTTCAATTTTAAAGGCTGTAATATCTATTCAGATAAAAACAAAATACAAGTTGAATATTTCTGATGGCTGCCAATAAACAGATACTGTTAAAATGCAAAAGCCAACACAGTAACTCCTCATAGACGTCTCTTTTGTGGTCAAAACCTGGAAATTATCAACGAGCGAGATTCACATGTTAAATGCATTGTTATTTGGAATGTATTAGCTTAAACTCTAATCACACACTTGACATGGACGTCGCATTCTTCGATAGTTTCTCCTGTTTGACAACGAGAAAGAAATATTTGAGCAGTTACGCAAATTAAACTGTTGCTGTTTAGTCGTATTCGTCAAATTCTCTCTACTTGTAACTTTATTTCTGACATTACAAAGATGGAAATATAGATGCAGATTCTTCCTTATGAGTTTGAAAATTGAGACAAAATTGCCATTTTCGAAAGCTTTATTTATTATACATACATATGTTGAGGTGATACTTTTTGACCTCATGATTATAGTGTATAATGAAATTGGTAGCTCAGTAAAGAGATTCACTTAGCAGCTTTAGCTACGTTTTCCGAGATGCCTTTCATAAAATAACTCAGATAATTGTCCCGACAGGCACTACGCAGTCTCTTAATGAAGTAGTGTGGCATGGAACGCTTTGGAACCGAACTGAAAGTTGTGTACAAAATTGTAGATTTCAATGCCCACAGACTGAGTTTAACAGAAACCGTGCTACAGCTTTATTCAGCCGAGAGCGTATTCTGAGGAACTTGGTAAAGTTATTGCGAAGGCCGTTGTGAGACAGGGAGGGACAGGGAGGAATTAAAAGGCAGATCGTGGCGCTGCAGTATATTTTAAGCTATCTGTGGGCGGGAGATAAGAGGGCGGCAGAACGCCAGTATCGCTGCCAGTGATACCACTCGCTGCAGGCACCGCACGTCTGGCGTTTCCAGAACACAACCATTTTTTCAAAAATAGGCACACAGAAACTTTGGCGCCAAACCCGGCCGTGGAATCTTTATTGACTCATCTGTACGATTTCTCTAAATGCATAAATTGTAGTACAGGGAGTCATTCGCTATCTCAAAATTCATTCATTGATTTCTTTTCTATACAATACCCAAAATTATCTTGTAGAGGCGACAAGAGATTGATGTTGCGCGACACAGAGCAGTAGAACTTTACAACTGGTGCTTTGCAGCTTGAATATGTTGAAAGAAGATCGGTTTTTATATTATTACATCGACTTAAATGGCATGATGTCAATATTTATTTAGAGTCTTGCTGAACCGTATCGGGCATTAAGCCAATCTTCAACGGAATGACTTAAACTATTCCTGTTGAATAAGGTACGCATTTGTAATGCACTGTATGCAATGCGAGTATTTTAACCGTGTCGCTGAAGATGGCCTTAACATCCGATATTAGATCGGCAAGACAGTAATTTCATATTCATTCTGCGAAGATTTCGTCGACATTACTACACCATAAAATGAGCTTCGTAGAACAAAGTGTCTTATCATCTTCTTGCCAAGATACTTACAAAATAAAAGCTTTCACGTGTCTAAACACAGAAGGCACAGAAAAGCGACTGGGAATGTAAAGCCGAGTGGAGCGGGAGCATAAGGTGTGATGATTGGAAACATGGTTAAATAGAAAATGAAAGACAGACGAGTACCAGAGGATGAAGCGCAGCCTCTCAACTGAAAACTACGTGCTGAGAAAGGAACAAACGTTCACACAAAAAAAGTGAAAGACATGTTCTGAAACATACAGAACAATGGCTGTAAATGAAAATAAACACTGAAGGTACTAGGCATACGACCTGTGACATGTTAACGCGGAAGAATGAACGATCAGCTACACTGTAGTTGGGGCTGCACTTGACGTGGTACTTGACCAGCTGTCAGTAGCTCTGGAAGTTGAACAATTTAAATGTAAGGTAGAGACTCCAAGTGAGATCTAGTCTATATTGAACTTGTTAGTTCGTCGTGTAACACAAGGCTGAAGAGTAATTTCATCACGGAGAGAAATTGGTCGTAGTGATGTTCGTTCAAAAATGGACGTAAACTAACAATACAAGACTCTGCACAGCTGTTGCTGTCAAGAAAACCTGGTCATCTAAGTTATCGGTATAGGAATCGAAGCACGGCATCCAAATAAAGAGCAGTCAGTAACAGTATTACTGAATACATTGTACATGGCCATGAAAAAGAAAGGAGAACAACGAAAATAAACATCCACGGATTAACTTTCGCCTGCAATAGCTGCTACCTTGTAAACAGCTTGACAGGCGCGACGTGTACTTGCGTATGTCTCCAGGTGGTCCTTGTATGCATCGATGTAAAGACAGTCAACTCCCTTGGTACTGGCAAACATGGTGATATCAAAAACAAGAAATGGACTGCGCTAGTATATTTTCTCCTTTTCGATACGTGGCGTGCTGCTCTTCTGGATACCATTGACAACGTGACATGACGCGAGTCACAAACTGATTCAGATATCTCGGAATATTTCGAAACACTTCTATAGCAGACCTCCAAGTGTTAGTGCTACCCATTTAACTTTCGGTATTTTGCCGAATGAGAGAGAGCATATAAATGGGTGGTGATGTTCTGAAGATCGAATGAAAAAGTAGAGCTACTTTTAAACACACTTATAGTCAACTAAGATGCAAAATTCTTGCTATCATTGGACCGAGTAAACACTTGTGTCTATTCATTCTAGCAAACGAAGAAAGAATTTTCAGAGGTTCCGTCTTTCCAAAACGTGGCATGCATTCCGTTTTCTTTTCATCGGTAAGGTCGGGCTATACTTTGCGGCGAAGACGAAATTTTTGACGAAGACGAATGAAGTCCACGCAAGGCTTTATTAAGCGCTCAGCTCAGAAATGCTCATATTGACTGCGGGACTTGTCAAGAGAGACCAGGAGAGACAATAAGACGTTTCCATACCACCTTTCTTCTTTATTACATTTGAGAGAAAGGTATCACGTTTGTGGAATTTGTAATAAAATCCGAGATTACAGTGTGAAAACATTTATCTGTGATCTGTATGTGGAGCTAGTTAACTTCAGGTACCGGCATAGTTTAAATATGCCATACTATTTTTTTACTGCATTGTCGTGTGTTGTACGGAACTGTGAGCGAAAGAACATCAATCTAATTAGTTCATCCATACGTGAACAATTTCATACTTACGTCCATACTTAAGACAGAAGCGCGTTACTAGGTTGTTCAAAAACAGTTCATTTACGTTATGAGTTATTAAGGGACCTTCAAAGCGATCACTATGTAATAACTGACAGTCGTTATAAGAGACACTGACTTGGAGCAAAATACGTAACTATCGACACCACATATGGTGCCAAGATGCAGAACAATGCGAACTATTTTGTAGAGCAAAGACATACTGAAAATGTTAAAAAAAATTTTAAACGATATTGCTTCTCTCTTTTACCTCGTTTCTCATTCATCTGTATTCAGTACTTTCTTGACTTCTCATGACGGCTATTGTTGACCTTTGTCAACATGTATGCTTGCTAAATGTTGATTTACATAAACTTTCAGTGTCTAGCTTCAGAATTATCTTTGTGCATTTCTAATTTGTGTTTTACTGTACTAAGGTGAACTTACTCTGCAATCCTCTATTGTATCTGTTGTTTTCATTGTTTTTTCTTCAACTTATCTCTTCGACAGTAATGTCAGTATGTTTCTGCATTCTGAAAACCGATTCCTGACGTCATTACAACAGAACATTCACTGTTGAGAATTTCATTACTAAATACGAAAAACGGACGACGTTCAAAAGCCGAAGTATTGGAGAGTGCTCCTACTCTAACAGATGGAACGTGTGCGCTTGATCTCTCAGGATTAGGATATCTGTGTGGGGGCTGAAAAATAAAATGTTGGAAGCTGCCTTCTGTCTCTGTCGTTTGTGTAGCACGTCGTACTTTTGTGACTCGTTATCTCATCCCTTAACCGTTTGTGCTAGATGAAACGACAGAAGTTAACAGAGGTTTCACTATAAATTTAAGTAAAAACTCTTCTTAAAACTGAATATATTGCGTTCTTTTAGTTTCCTCTTATATGTGAGAATATAAAAAGTGCAAATGCTATAAACATTCTTCCTCGGAATCTAATAGTCACAAGCTAACAGTAACTTGGGAACTGTCCTCTTCCAGAACTGTTCTGTCACAATCTAACAGTAACTTGGGAACGGTCCTCTTCCAGAACTGTTCTGTTGTATGACTTCTTGAGAAGGGAAGGAAGGGAAGGGAGAAAGGGAGGAAGATTGGGTTTAATATGCCGTCGACATCGAGATCATTAGAGACGGACCACAAGATCGGATTGTGTCAAGGATGGGGAAGGAAATAGGCCGCGCTCTAATCTGGGTGAGAGAACACTGGTTTGAACCGTCGTCCTCCCGAGTGCGCGTCCAGCGTCGTAACCACTGCACTACCTCGCTTACTGAGGATAAACTTGATATTTGGAAGAAATAGTGCAACGCTCAAAGGGTTTTTCACTGTATGACAACAACTACGGGAATCTACGGACGTAAACCTTCCGTTTTGTCAATTAAGAAGTGTAAAACAACCAAAACACAACAGCTTAGTGTTTAAAACTGATTTAAGCCAAGGAAGCTAATTAGATTGGAAAACAAGTATTATCAGCGTAAAATGTACGTATTAAACAATTTATGAACGGCAAATAGCGTGAAATATTTTCACTACTTGGATAAGATTGCTCTCTATGAAATAAGAATTACAAAACTCTTCCTGTACATCTAACTTCATCATGTAGTATAGAGTGCCATGAATTCTTATTGTACAAACGTCAGCAGCGTCTTGTCACGTTTGTAACAACTCTCTTTACTTGGAACCTCAGGAAATTCTGATTCACGAGAAATGTTGGCAAAAGAGTGCAGAGGCTCAAACTTCTAGGCACTTACTGAATAATGTAATCAAAACCAAAGTAATACTGAGAAGGTCCTCACCTATATCAGTTGGGATACACCAAATGCAACCAGAGGGCTAAAACCTCTGTGTTAAAAATGAATTAACTAAGGATGTAAATTTTTTATCAAGCTGTAAACCATCGGCACGAATGTAAAGACAAGATAACAACAATGAATATATAATTTTCTCGGTATTCAAGCAATGTCACTTTTGAGTTAAAACTCAAGATTTGGAAGATATTTATCATGTTCAAAGTGAGGAGGGACTGACTGCTCTGAAAGATGTACTCTTCTTGCATGGTAGCTATCTGGCTTACCACTTGTTGAGCGACGTCACCTGGGGCGGTATTTACATGAACGAACGTAGGAAGTAGGTAGTGTAGAAAAAACTGTTTCCGTGCCGACCTCCTCTTACTCTTCACCCCCCCCCCCTCCTCCCAGGCAAGTGATGGCATCCCATCAGGGAAGATATACCACTACTATATAAGAAGCACATATCAGCCTCAGCAAACCGTCATCTCCTGATGATGAAGGTGTTGAATATCTCCGAAAGCTCGAGTTTTATACTAAACTTGACGCGTAATGAACACCGAGAACATTTAGTGCGTAGATGCTGCTGTGAAGACAACAACAATATAACGTAAGTGTAACGAACATCACATACAAAGGAACATTCATAAATGATATTAATGAAAGTTCGCGGGTATGTAGAGAGGTTAAAGTAATGTAATACGTATTTTTTCATTTTTGTCCAATTTCACTTTTCAGGGGTAAAACAAACCCCGAAAGGTAACTCGGCGTATTAGGTTTAGAGGGAATATATTCTAAACCATGATATATAAAATATGTGTTTCATATAAAAGTTGAAATGTAATTAACGTTCTTGAAAACTGTATAATAAAATACCGTAATAATTTGAAATTTTTGCATAATACCCCACCACCATTCATTAATTTTGAAAAATGAAAACTTTTGTTACAATATAAATTAAAGGAGCCTTCACGCCACACATATTCACCTGTAATGACGCTGGTTTCTGAAGCACCATTTTTGGAAAATAAGCTGTACACAGTGAAATGTCTAAGCATTTTCAACATCTCCAACTGAATCATCTACACGTTCATTATTATTCTAATTATTTATTTCAATAATTATTGATTTATGTATTGAAATGTTATTCCACGTTTTACGTTCGCATTTGTTGCTTACCGTTTCATCTATGTGTATTTTGTTAACTGAAAATATTAAGTAACACATTAACATGATAAAAATTCATTACAATAATGACAGTCTATAAAGAAATACTTAAAACGTAACGTTTTTTACACCAAGCACATAGAATGAACGATATTTCTTCACATAATACATACGACGTGAAACACAATGTAAAACAAAATTTAAGTACACTTGAATATTTGACGAAGAGAGTTGATTATGTTCTACTGTCTGTAGTTTGATTATATTGTTTGTCGAGTGGAGACTGACATCACAGTCATTCAGCAGGACTAGATCTAAACATCTTCTCACAAAGTTCTTCCAGCCGTAAATGGCCAAAGGATATATGTGTCCCATCGAGGTACGATGCTCAAAATGGTTCCTTCACATTGATGAGCCAAAGAATCTTACGTAAATACAGATTTTTCTCTCACACTAAGAAAGAAATATTCTTTCAAATACGTTTTCACTTGATCAGACGTTAATTTATCAGTTTTAGATGCCGTCACAAGAGTATTTGGGGCTTCATAAAAATATTCTCGAATTCTCAGTCCAAAGACCCCCTATCTGTTTCTTTTATAACTGTAAAAATGGCGTTGGTCAGTGTGACAAAATGGTTTTAAGCGTCGTACCTCAGGACAAGGAACTTGTCCATCTGGTGATCCTAAAAGGCGCGATGGCACAGGTACAGGCGTGGGACGTATGCGTCTTTCGACGTTGAAAGGACTTTGAGAGATTTTCAGATCTAGTTCTCCTGAATGATTATTATGTTAATCTCCACTTGAGAAACAATATAATCAAACCATAGTCACTAACACATAATCAATTCTCCTCGCCAGGCTTTTCCAATGTACTGAAATACGCTTTGTACAAATCAGGATATTTAGATGATCACTGTTAGAGAATCTGAATTTTGTTTTATATTGCGCTGTCTACCATATGTTTTATCTGAAAAATTTCGTTCATTTTATGTACATGGAGCAAAAAACTTTATGTTTCAAGCATTTCTTTATACATTGTCACTATTGTAATGATTTTGTATCATAATAATGAGTTATTATTATTTTCAGTTAACGAAATACACATATGTGAAATCGTAAACTAAAAAAGTGAATATAAAACGTAAAATAATAATTTAAACAATAAGTAAAATAAACTGTCAGAATATAATGGATGTTTAGATATTTTAAATGAGTATGTCGAAAACCCTCCGGCAGCACGTTGTGTGCAGCTTATTTTTCAAAAACGGTATTTCAGAAACTAGCTTTATTACAAGTATGTGGAGGTGGCATGACGTTGTAACATAAGTTTTCATTTTTCAAAATTAACGAATAGTGGTGGGGTATTTTGCAAAATATAAAATTATTACGATATTTGGTTACACAGTTTACAAGAACGTTAATTACATTCAAACTTTTGCGTGAAACACATTTTTTATATATCATGGTTTCGAAAATATTCCCTTTAAAACTAATGTTACGAATCACCTTTCGGGGTGTGTTTTACCCCTTAAAATTGAAATTAGGCAAAAACAAGAAAATACGTATTCCATTATTTTGATCCCTCTACATACTCGAAAAGTTTAATCAAAATCGCTTATTTACATCTATAAATGTTCCATTGTTAGGTGGAATCACACGTTGTATAGGACATTATTTTCTATACCTGTTTTAAATGCATCACATTTTTCGACCGTTGCACTTAGACGCAAACGAGTCATGCGGCACTGGAACAACGACATCGACTGTGGTTCAGAGAATCTGGGAACTGGCAGCTTGTTCGCAGAATCTGCGGGTGATTGTGCAATTGGCACGCACCGGCGGTTTTCGGAGATCGGGAATCGATGGGCGGCCGACTTGCGGGTCTCCGTGTGCGTGAGTCATGGCCCGACGCACCTGCCAGACATCACATCGGCCCCTCCCTCGCTGCAGCCCCCTACCCAAGGAAGAAACTGTGGTGCTATGCAAAGACTGGAACGCACAGGTGGCATGATCTCCTTCACTGATAAATTAATGGAAGTTCCATCTTACACGTTAATAATCGAAAGAGATTCTAAAAGAGATAGATCAACATCTACAGTCTCTGATGTTTATACTGAATTGTATGTGACTACTCCCTGTTGCATCTCAATGAAACTACCGTCAGTAAAATATTTTGTAGATGTCATGTCATACAGCTAACAAATGCTTTTTGAAAGACACCTTTCCATTCCGATCTTCTGGGAAACATTCATCATGACAAACGTAGGTGTATCAGAATTATAAGGAATTACAACTCCAATACAGCAACCAGCCAAAAGTATGGAATCAGAAGTTTATTCACATATAAACACTACCGGCTTCGAATTTTTAAAAATCCCTCGTCAGATAGTTCTTACAAGATTTATTGCTACAGCGTCATTTTGTGTTCGTCAATTGTTTGATGCTCTTAAGATAAACCAAAAGATTTTTTAAAATTATTCAGTAGATGTATGATAATTTCAGAAAGCATAAAGAAATGACCTTATAGTTAATTAGCTTGTAACTTAGACAAGATTTCCGCATTGGATGTTTCTGAACAACGCAATAGAATTTTTCGACAAATGAGCGCTCAGGAGCAAGTCTTTCCTCTGTGTTTACAGAAATTTAAGGAATTTATTTTTGTTTATCATAGATTACCATACATTTAACCAGCACAAAGCGAGGTCCCAGCATGAGAGCTTGTAATAATCATATAATAACGAATTTGTAAAAAACCGACATAGTTTTTATATCATACTTTCAACTGGTGGCGGTACCCAAGTTATAACCCTTATGAGACTTCTTACTTATCTTGAACCTGAATCTGTGTTTTACTATCTACATACTAGACATGTTATGAAAATTCATTCTTTGACAACAGACATGTTGTTAGGGATGAAACCACACTTGAACACACATACAGAAGTGACATCGACGTACAAGAAACGAATTTGACGTATGTTAACATACTTGAACAAAAACCTGTTTATTATTTTCGACAGACGTAGGCAATATGCCTACTCCTATGGAAAATTTTTACCAGTTTTTGTTCAAATAAACTTACATACGGAATATTAGTTCTTCATAGTTGATACGCTTTAAGTGAATACCTAAACATGTTTTTATTATTCGACATCATAACTCTGTAAAACATAATGTATTTCCGAAACATAACTAGTAAGTGAATAATAACACACTGTCGCATCTTAAAGGCATTTTCTTCTCTGCCATATCCCAGAATACTGACCATTCATTCTGTGATACTCTGTGTATAACGCTAGAAAGTGTATTGAATTTGCTTTGATTTTTTTTTTTTTGTTCTTGTCTTTGAATTTAACCAAATATATAACACGCAGTAACGTAAAATAGGCTCTTTGCGTTAGTACTTTCTTCTGCTGACCCCCTTAATTTTTCTTTTTACATGAACTGATAGCGGTAATGAACTGTTGTGGCTAAAAGACTACGACACCTATGCTCTGTTATTTCAGTAGCGAATGGAGACTGTACAAATTATTATTACTGTTCAACAGCGAAACTATTTCCGCGGTCGAGGCCCTGAAGACCACCGTGCCACTATACGTCAGTGGCGTCATTTGAATGCGGTATGGTGGGCAATGTGGTCGGTGCACGGCTTCCCCAGCCGGTGTCAGCTTTCCGAACCTAGGGATCATAGCTCCGCATTCAAGTAGCTCCTCACTTGACCTCAAGAGACTAAGTGCAACCTGTTTTAATTCTCCATTTAAGGAAAACTCCTGAGCAGTCGAGGAAATTGAGCACTACTTCTCGACATAGCTGCCCTCACGCTGACGCATCTATTCCCCGTCACCTTCGCTTGTTTATGTTTTCGACATAATGAGGTCGGAGAGGAGCTGCTTCAGAGATGGTAACTGACAGCTCTCAGAATTCTACAAGCGCCCTTCCATAATAACAGCATCAGCTGTGCTATAGCGATTTCCACGTAATTTCACTAGACAGCGAATTAACAACGGACACTTCACTGATCAACGAAAAGAGCGTAAAACAATACAAAACTTCAATCGAACACTAAGAATCGGAGTAACCAAAATATGACCTAAATAAGCGCGTTTCGTACTTGTACCAAGTAATTCGGGTTTTTTGTGATATTTCTGTTATGAGCAAAAGATGTGGCTCAAGGCATATTTATCCGCCTAATGTTTCGTCTTCCAGTGCTGGAGACACCATCGGAGGCCGTAACAATTCATAACACTTAGACGTGACCTGTTTTGTTGCTAAAGAGACAGTATTGGTGTGTCTCAAAGATATAAGTGAGACAATGTCAATAATTTGCTCAATATAACTAAAGGTACCGACGAAATTATTAAGTTAATGAAGAAGAAGAAAATTTTACTTCCGGCCATAATTTATATCTAGCCAAGAACGGATTTTAGATTTTCTAGATGACCATTTTCATCAGTTAACTGCCTCAGCAGCCGGTAACCAGTCTGAGACCAAACAAAAGTAGTTGCAAAATACCAATACAAGCGGCTTTTTGTGGGTTCTGAAGAAACTCACTGATGGTATTTTTGCTAACCGATGACGATGGCATTTCAGCGTTTTCTGTTACATATATATGTGGCGGATCTGATACGCTGTGTAGCGAAATCGCTCCAAACTTAATACAGGAAGATTTAAGGTACTTCACTCTGGTCAGTATGTGAAAAACTTATGAAGCTACTTCCATAACAAAATTTATTGGTACTTCCATCACAGTAGCGATAAAAAAACACCATGAAAAAAAACTAATTCATATATTTCGATGAAAAACTACTCCCTTAATGCAATTGTCTTACAGAAATACTGATGCGTTTCCACCCTCCCTTCCCCTTCCAACATATTCCCTCGAGTGTAGTACAAAATGTATACAGCTTCTTCTGACACTGGAAACGCTGTTGACAGATTAAGTGTTTCTGTTCTATGCTATCGACATTGGACGTACTGGCGATACTCTCCAGCAACAAGTAACAGATTTAATGAGAAGCGCAGCTTAGGGCAGCAACTGAACGAGTACCACTTACATTTCTCGGTGCCTGGCTTACGACAACAGCGCGTTTAATGCTTCTCCTGGAGAAGTGTTTCGGAGACCTTCAGGCGCTTTCTGAGAATTTTTCCAGCGAGCGGAAGTGCTGCAGGATTTAACGAGTTGTTTTTGCTCGGGTATTACGCACTGATAAAGCGGCTTATAACGTCTTTTCGAAGTAAAAGAACTTCATGCGAGATGTTCGGAGAAGCAGCTATAAAATAATTACGTGATTGGAGATTCTGCACTTTAGAAAATTATTATAAAAAAGCAGCATTTTGTGTCCAGCTATCTGTACTTTTGTAATGTTTTAGAGAATTTACATTTTCCAATATACATCAACGCGCTTTTGTCCTTTCTTATCTGATAGAAAGCCAAATCTTTAAAAATGTTTTAAGTACAACAAATATCCGAAGTACATCGTCTACGGTACTCTGGAAGTTCATTCAAAAGAGTTTTTCATATAGAGGATACAGAATTAGTTCCCTGTTGCTACCCTCTAAGACACTATTTGAAGTGATGACACTACTTTCTTGATTTAATATTTAATATTTACTGTAAAAACCCTTATAAGCGATATATGTGCTTGTCCCACAGTTGCTAGCGCGACCATTTAATAGTGTTAAGATTTGTGATGTGCATCTCTATATGAATCAGAACAAAGGAAACGATAAGGATCTAGCACACAGTTGACACTTTCTTCTTGATAGCCGATAACAGAATACACAAAGATTTCGGTGTGGAATTTGCCAGTGACTAAACGTCATTCAGATACATCAACAGCAAACATTACAGCTTAAAATTAACAGCCGCAACAGTGTGAAAACTATGCTGGGATCTGTTTTTCAACGCCATCATCAGACAACTGTCAGTCGTCGCCAAAAGCGGCGATGTTCACAAAAACAAGCTGCGAAACTACACAGAAACTTAAATCACTTTAGAGAAATTATATATTAATTTATCATCAGCGAACTATGAGTAATGTCCGGCGAGAACTAAGCGCATTCAGTGTGGATGCGAAAATGACGAAAGTAACGTCTGAGAGGTACACGTAGGAAGACTACATGAGACCACGTACGATTTAATTTACACAGATTTGGCACTACACTCAAAAAGTGGCAAATGAATCCACGTGCCCTTCTAAGCAATATTTGGAAAACCATTTGTGGGAAAGATGGTATAATCAAAACAATAAACATCTGTGTTTTTCATTGTTATGCATGAAATTATTCCTGCACGGAGACTTCATCATTATGAAGGACTAGACCATTTATGATTTATTCTTTCCTGAAAACTCTTGCCCTAACAATCCCCTCTTCTTTACTGTAGCAATTTTTTACCCTATTTTGGCTTAACGCCGAGCATTGTCTTTGCAACTCTGACTCCATGCAATTTTGTCAGTTGTTCTTTCCAGTTTTTTTTTTTTCACTCATTCAGGTTACATACCTCTAGGTCTCGTCTGAAATACTTATTTGTCTTGCTGTCCAGTAATGTGTATCCCTTCAATTCTACAAGCTATCTCGTCGCTAAGCTCCCAGTTCTTCTGACCTGTTGCTTTGTTGTCCGATGTTTACATCAATTAACGCGACATTCACGCTACCATTCCTTTGTCCACAGGAGATTTCACTAACAAAAATTTTATGTTGGACCCCCAGGGACTGTATTTAGACAGAGAAGAAAAATTAACTTTAGCGTTGCTTTTAACTAAACGTAACTCTGTTAGCATGACACTTTTCGAGATTTTGTACTTCAAAAATGTAATTAACGGAAATATACGTGGTGATTTTTTCGACTGTGTACAAACTCTGGGGATTGATCAATGAGAGGATACAGAACAAAAAATGCCTACTGAACTGTCCAGATATACATGGTTTCCATGCTAGAGACCATTTATTCAATCATACTTCGCTACAGAGACTGTGGTCTAATACGCTCTGTACCATGCAGCCACAGTTACAGTATACATGATTTCCTTCCTAGAAGGTGGTACTGTTCCTCAAACGTCATACCCTATCTCCCTCTCCTGCCATAGTCATTTGTAGTGTTGTGTCCGATTCATTTCTATTGCTGACTCACCTTTTAGTGTATGTTATACGGCGTTGTAGACAGTGGTCCCGTATTAGAATCGAGGGCTTGTTGACATCGTGTTCACTTACGGAAAGGCAAGTGGCAACGAGCGGCGGGGTAGCAAGGTTGTATGAGGAGGGCTTTCCCCGCCAACAACCACAGAATTCAATGTTTGCAACAGTGTTTCGCCGTGCCAACAACCACAGAATTCAATGTTTGCAACAGTGTTTCGCCGTTGGTGTGAGGCATGCGCCATTTCAGGAAGCAAGAAATCACCAAGGACGTACCCGAAATGTTCGGACACCAGGACTGGCGGAAGATGTGACGAACGCTGTGGAAGGCGACCGGCGTGCCAGTATCAGGCAGTTGGCCGCCAGTACAGGGTGAGCCAGACGATTGTGTGGAACATTCTCGACGACAACTGTCACTACCCTTATCACTTGTGCGTGTAAAGAGCTTACTAGCGACAGACTTTCCACACCGGGAGCACTTTTATCACTGGTTTCTTCACCAGGCAACCACGATTCCGGGATTAGCGTCAGGCGTCCTATTCTCAGATGAGGCCACCTTTACGTGGAGTGGTACCTTCAACAGCGCACTCCTTTCATAACAATCATTTGTATGATAGTATGCAGATCCCCATGGTATTATGACAGCGAATCATCAGCATCGGTGCAGCCAGAATGTGTGGACCGGGTGAATTGGCGATGGAATTTTTTGGCTACTCTTCCTTCCACGTGGCCTATCAGGCCGGAACTGTCGGCTATTTTTGCGGATGACTTTGCCTCCCCTGCTGGAAGAAGTGCCATTGATGATTCGAAGGGTTATGTGTCTGCTACACGATGGTGCTCCAGCCCACTTCGCACTTAACGTCCGGACGCACCTCAATCGTGCCTTCCCTGGTCGATGGATCGGACGAGGGGGTCCAGTTGCATGGCTTGCTCGTTCACCGGATCTCAGCCCGTGCGATTTCTGGCTATGGAACCATCTCAAAAGCATCGTGTATGCGGAGTCCATTCCAGATGTGGAGACCCTGGAGCAGCGTATTCCTGCTGCCTTTGACAGTGTTCGGATGCAACCTGGCCGATGTGAACGTGTGAGACAGAACATGCTACATCGCGTACACGCATGCGTTGAAGCACATTGAAACCATTTTCAGCACATACTGTAACTATGGTTGCAAAACGGCGCGTATTAGACCGCAGTCCCTATAACAATGCGTGATTGAATAAATAGTCTCTAGCATGGAAACAATGCATTTCCGTACATAAGTTCGTTAGACCTTTTTTGTTCCGTGTCCTTTCGTCGATCAATTCCCATAGTTTATACATGGTGTAGAAAACACCCTGTGTATTTGAAGTAATACAAAAATATATTTCCATTTACATTATGTTATCGGTATCGGACTTATATACTGTAGCTCTGTCCTCAGATGTCCAAATGGGCGCCCATATCAGTCGATCATGGAGCACTTCGAGCAACTAAGAGCGCATACACGCAGGTGATCCATTGTGCAAACCAATTTTAGACGCAGACAGTTCGAGGAGACAGAAGCAATATTCGTACTGATCTAGACACACAATAATCTGTCTAACAGAAACATCTGAAACAAGTGAATCATCTATTGACAGAATTAGCTTGAGCAGTGGATATTCCCTCTAGATGTTATTTTAGCTACTCTAAGTATTCCACGGTTGTTTAATGAGGACAGCCGTATGGATGAAGTAATGTTACACCGAAACCTAGAACGTAGTGTAAATATGAACATCTAAACAATGACAGTATTCTAAACATATATTACTAGCAAATATAGCTGAATACCCGATATGTATACCTGGAAAGATGGACATATATGAAAAACGTTATGGTTAATATTTGATGAGTGTTTTGGCGTTCATAAGCAGAAAGTTAGAATAGGCTGAAACAAAAATTATTAACGAGCTGGAAATGTGTTGGTACATCACAGTATTGTTTCAGCCTTCTCGAAAACTTAACAACAGACACCTGAGAGAACATCATACAGGAACTGAAGCCTACTAATGAAGCATGATACAGTACAGAATGGTGGGTATAAGACATGGAAACCTGTTGTGGAAATGAGACTGATTACTGTACACTGAAGTATGTCTTGGGTATTAGTAGATAGATAGTAGTATAGAGCGACAGTAATTAGCAGAAATGCTCGCCAAGCCGGAGGAGACGCGTTTGACAGACGGCGGGAACACGCGGGTAGGGGCGGCTCGTGCTTCCCGCCCCCGCACACACATGTGACGTCACTCTAACGATCTGCGCGAGGGGTGCGGAGGCGGGAGCGGAATTCTCTGGCACAGCGTCCGGCTCTGTCTCCGTTTCTCCTCTCTTCGCGTCGCGTCCGGTGCCTCCACTGGATTTCCTCTCGCCGTATCTTCTCGTACGAAAATTTCCGCGCAGCACGCGCGCTGAGTGGATAAGCAGTTTGGCGACGCGCTCATGTCGCCTTGTACCAGAGCCCGTCGTACTACTGCACATCCCTCGTCACGAGCAAAAGACTCGCTACTTTCTCTGCTTGAAGCTGTGGCTTCTATTCTCTCTTGTGCTGCATGGGCTGATACAAAAGATTTTGCGTGACACGTCTTTTGAATCGAGCTCGTCGAGTCTCGGACACAATCATCGGAACAGAAATATTCACACGTTTCTCTTCACCATTTTAACCTATTTTAACCTTAGTTATGCTTGCTCTAGGAACTGAAATAATTCCAGAAAAGAAATCAGCACTGAGTGATCTTTTTTTTTTTTTTTGGTAGATAAAGTCACTAGTAAACTTCAATGTAGTGCTCGTTCGGGTAGTTTAATACTGTATGTATCACGTACACTCATATGAATTTTATTTTATCCATTAGAGTTGGTCGGTGAAGCCAGCGACTGTAATAATAACAGTTTCGTTTCATCATAAATAACTATTGCCGCTGCCAGTCAAGATTTTCTTTTATTTACTGTCTATAGGGCGAGTTTCGGGACATAATTTCCATTACGAAGTGTGTTTTTCGTTTACTGTGGCATTTATGCGTGCTATTTGCGATGTGTAAGCTTCTGCATTATTATGATGCCTTTACTGTCACACACCGGTGAACCAGAACTCCATCGAAAAACTTTCAGAAGTGGTAGAACGGACCAGACCAAGAAAAAAAAGTGTTTAGTAAATATTGGCACTTAACAGCTGTGAACACTTGTTCATCTTAGCTAGTGTGAAATATTTCTTCTCCTGAACAAGTGCTCGTAACTCTTAAGATATGCTCTTTGGAGTACATGTTTACAGACCATTTTTCTTGTTTTTGTCCATATTACCTTCTCTGAGAATATGGAAAGCAAAGAGCCTGCAGTAGAAGAGATATGCTTCACAGTATCGAAGATAGACAAGTGATCATAGCTCCTAAGTTACACATATTAGAGTCCATGCTTACTAGACTTTTTTTCTTGTTTTGGTCTTACATTTTCCGATGGAGTTTTGGTTCACCCTGTATAAGCACTAGGGCTGTTGATGAAACATCCATATATCTATATTTCTTCCAAAAGTTATCGATATATGTCGCAGATATTTCTTCGTCTGATATATCTATATATCGACATAAAACGAGTAGTCTCGAGTGCCGATATTTTTATTTTACATTATATTTTTTCTCAATTTTCGAAAAATATTTGAAGTTGTTCTTTTCAAATTCGTTGCAGTAGGACATAATTTTACTTTCATTGTGTGAAGGAGTCTTACAACTTTTTGAGCTTTCATCGTGTCCAGTCTTTCTCTTTGACTGTGTGAAGCAAATATATGTCGCACAGAAGAAGAACTCCGATTGCATGGCGGAGGGGGGGGGGAGGGGGGGAGGACGGTGGGAGGAGGGCGGTGTGAATGGAATAACAGGATTTCCGATGTGAAGAAAAGCACATCAGTTGCGTTAAAAAACAATTTTTAACGCATCTAGTGAGTTATCTGTTCACATCGACATTCTTCAAAAACACCTGTTGAAAATGATGAACAAAAATCTAAATGACGAAATTGGTCTTTGTGGTGGGCGGAGATGCGTGAGGGGAAATCCTGAAGTAATCGGCGCTCGGCGCTACCAACAGAAACTCCAACGTTCAGCTCCACCACGCTACAACCGCTAGGTCGCTGGCGTTTGCAGAAATGGAAAAACATGGAAGTCGACCTGAAGTGTTCCGGACAAAGCCGATGTGTGACGAAACCGGACGATGGATCCATCAGACACCTTTTATCGTGCCACTTACATGCAGTTAACATTGTTAGCAAAGTAGTTACGCCAAGCGTGGAAGTGCGTCAGTGTCCTTTCAGTTCTTGACCTAAAGGGGATAGGCACGCGGCTAGCTTGTCGATTTACAAAATAACTAATAATAAATCTATACGTAAATATACGTCTTCACAATTGGCAGTATATTTACGATGTGCAGCAGATATTTTTATAGGCAGGTACGTCCATATTTTTCCGCCGATATATCGTTACTTTTCCCGATATATTGATAGCCGAAAATGGTATATTTTTAAATATCGATATATCACCTTCCCGATATTTTTAAAAATATCAACAGTCATAATAAAATCGTGCAAATTATAATGAATGATTGATAATTTTCTGTAGATAAGGTCGAATTTGGGAAAAAAATTTACTTGCAGTACGGACTTATTGTTGTCCTCTCATACAAAAGCTTACAGATATTATACATCACTTAGACAATTGACAGTCCACAGTACGCGTCGAAAACTGAAACATACAATTACAAATAGCCGTAGGGGCATTGTTGTGACTGTTTGTTAGTGTATGTTTCTGTTTTGTATACATTTGTGACTGTTTGTTATAGCACGTTCCTGTTTTTAGCGTGTACTGTGAGCTGTAAATTGTATAAGTGATGTGTGAACTTGTATATAAGAGGACAACAATATTATAGAAAAGGTAACAGAATAATGCAGATGTACAAGCAGCGCAGATATTACACATAAATACCATAATACACTAAAAAAGAACTTAATAATTAGAATTAATAAATAAAACTTAATACGTTCACTGATGGCGATGGTGTGCTGCATGTATATCTGTGTGTAGGCTGTTCGCCCCTATTCCTCTGTATGTACGGATGGATATATAAGTAACCAAATACAGTGGCGTCTCCCCGTATGTCCTGGCGCACTGGAAGTAGTATAGTTCGTATGTTTCTTTTGTAATGGAGAAAACTAAAAATGGATGTAAAGTATCAAACATATGCTGTAACCGGAAGTAAAGATAAATAAGTTGCAGTGAAGGCGCAAAATGGATGATATACAGAAATACTTGGTTACAGTAGCTTTACATAAGCAAATTTGGACAAGTTATATGGTTAACAGAGATGTACCGTCTAAGTTGGAGACCGGGGATATTTAAGATGCCCTGTATTGGGGCAAAATACAAATTACACACATTCCTTCCACTCTACTGGCCAGAATTTTCCTTTTGACTTCGAGCTATAACGCAAGTTCTCTAACTCGAAATAGAAGCCCGTAAGGGAATCACACACCAGTCAATGAAACCGCAATTCAGCCCAGTGGTGACGTTGACTGCTTAATCTCAGCTAAATTTCGTAATTATTTATGTCTGGATACTGTTTCGCATGGATATTGTTCTCAACTAGGGACTTCTTCAAAACTTACGTTCCTGTTGGTACCATAGGTTTCAGTTACGTGAACAAAATCGCACTCGGATAGCTTAAAAATTTGTATAAAATTAACTATTACGTCAATATAGCATAAATCACAAAAGCAAGACTGCGTCTAACAAATACTGATTAGCGACACAAACAGTCGGGTAAGCATGGACGTAAAAAGAGCTGGATAGGGTACAAAAATCTTGGTGTAGACCTTGAGGGGCAAAAATAGTCAAGACCCTACAGGATTTTCCGATAATCAGTCCTACATGTCTCAAGTTTAAGAAAATGTTTGCTCTCTGGTCGCAGTAAGAGCGAAAATCATTACTGCCAGGGAACTTCTTCTGCGCTGAAGATATTTTGAAAGAGGTCAATGAGATGAGAAACCTCATAGCAACGATCCAAAAAATTAACGGAAATGTTTTTGAACACTGACTGAGGCACAATATCTGTTCAACAGACATGATGAGAGAAAAACTATTGGAAAAGAAAACCAAGGAGGGTCAAGGAAGAAAAGAGTCGATGGTCTATTGGAAGCAACCAAATACAGAAGTTGTCGAGAAATGAAGAAGAGAGCACGGGGGAAAATTGTTGTAGGAGAGGGGATATCCTTTAGAAGAAGATAATGACCTTATCCTACTAACATTTCCGTTAAAATTGTCATTATGAATGTACTGAATCCAGTAAATCTACCTGGGTAGTCTTTTCCCTTCAGTTCATCAATCAACTTTATGGTTTTCTCACTTAAATTCTCATTTTTATTTTTCCCCTTTAGGTGGTATACTTCTGATTGAAACTGACATTACCGCTTAATGCTTGACAAAGCATCCACGTTTCCACTAAATTGCTTCTGTTGTTCAGAAAAGCCTCGTACACTGTTCCTATCCACTATATACTTTCGATACACCTCTGCCGCAACTTTTAATTTAACTTTATAAGTGATACGTTGTATTCCAGTATTAGATGCTTATTAAAACAGGCTGTCAATGTGTACCCAAAAAAGTGTTTGCAGACATATTATACTGTATTTCGTCAAGGAAAGCTCAGTTTCATTTCTTTTTATGTGTTTGTTATTCCCAGTTGTACGACCTAAATTGGGGCAATGTAAATAAAATAGTATACTAAGAATCTAAAGCGAGAAAATCGAGTTTATCAGACACGTAGTAGGATACAAAAGACGCAAATGAAATCAAAATATAGAAATAACTGCAGAATATGGGACTAATTCCTCCAAATGTTAATAAAAAATTACAGAAGAATATAGAAGGACCATATCAATAGGATGCAGATTGGTTCATTAGCAAAAGTACTATACAAATACAAAAAATAAGACAGTGTAGGAGAATCCAAAACCGTACTGAAGGAATTAGATAAATTTCTATAAGTAGTAGTAACAGATTAAGCCTAAGGAGTGCAGAAAAAGTAAATAATCCACTTGAACAAGTCCTTTACTCAAATTTCCCATCTCACATGTGCTTCGGAAGAGACAATGAAATTGTCGAAGGAGTGAGCAGGAATCAAACTATCTCTGAAACAATAATATAGGCATTGAGAGAAACTGATATTTTAAGTAATTAGATCACAAGAAACTCTAACGAAAGGTTCTGGAACATGTTGCGTTTGCAAACTTGCCGAAAACAAACTTCAGGCAACAATCATGATAATGTTAAATAATGTCAAAACAGGTGATTTCCTAGATCACCACCTAAACAGCGATTTGAAACAAGAGTGAAATACGAAGCCACTGTCGAAACAAAAACTTCGTGAATAAGTGATACTGGATACTTCACGTAGAAATGAAGAAGGAAAGAATGGTGCCTAATGCAGTAACATCTTATCGATCCAACAGGACAAAAGTTGTAGGTAGACTGTGCGAGCGAAGACTGGCTCATGAAAGTAGACAACGTGGAAGCTTGATCCTGGATGCTAGATGATAATGTAGAGGAAAGCAGAAGTTGGATAATACGAACAAAAGTTGATGACAATGGCATAGTTGCCTGTACTTACGGATGGAGTCTAGTTACACAAGAAAGTGCAGTCAGTGGGATGGATAATGATAGATTACCAAAAATACTACTAAAATAATAAACAACAAGACAATGAAGTGACCCAGTGCCTGCTTGAAGGATTTAAACAAATTTCTATAAGTAGACCTAACATGCGAAGCCTAACACGCGTAAAGCAAAAGATGAAAGATCTGAGAAAATCTCGCACATCAAGTATTTGTGACGTCAAATACGCCACGAAATAGACACAGATATAATCGACAATGTGAATGGGAACCAAACTATCACCGAAACATAACATAAACATCGAAAGTAATACAAGTTATATGTACCTAAGTACAAACACTTTTGCAAGGTTCTGGAATATGGATGATTTTCCAGTTTTCTAGGAATGAAACTGAGGCAACAGCAATGTGATTCCTAAGGTAAAGAGACACAGTGTTTTAAGTAACACTCGAAGTAACGACCTAAAGGAAGTACTAAACGTGGAGCCACTGCAGAGAAAGCAAAAGCAGACCAGTATGTAGGCTACATCAGGTACGAAGGATGGAGGAAAGAAGACTGCCTAAAGCAATATCGGCGTATCGATCCAATTGGAAAAGAACTGCAGGTAGGTCGTGCGAGTGTTTGACTGACTCATGAAACTAGACAAGGTGAAAACTTAATCTTAAATTTTATACGACTAGGAAGAAGGAGTGGACGAACTGGATAAGACGAACAGGACAAGATGAGAATGGAATGATTTTCTAGAAAATTTCTTGGGAATGTAGTTGCGTCGGGATTGCTAGTGGTAAGCGAGGCAGATGGCAGCGGGCTGGGGAGCAGCGCTGCCCAAGATGGTGGCTATTGGTCATCCGTCGGCGGCGCGGCGCGGCGGGCGCGGGGCTGGGATGGGGATGTTCTTATCGATTGGGCGAGCGCCCAGTCAAGTTATGAGCGGAAGCTGGTAGAGCCTCCCTCGCAGCTCTTTAAAAGAAAGCCAGCCGAGGGGAGCTGCGAGCTACGAGCTGGACAGCGCTGACCGCCATCTTGCATCCGCCACAGCTCACACACCAGCTCGATATCCCACGTGTTCGCCTCCGATAAATGCGCGAGCCTGCCGCTGTCCACAGAGAGGCATCTCATTTCATCAGCCTCCAACTCTAGTCCGCATTGTCCACTGTCCGCGCTGTTCCACGCGCCACATGCGCATACATCGTATTACCCAAATAAGGAAATCGAAACGATGCTTTTGGGAAATGGTAGCCCGTGAATATGTAACTGTTTACCATATGGACAGTATTTGAAACTTTTTGCTCTAACGAGATACCAAAGGGACTGTATTTTTTTTACATGTTATAGCTTAGTCAATGAAGAGTACAGTGACATGACACGTTACATTATTTGTGAAGCCTTACTCCAGAATGTGTAAAATACGAGAGCGATATTTGTTGCCACTGTGCAAGTATAACTCATTTATGCTACGCTTAGTTATAAAACTGCGCAGTACGAGCACGCTTCATCCTCAAATTATGCACGTTTCGTCACTATTTGTGTCAAATCTGTGCGTTCCTCTGTTACCTTAAGTTTCACAAAACGAAAATCGTTCATTCAGAACAAACATATTTAATCCCCTTTGCACCTAATATAACCAGAGAACCATCACACGGTTTACTCGAACAGTTACCGGTGTCAAACGAAATCTAATCAACTTCAGATCCGATGTTGCTTCACGAAAAGCCACATAACACCTAGCTTCCTATCCTGCAACACCGGATCGGAACATGACTGTGTACTACGTTTGGAACCGGGACTTGTTGGAGTGGAAACTGTGACTGACATCTAGTACAAAATTAAAAAATAATTATTTCAATCAGGACGTTCTTCGAAACAACAATACTGTGGCAACTGCCTCTGTTAGCGTTTTGGGTTAGCATGCAGGAGGTCGAGGGTTCGATTCTGCGTCGAGTCTTATTTGTTTCTATTTGCTGTTGTGTTTCAGTACTATAGTTTAGTAAATAAAGCGTTATGAATTCTAAATGTACAACAATAATCTCGACCCTTACACACTCCCATTTGCTGAAAATCTTGATTTGTATATTTACTGGCAGTTTTTGAAATATTAAGGCTGTATGCGCTATGTGCGACCCCAGTCCTCAACAACGTTTATAGGTGAAAATTAAGAAACGTTAGCATAGGACGCCAATCTCTTAGTAGTCACTATATTTCGATCTGAGTCTCCATTATTCGCATTTAAGGATGTCAAATCTAAACAATAACATCTTATTTGTGCCCCAAACTAATTTTGAATAATCTCTATTGTAGTGTTAAAAACATACACAGAGTGAATAAAAATTCGTGCACTCGGACTTGCAGCGCGATTCCTCACATACTTGCAATACAAAATTGCCACTCACAAAATGTCATCCTGCTCATATTTCGGGCAGCAAATGGACGTTAAACATTGGCAATCTGGCAACTCTGTAATCACGTATACGGTAACTGCCTCTGTTAGCGTTTTGGGTTAGCATGCAGGAGGTCGAGGGTTCGATTCTGTGTAGAGCCTTATTTGTTTCTATTTGCTAAACGTAGTCTGCATGGTACGGTATCTGGCGTCTTAATCGTCATACAGCGATTACAATTGGTCTTCTACAAAACATTTGTAATTACGCACTATGAAAATAGAAATGGAAATACAACTGTTTTCATAGGTCATCTTTTAAAGAAGCCTTTTGAACGTCATGGACGCGAATTGTTCACGTCACTGGCTCTACTAGATTCTAAACCTGTTTCCTGCGTGCCCTCCCCCCAATGATCCCATTAAAATTAATTGCAAAGCAAGCAACTAGCCCTACTGGTAACGTAACGCCCTAACAAAATGTAATGGACCTGAACTGGTATTAATCTATGGGACCATTGGGGAGTGTACACACATAACAATTTTAGAATCCAGTAGATGCAGTGTTGTGGAGCAATTCGCATCCACGTCATACAAAATGTTTATTTAAAAGCTGACCAATGAAAACGACTGTATTTCCATTTCTGTGTTCATAGTACGTAACTGCAATTACTTTGTAGGAGAACCACTGTAATCGCTGTATGACGATTAAGACACCAGATACCATACCACGCAGACTACTTTTAGTAAATAAAACAAATAAGCCTCTACCCAGAATCGAAACGCTATACAGTGCACCAACTGCACAGCATTAGTGCTATCTCCTGACAGATATAGTTACTGTGCAATTCATTACAGTGTTGCTAGAATGCCAATCTTTAACGTCCATTTACTGACCGAAATATGCGCAGGACGAAATTTTGTGATAGAAGTTATTGTAGTGCCAGCAGGTGAGGAATCACGCTGCGAAGTCCGACAGCGCGAATTTTTCTTCACTAAGTATATTTGAGAAACTGTTACAGTCCACTCGTAACAGAAACTTCTAAATTTGTATCTGTGCGTGACATAATTACTATTTCTTCTGTTTCCAGTGCCAGAAGAGATCACAATATCTTGAAGTTTATTTTGTAGTATAAATAATCAAGAAAGTATGTAAATCTCAGCTGTGGTCTTGTATGTCAAAGAGGCTTGTTAAATGTCCTGAATAAAACATTAATGGTTTGTTCCAGATCTTTTCATATCTGCTAAATATTGAGCTCAATGAGCTCCATGAAAGAATTACAATTTTGATCTCCTCGGCTTTTCGTCTAGCAACATTGGCTCCTATCCGTCATCAGGCGTGCAGAAACGTCAGCAAGCCTACTTTGATTAAAAGCCACTAAGCTTTAGCATGTTTCCTATTTTTGACATATTATCATAGTTAAACAGTGATGGAGTCTTCTTAACAACAACCTAATTACACGCTGAATAGTATTCGTGTCAATATGATGCAGCTGTAAGTGCAAATGCATTTCAGACCAATGAAGAGTTAGAATAATTTTGGCATGTTTTATCAATAACAAATATTAAAGCGCCTGTTCTCGATTATTTTAGTAATCGTAACATCAGGTTAATAACAGACGTTGGAACGAGTGTTACTGTTCGTTTTCAGTGAAAGTAAATGGAAACGCTTGTGTCTTAATGTTCATGATTAGTGGAATTTCTTTTAGAAGATCTGCAGTTAAACTTTAGTTTTCCAACTCATAGAGTCTCGTTAAAGTTTTGGAAAAAAAATTATACCGTTTTAGTAGATCTTTTAAGAGTCTCACACAGAGAAAGATGAGCTCTACGACTGAACAACATGTTCCGGGTTCTTTAGCTTTTCAAACTGTAGAGTTCCTTCTTACCGGCTCATCAGGTGTCCAATACTCACGTTTTTCGTGTTCAACGGTTTAATTATCGATCTTAATCATCAATGTTTCTCCTTTCTGTTGGTAATTCAGAGCATGAATGGACCATTTGAACGATTAAGAAATTTTTCATAAATTCATTCTTTATTTTTTCCACTATTCCTACCTAGCAGTAATTTCATTTCTAATGTTGAAACCTGATAATGAGTAATTCATTGTTTGCTTTAGCAGCATACCTGCAACATTAATATTTTTCTTTGAGTCGTTTCCACTATTGCCTTTTTTTCTTTCAAAACCGACTTTATTCCTAAGATACAGTTACAAAACTATTCTGATTATCACTAAATTCATTTACAATTTTGTATTCTTTTTAAAAAGCTGTAACTCCGTGCTTCTTTTGTCTATTACTTGTTTTACATGCAAGTACCACTGATAACTACTAGAAAACACGTTGTTTCAATATTTTATACATATGATCTCAAGTTTACATTGTTCGAACATCTATCTTCTTCAGAATCCAGATATTTTAATTGTTTGCTATTAAAGCATATGCTTTCCAACCTACTGAGTTAATCATTGAACAATTTTTTATTTCTTCACTTCTCTCAAACATGTTAACAGCGCCTAATGCTCACATGGCTGTGATTTTTTGGCTAGGGTAATAAATGCGTGTAAAAATCCACGTATTTCTAATTCCAAAATATCAACCTACTCTTAACTTTTGCAATATTATGCCTTAATAACTGAAAAACTCAGAGGTCAAAAGATGATTCGATGACTTTTAACTCCAGTTTTATTTTTCAAACTTATGTTCGCTGATTACGCCAGTAAATTAATAAAAGAAATCAATTTCCTAATTGTGACAGGAATCATTGTGGATTTTTGTGGTAAAGCCATCTTGATCGCTTAATACATTTCTCTGTTTATAACGAGGTTTGCACTACTGTCATCATCTGATTTACGATTAAGATTAGAAGAACAGAAGAATGAGAAGTGTTTGTTAGGTATCAACTCGACTCAAAGTTTACAGAAATACAAGTGGTAATCGAACGTTGGGGCTAGTTTGAGACACTTTTCGCAGATTTTTTTTAGATGGTATACATATAAAATGACAGACAATCTTAAAAGTACAACTATTCTAAGATAATTTGTAAAACACGATTCAAATTAATTCACTTCGTCGAGATATGTCGAAAATTTGCTGAATTCGAGGGAGCAGTTACAAAATTCCACACTGTTGGTAGTTTCATTTCATACAACCCCAGGTTATTCTGTCACTGTTCTTTCTAAAAACATCAGTTTCTGTTTCGAATGGATAGAAAGTATAAACACGACTGCATACAGTAACGACTACCGTGCAGCACATTCACAAATATTAAAAGGCGATGGTAGAGAGTGTTTGCTCTCGGCTATTAGGCTGTCTATATAAATGCAGAGAGCTGGACTCTGCGTCAAATGAAGCAAAGATTCGCAATGGCGAATAGTTGATACATGTGTTTCCAGGGCCTGTGTGACAGCAGTTCAATTATTGAGCATCCGTTGTAGCAATTAAAGGGCAGATATACTCAAGATGACATCAGACCATCACCGTTGTCTTCCAATTTCGCTAGAGGATATTAATTTCGGGAATTTCGTGTTTTCGCTTGAATTACCACGCAATTAGACCCGAGTACAGAAGTTAAAATAGCCAAAAAAGTCATTGAGGTATTTGGACAACTCTCAACAGAAAATGGCCTGCTCAACCTCCGTTGCTGAGCAAATTATTTTAGGAAAAGAGCGCGCTAATGCCGAACGATGAATCATTTACTGAAGCTTTGGTAAAATGCCTTCTCCCTTACTGGATCTAAGTACCACATCTGTATTGAAGCGGAAAATCCTAAAAATCCAGTGGCCCATTTTACCGATGTTCTCACATTGCAACCTTCTTTTTTAGACCTTAGTACGTTACTTACAAAAAACTATTTTTAATGAAAGACACTTTGTGGATAGTTTTGTGAGATGAAGACAATTTGACCGGATAATGAACGAATTTTACTAAGAGTATCTGTTTAAACGGACGTTATATACATATGTAGTTTTTCTTCAATTATCGATTTATTTAGTTAGGAACCTTTGCACTAAGGCCGCAAATATCTAATCTGTGCCGCTTAAATATCAGCAGCTACATCTGATCTCATCTGCTGAAAATGGTCGCTTTGAATCATGACAACGAATGACGCCAAGGCTATTGCTAATTACTCAAAATGTTAAGTCATATTAATACAGAGAAAACGACGAAATACATTGGAAAGATAATAATACGACAGGGATAGAGATGTTTCGTATAGCTGTAGAAAAATATCACGCACAGGATTTGTGATACATTTAATTCTAAGTACAAGGTTTTGAGTCTAAAACCGTTTAAGTGTCCAGCGTACGCGGTCAAATTATGTATGCACGTGAACTTATTTCATCATTTATTACATTATATTACAGGCAGCAGGCCGAAGCTGCCCAGTAATGTAATGCGATACACGCTACAATACAGCTCATCTGTATTAAGAATTTGACAGCTCCCGCTGGACATTTAAATGGTTATTCAGAAACGTTGTCGAGGCTCTGGACAGTTGGAAATTAATGCACAATATTTAATTTCTGAGAACATATCCATATTAATAGCCTGCGAACCGGAAATCTGTACGATTTGATTCGCTAGTTTCGATAAAGCACTGTACCACCGACTCTGGTGTACAAACCTTAACGACGAAAATAAATTTTGCATGATGTGTCACTCCCAAGTAACACAATTCGATGAAATCTGGACATATGTTGAAAGAATATGTACAGTTCAGTACACTACAGAAGGTAACTTAAAGAAATACATAGTGAGACGAACACATAACGGGTGGCAGTGCGCGCTCTGCAGCGTTCTGGCCACAGGGTTGGTAAGGAGTTCTTATGGCAAGGTGTTCTAGTGATCCACCAGCGTGGTTGTCACTGCCAGATGGTAGTTGGTGCATGTGGTCATGCAGCAATACGTCTCCCCAACGCGTCCCATACGTGTCCTATGGGATTTATGTCGGGGGAACTGACTGGCCAATCCATTCGCCGAATATGATCTCGTACAGGAGCTTTTTCTGCGCTGTTCTATGCGGTCGCGCATTGTTATCCATAAGAATGAGGGCTGAATTTACCTCTGAAAAGACGCACATTGGGAAGGAGTACAGCGTCACAATAACGTGGACCTGTCAGTGTACCGTCTTCAAACATTTGGAGGTCAGTATTCCCATGCAACATTGTGCATCCCCGCCCCATAATATCTGTGCCACCAAAACGATCATGTTCCTGGCTACCTCACAAGTTCTCACCTCTCGCCATATGAGTGGACGTCTAGCACTGTTTAACATGATCGTTTTGGCAGTCCAAGTGTTATGGTGTGGGGAGGCATAATACTTTGAACACGGTACACTCACTGGTCAATCTGATTGTGACACTGTACTCTTTCCCCATGTGCGTCTTTTTGAGGTGCAGTCGACCTTCACTCCATTCTTATGGATGACGTGTGCGGCCGACTCTAACAGCGTAAGGTGGAAGAGCTCTTAGAACGAGAGGATATTCTGCGAATAGACTGGCTTGCCCGTTTCCCCGACTGAAACGCCACCGAACACGTATGGGATGCGTTGGGATATCGTATTGCAGTACGTCCGCATGCACCAACGACAATCCACCAGTTACCAATCTCGCTGACGGTGGAATGGAACGCCCTGCCACAAAAACTCCTTACCGATCTTGTGGTCAGTATGGGAGTATGTTGCGAAGCATGCATTTCTGTTCATGGTAATCATACATCCTATTAAGAACCAAGTCCCGCCTTTTGTAATGTCCGGGAGACCATCACGAATCGCGGGAACTTCAGTGTAATTATTGGCTTCAAATAAAAGTGCCATATCTCTTCGCCTCATTGCGCATTTCTTTCAGTTATCTTCTGTACTATACTGTAGGAATTCTTTGTATGTACTGACCCAGATTCTGTGGGCTATGTTACTTGGCAGTGACACATCATGCGGAAGTTACTTTCACCCTCAAGTTTTTTATGCCAGTCTATTTAGTTAAGGATACAGCTGATTACGTATCAGTAGAAACATAAAGGTTACACACACACAAGCATTTGTGAATGAAGCTCTTGTGAAATGCAGTGACGATCTTTATCACAACAAAACGTGGTTTTTCTCTAGTGTTCTGTTCCTTCGAGAGGTTTTTCCATCATACTCATTCAGGCACGCACGTAAAAGACAATAGTACGAGAAGACTGCGATCTGAGCAAACGTGTAAGCAGTGAAAAAATAATGTTCAGAGCAGGAATGTGGTGGCGACCTAAATAGCCTACACAAAACAGCATCGGATATCTGAAGAAACAGCAACGTCCAATATGCCACTAGCTCGCTCTGCTGTATTGTCCTAGAATTCCATTTGATGTCATAGGCGGGGACTTAGGTAGAGGATCGATTACGAGTAGTTCGATTCTTTACATTGATTTGAGTTCAAGGATTCGCTTTAGATGCATTTAATCATATATACACTCACACTGACTCAGTTCCTCAACATCCACGCTAACTTCATTGAAATAAGACTTCGTTCTTATCTTCTCGTCTTTCAGTAACGAATATATCTGTTGATTCTTATTTAGCGTCCAGCTGTCAATTCGTATGATTCAGAATCGCCAATATACGTTCCAGTCGTAACTGGCAAAAATTAATTTACTAATTTATTTTTGACTGTTACCACTGTTCCAGAACGTCCGCGCTATGAAGGCAACAAATTATGAAGTATCTCTTAGGGATTAAAAATGTAAACAGTGAATATTTCCAACTACTGCTTTTTCCCATTAACGCTTACTATGCTATCGTCAGAAAACAAACTGACTACCGTAGTCGAAGTCGATAGAATACCGGTGAGTAACTGTGTGAAGTAACTGGGGCAATTGAAAGAGGTGTTGAAGTAACAAAATAAAAAGAGTAAAAGTTATCCTTGATAGTAAGAAAATAACAACTGAAAAGTCACTGAATTAAACGCGGAGGAAAATAATTTTTTTTCCAAGTCCTCGGAATTAGTAAACATTTTGCGTATATTCAGCATCCGGCTGTGGATAATCAAAGTTAAGATTGTACCTCTGTCCTCCTAAGCTATACGCAAACTCCCCACGTACTGCCCAACACTTCCATACAGCCTGTCACACATATTCAGCAACTTTGCTTCGTTATTTTGTTTGTACATACAGTATAAACTCTCTCTCTCTCTCTCTCTCTCTCTCTCTCTCTCTCTCTCTCTCTCTCTCTGTCTCTCTCCGCAGCTATGCATTACCCCCAGTAAACCTCTCGTGAATTCTGAAACATCGAATAATAGGCATTTCTTTAAGAAAAGTTTAGCTACAGCAATGTTTGTATAATCGTGCCTATCACAACCGCGTTTCCCCTACATTCATTCCAGTACATAGGTTTACATTTTTTTGGCGTTGTTTTGATTACATCGCCAAATACAACTTTTATTCTGTATGTTTTCTAACATTTTTGTTTTGTTTTTTTGCCTGTTCTGTCTGTTTTCAGAAGTTTTCCCCCACGTTATCCGCTTTACAGTGTCGTCCATGTAAGCTGATGATCAGTTAACAGGAAAAATAAACATGGTACAATATTCGCCGTTAACATTTTTCACACTTAAATATCAAATTGTAACGACGTGTAGTAGTTCTTTTTTGTTAAACGTTACTTTTTTTTACAGATAACTGAGCATTGCTGAGCGTTTAAATAGATCTCGATACGTTTGTTGACGTGCAGAGTTTCTGGAGGGGAGGAATTAATCTGTGTTTACTATCAGAGAGCAGTATACTGTGGGTGTCCTGGATGGAACTGCGTCGTACGCTGATGGGAACATTGTTCACCGTTTCAAATCGTATGACACAGCAAAGGCCGAGGATGGGTTACGCTGAGTTCAGAGCATCGTGCATCCTTTTATTTTTCATGCAAGTACCGGCTGTATGCCATCATGGAGGGATGTCAGCGAAATTTTTTAAACGAAGAGAATGAAGTGTCACATCGAAACCTTGATTCGGCTCGTGAGGCATATTAGGATGGCTCGGTTGGACGCACACTCTTCGCACGGACAGAGATGTGAATTCGACTTATGGGCCCAAAACTCGTTCTGTACTAAAATTCAAGATTCTGTTCCGTTCTACAAAGCGGCTTCGAGAATGTTACTTACAATCACTGCATTACTGCATTCAGTAAATAGTATTTAGCACAATGTTGCAGATGTAATATCACTGAGACGAGTAGAATAGAACAAATAAATATAAATGTTGGTAAAGTTCGTGTACGCTGTAAGTCGGTTCCATTCTGTTGTGAAGAAACTATCAGTAGGTGGTTTCCAAGGAATTTTTCTTGAAGATATTCGTAAATATGTTGCATTCGTTTTTGGAAAGAAGGCTTCATGGCATCCGTAAATTTTTCATCCAAAGGCATGAATATCAGACTGCTCCTATCTCCTGACTCTATCAACCGGTGGTCGGCATAGCCTTTTTGTCGTTGCAGATAAATACTATTAGATTGTCGAATGGAAGTTGATCGCATATTTACATGACTTCAGTTCACTGATTTCTGGACACCATGCAGTAGTAACCACATCATGCGACTTCACAAATAATACATTACATGCAGTTATGATAAGTGGTCCAAAATTTAAATACAGAGTTCTCACTGTCATTTTTTGACATCCAGAGCTTTATACAACTGAACTCAAAATGCATTAAAAAAATAACAACTCATTATAAGTGCGTTGAGTCCGAAGTAAACTAGGCACCCTTAATAACACCTCATAAACTGTTCAGTATTAGGACTAATGATATCGGCAAGTCGTACTACGCAGAGCAGAACTATTTTTCTGTATGTTCATTGGTCATTACGGTTTCAGTAACAGGTACAGGCCGGGGTGTACTACCAGTGGGTCGTGCTACATTTTCCCACCGCTCGGCATGTACCATCGGCGATTCACGCTCAGCTCTACCAAATACGCTACCAGCAATACACTAAGTATGATATATTATCTAACAGCCAGGTGAAACGAACAGGTACGAATACAACAATTTAGTGTGACCTTTCAACGAGAGAGCTTTCTCAAGGAATTAGCTGTCACATAATTTGTGATTAATTCCGTGTAAAATTATTTTATGTGCACTCTCGTTGTATTAAAAGAATAGACTTTGAAAATAAAAGGTTAACATACTGAAATAGAATAATAGGACTTGTGAATTTGGCCTCTGCCCCATGGGAAGAAACAGGAAAAGCACCGCCGCCAGACGCAGGAAAGCATGAATACGCACCCCGCCCCCAAGCGAGAAACACAACTCTCAGTGTCGGGTGAACGTGTTAATCGATATCACTGAGCTGTAGAATTAAAGGATCACTTTTTCAAAACCCCGTAAATCCCACCCATTGCAACGCTTAAGTTTGAAATTTGGCTCGAAGGTGTGTAAACGTTCCTCTGTAATGGTGCAAAAGCGTGGCGCACTGCAACGTCGCCCTCGGACTCGACGACGTTTCAGACAGCAGGGTGTCGACAAATGCGAAAAAAAGATCTCAGCTCAGAAGTTCATGTGACGTGTAAGCTGGGTTAATGATATCACATTGACACCAGATTTCACCGTAAGTCTGCTCAATGCTATAGTGGACGTATCGCACTACGGGAAGGTCGTCGCATCCTCTCTTACCCACATTTCACGCTTTCTTTTGTGCGCCTCTGTGATGGAGGTCAGAACCGTGAGGCCCAGCGTTTCAATAGCCCAGTTTTCCTATCAGTGGCGGAGGAAAGCATTCCACACGCACCACCCCTCAGAACCGACACTAAAAGGCCTCAGGATGTGACATGAAGTGCGACAATCAAATCACTCCTTTCACTGGAGTGTTGATTCCCACACATGTCACGATCGAAAACGATAGTTCGCAGTGCGATGAGCAACAGAAAAAACCTTTGACACTGCTGACACTATCGGGCGTTTCAGCCCTTCTGTAAGGACACTATGGGGCTGCATCCCCATTGAACGTGAGCACACCAATTTAGAGTGCAGCGCACAGCTATTTTTGGTGTCATGTACAGGTTTGAACCACCAGGGACCTTTCAAAATCATTCGACGAAGTCTGAAAGTAACCTGAAGCAGAAAAGGGTGCTTATGCTTTTCCAGCGCTCCTACATTTTGTCCTACAGTGACGCGATCACAGGGGGATGCGAAATTGATACATGCGTGAATAAAATGGCAAGGGGTGCCTCTAAGCCCCCAGTTTGGCAAACCCTCAGAGGCACCCGCCCACCTTCATTGAGAATTTTAAAAATGTACCTGTACTGACAGAACCCATGGCAAAGTCCTAGGCGCTTGCAGACCGGCAACCTCTTCGGCACTCTCCGATGCCAGATGGCCTATTATAAGGCGTTAGAGCAGTAGCCTGGTGGCGAAAGAGCGGTAGCGAAGCCTGTCTGCAGGAGCCTGGGACTCTCGTCGCTGGTAGTGCCTGTACAGGTACATTTTTAAAATTCTCAATAAAAGTGGGCGGGCACCACTGAGGGTTTGCCAAATGGCGGGGGTTTATGGCCACCAGTCACCGTTTTATTCATGCGTTGTTAGTTAATGTCGCATCTTCCTTTGATCACACCGCAGAAGGACACAAAGTAGGAGAAATGAATAGGTATAAGCAACCTTTTCTCCTTCAATTCGCTATCAAATTTCACCGAATGGCTCTAAATGGTCACTAGTGGTTCCAGCCTGTGCACCAGAACGAAACATGCCGTCGCGCTGCGCTCCAAATGGATGCAATCACTTTCGATGGGGATGCAGTCTCACAATATCTTTAGTGAAGGTTTGAAACGCACGAGGGTCTCAGCAATGTCAAAGGGTGTGACGAACGTCTTCCTGCTGCTTATCACACTGTGAGCTGTGTTTTTCGATCGCCCTTCATGCTGAGAGGCAGTGTGTCTGGAATGTTTTCCCCGGCCACTGATAGGAAAACCGCGTGATTGCAACGCTGGGCGTCACGGTTCTGACTGCCATCGAAGAAGCGACAAAATAAGGGGTGAAATGTGGGTAACAGGGGTTGTGACGAAGTTCCCATCGTGTGGCACGCCCAGTATGGCACTGGGAAGACTTATGGTAAAATTTGGTGCCAATGCGAGATCAATAACCTCCCTTAAACGTGACATGAACTTCTGAGCCGTGATCTTTCTTTCGCATATGTCGACACCTTACTGTTCGAAGTGTCGCCGAGGCAGAAGGTGACGTTGCATGGCGGCACGCCGTTGCATCATTACAGGGGAAGGTTGTATGCACCTTGGAGCCAAATTTCAAACTCAAGCATCGCAATGGGTGGGAAATACAGTGCTTCGCAAAAGTGATTCTTTGATAATGTTGAGCAGTGTAACTAAGCAACCATCATTACAAATGATGAAAATGTGATAAAGAGCTATTTCAATAATAGTTCGAGTTTTACAAAAATCCAGAGAAATTAACTAAATATGGAAGTCCAGACCGCCGATACAACACTAGTTGCGCACCGCTACATGATGCTGGACTATGGTCGCGTAAGATCTTGGTAGGGATCGGGCCAATAGTATCTTGTTTAAGGCACTACCAACCCCAGCAAGTAATTTTGATAGCCATTACCGAATGCCTTGTGTACTCCACTTTGCTTTGTGTTGTGTGTTGCTCACTTTCTCTTTTTTAATCACAGGGTTTGAGTACGACACTTACGATCTCCAGAACAATGGGCGATTACTACCTCTATGAGTCAATTCTTTCACAGAAGCAGAAAGCAGTGGTATAGGTTGCTAACCGCCACCACTCCCCTCGCCCCGCTAGTCGAATATCTCGTTTGTTCATGTCCACGATCAACAGTCACGTTAAAGTGATCACGCTATAACTGAGACTACTGAGTAGCAGCAGTCTCGACCTTCATGTTCACCACGTTGGCAGACCCATTTTGCAAAAAGTGATATAACAAATAACTTTCATATCATTTACTATACCCTGAACAGTGAGACCGTCCTACCTGTACCTGATAGGACAGTTTCTCAAAGTGGCAGTGTGACGAATTTGAATATTGTACTTGGAGAAATGAGAAAATGAGGGCTATGCACAAGTTTCCCAAGTACAACAATCAATGGATCTAAGGGTGAACAAGAAGGAACCATCTAACATGAATGAAATTATAGAACGACAGCAAGTCCAGATTTTAAACTGTATGTCAATTAATATTTCAGTGTTATCAATTCGTACTTGCTTGTCAGCACAATTCAGTATATGTATTGCATATAATTTAGTATTAGATTTGAAGTAGAGGAAACCTGCACGGAATTAGGAAGACTAGATTAGTACAGAGAGATTTTATTTCTTTTCTTGGATAACTAAAGTTCTATTTCGAAAAAAAAGTACATATTACAGTTTTCGTCCTATAATGCTGGATACTGCAAGCATATATTGATCTTAACAAAAGTTTCAAATAAATTAAAATAACAGTAGTAGAACAAAGAAAATCAAGCAAATTATATGTTGTAAATAATAAATAGTAAATAACAAACAGCAAATAATAAATTTTAAATAATGATTTGTAAATAATAAATCGTAAATAATAAACTGTAAATAATAAGTTTAAAGTAACGAACTGAAAATTAAAAAATATGTCGAGACTTGAGGATTCCGAGTAAGTGAGATATAATCACTTAGGTTAGAACACCCGACAAAGGACTAGCAAGACTCGAAGTCCTTCCGAGACAGCCACGAATCTTTGAACCTGTCTAGAAAAAACTGCGTTTTTAGTTTCCTTTCTTTGGTTGATGGCGGCTTTATACTAATTTCAGTTTATTTTATCTTGTGTGCTGTGTCTTGCATTTTCTGTTACACTACTCTTTTCCAGGGTTCTCGAACGTTGATAAAAATTATATACTTCTATTTAAAGACATACAACTGATTCAATTCCTGGAAAAAGAAAAACAAGAAATTGATATACTGTGGAGTAGCTTTGCCCACTACAACTTACCACAGAACTTGTTTCTATATCGCGAACCATTTGTGAAATATTTCGTGTGGCATTCTCCTGTGAGATGGCAATGCAGCAAGGAGTATGAAAAGCATGTTGTTATCTGTCTGGCGATACAAATAAACCTTCGAAATACTGTGTTTTTGTTGCGTGCTGGAGTACGCGCCGTCTAGATCCCTTATCTAGTTGCAGCACGTTGCTAGCAAAATATGAGTTTACAGTGTGCAACAAGCAGTTGGAACACGTATAGATTTCTACAAACTTTCCATATCTACATAAAAGAACATCTAAACCTCTGTCGTGCAGAAAAACCTTAACAAGCTCCATTAAAAACTCTTTTTTCCCTCCCTGCCTACCACGACGACTTGTATAACTTCCTAGAAGCAGCGCTAATCAACGATTCGTAAATAAATCCAAATTTCTGTGGCTATCTTTTTAGTTAAAGGCACACACACTCATACAAAGATAATAAATATCGACTTTGTACTCTCGAGATCAGGAACTTTCGACATTTTTTGTTTAGGAATTACGTGGCTCGGATAAACGTTACAGTACCTCGGGAGCGGCGAACGGTGCAACTTGGACGTACAGTTCAGCAGCAAACAACAATAGCCTATACAGCAGGGTCTTGGCGGAAAAACACCAACTATTCTACATCACACACTCAGGTTAAAGACTTAGACCCAATTTAAATATAAGAATGAAGTAAACTTACACATTATATAAATAATACATTAGGCTATTTGTTTTTACACAAGTAGGCTATAAATTCTTCCCTGAATGTAGTGTGGGCGGAGGCTCGCCCCCGCCGCCGTGAGGTATGACGACCTGTAACATTACAAATGCCGGCGCCACTCCCACGCCTTGTATTCCTCTCGTCTATCCAAAATTCCTACAATTTTGAGCTGGCCGGGTAATGCCACTGACTCCTTCATCCGGTCCCCAGCGCGCAGAGAAGATCTAATAGGAACTTGAGAAACATCACCTTATAATTTTACAATTCAACAACTTTTTTTAAATTTTTGTATGCGATTCTTCCCCTACGCGCTGCGCTACCGGAAAAGAAAGGACCTAGACTCTCAGTCTTGTCAACGAAAGCGGCTCGCACGGTGTCAGAGTGAACCAGGAAATTCCAACCGTAGCGGAAAAAAAGTCACTTACGAACGTCGGTCGTAGGAGAAAAAGTAGGTAAAGTAAATTTCAGGACCGTAATGAAGGCTAAAATATCGACCTCGGCTGCACAGCAAGGTTTATTTAAAATTTGCTGTACTGGATCGGAATCGGAATCCTTACCCATCTCCAGGGACACAACTGTTTAAAGGTACATATTCATACATACAGTGTCTAATACAAGATTATCGGCACCATCGTAGTGTCTTTGAAGTTTCGCGTCTGAAAGTATGGTTTCGACACTTAAGCAGCCTAGAATCAATGTAGTACAGGCAATCTTTCGATGTGAACCAATCTTACAACAACGTCTGTTTGGCCTCAGTTGTTCTATTGACTTTCTTGTGGTAGGCCAGCTTATTAATGATGTCAGACACATACTGCAATTTATGTGCTCGCGACTGACTGTAGTAAATGTATTCGACACGAATTACGTGTGCAAACCATAATTACAGGTTATTAAAGTTTCATCATGCACGATTAAAACTACTTTGGTAGTAACTGTGTTTATGTTATATTTATTTTATACGCTGAACTTAGATACCAGACACGTTGAAACTAGGTAATTTGTAGTTCACTATGCTTCGAATTCCAGTGGATATGTCTGCTCGAGGTCCAGTTTCCAGTATTTTCTCTGGCTATCGTAGTTGAGTAGTGGTGGTTGCGTAACTAACTCATTACCATCGTGTAATGTATAACATCGTATGCGTTATACAAGGTGGTCAGAAACAGTCTGGAAAGCTTGTAAGTGTCTTGTAGTGTAAGTTGTGCTGAGGAATAACTGTTAAGAAAAAAATACGGTGCTCCGTTTCCGAGTTAACTGGCATTGAAGCTAGCGAATCAGAACGTGGAGTGCGCAAACGTAAGCAGCCCGCCAGAGACGATGTCATCAAACCTGTGCTTCGTTTGGTTTGCTAATGCCGAAAAAAGGAGGAATACAAAAATTCAACACGGGACAGTGGTAAGAATTGAAACCGAGCCAAAGGCTGCCCCGTGCGCTAAACTGACAATAATTGTATCTGGCGGGCCGCTTGAATTTGCCCGGGCAACGGCCTGATTGGCTAACTTCAATCGTAATTAACTCGGAAACGGTGCAACGTATTGAAGTTTTTTCTTGACGATTGTTTCTCAGCACGATCTGCCCTGCAAAACCCTTACAAACTTTTCATACCGTTTCTGACCTCCTCGTGTAGGTTGTAAAACAGCAGAACTGTTTATTAGTAGTGCAAACCTCTGTAGCAAGTACAGGTAGAGTCCCATTACGTACGTAAACATCTTAAAAATATGTTGCGTGTGGGTAACGTTGTGATTCGAAACCAGATCGGCGTAAAAAATTTTAAAGAAATTGTACTACGCAGCCGTTGTCGATATTTAAGACACGACGAGGTTACCGAAATTCGTGCGAGCTGCGGAGCACCGTGTGTATAAAAGATTTAAGGAAAAGTAAATCACAGTTGTAGCTTTCCTCCGAGGGGAACCGGGAGTGGCAGGCTAAGCCGGCGTCAGCGTGAAGGAAACGGTGAGCGGCTCGGAGAGGCGCTCCTTGACGGGCAGGAACACCACCGACGGCACGAACTTGGCGGCGTGCACGCGCACGCTGTGCAGCGGCTCCTCCAGCAGGAAGGGCTGCATGATGAAAGGTGCGCCCTCGGGGCCCTGCGGCGGCGCAGGCACGGCGTAGGACGCCGGCACCCGCGCAGCCGGCCCGCCCGCGCCCGCCTCGGGCTCGCGGTGGCTGCGGCGCACGTGTCTCTTGAGTGCCACGGCGCTGTCCGCCCGGAAGTCGCACTGCGCGCACCGCAGCTTGCCGTCCGCAGCGTCGCCAGCAGGCGCGCCGTGCTTCTTCTGGACGTGCGCCAGGTACAGCTCTCGAGTCTTGAAGCCGCGTGAGCACTGCGGGCACCGGAACTTCGTCTTGGCTTCGGCGTCGGCCGCGTCTCCGTCCGGCTGCTCGGGCTGCAGAGGCTGCACGGGTGGGAACGGCCTGGGCGCGGGGAAGGCGGCGGGCGCGAACGGATTGACCAGCCCTCCGAACTGGTGGGACAGGAGGTGCGTGTGCAGAGGCTCGCCCTGCAGCTCCTGCAGGCAGATGGGGCAGTGCTGCGGCGCCTTCCCGGGTTCCGGGTCGGGCTGCACGGTGGGGCCGGCCACGTGCGTGCGCTCGTGCACGAATAGTAGCGCCAGCACTGGCGTGCTGAAAGGGCAGTACGAGCAGTGGTATTCGGGCGAGTCGCTACCGGCGAATAGGTTGGACAGCACGTGACTGGCGACGGGCTCGGCCGCCTGCGACGCCCAGCTGGTGGGGATTTTGAGCGCGGGCGGCCGCTGTTGCTGCTGCTGTAGGGTCGGCTGCTCCGACGCTTTGGTCTGCTTAGCCCTGTAGCGCGACTCCAGCTCCTTCCACTTCTCGGCACCCGCGTCGCCGTGGTCGTTCACGAGGTGCGCGCGTAGCCACTTAGTGCTCCTGAAGCGCCGGCTGCAAACGGGACACGCCTCCGTGAAGTGGCTGAAGTACCGGTGGCTGAAGTCCTTCAGGTCACTCGGCTTGAGCGCGTGGTCGCCGTCGGGCGCGTACGTCGGCAGCGGCGCCGACGACGCCGCCGTCGACGAGGTCGCCGCCGTCGAGGCGCTGTCCTCCACGATCCCGTGAGTGTTCTGCTTGTGCACGCGCAGGAAGTACTTGCTGCACAGCTCCTTGTTGCAGATGTCGCAGACGACGCCACCGATCTGAGCGCCGTTCTCGATCTCGATGCCGTGCATGCGTTGCATGTGCGTTTTCATAAAGTACTTATTGCACAGCTCCTTGTTGCAGATCTCGCAGTAGCTGCTAGTGGGTGTGAGAGAGACCCTCTTCTCCGGTGCCGACGGCTGCGGCTGCTGTGCCACCTGGACGGCGTCCTTGGCCGGAGACTCTCGCGAATCGGTTTCTTCCTTGACGACACTCTGGGCCGGCGCGGCGATCGGCGGCGACGGCGCTGCCGGTGTCGAGTGGCACTCGTCGTCGTGCTGCTTGAGTAGGAAAGTCGTAAAGAAGTCCTTCTTGCACGGATGGCAAAAGGTGGGGGGTGCCGGCAGTGGCGATCCCTCCGCACTGCCGGCACTGTCCCGCTCCTTGTCTCCGGAAAGTACGCCGTGCTCCGTTATCATGTGAGCCCTGTGCGAATACACGTTCTCCGACTCCTTGTAACAGATATGGCAAGTCTTGACGGAGTCGACGTCGAGGGTGTTGAGCTGTAGGATCATAGTCTGGAGCTTCTGCAAGTCTTCGCTTATGTTGTCCTTGTTGTCGGAGAACGCGCGGTCCCCGTCGGCGTCGGCCGGCACGCCGCCGCTGTCGGTGGGTACGGTGGTGAGAGGTGTGCTCTGCCTGTTACTGCCGCCCTCGCCCTCCTGCTGTTCGGATTTCAACTCCGCGGGTGTTTCGCGCTTCTCGGCGTCCGAGTGCATGTAGGCTCTGTGCACTGTCATGAGGTAGCAGCTCTGGAATCGCCGGCCGCAGACGTCGCACTCGGCCTCTGCGCCGTCGGCCTGTTCCGAGAGCGAGTCGCTTTGCTCGTTGACGATCAAGTTGAGTGGCGAGGCCTGAGGGCCGCCCCACGCACCCGGTGCGGCTGCCGATCCGCTGCCGTCTTTGGACGGTTCGGAATCCGCGACGACGATGCCGTGTCGCTTGAGCTTGTGCGTCCGCAAGAAATACTTGTTGCAGTACTCTTTGCAGCAGATCTCGCAGAAGGCCTCGGCGTTGATGACGCCCAGCTTGCGCAGGTTGTCGACGGAGAGCGGCGGCTGGTGTCCGGCCGCGGCCGTGTCGGGCTGCTCGCGCGGCTCGTCCGCCGGCTGCTCGGCCAGCAGCTCCAGCAGGTCCTGCGCGGCGGGCGCGGGCAGCGACAGGTCGGTGGCGGACGCCGCGTCCGCGTCTCCCGGCTTCTTGGCCGCGGCCGCGTCTCCTGCGTCGTCCGCGATGCCGTGCACCTTGGCCTTGTGCCGCCGCAGGAAGTACTTGTTGCTGAAGCGCTTGTGGCACACGTCGCACGGCACCCGCGCTTCCGGGGACTTGGCGGCCACGCCCAGGTGCACGTGTGCTACTGACGCCTGCCCCGGCGTCAGGTGCGGAGGTGGCATCTGCTGTTGCTGAGGCGGCATCTGCTGTTGCTGAGACTGCGCCGGAGGCGGTGGTGGCGGGGGTGGTGGCGGCGGGGGTGGCGGGAGCGCCGCCTTGGCCGCAGGAGGAGCGCCGTCCGTGTAGATGCCGTGCTTGTTCGCTTTGTGCGTCTTGAGGAAGTACTTGTTGCAGAACTCCTTGTTGCACTGCTCGCAGTACGCGTCAGGGTTGAAGATGCGCACGGGCGCGGCCGCGGGCAGCAGAGGTGGGCCCGCCGCGAAAGCGAACGGGAAGAAGGCGGACACGTCCGGCCAGGCAGGGGCCACAGGGACGGCGGGGCCGGAGGGGGTGGGGCCCACAGACGGCGCGGAGGCGACGGGGGCGGGCGCGGCTGCGGGCGCGCACAGGTCTAGCGGGGGTGGCAGCGCCACGGCGGCGTCGGCGTCGGCGTCGGCGTCGGCCTCGTCCTCGCTGGTCGACGGTGTCGCCGAGGCGGCGTCCCATCGCAGCGGCGTCGTCTGCTTGCGGCGCTTCTTGGCGTGGCGCTGCTCGCCGTCCTGCTCGTGCTCCGGCGCCAGCCGCCGCTTGCCGCCCTCTTCCTGCTCGCTCGAAGACATCCTCTCTTACACTTGCGCCCACTCCTGCAACACAGCCACGCGACACACCCCCATTACAAACTCTTCTTCAAATAAACTCGTTTGGCTGGTGACAGCTCCAGACGACATCCGTGAGCTTTGGGCTTAGGTGGCAAAACGGAATTTAAATCAAGCATCGTGTCAGTATCTAAAGTTCTGCTGGTAGAAGAAGGAAAAGTTAACTTTGCATCACAAATCTGGAACACTGGAACGGTCGAAATGTTTGAAATATGAGATCGTTATCTTTTAACACCGAGATGCGACATTAACTCGAATTGTTTCTACGAACCTTCTGCCAAATACTTAAGTATAAACTGCAAAGTAATCGTGTCCATGTACAAGCAGATGTAATGCACAGTAATATGGCGGGAGGCCCTATTTGTCACAGAACTCCTTGCTACGAGTAAAAATGCTCTGATCGGTAAATTGAAATATGAGAAAAACAGATCTCTACAAAAATTTCACGTTCTGTCAAATAAAACTGTCTGTTCAGAAGACGACACAGCCGTGATCTCTACACACGCGTGCCGAAGACGTCACAGGCACATTTCGTAGTAGAAGGATAATTTTCAGATACTATTAACTGTGCTTTAACGCAACAAGATAAGTTTTCAGAGCAGTAAAACGGTAAATCGTGGAAACAGAACGGGCTTTTAGTACTGTGATATGTATGAAACGAAAAGGGAAAAGAATGGTAAAAGTCCCACCAAAGATGGCGTGTTATATTTCAGGGTGTTTGCTTCAGAGCGGACATATAGTTCCATGTTTGGTAAGCAATTAGGTTTCCTTTTGAACAGTTCTCGGGTATCCGACCGGGTAGCGTCGTAACTTCTCCACAATATTTCGGCAGACGTACACGCTGCCATCTTCAGGTGGTTCCTGACGAATGCTGTGCTGTTCCCCTCGGCGCCCTATATATACTAGCCGTTACCCCCTCCACCGTTCCTCTTCTGGTATCTTCGGTGCGGCCGGCGAGGCAGCTACTGGAGGTGGAGGGGGAAGCGGCGCCTGGGTCTGAACTGGGGTCTGCAGTCTCCCTGCTGCCGCCGTCGGGGGCGGTCCTCGATCTCTGGGACCGCATCTTTCTCTCCAGGCTGAGTGCACGGCTCCAAGCCTGACTAAGTTGAAGGCCGCTGTCTTTATTAATTAGAGAGTCCTGTAATCGGATTTCGATGGCCTCTTTAGTAATGCAGTCCCAGAAGTAGGAGGATTAACAGGGTATTTTTGTTTTTTTCATAGTCCATAGTATGGCCAGTCTTTATACAATGATCAGCCACGGCTGATTTAGTGGCCTGGCGTAATTCGGTATGGCGCTTGTGTTCGCGGCACCTCTCTTCTACAGTGCGGACTGCCTCCCCAATGTATGATTTTCTGCACTGACAGGGAACTTGATAAACGCCTGGTTTTCGAAGGCCTAGGTCATCTTTCACTGAACCCAGTAGATTAAAAGTTTTTGCAGTGGGTCGGAATACACATTTCACATTGTGTTTCCCCAGGAGTCTACCGATTTTTCTTGAGGTGTTTCCGACAAACGGAATGCACGCCAATGACTTCTGTTCTTCTGTCTCTTCTTCTTGTTCTCTTGGCAAAGTCTGAGTGCGTGTCTTGTTTGCTTCTGGTTGTACCCATTTTTCCGAAATGTTGTCTCGAGGTGCTGCAGTTCTGCTGGAAGGCTCTCCTGATCGCAGATCGATCGTGCCCTGTGAACAAGTGTGCGCAAAACGCCTTCACTCTGGGAGTTGTGGTGGCAACTGAAGGCATTTAGGTACAAATCGGTGTCTGTAGGTTTTCTGTATACACTGTGTCCCAGCTTGTCGTCAGGTTTCCGTTTCAGCAGGACGTCAAGGAACGGTAGGGCACCATCCTGCTCCACCTCCATCGTGAACTGTATGTTGGGGTGCAGCGAGTTGAGGTGTTGAAGAAATTCATTTAAGCTGTCCCGTCCATGTGGCCAAACAACGAACGTGTCATCCACGAAGCGGAAGTAACAAGTTGGTTTTTGTTTGGCTTGTTCTAGTGCCTTCTCTTCGAAATTCTTCATAAAAAACTTGGCTACAACCGGTGAAAGCGGGCATCCCATGACGACGCCATCTGTCTGTTCATAATAATTTCCGTCGAACAGGAAGCATGTTGAGGTGAGCACGAACTCGAAGAGCCTTGTTAGGTTGTTGTCGAATTTCTTGCTTATCAGATCGATGGAGTCTTTCAGTGGTATCCTAGTGAAGAGGGACACTACGTCGAAGCTCACTAACAAGTCGCTCTCCTGGAGCCGAAGTTCTTGTATACGTTGCACAAAGTGGATGGAATTGCGGACGTGGTGTTCGCATTTTCCCACAAATGGACTGCGGAGACCCGTCAGGTGTTGGGCCAGTTCATAGGTTGCTGCTCCTATGTTTCTGACTATTAGACGCATAGTGTTCCACCCTTGTGGACCTTTGGTAGCCCATACAGTCGTGGCGGTGCAGCCGCTCGTGGTCGAAGTTTCTTGACAGTTTTTCCATCGAAGGTATTGCGAAGAAGTTCAACGGTTCTTCTTTGAAGGCGACTTGTCGGGTCTCCTTCTATCCTTCTGTACGCTGCGTCATCGAGAAGTTCGTACATTTTTCTCTCATATTCTGAGTGCAGGAGCAGTACTGTAGCATTGCCTTTGTCAGCAGGCAAGACCACCAACTCAGGATCGCTGCGTAACTCGCGGATGGCCGCTCTCTCCGCCTTCGAGATGTTCTGTTTCAGTGGTGCGGCCCTGGTGAGCGCACGGCACGTCTCATGACGTATTTCTTCTGCTTCATTGGCTGGCAGAGTATAGGTGGCCTGCTCCACACTGCTTATAATGTCCACAATCGGTAGAGGTGTCGGGGTCGGGACGAAGTTGAATCCTTTCTCGAGCACCGACATTGCTGCGTCACTGATCGTTCTTCCTGTAAGGTTGATGACAGTAGCTTAGGTGGTTCTTGCGTAGTCGTCTGTCGTGCTACAAGGCGTTCAAACTTCGATGTCTGCTTACTGGTAGCTTTTCTTCGTACGCCGTCTGCTTGTGTCCCAGTGACAGCGTCAGCCCATTCCCATGATATAGGAGATAGAACTGAAGATATCCTGAGATGGACATCCAGCAGTTTCTTCGAAGTGTCATCCAGGCAGCGGCGAGTGTAATGAATTCTCTCTCTTACCAGCGCTAAGCTGGCTCGTCTCATGATGCGCCTGGCCGCTGCAGTCCTTATGTGGTAAGTTATCTCGGCGAAAGGCGGCACGGCAGTACCGTCTCGGCATCTAAGCAGGAACGCAAGTGAGCACAGCAGTCGCTCCTTCTTGTTCCGCAGCTTGTCCAGCATCTTCATCTGTTGAAGCATTTCCTCCCCGTAGAGGTACTTGATATGCGGTCTGAAGTTTTCCTGGCGTTTTAGGTTTCATATTTGTGAAAGTGTCAATAATATGTTTTACTGCACAGATCAAACGACAGTGCCACGGACGAAGACGGACAAACATAGAATAAGGACTATTAGTCACCGAAGTGTCACAAAAATAATTATTTATTGGACAGTAATATTAGAGTGTAAGGGAGATGTTAAAATAGAGGACTGTACACGCTGTCGTGTAGAGTAACCTAAATTCTTTTATATCTTCTCATCTTTCTATCTTGTTACTTTTAAACATTTCCGTTTCTCGAACAGTTTTATGATTAGAAGCATTTAAATCCGCAGAAGCATTTAAATCCGCAACATGGTTAACACTTCCTTAAAATAATAATAAATCAAATAAGCTCTATATTACGTACATGTACAATATAATATGGTGAAAACACGCTCTGTCTTAGTCACTAGGTGGTAGGTCGTCTGTAAATGACAGCAAATAAATAAATAAATAAGTATCTAAGGTAGAAAGTATTTTTTTAAAGAATTATTCGTGTTCCAACTCTCATTACGTGAAGTATAAATATGTACCAAACATCTCGATCGTAACTTTAACATTAACATGGATACAGTTCCCGGTATGCTACTCTTGCGTTCGATCTCATAGATATGTAACTAAAAACCTAGTGCCCTTCGATTAAATTTAAAAATAATATTTTTATCACAGTGCCCGTTCCTTCAAGCTGTGGAGACAAACAATAAACCTTTAAACTGAACTTTTGGTCTGTTTCTACTCGTTCTCTGATTATGTGTAATGGCTAACCTCCATGTCACGAATGCTGTATATACCATGTAAGTGCGCACCAGCGAAGCCATGCACAATGTGCAGTTCTTTGCGATTTTAATATTATCTTCGTACGCAATCTATACAAAACAATATGTCTTCGGTGTACGTAGAAGAGGAAACTACATAGCTATGTCAAATGCGCGTCCATCACATATACACTTTCGCATCCGACCGATATTCCCTCAGACTTAAGGTGAATCCCTGAATATGAAGCTGTTCTTATAAACTGCTTGGCCTGTTAATAACTACGCCATTTGAAAACAGTCGACGGAAGATGCTAACTTTTTATCACCTCGCCCAGGAAGAGAGGATACTTAGCAAACCAACTTGATTCAATGATGCTTATGCAATTTTACCTGAATTGTGAAGAGGTGAACTGCTGAACACTAGAAATGCACAAGAAATCATCTAAAACCCTAGAAGCCATACGTACCATAATATCACATAAAGTGAAGCAGTTGTGAATTCGATGACTAATTTAAACAAGAAACTGCTTTGCCTGCATCTTGCCTGTGATTTGCATGGTGCAGAACCAGAGTCATTTGGGACATTGAATGGCAGTCTTTCTGTGGGTTCAACGACGAATTTAGCTTCTGTTTGTGACTGACAATTTAACGCCAACGTGTCCGTAGACTATCTGATATAACGCCCCAGGAAGCAACAATGCTCGAGACCCATACCTCTTCAGCTCCTGGAATCATTATTAGTTTCTCTATTTATTTTTTAAAAAAATATAATGTACAAATTGAATATAAATCTCAACCGTTACTTTCACGCCTTGTAATACACGACATTAACACTACACATGACGTTTGCCAAAACAGTGACGTACACAAAACTCACTGCTCTAACTGTAAGGTGAGCTACATCGGGTAAACCGAAAGAAATATCAAAACACGATTTAAGGAATGCACGGAATTAAAAAGATAAGCCAAAGGTAGCAAATACACATTCGCAAATCAACTTACACAAGACAATCACAAGACACACAATATTGAAAACAACCTTGTAATCCTTCATGCAATGAAGAAGGGCTACTTTATGGACATATATGCACATTTATAAATTTACTTTGAAAGACAGCAGCCATTCATTTCTCCTATTGCGAATTCTCCTTACGATCGCCGTATAGTAACACTTCCACATAGACAATACCATCGTCAGTGATCATTCCGACAGAACTGCCGACCGTATTTGCTGAATTGCTGATGCATACTGAAAACAATAGCGCTCCGTTTATTTCCTTGAGGCACACTCGAAGTGCCTTTCGTTACTCTTAAACATTCAATATTCATTACAACGTATAGGATTCTACTAATCAAAAACTTATCGAGTCAGTCGCAAACCTGTGAAAATACACTGCACGATCGTTTTCTGTGTTATTATTCGACAGTGTGGTGAAGTGTTGAAAACTTTGGTTTTGGCTCTGAGCACTATGGGACTTAACATCGGAGGTCATCAGTCTCCTAGAAGTTAGAACTATTTAAACCTAACTAACCTAAGGACATCACACACATCCATGCCCGAGGCAAAATTCGAACCTACGACCGTAGCGGTCGCGCGGTTCCAGACTGAAGCGCCTAGAACCGCTCGGCCACTCTGGCCGGCTGTTGAAAACCTTTCAAATATACAGCAAAATGTATGGAATTGATACACACAGTAACAGTTGACTCTCAACATAAAAAAAAATGTAACGTCTATGCATAAATTGGCAGAAAGACAGTATTCTAGAATTGCAAGATCGCGCAACAGTCACTGCAAGAGTCACATCCATTAAATACGCATACGAAGCGATTTCAAGTGGAAAGACCACTTGCAGTTAATCGCAGGTGCCAGACAGATTCAACGGAAGAATTCTTAAGAAATGTAGTCCACCCACAGAAGTGTTAGCACACACAAACCTCGTTCGACCAGTACTCCAATTTTGCTCATCAGTCTGGGATCCGTATCAGATAGGATTCATAGAGGAAGTACAGATAATAGAAAGAAAAGCTGAACGATACAGGTGAATTTACCAAGTGCGGAGGCGCCACGGAGACGTTCAGTCAACCCCAGCACAGAGATTACAAGAGAGGCGTCTGCGTTGTAAGGGTTCTGCTTTATTTTTCCACTACATTTTTTTCCTCAAACTCATCAGATATGGCGCAGTACTGTTGAAGGATAGAAAGTCAGAAGTATTCGAGTATTTTACGAAGCTAACAAAGACAGAGCGGCGAATGTCACTAAGATAAAAACAACTGTTTTTGGAGGAAAACCTGAGAGCCAAGTACGAAGATAAAGCTTTTATGTTATTACGAGGACGTGCTGAAAAGTAATGCCTCTGAGTTTTTTATTCTGTTCTCAATATCGGTTGAGGTATTACGAGTTATACAGATTACTGGCTCGACTTTCCCGCTTCCCTGAAGCAAGATACAACCATCTGCCGCTAGAGAGTTCCGAACAGTAGCGTGTAGCATGGCGGTGTGCTACGTAACTACTTCGGTGCCTCAGTAACAGCATGTTATGATCGAGGTTCTAGCCGCAGAATCCGTCTCCAATTGAAATCCACAGAAAAATGAAAGCTGTGTACGATGATGATTGTATCGACATCAGAAACGTGCGACATTGCGTTGTTCGTGCTCGTAATGAAGGAAATGGTGTCGGTGACCTCAACGTGTGTGACGAAGCTTGCAGTGTTTCCAAAACTTAAGAAACAACTATGATTAATTTGATAGTGATGAAACGGTGCAACCAGAGGTGAGGTTGTGTCTCCGTCAACAAAATAGAATGATGGTATCAACAAACTGGTCTCTCGTTGGCAGAAATGTGTTCGTCGCTAAGGTGATTATGCTGAAAAACAAATATGTAGCCATGTAGAATGTAAATAAATTTTGTTTTATTTAAAAAGATTTAAGAGTTTTCACATAAAAAATTCGGAGGCATTATTTTTCCGTACCCCTTCGTATATATATTCTTATAGGGTTGTATTTATAACTAAATAAGAGTAACTTTGATTTTGTAAAAAAAGTAAATACTAAGTTTTTGTACTACTCTGAACCACACAAGAATCTAAAGTTCGAAGGTTAGAAGTTTAATAGTGGCAACTATTTATTTACAGCTCGTACAAAATAGATACGTGTTTCAAAGTTTTATTGACCTTCAAAGTAGTCACCAGCATTGTTTATAACCCGTTGCCGGCGATTTTAAAGTCGTAGGATACTCTTAGCAGTGCCAGTTGTGTTGAGACTTCGAACTCCGGCCGCGGTGGCCGAGCGGTTCTAGGTGCTACAGTCTGGAACCGCGCGACCGCTACGGTCGCAGGTTCGAATCCTGCTTCGGGCATGGAAGTGTGTGATGTCCTTAGGTTAGTTAGGTTTAAGTAGTTCTAAGTTCTAGGGGACTGATGACCTTAGATGTTAAGTCCCATAGTGCTCAGAGCCATTTGAACCATTTTTGACACTTCGAACGTCGCGGTCTATTGCCCGACGAATTTGTAGCAGTTCTGAAGTGAATGCCGTGAAGTGTTTCCTTTAGTTTAGAAATCGAGTTGAACTAACGAAGGCTTAAGTCAGGTGAGTGCAGTACGTGGTATAGCACATAGCAACCCCATCAGTCAAACAAATCAGTAACAGCTTGCACTGTACGTGCTTGAGCATTGTCCTGCAAAATGATGGTCAGGTCCTGCAGAAAGTGTCATCACTTCTGCCTCTATGCTGTTCATTTTTGGAACACATCCTACGACAAGATTAGAGACAAAAGTGATGACACTTTCTGCAGGAAATGACCATCATTTTGCAGGACAATGCTCAAGCACGTACAGTGCAAGCTGTCACTGATTTGCCGGCCGGTGTGGCCGAGCGGTTCTAGGCGCTTCAGTCTGGAACCGCGGGACCGCTACGGTCGCAGGTTCGAATCCTGCCTCGGGCATGGAAGTGTGTGATGTTCTTAGGTTAGTTAGGTTTAAGTAGTTCTAAGTTCTAGGGGACTGATGACCCTAGATGTTAAGTCCCATAGTGCTCAGAGCCATTTGAACCATTTTTGTTACTGATTTCTTTAAATGATGGGGCTGCTAAGTGCTATACCACCTACTGCACTCCCCGGACTTAAGCCCTCGTAAGTTCATCTCGCTTTCTAAACTGAAGGAAACACTTCACGGCATTTTCTTCAGAACTGCTACAAAGTCGTCGGGCAGTAGACCGCGCCGCTCGAACTGTCAACACAACTGGCACTGCTAAGAGTATCCTACGACTTCCACATCGCCGGCAACGTGTTATACACAATCCTGGTGACTACTTTGAATGTCAACAAAACTTTGAAACCCGTATCTATCTTGTACGAGCTGTAAATAAATAGTTGCCACCATTAAAGTTCAAACCCCCGTACTAACGTAAATAAGTAGTGTGAGAGCGTTTCTTGGTGGGGTAGCGAGTGAAGGAAGAGAAGCGAGAGTGGGTCCTTCATGAGGCAGAAGCAGGCAATCAGGAAGGCAGTAGCAGCCACGAAATGTTCTCCAGCGCGGCCCGGCGAAGGGGACCCGGCATCCGCCTCAACTGCTGTATCTGCTGCCGTTTTGGAGACTCCGTCCACGACTGCGGACTACTTCACCTAGCAACGTCTAAACTGCATACATTAGATGGGTACTACTCTCCAAAGTAAAGATTTTCAGCGCCACGTAAATTAAGGGGCCTCCACCATCACATCTACCATTTTAGTTTCAAAGACTTGGTGTATGAACATTTATTAACTGATCTTAACGTTGTAGCGATGGTTCAGAATTGTATTTACGTAAGCTATCATATTTTCCTGATATATATCATTCATAAAAGATGTATAAAGTAATCACTTTTATCAGAGCAGGTAGGAAGCTGCCTCCCATCGTCTTGCTGAAATAATTGCTGTGAAAACATGGCAGGTAAGTGAACTTTCAGCCCACCTAGAACTGTGTCCAGCATAATTGCAAACAACAGACTGAACTATCTCAAGTAAATTTCGCTCGATTAATTCTGTCACTGATCTGGCTTGGTGCTGGAACATCAACTACTAATTTCCCTCAGTTATATTTCAGTACTGAAATTAATAAGAGACTACTATTTTTCATCTAATTCATGGACTTCGGGTCTTATATTTGATAGTTGTCTTTCAGCGTTGTTGGCCAATGCGTTGTGTTCAGTGTGCAGGTTGATGTGGAGTAGTGGTACGAATTCAGCAAGTTATACTTTGCGACGTGTCCGCTAGACTATATACCACTATTACGAACAATAGCACGAACAAACTGCTGCTGAATATCATGCCGTGTCCTTACTTGCAACGCTCCCAGTAATATACCAATACACACAAACACAGTAAACATACATGAGCACAAACCATTTCAGATGAGAATAGCTCGAGTTTCTACCGAGACCTTCTCACTTGAAATAGATAGAAATAGGCCATTATCAGCCAACGTGCTACTTAGACTATATTACACATCCAAATACAGTATATCACTTCCCTTTACATACTGCAAATTATTATCACCACACTTATAGTATCACTTTTTTTTATTTTTTTATTTTTCTTAGACATTTGCATTATATAAATTATATTCTCATCAACTAAGCAGAAACAAATTATATAGAACTATATTAACAACTGTTAAGCATTCAATTTGCTGTAACCGTAGAGAAATTTTTTTATGTTACGTTCTTCATATTATTTAAAAAAGCATTAACAACTGTATACCAATAAGACTGTAACAATGAGACGTCTTTTCTGTTAGATTTAGAAGCATCCGACCCACCTTACATGTCAAGGCGGTGGGTTACTCTGTACTGTTAACTAACTAACTAAATAAATAAATAAATGTGAGGAAGAGCAGGTTAAGGGAAGAGAGTTAAAGCAGATGAACTCGAGGGTCTGCCAAAGATCAGGGGCAGAGAGCTTCTGTACTGCTTTTACAACCCCAGCGCAGCGGGAACAGAGAGCGCCGCCTGGTCACATGGATCGCGCTTTTTTGTCGTCAGTAACGTCTGCTTTCAACATGAAAATGTTATAATACAGAATCTGCCCGGTACCCTAACTGAAACGAAGTCCAGTAGCCAAAAACTTGTTACGAAATGAAGGAAGCGGCAGTTTTTAGGACAACTAGTGCTTGGTGCATTATAGATCGCAATTAAAATATCCCACGCGTTAGCGAACGTTGAAACACCGCTGCTTAGTTTGCTGTAATTCTAAGACCATATATTACCAGAAGAGTTAATCAACATATTGCTTGCTTTTACACATATCCTGCGAAAAGACAATGAAAGGAGCATTAGAGAGATGCGGGCTCACAGGATACTTACAAACAATCGTTCTTCTGGTGGATCACTTTCGACCGAAAAAAGAAAGGGAAAAAGTGGAAATGGTACCCCAAGAACCCACCGCCACACATCCGAACGTGGATTGTTGCATGTAGAGTATAAATGTAGATGCAGATATAGAATACAGGGAGACAGAGTGTACCTGAATGAATTTTCTCTCTACAGTGGAGTGTGTAAAATTTCCTAGCAGATTAAAACTTTGTGCTGGACCGAGACTCGAACTCCGAACCCTTGCATTTCGTGGGCAAGTGCTCTCCCAGCTGAGCTACCTAAGCACGACTCAGAATCCGTCCTCACAGCTTTAATTCACAGATGTACTCCTGCATACCTTGCGGGACTAGCACTCCTGGAACAAAGGATAATACGGAAACATGGTTTAGCAACAGTCTGGGGGTTTGTTTTCCCAATGAATTTTCACTCTGTAGCGACGTTTTCGCTGAATTTAAACTTCCCGGTAGTTTAAAACGATGAGCCGAACTGGAACTGTAACCTTTGCATAAGGTACTGACGGAAGTAAAGCTGTGGCGGCTGGTAGGGAGTCGCCCTTGGGTAGCTTATTCGGCAGAGCACTTGCCCGCGGGAGGTGAAGGTCCCAGGTTCGAGTCCCAGTCCAGCACACAGTTTTAAATTGCCAGGAAGTTTCATCATGTACCTGTTCACTTGCCTCTACTATTTGCGTGATATAGTGTGTGAATAAAGCGGATTATGTTTCACCCAAGTCGTTTTTCTAAACCAGCGTTTAATATTTGATTGGAAGTTGCTTTTTTTTCGGGATCGACATGATTTTTGAACTTAAAATATGCCTTCAGATTCAGGAACAGACGGAGGTAAGCGATATTGGTCTGTAATTCTGACGAGAAATATCTTACTCTTTGCATATTTTCGACAAATGTTAACATGCAATAGTTAAACGTAGAACTTCGGAATTACTAAAAATTATTCATTTCTGTAGCTTAAGTATTCTCAGATACCTGACAATGAATTTTGCCACTTTATTCGCCTAATAATTAGTTCAATTAAAGCTATAGCATAACTGATATGTGCAGCAAGTCGCCTTGGGATCACTTCAGAAGAAGAATTGTTTCTGCGGGATTTCTCCAAGTATTCGTACTCAAAGTTTGACCGTGAAGAAATCAGCATCCTTGCGACTTCTAGCACGATATGTAAGACTTGTCTAGCTCACGTGGTCTAGCGGCGTTCAAGTGCCCCGATCCAGAATGCGAAGGTGCCTTTTACAGTTTGATGACTTCACCCCCACGTACTCCACCAGTTATTCCGTTCGCCAAAGCTACATTTATTTATTTATTTAGCAGTACAGAGTAGCCCACCACCTTGAAATGTAAGGCTGGTCGGATGCTTCTAAATCCATCATCAAAGAATTCTTATTATTACAGTTTATTGGTATACAGTCGTTAATGCTTTTTTCAAAATAATACAAATGACGTAATATATAAAAATTTTCGCTAAAGGTACAGAGAATTGAATGCTTAATAGTACTCTCCATCCAACAAAACACTCGTTTGTAACCTAATTATTCAAGACTTCATATCACCCGCATTGCGAGATATCGTGGCTGAGGCGGTGTATAATGAGGTGACAAAAGTCATGGCATAGCGATATGCTCATTTACAGATGGCAGTGGTACGACGTACACATGGTATAAAAGGATAGTGCATCGGCGGAGCTGTCATTTGTACTCAGGTGACTCATGTAAAAAAGGTTTCCGACGTGATTATGGCCCCAAGATGGGAATTAACAGACTTTGACGACGGAATGGTAACTGGAGCTAGATTCATGGGACATTCCATTTCAAAAATTGTTAAGGGTAGAAGAAAGGAGCCCCCTCGAAGACTACGATAGCAATGACCAAGCCAAATAAGGTATAAAGAAAAGCAATCGGGCGTACCCTGGGCAACGTCACAAAATGAAAAACCTAACGGCTGATCCTTTCACACCATAAACATCCAAATCTGAGCCCTTTTCAGGGCTACAGTTAACCGTTATATCTGTTAACATAGAAGGCATAACAGCAGCCAAAGAAGAGCTGTTGCAAGATCTATGCAGTCCTGTACTGTGAGTACAGCAGACACACAGGTGTTGCGACATGCGCAGACCAAACAGAAACGGAATGCGCCTCGCCATTGAAAGACCGCATAATAAATATGGAAGTGCTATTTTTGTTCATCCGGACATTCAGATCCTATCCACAGCAATTACCGAGAAAAATGATATCGAAATTCTCACTGTAGAAAAAGAAAATTGTACCATTTCATCCTTTTACAAACCATCCAGTGCTGAATTTATGGTTCATCCAATTTTCATAATAAAAGAGAGCAGATTGTGATTGGTGATACCAGCCATAATAATGTGTGGGGCTATGGTCATGAAAGTGAGAATGGGGCGGCAGTATAAGAATGGGCAGATCAAAATCAGTTGTATTTAATCTACGATGCAAAATTACCAGCATCATTGAAAAGCGGCAGGTGGAAGCGAGGCGATAATCCGGACCTCATAATTAGTAGCAACAGTATCAGCCAACAATGTGTAAAATCTGTAGAGCCCTCAATACCCAATTCACAATACATCCCAATAACTAGTCACATATTTTCTGCTGTTGTATCTCTCAAAGTACCTTTTCGAAGAAGGTTTAATTTTAGAAAAGCAGACTGGTCGAGATTTGCAGAATTGCTCGACGTCGAAGGGACTTCTGTAGAACCAGCACCAGAACATTATGACACCTTCACCACTGGGAACCTACTAGTATGTTGATGATAGTATGGTCAAGAGTTGAGTTACAACATTGGTGCACTCCAAAACACCTAGGAGTGACGCTGGACATATCTCTTACTTTCAAAAGACACTGGATGAACTGCAAGTTGAAAGATTTCACCAGGAACAACCTGTTAAGAAAATTGGCTGGGTCACAGTGGGGCAGTCAACCTTAAACCATCCGAACCTCTGCACTTGCATGAGCCTATTTCGCAGCAGAGTACGCTTGTCCTAATTGATACATTTCATCATATGCCAAAAGAGGTAGACGTAGCTCTCAACACCTGCAGAATTGTAGCAGGTTGTTTGAAATCTACTCCTGTCGAATGGGCTTACCACCTTGCAGGAATAGCACCAACTCCCATTCGAAGAGAAATTGCAGCGAATAAGGAACGAACAAAAGTGGAACAATAATAAAACCCATCCACTATATGGCCATAAACCGCATTTGCAGCGATTGAAGTTCACAGAAGAGTTTCCTTAGACAATCAAAGATACTTACTACCACTGTTGAAAATGTCAGGGAGCAACTTTGGAGGGATAAGACTTCCCTTTCCCTGGTTGGAAAAGAGTTTCTGAAACTCTGCCTCTAGGACATGAGGAGAAATAGATGACATAGAAATCTTTGAATAGGCTGAGATCAGGAGTGGGTAGATTAAGATTCAATCTGGCAAGATGGGGCTGCAGTACAGGAAACGATATTAAGTGTGATTGTGGAGAAGTTCAAACTGTCCAGCACATGCAGCAGTGTCGACTGTGTCCAGCTTCCTGTATTGCAGAAGAGCGCAGAAAATGGACTCGAATTAGCCAAGTTTTGATCAATTACTATATGACATGTTAACTGTGCACCTATGTACGTTTCTGACACTAGAATAATAATAATCGATATTCCAAGCCCCATGGCGTCAAGGATGCGCCGAGGATAAAAAAATTCAGACATTATCTCTCACCACGGGCAAGGCATTGGCCAATGGCCTTCACTTAACGACCGAGAGCGGTGGTGTTTGCGCAAAGTTGTCTGTGCTAACAACAAGCAACACTGCGTGAAATAACCGCAGAAATCAATGTGGGACGTACGACTAACGTGTCCGTCAGGACAGCGCGGTGAAGTTTGGCGTTAATAGGCTATGGCTTCAGATGACCGACGACAGTGTCGTGGCAAATAGCTCGAAATTGTCAGCAGACTCTCTCGTGGGATCGTGACCTTGTTGGTTGGATCGTTGACGACTGGAAAACTGTGGCCTAGTCAGATGAGTCCCGACTTCGGAGCTGATGGAAAGGTTCGAGTGTGGCGCAGACCTCACAAAGCCACAGACCCAAGTTGTCAACAAGGTACTATGCAAACCGGTGGTGGATCCATAATGGTGCAGACTGTGTTTACGTATAATGTACTGGGCCCTTTGGTCAAAATCAAACGATCATGGACTGGAAATGGTTGTTTCCTGCTACTTGGACACCATTTTTTAGCACTTCAACAATGGAATTTTTATGGTTGACAATGATCCATGTAATGGCGATTAGTTTGAAGAGCATTCTGGAGAGTTCGGCAGAATGATTTGGCCATCCAGATCGCCCGACATGTATCTCATCGTACATTTATGGAACACATTCGAGAGGTCAGTTCGTGTACAGACTCCTGCACCGATAACACTTTCGAAATTACGTACTGCTATAGAGGCAGTTTGGCTCAATATTTCCGCAGGGATCTTCCAACGACTTGTTGAATCCATGAAATGTGGAGTTGTTGCACTACTCCGGGCATAAGTAGGTCCGACACGATATTAGGTGGTATCTCATGACTTCTGTCGTCGCACTGTGATTTTGACTAGAAATCTATGGCTTTAGAGTGTTGTACGTCATGGGTCCTAGGATTTTTTTTCTGACACTTAATGTTGTTTTCCCGTCTGACAACACAAGAAGAAAAATCAACTTTCATCAAATTTCAGATCCCTCGTGGAAGTATAGGTCCCAGTAAGACACCCTGGATTATCTGATATCTATATCTGTAAAAGACAGGGTTAAACAACCATCAATAAGAAAATGCATATTAAAGCATTGTACTGACCATCACAACCTGCATTTTGGTGAAAATTGTACTTTATAATATACATCTGTGTGATGGAACTTAATAGGTACGAAAGTGCGAGTTTACTGTCAATAGATCGACAAGATCTAATAATTTAGTTTTTCAAATATTCTTCGGTAGCGGTCTACATTTTGGAAAGCGACACTGGGGAAAATGTAGAGAACATTGTAAAATAATGAAACCCTTGTCCAAACAGGGGCAGATGTTAGATAGGTTATCAAACGACACGAGTGAAGTTTATGCGTTGACTACCGGGATACCAGCTCGTTCTGAGTGTCACGAAAAGCGATAAAGCAAGTTAAGCAGGCGTTTCATGTGTACTGATTTTTTTTTCCTTTCGAATAATTATAAAGTACGTTACCAAGCAAGGTATGTTCTGCGTGTACGCTTATACTTTTCAGCAGTTAACTATCCAAAATGAAACTGGAGATATTAATTTTCATGTTTTATTTTCAGATTATATGGACGTTTTAAATTTAAAAAAGAAATTTATGTTTAACACACTGACAATTACGAGGTTATTAGAGATAGAGCATTAGCTCGGACTGGTGATAGCTATTGAAAGAAGTGGAGCGTGAGTTTGTTTAAAGGACCACCCCTGAGCTAAAGGCGTATTTTCAGTCCATGGTACATAGGATTACTAATATTCTATTAGAAAGCCACGAGGTAGATAAAGAATTGGAAAATTTGCGACGAATAGTCGAAACAACGGTTTCAAACCACAAGTAGTGGATCCCTTGCAGAACCCCTCTATACATTCCTTCCACGTTTCAGCTTTCCCTTCTCTGCTTTGTACTGGCTTCCCATCTGAGCTCTTGGTACACGTGAGATGGAGAGGCGACTCCAGAAGGGCAGCCATAGTGTCATGGCGTATAGTTTGCAGAATACCTGTCGTAATCTGATGGAGAAGCAACTTGTGTGTCCCAACGTCAATGTGAGGGAGCGATGGTTACAGTCATTTTTTATTTTCAGATTATGTGACGTTTTAAATTTAAAAAAGAAATTAATATTCAACGCTCTGATAATTTCGAGGTCATTAGAGATGGAGCATTAGCTCGGACTGGTGACAGGTACTGAAAGAAATGGAGCGTGAGTTTGGTTAAAGGACCACCCCTTAAATCTGTTCTTGCAGAACTGGAGAATTTTGGCTTTAACACTGGGTTATGTCTCGCTGCTGCGAAGTAATGCTAACATGACGCTGTGAACGGGTGTGAATATTCATTTAGGTATTTTACAAAGCTGAATTGACTTTTACCGACAAAGCTCTTTGGTGATACTCATATTAAATTCTTCACACATGCGTAAATAGTGGGAAGAGACAGCGATATTGTGAAAAATCAAACTTTTTCGCGCACAATCAGTTGTCCAGCAACACGCCACTGATTGGATGATAATCGTAAACAGACATGCGTTTTGAGGCAGGCAGCCAAATAAACGTCATCTTATACTTACATTTTTGCTGGTAACGTTGCAGCCAATATCGAGGACTAAATAACGTTTGAGAGCAAATAAGCGCTAATTTACTTCTTGAACAGGTAGTCCATTTCAGTATCTGAAGATGCATGCGTGACATACAAACAAATGGCTGAATAGTGAGCACTTCACAGCTATCGCGACTTTACACTGATGGTCTCAAAGATGAAATAGCGAGCTTCTATCGCGCATATAACTAAGCACTACTCTACCCCGGCCGAAAACTGAGCAAGGCGAGTTGCTGCGCATATTTGTGACAGACGTCGGAAAGTCAATCGACGAAAATTCAGACTAGAATTGTGAAGCTACCGTAGCCTACGGTAAAATATCGTAAGTAAGCGCAGAATAAGGTAGTTCTCCTAGAAGCTTTGGTCAGTCAGAATCTCAATCGCATTACTTGTAGGTTAGGTGTGTTGCATATGTGCTGGGCGTTACCTCATTTCGATCGGTTTGTGTGCGTATGCGGTGTCTTACTAGATTCCCCTAGAATCCGGAAGCAGTAAACCGTCTGGAAACTAAATGAGAATATATAAAGGGCCGTGTAGCCCACGGTACATTACTTTCTAAATAGTTATCCTCCTGTTTGTTACTTAAAAACAAACAATATTTATAGTAAAATTGAAATTGTCAATGTTTAATTCAGCTGTTATTTGAAAATAGTTGATCCGTAATGTGAGACAGAGGTATGTTGTAAAAGTTAAAAAAAGCAATACATATTTATCATATAGCACTAGGCAACGCAATTTCCACAAAAACGGTAAAATTAAGAAAAACGCAAAACAAAAACATGTCAAACACCGCTTCAACACTTCATCGAGCTTATATAAAACATGCTTCTTTTATTTGTAAACAAATTTCGCGCTTGTCAATAATAACAGAAAACTCTGGTCTTTGATCATTATGAAGGTATTAATTATATAGATTTTTTGTGTTTATGGGTGTAAACTGTACGTGCATCAAAAGTACAATGGACTAACACTGAACGATGTGAGTGTCCACTTAAGTGCAAAACAAACAAACAAAACAAAAAGCAAAGAGAAGTCGTCGCCTATCAGTTCCATTCCTACATATTCATTTATGTTTCTTTCCCTACCAGTGCTATCAATACTACCGGTAATCCTACCATTCACTGCGTCATTTATGTACTGTCCCAAAACTACCGAACCGTAATTTTGCTAGAGCACAGCACTAACTCAGACCAAAATTGCTTTAGAACCAAAGACTAAAATAACAACATGTTATCTAAATCAAAACCTTCAATCCCATTGCTTAAGTATCTGCTAGTCATATTGGGACCAATTCCTTGACCACCAAATCCCAAAACAGAAGGGGCCGTTCTCAGTAGCTACAGGGTACTAACTTACGATGCAACATTTCTTTCATCCACTGATAGTGAATGCATGAGAGTGAAACCATACATGGATGACGTAGCAGACATGACTTTGCAGGAGATGATCCGTAGATGTTTTTCATTCAATTACACCCCTGAGCAAATAGTTAGGGAAATCAACCCAGTAGTGCGATATACCTCGTTTTGCTTTGATGAATGCAGTCACGCGAGGTAGTGTGGTCACCCCGGAACACGTTAGGGAGGCAAACTGAGCCACAACTGTTCATCCGTGGCTCACACCTTGTGGTGATTGGTCCGAGCAGCAGTAAATCGCAGTCATCTCGCTGGATACCACCCTAAATTTGATCCATACAGCTGAGGTCAGAAGATACACAAAATTCTCATGTCTGTCCAACGTTCCTCAAACAATTTTCATGCGACTGAGTAGAGGTGTAATAGTGCACATACATTTAGAGGAGACAAGTCACTTGTAAGGTGTTGTAAACAAGTAAACGGATGCATATAATCGGGAACGAAAAGGTTTATGTACCACTCCTCAATGAGAATTGATGGCCATCATATGATTGCCCGAAGTCTATTTGGTGTGAAGAGTCCCCGTGCAACATTATATCCTCCACCTGCGCGTACCAACATGTACGACGGCTCATCAACCCAGCTAACTTTTACACAAGTTTTGAGACCCTACTTTTTTTTAATTTATTTATTGAGTTATTAAAATTGGCTGGATTAGGGCCGCCAGGCCTTCTCTTACACCTAACCAGGCATTCAATATATTTTACTTTATATTAATGAAAACAAGTATAACTTACATATAATACATAACTCATCATTGATAAGCTACTATGACAAGCACAGCAGAAAAAGATTCTCGTACTAATCCATGACAGACACAACAATAAAGACAAAATACAGGCAGGTAGATTTAAGAGGGAAAAAGAAGAACGTGGTAAGAAAGAGCAATGAGATAGAAGAAAAGAAAGTGACGTGACTCCTGAGAAATAAGAGTAATTAGGACAGGAATGGGAGCATTCGTTTATATTCTTTACTGTTTGACAGAGGGGAATCTGACCACAAATGTTAAATTTTGGGGACAAGTTATGTGGTTAACAGAAGGAAGTGCTTCAGCGCGTTCCTAAAATCATCAGTCAGTGAAGTGTGCAGAGAGCGTTGTGTACCATGTACCAGAAGCGGTCAGCAGAACTCAGGAGTCCATAAATGCTAGGACACTAGGCAAATGAGGCACAGAGTTTCGATCACGATGACGTAACAGATACTTTAAACGATGTTTGATATGTTTTTGTTTCGTGTTTTTTTTTAATTTTACTTTTTTTGAGGAATTGCTTTTTCTAGTGCTATATGATAAATCTGTATCGCAAGGTACTGGAGTTCATGCATGCAAAGGATCTAATAAAATACACTGACGGAAAAAGTTGCAGGAAGGAGATGTACGACATAAACGAAAGTTGGTAGGTGTGTTTCTACAGCTGAAAGGTGATGTCTATTCAAAATTCGCGCCAGTACCATACGAGTGGAGCTAGTAGCGCCACTATGAGAATGTAAATCAGATTCGTTTTAAATACACGCTGTAACGGTCGCGAGCGTTATTTACCTTTGAGATTGGACGTTAGTGGATGTTAGTCAAGAACGATTTTAAGGCGATAAAAACGCCATTAGCGACACCTCATCGAGTTTGAACGAGCTCGTGTATTAGGGGTAGGAGAAGGTAAATGTTCCTTCTGCGATATTGCAGAAAGACTTGGCAGGAACGTGGTCACTATACATGACTGCTGGCTGCTATGGTCACAAGAATGTACGGTTGCAAGAAGACCGGGTTCCGGATGGACACGTGGCCCTACAGACAGGGAAGGCCATCGTGTTCGGCATCTGCAGCAGCAATAAAATGGCTCTAAGCACTATGGGACTTAACATCTGAGGTCATCAGTCCCCTAGACTTAGAACTACTTAAACCTAACTAACCTAAGGACATCGCATACTTCCATGCCCGAGGCAGGATTCGAACCTGCGAGCGTAGCAGACGCGTGGTTCCGGACTGAAGCGCCTAGAACCGCTCGGCCACAGGAGACGGCTTGCAGCAGCAATATGAGTGGCAGTTGCACCACGGTGACCTGCACCAGGCGAACGGTCTACCCGACGGGAGGCCCTAGCCACACGACATTTCCATTTACCACGGTGACAGGACGGACTTTTAAAAAGCGATTAATTCAAGGACAGCTCTGAACCGGATGTTCTCTAGGATGTGTTGCACTGACCCCAAACCACCACTATTTGCGACTTCAATGGTGTCAAGCTGGCACTCATTGGAGGGCAGGATGGAGGTCTGTTGTGTTTTCTGATGAAAGCTGGTTCTGCATCGATGCCAGTGATGGTCGATGGCCATGTGTTGGTAGACAAATTGGACCTGCACCTGGAGTTATGGTCTGGGCTGCGCCATTGGTTATTAATGTACTAGCATTTCACATTTCCAATGGCATATCTCACACTTACACTAACCTATGATCTTGCAGTTTTAATCACTGAAATGTGTTACCTAGACAAATGTATCCCCGAAATTTCATAACTCTACATTCCTAACACGAATTCTCTACAGACGAATTGAAAAACTGGTAGAAGCCGACCTCGGGGAAGATCAGTTTGGATTCCGTAGAAACATTGGAACACGTGAGGCAATACTGACCTTACGACTTATCTTAGAAGAAAGTTTAAGGAAAGGCAAATCTACGTTTCTAGCATTTGTAGACTTAGAGAAAGCTTTTGACAATGTTGACTGGAATACTCTCTTTCAAATTCTAACGGTGGCAGGGGTAAAATACAGGGAGCGAAAGGCTATTTACAATTTGTACAGAAACCAGGTGGCAGTTATAAGAATGGAGGGGCATGAAAGGAAAGCAGTGTTTGGGAAGGGAGTGAGACAGGGTTGTAGCCTCTCCCCGACGTTATTAAATCTGTATATTGAGCAAGCAGTAAAGGAAACAAAAGAAAAATTCGGAGTAGGTATTAAAATCCTGGGGGAAGAAATAAAATCTTTGAGGTTCGCCGATGACATTGTAATTCTGTCAGACAGCAAAGGACTTGGAAGAGCAGTTGAACGGAATGGACAGTGTCTTGAAAGGAGGATATAAGATGAACATCAACAGAAGCAAAACGAGGATAATGGAATGTAGTCGAATTAAGTCGGGTGATGCTGAGGGAATTAGATTAGGAAATGAGACACTTAAAGTAGTAAAGCAGATTTGCTATTTGGGGAGTAAAATAACTGATGATCTTCGAAGTAGAGAGTATATAAAATGTATACTGGAAATGGCAAGGAAGGCGTTTCTGAAGAAGAGAAATTTGTTTACATAGAGTATAGATTTAAGTGTCAGGAAGTCGTTTCTGAAAGCATTTGTATGGAGTGTAGCCATGTATGGAAGTGAAACATGGACGATAAATAGTTTGGACAAGAAGAGAATAGAAGCTTTCGAAATGTGGTGCTACAGAAGAATGCTGAAGATTGGATGGGTAGATCACATAACTAATGAGGTATTGAATAGAACTGGGGAGAAGAGGAGTTTGTGGCACAACTTGACTAGAAGAAGGGACCGGTTGGTAGGACATGTTCTGAAGCATCAAGGGATCACAAATTTAACATTGGAGGGCAGCGTGGAGGGTAAAAATCGTAGAGGGAGACCAAGAGATGAATACAGTAAACAGATTCAGGAGGATGTAGGTTGCAGTAGGTACTGCGAGATGAAGAAGCTTGGAGAGCTGTATCAAACCAGTCTCAGGACTGAAGACCACAACAAAAACTTTTTTTTTCCGTCAGTGAGTATATAGGGTTTGGTAGTCATGTAACTTGTCTGTCGACAACCATTCTAACTGGACGTGTGAGGCACTGATAGGTCAAACTGACGGACTTTTAGATGTACTGCAGTTGTAATAAAATGATGACTACTTTACCCACATCGAGAAGGTCGTTCTCGAGGGTGTCGCGCTTCATGGGTTGTTATTCACTGCATTGAATTGGCGGCTTATTTATTCCACCGCTGCTCATCTATCCGCGTTTACAATACGCGGCCGCTGTCATCTAAGCGTTGTTGTTCACAGAAGGTGACTGACGACTGCGATTTTCCCCGAACTGTGTCTGCTCGAACTCTGAAATGGAGTGTTCCACGCACTGGCATGCACGATCTAGGCGTGAAAAAATGTGCCAATATTGCGCGTCTTGTCCATCATGAACATTCCAGAGTCAGATGATACATTTACTTCAGCTTGCTATTGTCAGTTATAGAACAAAAGCCCTTGCTACTTGCATTGGAATAACGTGCCACAGGTTATTATAGCAAAAATAATTTTAAGTGTGAATTTATTATCTGATTTCAGCGACAGTATAATTTTCGTTCATATCACTGGTAAAATTCAGCTTCCACTTTGAATTTACCGATATGTGACATGTTTTGCAGTTTATGAGGAGGTATATGAGTTTTGCAAGGAACTGATTACACTGTAGCGTTCAAGTGAACCCTGAAATCAATGACATACTGTATGAAGCTCTGCAGTTTCCACGATGGTTGGATTTGCAAAAGTTCACTGATAATTTACGCTGATGAATGTAAAAGACAATTTAAATCAGAGTAGCCAATTTTTAGTTCCCAAAATATTTCATATTTATAGAAGAATCAATAGCTATAAAAGATGGAATTAATTTCGTGAGTCATGTACGATAACTCAATCTATTAATTACAATTGATTATAAGAGGATATTATAGTCAATATTCCAATACTAAAACAGCACCGTCGTACAAGAAAGTGTAAAATAATTGCAAAGGACGGGTAGTATTTCCGGCATGTCGCCGCTGTATGAAACATGTGAGAGCTGTTTAGCAGCCTGGGGAGTGATATTAGGGTAATCAATGATTTGTGGGTTCGAATTTCAATTGGGTATTTTGTTTTTTTTTCTATTTTTTTCTTTCAGTTACAATATCTACATCATTTAAATATAAAATTCATCAAATAGATACTAATTAGCACACATCTAATCACTTTTAAGGAATATACACGTTTTCGTGTTTCTAATTACGTATCACATGCAAAATTCCAGTTTTCATTGCAAATATGAATTCTTAATTATGTATTTTACACCAGATGATTATAATTAAACTGATGGTTTTCCTAGTTCAGGATATATACATCGCAGGACGCTGAAACATCGTAGGAGTATTCCCATTGGTGCGCTCCTGGAGTATGCTGAAAATGTATAGTTCTAGTTTTTGCCACCAGGTCAAAATATGGCGCTATAAGCAGTCAGAATGTGAAATTTTTCCTGTTTTGACGTCAGTATGTTGTTTGTCGCTTGGTGTCGCGTGTTGATTTCTTTTGTGAAGTGACTGGTGACGTAAAGGGTTAAAAAGGTTGAAATTTTCTGTGCGAACACAATGGCCATTGAGAAGAAAGGCCGTGCACTGCGGGTAAAGTTGCTTTATCGGAACGGCAGCAAGAGCAGTGCTGCATTACGGGAAGTCGACGACAGAAACAGCTGCAAAAATGCCGCATACCAATTAATGAGCTAAAGAATATGATCAAGGAATTTTAAGAGGAGGAGGGGGAGGAGGAGGAGATTAGTGTTTAACGTCCCACCGACAACGAGGTCATTAAGGACGGAGCACAAGCTGGGATAAGGGAAGGATGGGGAAGGAAATAGGCCGTGTCCTTTCAAAGGAACCATCCCGGCATTTGCTTGAAGCTATTTAGGGAAGTCATGGAAATCCTAGGCCAAGATGGCCGGACGGGGGTGTCAATCGTCATCCCCCCGAATGAAATTTGAAGAAATAGGTGAATGAGATGGTGCAGCAGAGAGAGGGAAGCGTCCTACCCATGACAGTTGTTGATGAAGATTCTGTAGCTATAGCCGACCGTGTAGTACAAGCTGAAGCCTCAGATTCTGAAACAAGTGATCGAGCTATGTCACCAGAATTGCCTCTCACCTGATCAACAGTTGAAAAGATTTTGCGGCGCATTTTACACTGATATCCCTACAAGATTCAGAATCTGCACCAAATGAAGCCCCAAGATAGACTACAATGCCGTGACTTTGCGATTTCTTCTTTGACACACGTGGAAATGTATAACATGTGGCCAGGAAATATTCTCTGGACGGACGAGGGACATTTTAGTCTCTATGGTGCTGTTAACGCACAGAACTGTCACATATGAGTTCTACTCCGCCATATTTTGTGCAGGAACATCAACTGCACTCAGCGCATGTGACTGCGCAGTGTGATTTGACGAGCTCCTTCATTCTCAAGCCGTTTTTCTTCGAGGAGATTATATCTTGCGGGCCAGTTAGGTGTACGTGCAGTGACATCTGCACATTATCAGGACCTCATTGTGCAACACGTGACTCCAGCTTTGCAAGAACACAACTGTGCCGCCACCTCATTTTCATGCGAGATGGGGTGACATCGCATGACGCTTGCAAATTGAAAGAATTGTTTCGAGAACCTTCAGTAACGACCGCTACATCTCTAGGCAGTTCCAAGATGTATGACCTTCCAGATACCCCGACTTAAATCCGTGTGTTCTCTGGTTGTGTGGAGATCTGAAAGATCATATCCACCAGGGATGTATCCGGACTCCTCTTGACCTCAAAGATAGCATACGACGACATCACTTTGATTACACCGGATATACTGCGAGCAACTGTCGGTCATGCTGTTTTACGGATGCAGCATGCTGTTGAGTCGGGAGACCATAGTGAGCACATGTTGTAACTTGTGACGATATCCTAAATAAGCGTGTCAGAACCAAAGCTGCCATGTGTGTGATCTTTCCTCTCTATTTCCTACACACACACCACATTCTGACTGCTTACAGCGCCGTATTTTCACCTGGAGACAGAAAGTGGAAAAATGAGAATGAGCACGGGGCATTGTTGGCCGGAAGGCCCCACCCCGAGAAATTCGACTGCCGAGTGCAAGTCTTATGTCAGTCGACGCCACATTGGGCTACTTGCGTGCCGCTGATAAGGACAACCCAACACCTCGCCCACAAGCAGATAAAATCTCCAAGCCGGCCTAGATTCGAACCCGGGCCCCCCGCATAGGAGGCAAACACATAACCACTCAGCCAAGTAGGCGGACAGGAAATTTTAGTTTTTCAGCATATTCTGCGAGCGCACTGATTAATGAATTTACCTACGATGTTTAAGCGACCTGCGATGCATACAGCCCAGATTGCAGCACTCTGAACATCGTCTGTGTAATATTAACCACACAGAGTAGAAGAGTGTTAATGAATGTATGATGTTTTTCCTTCAAATAATCTTTATTAACAATCTTTTATGTCATATTGATAATTAAGAGTTTATATTTGCAGTGAAATCTGGAATTTTCCGTGTGATATGTAGTTACGTAGAAACAAGATGATTTGCAATTTTCATAAAAATGGTTATTATTAGATACGTTAATTAGCACATATTTGACGAATTTTATATTTGAATGGCGAAGGTTCTCGAATTAAACGAAAAAAAATTGAACGAAAAGAATAGACCAAAGCAAAATTAGAACCAGCGAACCATTGATTAGCCGATTACTATTCTCCAACGCTATCAAGTGAGCCCTCCATTTACTAGGGAATTTTTGAGAGTTGCTTCTAACTACTTTTGGTGACTGATATTTGAGTTCTGAACTGCACTTACTATAAACATAAATTTCTCCCTATAAGAACTGTGGAGAGCTATTTTAGCACTACAAAGTTTTGGTATTTCTGAGCTTCTGTGACCTTTCTTTGGAACCTTCCTAACACTTAATGTGGGATGGTCGTCTCGAAAATAATGAAGCCCTCGAAATAATGTAGCCAGTCGTACTCTGCCGCCCCCTACATCTTTCTCTATTAAGGGAACTCCCTATCTAGCAGTACATTACATCGATCCGACTAGTCTTTGCCAAGATTTCCGGGTCACCAGTCTGCATGATGTCGGAGGTTTCTGTGATTAGCCTCGATGCAGAGTATTTCTTGGTGCGATGTATCTTTTCCCTGCCGTAGCAAGTGACTATTATTTTCTTTAACACATTATCTTGCTGCCGCCATACTCTATCTGTTTAACTGCCCAAGATTGCCCTTATATTTCAGCGTCACTTTCTATCTACAACAGAAGGTGATGTTACAGAAATACCCGACAATTTAAGTTACGGAAAAAACTTGACACTTGACGTAGTCTCTCTCAGTTAAATTAGTCCCAAATAGTACCATCAGCAGATATAGAAATTCTCTTTAAATTTTTAATAACTTCTTTCATTGCTAACCTAAAAACACAAGCAGATCTGGAATGACGTGGATGCAGACTCTGCTTCATGACTTGCAAAATATTATATTACGACCTTTCGAGATTTATTGAGCTTACCTGTACCCGTTAGATGATGTTTCTCGATTTATACAGTTAAATTCGAATATATCTGATGTTTCACAAACCGTTCACAGAGAACTGTCATGCGGAGTAGTAGGTCCAACACTAGAACGAAAGGTAACATGTAGTCTTCAGCTACTAATCATTCAAATGAAAGCCCACGACGAACACACTACTAACCGGGTGAAGAGAAACATTGAATCTGTTGACTATCTTGCATGCCTAAAAACCCCTCATCTGTCACATTCTCGCCTACGCAAATGTTGCATGTATCTCCGCCCCTCCCAGTTTTCCCGTAATTTCAAATTCTTGAGCGCCATGCTTTCCGTCCTGCCTTCCATAACTGTGTACCATCCCCCACGTGTATCCTGCGCCAGCTTATGAAGTTTCCGCGTATCCTCTAGCAACTGGAATGCCAGTGCTATGTCTTCCACAAAATCGAATACCAACACCCCAACTTTGGCCTACTGCCGCACCTTAATTACTACTTCCCATCTTTATTACATATCCACCGATTTCATATCCTTTCCCAGGGTAATTTAACCAACTTTCGTCCCCTCCCACCACCCTCTCAACTCCAGACTATGAAATATCAGAATATCCGGGCTCTACTCATCCTATCAACTACAAGCTAAATAATACATCTTCAACTGGCCACCCTATTACGATGTAGATGTGCTCCCGCCATCTACCACACGCAATCGGACCCACGTAGCATGCCGCCCAGCTCAGTGTGGAACGTTGGCCAGTGTAGGTGCGTACTGAAACAGTGCAGTTCTGTCGTATGCAAAGCGTTGCGGCTGTCCACCGCGCAATGCGTCGAAGAAGCTGCCGTTTCTGTGTTCCAGACAAAAAGACAATAGCCAGATGGATAAAAAAATGGCGTGAGGTGAGTTCTGTCAACAATGCGAGTCATAGTAGACCTGAAATAACAGTTCGACCGTCGGAAAACTAGACGAGTTCGGGCGCATCTGCAATGAAGCCCTCAGCGACCTGTCTGCCATCAGATCTAGCTAAGCCGCGACCAATGAACAGTACATAAATGACCGATAACGATCAGTGGGACGCAGAATATCGGAACGAGCACTGTACCACATTTTGCACTAGTTCCCAAAAAGAAAACTTATGGCTGCTTGAAAATACGTTGCAGACGCAGCACCTGCAACAGTCTAGGAATTCGTGCGCCGTGAGCTACTCTTCTTTTTACCGACGCCCCTACTCTTGTGATAGGTACGGGGCTCTTATTCCCACAGTAATTCTTTCCGCTCACTGCGTGATGTGTGTATCAAGTTTGGTTGGTATCGGTCCAGCGGTTTCGGAGGAGAAGTGGAATATACGTACATTTTTTGTACAACACATAAAGGGTGATTCAGCTGTCCTTTTATGCAAACATCAATGTTCTAGATGGTCTTCATAAAGACCGCACGAGATTTTCACATTCTCTCGCTTGCTACGTGCAAACTATTAGTCCAACAGAAAAATGATTAGGACCTTTTTCTAGGTTATTTAACGTCGTTACATTCTGTACTGGAATACTTTTTCGATGGAGACCATGGTTTTTGAGTTATTCAATAAAAACGTACATACCTCCGTTCCACACTCAACACTCACTAGTCAGCATTTCTTGTGTGTTGTTCGTCCTACTGCCGGTATACAAAAATTTCCGACTACATGAATTATTCCCGATAATCGACCTTTTTTCTTCTCTGTTGTTTGAGCTATTACGCCACCAATATAATCGGCAACTTCGTTAACATTATTAATTTAAACGTGCCTATGAGGGTAATGAACGGAAACGACTTTTGTAAACGTTACGCTAAAACTAATTACATTGACAGTTCGATCCAAACTTAACTCTTACAAGCACAGCTGCTTCATAGTCAGAGGGCCTGACGTACACGATGATGTAATTGTTTAGTTTTTGCTGTTAAAATTCACAAAACTGTTAGGTAAAATTTACACAAACGTCAGTTTTACAGCGTGAAAGTACTCAACTAAGCCGATGGCGTAATAAGGCCAGTCAGTGAAGACCAGATAAGGTCGAATGTGGGAAATAATTCTTGCAGTCGCAAATTTTTGGACAGTTGCAGCAGGGAGTGCCATGAACAACACACTAGAAATCCTGACCGATGGGGGCAGAGTGTGTAATTTGGGGTGCACTTGAAGGCTACTGTTCTATGTTTCCCTCGAATAACTCGAAAACTACGGCCTCTAGTGAAATGCACCCAAGTACGAATTTAACTGCATTAAATTTCCTACAGAAAGGTCCTCTAAGACTAATAGTTTGAGTGTAGCATGCTAGAGAATATGAAAACGTAATTTGGGGTTTGTGAGGGTCAGGTAAAACTTTGCGGGTTGCATAAAACGACTACGGTAGTGGCAGTGAAACCAATCCGTATACACATATAAAGTGAGGGAACAAATATTCCAACACCAAGAAGGAATTGTGTAACGTGAACGAAAGTTGTTAGATGTGTTTCCACACATGAAAGCTGACATCTGTCCAGATTTCGCGCCAGCTGCATAACGGTGACGCTAGTAACGCCACCATGAGAGTGCAAATCCGGTTTGCTTCAAATATGCGCTGTAGCGGTCGTGAGCGTTAGTTACCTTTGAGATAGAAGGTAGTGAGTTGATGTTAGTCAAGAATGCTTTCAAGACGACGAAGACGCCATTATCAACATTCCACAGAGTTTAAAGAGGATCGCGTTATAGGGCTACGAGGAGGTGGATGTGGTCACGGGAAAGTATGGTCGCCATAGGCCACACTGCGTTACCTACTATAGTACCTCTTCCTTTTCTTGTTCCAGTGACGGCTCCAGCCCAAAATTTCTCTACGTAACTGCAATCCTATCCACCAACTAACACCTCCGGAGGACCACGTTGCACTACCGAGGAGGAAAACTGTAGTGTTCAGCGTGTGGCTGTGGCATATCGTACCGCGACTGTAGCGATAATTCAAGCTGTAGTTGGCAGCACAGTGACACAACGAACTGTTACAAATGATTGAAGCGATTTCATAAATTCACTGTAGCTCCATTCATTGACATATGGTCACGACACACTACAGATACGTAGAAAAACTCATAAAGTTTTGTTCGGCTGAAGCCGCACTTCAGGTTTCTGCCGCCAGAGCGCTCGAGAGCGCAGTGAGACAAAATGGCGACAGGAGCCGAGAAAGCGTATGTCGTGCTTGAAATGCACTCACATCAGTCAGTCATAACAGTGCAACGACACTTCAGGACGAAGTTCAACAAAGATCCACCAACTGCTAACTTCATTCGCCGATGGTATGCGCAGTTTAAAGCTTCTGGATGCCTCTCTAAGGGGAAATCAACGGGTCGGCCTGCAGTGAGCGAAGAAACGGTTGAACGCGTGCGGGCAAGTTTCACGCGTAGCCCGCGGAAGTCGACGAATAAAGCAAGCAGGGAGCTATTTACATCTTTCAACAGGATGGTGCTCCACCGCACTTCCATCATGATGTTCGGCATTTCTTAAACAGGAGATTGGAAAACCGATGGATCGGTCACGGTGGAGATCATGATCAGCAATTCATGTCATGGCCTCCACGCTCTCCCGAATTAACCCCATGCGATTTCTTTCTGTGGGGTTATGTGAAAGATTCAGTGTTTAAACCTCCTCTACCAAGAAACGTGCCAGAACTGCGAGCTCGCATCAACGATGCTTTCGAACTCATTGATGGGGACATGCTGCGCCGAGTATGGGAGGAACTTGATTATCGGCTTGATGTCTGCCGAATCACTAAAGGGGCACATATCGAACATTTGTGAATGCCGAAAAAAACTTTTTGAGTTTTTGTATGTGTGTGCAAAGCATTGTGAAAATATCTCAAATAATACAGTTATTGTAGAGCTGTGAAAACGTTTCAATCATTTGTAATAACCCTATATATATATATATATATATATATATATATATATATATATATATATATGTGTGTGTGTGTGTGTGTGTGTGTGTGTGTGTGTGTTGTGTGTGTCTGTCCTTTTACTGCTTTTACTGTTTCACACTATCTTGAACAACGTAAAATATGTATTTGTAAACTATAATTATGTAAGCCATACCCTAAATAAATAAACATTACAAATCTCTCACACGTTTTTGCAGAAGGTTTGAAACTGGATTCAAAGTTTCGTACTTATAAACTACAAGTAACTAGGAGATAAAGTGAGCAGACACAATTTCTGCCAAAGATTACTGCACGCAATCGACCAACGTGGCACAGTTTTGACAAATCTTGTAATGTCAGATGAGGCAAACTTTCATCTGAATGGGTTTTGTTAATAAACAAAACTTACGATATTACTTGGACACAAACCTGCAGCTCATTCATGAAAAGGTCCAGAGTAGCCCAAAGGTCTTCGTCTGGTGTGCTTCCAGACTGTCCATTGGTATCGTTCGGCCATATTCTTTTGAAGGCAACAGCGGCCGCACAGTGAGTGTCGATTCCAGCTGTATGCGGCCAAAGGTATACGACTGCGATTAACAATTTCTTCATTTCACAGCTGTAGGAACATTATTTTCAGGAAACTGAGGCTACAGCCCCCGCGGCGTGTAATTCAAGAACTATACTGGGGCGTCATTTTCATAATCTATTTCTCTCACAATTCGGCAAGATCACGTGATCTTTCAGCTTCTGATTTTCTTTATTTTATTTTTTTGATTTGCTTTTTTTTCTTTTTTGTGGCGTTATCTCAAAAACAGTGTTTTCACGGCAATTCCACAATACTGATGAGTTGAACGCTGAAATCCGCAAAGAGAAGAGGCCATTGCTCAAGAAATGGTTGAGATCGAAATGAGAAGCTTTCGCGAACGTCTTCAGCAATGCATCGCGAATGATGGAAGTCATTTGTGTGTGCACATTTAAGAAATAAACGTCTGCTTGTCTTTTCAGTGTTCAAATGTGTGTGAATTCCTAAGGCACCAAACTGGTCCCTAGCCTTACATACTACTTAAACTAACTTATGTGAAGAACAACACACACACCCATGCCCGAGGGAGGAATCGAACCTCCGGCGGAGTGGCCAGAGTGGCCGAGCGGTTCTAGGCGCTCCAGTCTGGAACCGCGCGACCGCTACGGTCGCAGGTCTGAATCCTGCCTCTGGCATGGATGTGTGTGATGTCATTAGGTTAGTTAGGTTTAACTAGTTCTAAGTTCTAGGGGACTGATGACCTCAGATGTTAAGTCCCATAGTGCTTAGAGCCATTTGAACCATTCTTTTCAGTGAAGGCGATGCGTGTAGAACAGTTATCTGTCATTTATAGCGCTGTAAGCATACGATAAACATTGTAATAAACAAATGTAAATGTGCTGTACCCCATGGGCCCATCCTGCGTTGCCTACAATATTATCTCTTCCTTTTCCTGTCCCATTAACGGCTCCAGCCCAAGCTTTCTCTACGTAACTATAATCCTACCCACCAACTATCACCTATATTCTGTCTCCAGTGCCCATCGCACATCTTTTCACATCACAACATCTTCTCTTCATTCTCATCTGCATCCAAATCCCTTACACAGAGAATGTTGCTAACTGTATTCATCAAAGTCTGGAGGGTGAGAAATGGCCACTGCCAGCCTGCTCCCCGTTGTGGCGGAATGTGAATAACGGATGTGGAAATCAGAATATATGTGATAATACTTCTTTCGAAAGGAAGCTTGTCGTAATGTGACTTATTGTGAAACACAAACGTATATACTTTTAAATAACAGAGAATATATCTCGAAACGACGTAAAGATGCGAAATTTCCTGCTTTAAACAAATTTTAATCTCCCGGCCGTTTATTTAAGTTTTAAAACTATTTTACAGATGGGTGAAGCGTTTTCATTTAGTGTATCATGCTAAACATGCATGATCTGAAAAGATTATATAAATTCGTCTGCAAGGTGTATGTAAGCACAATTATCGGATGCAACTTTTTTGTGTTTGAGGTGAGGGATCTTGTGCTTTCCGTCTCCTCTTTTTCTTCCTTTCCTTCAGTGATTGTCGCGCAAGGGGAAAAATGGTTCAAATGGCTCTGAGCACTATGGGACTTAACATCTGTGGTCATCAGTCCCCTAGAACTTAGAACTACTTAAACCTAACTAACCTAAAGACATCGTACACATCCATGCCCGAGGCAGGATTCGAACTTGCGACCGTAGCAGTCGCGCGGTTCCGGACTGCGCGCCTAGAACCGCTAGACCAACGCGGCCGGCCGCAGGAGGAAAGTCTCATAATGATGAGTACTGCACTTAACTGTCTGTTATTTGTAAATCAGTTAATTTTAATTCTGTGGTGTGAAACTCTGGCTGTCGAGCAACAAACAGTTACCAAAACAGCTATATTTTGTATGCGATCTGTCTTTGAATCATGTAAACTTTAGTCGTTAACCTGGAGCACGGATTTGGCTCACAAGGTTCCGTGCTGCTCGTTAAACAACAGTAGTAGGTCATAAAGCTTCTCATCTGGTCGTGATATGATATGAGTTGACATACCAACCGTAGAGCTAACTAACTCACTCACGTCTCATCACTTGTGGCTCTAGAGCACAAGCACAGTTTGAATCGCGACAGTTATTTACATTAAAACTACCGATAATGATAACATTTAGTAGGCAAATTTCGTTTGAATACCATATACGGGAGAGCGTATTCAGCACAAGTAGTTTTTTTATCGCCAGTGACTTGATAAGTATTAAGTGTATCCCATAAATTTAACACCCATCTGAATTTTTCCTCCTATTTTTTTTTTTTTTCAGCACTACTCCCAATTTCTTGGATGAGGATTCCTGAGCCCTACCTGCGGACCTTAGGCGTAGGAAGCCCCAAAGCAACAGAGATGGATAGAAGGGTGAGACAGGGCGGCAGGGAGGTGAGCGAAATTTATGTCGTGTGCTTCTCCGACACCCTTCCAGATAGTTCAAAGGTCGCTACGCTGGTAGCTACAAAAAAAGAACACCGGACCTGGAATTTACGTCCATTGACTGAGATGGTCAAGAATCTGCCTGAAATAGCGAATATTTAGAATAGGCATGGTCATATCGTTAACCACAGGTTTCACGACTGAAGTTTGTGACAGGGAATTCACGTAACCCCGTTTGCAATTTTTGTTATAGAACTGGTTAAAACTAAAACTCTAATATAGTTTTTGTTGGTTGATCATGTTACCACAGTCGAACAGACGCTGCTCTGCGATAATTATTAACAATAAATTGCGTTAGTAACTATGTGCGTGTTGTAATTACTTGAAAAAAGAAGCCTTCGATTATTTGTAAACTAGATAGGCTATTGTAATTCTCTCCATCCACCAAGCTGCTGTGATATAATCGACTGCTTCTGACCAAAAGCTCTTGGTTTCCTTAACTTAAAGTTTCACATATTAATAATTACTTCTGGAGCAGCATAACGTGTACACTTTGGACCACAAAATCAGAGTGTGTGAATTTTTTTTTATTATTTTCATTTAAGTCATTTTTACATGTAATTATCCAGTCAATTTCAATCACATAATTCATGTTTTGCTTTTGGTTTCGTTTTTAGATATTGTGCCCAACGTTGCCAACATTTATTGACAGTAAGAGCCACCATTGTTTCGCAGAGAGATAATACCACCAAACTTAATTCGAAAACATGGTTTCAGAAACAGTCTATTGAAGTAACAGAACTGTGTCAACAGAAGCAGGAGCTCAGATACATTCGCAATAAATCTATCATAAACAGTGAAACAGTGCGTAATGTAAATACAGTCCATACAGTTGTGAAAACGTGGAAACTGCTACCACGAGCAACAAAACGATCTATTATATTAAAAAATCAGCTGTACTACAGAAGACAGACAGCGATATGGACAACAACATGTACTATGAAGTAAAGTTAAGGGAAACTCACTGATGGTGCAACGTCACCGTTCAGTTAAAATAAAAACAAATTTTAAGAAGGGGCAAGGCAAGAACAGATCATATATTAAACGAAACAGATAGATTGGCTTTGTTAGTGGAATTAACCAAATTCAAAGTAAGTAAATACCACATCACCAAATACTAACAATGCGGAGAATGGACAAAATACGTCTTACCAAATTAGCATTAACCTATACACCAGCCGGTAGAAGAAACAGACCGAGGTTTTGTAACGATATAAGAGATTTGACACTTCACCTTGTACTGCTCTGAAATTACTTTAGTATCTTTTGAGTGAGTGGTTTCCCTGAACTTAAATAAGTGTTTCTGTTAATTTATTTAATAAACAAAAAACAAAAAGTTACGAAGAGCACATGCCATCCTGCAGATTACAGTTCTTCTGTGAGCAACCGTATGTGTGCCAACTGGTGACAAGATACAGCGCTACAAAAATAGGCATCACCTGCTGTGCGTAGCCAGTAGATGACTTAGAACAACAATGCCAAGTGAAATGTATTGGTGGTGACTGAATGTTGGAAGCAAATGTACCTTGACAGCAATATTAGGTTACAGCCTTCTGCATGGAAAAAAATCACGTAATCATCTTAGCGGGGGAATTTAAGGTGGTAAATCACACGAATAATATAGTAGCACTTAAATTAAATTTTAAAATATCGTCTCGCCAGTTTAAACGCACTTTTCAGTTACCTACGTTACCTTACACATTTTACGAGCACGTCTTGGAGTACTTCATTTTAGCTGGCGCTGTTCATAACGCATCTCTTGTCATAACTTTCTTGTGTACACTTTCGTTTTCATTAGTGCCACTCAGACTGAAAGCTAATAGAGCAAGATACCGATACCTTGATAGCATGTCGATGAGCTCGATCACTGAATATTATATTAAGTAACAGCACGTGCTGAAAAGTGATGCCTTCGAATTTTTTATTCTGTTCTCAATATTGGCTGTGGTGTTACATGTCTTGCAAATCACTTTGTCGGCTTTCCTGCTTTGCTGTCACAAGTAGCAGCCCTCTGACGCCAGCGAGCTCCGAATTTTAGCGTGCAACATAGCGGTATATAACGGAACTGTGACGTCGCGTGAGAAACAGCGTGCTGTAATGTAGTTTCTGAAAGCATGAATTCGAGAAGTTCGTCCACACATGGAGCAAACTCTCCGACAGCATGACAATATCAGACCACACACGAGCGCTGTGACTTCTGCAACAATCCGACGCCTCTGGTTTTTGGTTCAGTGTCATCGATCATCTCCCATACAGTCCCGACTTGGCCACATCCGATTTTCATCTGTTTCGAAAACTTGGAGAACACCTTCGAGGACTTCACTTTGACAGTGATGAAGCGGTGCAAGTAGAGGTGACACTGAGGTTCCGTCACCAAGTCAAACATACTACAGCAGTTTGCTTAAGAGCCATTACTGACGTCGAGGGGCGGCACCTCGGCCCGCATATTACGATATTATTATTAATAGGTAACACACATAAATTAGTACGTTTTGCGCCCCTCGTAGATTAGCTATAGTAAGAGCGCGTTAAGGGGGGTAGGACGTCAAACGAGCCGACTTGGAACTTTAGAGGCACCACAGGACATTTTAATTTCCACTGTCTATACTTTTACAAGTAAATACATAAAACTTTGTCAGCATGACCAGGAAGGATTCAGGATTCACACTCGTAGCAGCGGAAGCTCAAAAACATAACAAAATAATTTTTTTACATGTGAAATTTCATCATTTTTTCACTTACTATTGGCTGCATTTGTTGCTATAGGTACACTTTTCTTCATAAGTAAGAGAGACTGTTTGATGAATTTTGCACAGCAAACAAACCATACTTACAGGTGTCTCAAACTTTAGAATCTATTTAATTTATGAAAAAATGAATGAGCTGTTACGTTTTAAACTTTATGTTTAGAAAAAAATCAAATTTTGTAGTTAATTATCTCAATTTTTACCACAGTTTTTAATAGATTTGGAAAATTCTGGAGTTTCATACACCTGTAAGTATGGTTTGTATGTTGTGCAAAATTCATTAAAGAATCTCTCTTACTTGTGAAGAAAAATGTACCTATAGCAACAAACGCATCCAACAGTAAGTGAGAAAATGATGAAATTTCATATCTAAAAAAAATTATTTTGTTATGTTTTTGCACTTCCACTGCTATGAGTGTGAATCCTGAATCATTCCTGGTCATGCTGACAAAGTTTTATGAATTCATTTCTAAAAGTATAGACAGTAGGGAAAAAAAATGTCCTGTGGTGCCTCTCCTGCTCCAAGTCGGCCCGTTTGACGTCCTACCCCCCTTAAGATGGCCGGCAAGTTCAAAGCACTGATCGTTATGAGGCGGCGCCACTCGGAGCGCTTCGTGTCGACTGTCCTCTGTTTCAGATTCCTGCCACCCTAAGCGACTCCACATTTGTGACAATGTAATTACCTGATAAAGTCTTGTTATTTTGTCTGCGTAAGCCGTTGATTAACTACTTGTACTTACACTTAAAGGCATTATGCAATACGCGATATGGTCACAAATGTTTACTAAATGTTGTGTATGTCAGTTTCCTTCTACTCACTGCGTTGAATTACAACAACAGTCTTCAGGCCACAAGAGGCCCATCGGGACCATCCGACCGCCGTGTCATCCTCATTGAGGATACGGATAGGAGGAGCGTGTGGTCAGCACACCGCTCTCCCGGTCGTTATGAAGGTATTCTTTGACCTATTCGGTCGAATAGCTCCTCAAATGGCATCGAGAGGCTGAGTGCACCCCGAAAAATGGCAACAGCGCATGGCGGCCAGGATGGTCACCCATCCAAGTGCCCGCCACGCCCAACAGCGCTTAACTTCGGTGCTCTCACTGGAACCAGTGTATTCACTGCGGCAAGGCCGTTGCCTGACTTACAACAGCTTTAATTTAATTCCATGCTACAATGAAGCACCGTATGTCCGTAGCTCGTGGTCGTGCGGTTGCGTTCTCGCTTCCCACGCCCGGGTTCCCGGGTTCGAGTCCCGGCGGGGTCAGGGATTTTCTCCGCCTCGTGATGACTGGGTTTTGTGTGATGTCCTTAGGTTAGTTAGATTTAACTAGTTCTAAGTTCTAGGGGACTGATGACCATAGATGTTAAGTCCCATAGTGCTCAGAGCCATTTGAACCATTTTGAAGCACCGTACTTGACAGATAACCGTCACTGTAATCGTCTTCACGAATCTAAGTTACTTCCGAATCAACATTTATACCGTAGAAGCCGATTGGTACGAGTCGAGTACGCCCGTGACGTACCAGTGGTGGAAGACAAACAATAAAACAATCCCTTTCGCATATCCTATAAATTCGCTTTGGCCGCTCTACTTACCCCTCTATCACTGAAGCAAACGGCGAACTGTACTTATGTCACGGATGAATTCACCGACATCAATGAAAATTAAGCACATCTTAAAATATTACTCTCTCCGCAAGGATTTTTGTTTGTCACTCAGCATGAAATCTACACTTTTAAGAAACTCTTAACGTTAGGATAGTTGACGTTTTTGGATTCTGCTGTTAGTTGCTAGATGCATATTATTACAAAATACGGCTGAGAGCCACGGGCTGCACGAATACTTCATTCGCGCTGCATGCGCGGTTTGATGACCACTGTTTTACAGTGACGGTATAAAGAAGCTGGTATTTGGTTGGGAGAAATGTGTTCGTCGCCAGGGTGAATACTTTGAGAAATATATATGTAGACATAGAGAATAAAGATGTGGAATGTCAATAAGATTAGTTTTATTTAAAAAGCTTTAAGAGTTTCGCATAAAAATTTGGGAGACATTACTTTCCAGCACGCCCTCGTATTCATTTCGTAAAGATTGACTCCTGTCTTCGAGCTCCTCTTAGGGCTTCATTGCACAACAAGAATCGATTAATCACTCCACTATGAAACTGGGGTCTAATCGTCTTTCATTTGATAAGTGAAAATTAAATTTTAGTAGGAAAGCCGGCGACACACGTGGAAATATGTAAGTGAAAACGTAATTTTTCGGTCGATTTTAAAGAGTCATAGATAACAACCGCTATTTTCGTGAACAGTTTGCTGTGCACTGTTTAAAGATATAACCTCTCTCTATTTATTGGTAGATATTGGTTGTTTCCTGGTCAGTTGTTTCGTTGAAATAATGGCGGATGTAGATTGTTGCGGATGTACATTGCGTTGAAACGAATGTAAAATGCAAAAAGAAGAAATGCAGTCTCTGCTGTCGTATTATATAAAATGTTGTGACACATATGTTACTTCTTTGTGCTCGTAATGAAACATAAAACGTTAATACCTCTGTTTGATTTATTTAGTTTCTATTCTCGTGCACCGTGTTCTCGTTGATGTTATGTTAGCATAAATCTCAGCTACTATTTTGCCTCTGATTGTCGTCGTGCGTACTTCAGAGTTTCTGTCTGATGGGTAACAAACGTGCTGCCATTCGTCGTCGTTCTCTCGTGTTAGACGGTCGTCTTGATACAATTTTTGTTGTCTTTTATTTGCGTCAAACCATACATCATTTACTGAAGTGTAGGATGTCCATAGTCTTCTATGCTCGCCCGTATTTTCAGGCCTAAGCAGAGCAGAGCGCGTTTTTTCCGTATCACAATCAGTAAAGAGAAATTCTGAATTTTTCGGCACACTCTAAAGTACGGTGAAACGAAGTTCAAGAGGATATCGAGGAATTTCAAGCTTTTTTTTCCCCCAGAAAAAGAATTCTTTCAGGCGACAGAAGTTTGTATTGAGCGAGTGTGCAGAGACTCCACGACTTCCGTCGTTTCAAACCGTAACAGGCATTTTGGAAAGTTGAAAATTGTGATGGAAGTCTTCCCTAATATGAGTTATGGCGTGTTATTCGGAAACTCAACTACAGATACAAAACGACCAGCAAAAAGCCCATGCTGATGTTAAATAAGCGAGTACCAGAGAAGAGAGATGAGTTCTCCCCGGAAATAAAACATTTGCAAAAGACTGCGTGGAGGATTTATAACACTGATGAGACTTAGTGTGTTAACAGGAACAAAAAATACTTTATGCAAATGGAGAGATGCAGAGAAAGTGTACAAGAACGGAGTGGCTGGAAAGATGAAATTCGAATATCACTCAGCTCTGGAAAGAGAATAATAATGCGCTACGTTCGCAACGAAAATGGGTTCGTGCAGAATGATGACTTCTGATTTATTGGGCAAAAGGCGGTGCAGACTCAGAGACGCTAGAAAATATGAAGGGTGGTTCAGGAACGTTCTCGGAAATTTAGTTACCCTGTAAATCTGACTTTGTTATATATCAGGCTAAATATGGATATCGCAAAAACATGGAACCAGGTTTCTACAACTGAATGGCTGGAAAAGAAGAGCGTAGACACTCCGTTTAATTTGTGGAATTCCAACACTGCTTAGGCGCAAGGACCAGCAACTTTATTCAATCTTACTTTTTGTTTAATTTTCTGTGTTAGTTGCGTTCACATTTTAGTAAATGGTGACTACTTTGAACGCATGTGTTCATTTTCAACAATTACCTATTTTAAAATTACATCTTTTTTCAATACGCAAATCACAAAATATTTAATTACATAAAAAGTTTTCTTGCATGATTCATTACAATGGTTATAACATACCGTTATTGGACGTCTTACTTGAAATTCACTAAAGAAGACCTATTGGAAAACGCAAGAATGCAAGAACAAAGGAAGATTAGGGTTTAACGTCCCGTCGACATCGAGGCCATTAGAGACAGAGCACAAACTCGAAATATATCACGGATGGGCAAGGGAGTCGGCTATGCCCTTTCAAATGAATCAGCCATGTATCTGCCTGGGGAGATTTAGGGAACGGAAAACCTTATTTAACGTGGGTTCATCACTTGGAACCGTAAAGAAAACGGCAATCCATGTAGTGTCACCACATCACCTCTCCTCCTAAGAAAAAGTTCAAATCCACACCATCTGCCACTCAAATCATGACGTCATCGTCTGGAACTCTGAAGGGGTTATTCTGTTTGATGTCCACCCTCATGGTGCAACGATCAACTCGGAAGTATATTGCGCTACCCTCAAGAAACTGAAGCATGTTCGTCACCACAAAAATGCAAACGAATTCTCCTTTTCAACGACAGCGCAAGGCCTCACAGAAGTCTGCGCACCCGAGAGCAGTTCACTAAACTTCACTGGACCGTTCTTCCTAATCTATCCCACAGCGCGGATCTCACGCGTTTCGACATCCATCTGCTTTGCCAAATGAAGAAAGCACTCCGCGGGAAGCAGTTCTTGGATGATGAGGAGATTATGCTGAAAAATATGGTTTTGGAACCAAAAGAGCGGTGTATTGAAATCTTGAATAAAACCAATCTGCTTTCAGAAAAAAGGATTGCATTACTTAGTGAATGCCCCTGGGTGTTACATTTCTATGGTTGCCTGAGCCGCGCTGCGGAATCGACTCGATTGAACTTAGCCGGACATAATATAAGGAACAACGAAGCGAAAGAGAACAGTATTTTTTAAGACAAACGATACTCCACCGCTGTGCCACCTCGCTCTCCAACGTGTCTGGAGAAGTCAGTGAGTCATGTGCACAAACTCGAAAACGTGCACAAATAGATCGTTGTCGATTCAAGCAAAAAATAATATTGCAGTGATATCTCGGTTAATAGCGAAAACGATTAAGGTGGTGCTATATAATTCTGTCCTTTAAAATGTATTCCAGCATATCATAGTTTGATTTCTCATTTGCTGTTACAAACACACAACACATTTCATAGTTCATTTATTGAGAGATCCTTGCCTGTAGAAGGTTCATTGAAAAATTTTCTATGTTACTGTTCCTTAACAGCTTAGATGCTTGTTCTGTAGATGTAACGGCCACTGAACGTTGCATTGCTGTACTGAGAATCTAAAACAAAGTTGCCATTCTTCGCGGTGGAAACAGCGCTTATCTTGGATCACAACGGTGGCTGGGAACTGGTATAACTGTGTCCGGAAACAGCTTCGCATAGAACTCACGTACTAAAAGTATGTGCTTTACAAACTCATAGCTCATAAACATATTAATTATTCACCTATAATTTCATGTGACACAGCCAATCAAGATTGAAGCTTAACAGCCCTGTTTACTCCACCGTAATAACCTTAATGGTAAGCTCAAACGCAGCGTCTTGCGTCTACCACTATTGCGATGAAGTGGCTTACAAAAAAATAAGGAACATTTTCTGTTAAACATTTTTAAATTTTGCACAGAAACTGTTCACGTAAGTAAAGTCTGGATACCGCTACACTTCAAACCTGACACTCTCAAAGACAGGCTCGAAAAATCACACTTTCTCGTAAATGTTTTCACTACTCCCTTTACAACAAAGAATAGTACTCACATAGTGGACAGTTATACAATGCCCGAAACGCTTAACAACGGTCATCATGGGAAGCAGCCGGAAGAGGAACTCTAAGAGAGGGAACAGTCATTACGAAATGGACAATTTATATTTGACCTCTGATGTGTGCAGGTGACCGGCGCTTTGAAACAACTCTCTTGGAGCCAAAGTAAGTTTCCCACTACAAGTGACAACCGACATTATAAATTTCTATACACGTGATCAGTGTAAGAAGACTTCCTTTGATAACAGACTCAATTACATTACGAAATCGTGATACACATATCGCATCGGTCTATGTGCAACATTATTCTTCTCTTTTTATGCTACCGCAGACAGTCAGCTCAACGCTGCAACCTCATTTGATAGATAAATCGTCTGTTTGCACTAACGGTCATTCATCTGAGCCGTACGTGCCAGCTTCAAGCAGCTGTATCTGCGAGCCCATCAGAATCGAGAACATTTTAGCTCTATGTTGTCCACACAGGCGCCGCCCGTAATACCTGTGAGGCTGTGATACTCATTCCTGGAGCTCCTAACACAAACAGTCAGTAAAACTGGTGCAAAGCAGTCATAAGTCACTGGCTATACTTAATGTATACATGCAACTGCATGGCCCTCAACATCAAAAAGTTCTCGTTAATGCACTTATTACACATGTCATGATACTTAAACAAAGCGAAAATTAACTGCTTTTTAAATATTTTTACTGACGTGTATATATTTTCCGTGTACTATTAGTCAAGAGAGAGTAGAAACAGCAGAATAATTTTTTTCACTTTATGTCGTGTTTTCAGTTCTGCATGCAGTACGTATATGACTTGAATCTCGAACACATGTGTAATGCTTTTCTGTAACATGTAAAATTCTGAAAGCCATCTCTAAGGCTGTTAGTTATATCAACTTTATTCTCTGTAAAAGAAGCAAGAAAGTAGAAGATAGTGGACAATCGGATTGTACTCATTCAGCTCAAGCTTCATAGAAGTTAAGACATGTACCAGTAATGTAAAATTATAATAAGGTCTAGAGTGGGTCCACACAAAATGGACTGTGTAAGAAATAGTATTAATGGACTGATAAGAGACAGCATACTGTACCTATAAGCAGGCAGGATTCAAGTCGCATACCTTTGATGTTAACTATATGATACAACAAAAATAATATAGCGTGCAGTTATGATGGGCATTATTAATGTAATAGAGTTGTTTTAGTTCCTCTAATTTCGAAAATTCCTTTTGTTTGCAGTAAATTAACAGTGTGAAATGGCGAAGAACGCTCGGGACTGTGACATATGCATGATTTTACATAAACCACAATGCTTCTCTTTAGTGGGACATTGATATTACTGTTTATATTTTAACTTTAAAGAATAGATGCAAATGTATGTATTAATCTTATGATACAGAAGTTCCGCATATGACGGACACCATATTCAAAATTAAATAATGGAGCGAACTCCTATGCGCGGCGTTAGAACTGCTTTCCATCACGTAGAGCAGCTGTTTGCAGGAAAGAGGTAGGAAATAAAAATCTTTAGTCTTCAAAAATTTCACGCTCTGACATCCAATCAAATTTTAAGACGCCTTCGAAAGCAGACAAACTAAATTAAACTGTGGGTTAATTAAAAACTGTGTTGCAAGCGAAATCAATCAACTGCTAAGTTCGTGTACAGTGAACAAGATTAGCATGTTTCTTTTTTAAATTTTTTTTCGAAGTCTCACTCGCAGCCACTTTACGTTTAATGAGACTGGGAATTAAGGAAAGTAAACTATTAAAAACAATTCACCCTGTTATCGACATATTCACAGCACTAAGTAAAATTGTCAGACTCAAGTATTGCCATAGGCAAGTGATAGGCACATCATTGAATTTATTATCTTCCTATCTGCGTTGTGTCTTTTGTGTTGTCGTCTACAGTTGTGTGCCGGTGTTATATGTGGTCGTCTTTAGATTCAGCATCCTTTACCAGAGTCTCTTTGATTTATGGCGCGACTGCTACGGTCGCAGGTTCGAATCCCGCCTCGGGCATGGATATGTGTGATGTCCTTAGGTTAGTTAGGTTTAAGTAGTTCTAAGTTCTAGGGGACTGATGACCACAGCTGTTAAGTCCCATAGTTCTCAGAGCCATTTGAACCATTTTTTTTATTTACGAATTTAAAACGGTAAGTCTTATTGTTAGCGCATCTCTACCTACAACGGATAATGAACAAGAATTTCAGGTAGGTGAAACATTACACGTGAAAATGGAAGTAAGACACGCAACATTTTTAAGTGCAGCTTCGCCAGCAGAAAATGTCAACATACATTCACAACATGACGGTGGACCATTAGTACTACACTCCTGGAAATTGAAATAAGAACACCGTGAATTCATTGTCCCAGGAAGGGAAAACTTTATTGACACATTCCTGGGGTCAGATACATCACATGATCACACTGACAGAACCACAGGCACATAGACACAGGCAACAGAGCATGCACAATGTCGGCACTAGTACAGTGTATATCCACCTTTCGCAGCAATGCAGGCTGCTATTCTCCCATGGAGACGATCGTAGAGATGCTGTATGTAGTCCTGTGGAACGGCTTGCCATCCCATTTCCACCTGGCGCCTCAGTTGGACCAGCGTTCGTGCTGGACGTGCAGACCGCGTGAGACGACGCTTCATCCAGTCCCAAACATGCTCAATGGGGGACAGATCCGGAGATCTTGCTGGCCAGGGTAGTTGACTTACACCTTCTAGAGCACGTTGGGTGGCACGGGATACATGCGGACGTGCATTGTCCTGTTGGAACAGCAAGTTCCCTTGCCGGTCTAGGAATGGTAGAACGATGGGTTCGATGACGGTTTGGATGTACCGTGCACTATTCAGTGTCCCCTCGACGATCACCAGTGGTGTACGGCCAGTGTAGGAGATCGCTCCCCACACCATGATGCCGGGTGTTGGCCCTGTGTGCCTCGGTCGTATGCAGTCCTGATTGTGGCGCTCACCTGCACGGCGCCAAACACGCATACGACCATCATTGGCACCAAGGCAGAAGCGACTCTCATCGCTGAAGACGACACGTCTCCATTCGTCCCTCCATTCACGCCTGTCGCGGCACCACTGGAGGCGGGCTGCACGATGTTGGGGCGTGAGCGGAAGACGGCCTAACGGTGTGCGGGACCGTAGCCCAGCTTCATGGAGACGGTTGCGAATGGTCCTCGCCGATACCCCAGGAGCAACAGTGTCCCTAATTTGCTGGGAAGTGGCGGTGCGGTCCCCTACGGCACTGCGTAGGATCCTACGGTCTTGGCGTGCATCCGTGCGTCGCTGCGGTCCGGTCCCAGGTCGACGGGCACGTGCACCTTCCGCCGACCACTGGCGACAACATCGATGTACTGTGGAGACCTCACGCCCCACGTGTTGAGCAATTCGGCGGTACGTCCACCCGGCCTCCCGCATGCCCACTATACGTCCTCGCTCAAAGTCCATCAACTGCACATACGGTTCACGTCCACGCTGTCGCGGCATGCTACCAGTGTTAAAGACTGCGATGGAGCTCCGTATGCCACGGCAAACTGGCTGACACTGACGGCGGCGGCGCACAAATGCTGCGCAGCTAGCGCCATTCGACGGCCAACACCGCGGTTCCTGGTGTGTCCACTGTGCCGTGCGTGTGATCATTGCTTGTACAGCCCTCTCGCAGTGTCCGGAGCAAGTATGGTGGGTCTGACACACCGGTGTCAATGTGTTCTTTTTTCCATTTCCAGGAGTGTATTTGTAGAAAGTAAGACAGAAAACTTATGCCTCATGTACGGTATACTGCAAGGAAAGCTGCTTTTTACTGAAAGTGAATCCTTGAGCAAACAAACTATCAACATTATGACACTGCGAAGGCGCCCGCAAATTGTGAACTTGCATATAGTAACATGTGAAATGCAATAATGTGTAACTTTAGCAGTTCGCATCCCTCGGGAATATATGGGGTAAATCGTATTGGTGATGGAACGGGTCACTACATAATCCACAGAAAGCTGGCAACAAAATTTAAAAACAGGGCAAATGTACCGATTTAAAAATTTAAAAAAAGTGCAAATAGATTTACAGCAGCATTAACACCAAGTAAAGCTCTACGGTACGAGGCTGTAAATTTCTGGAAAGAAACTCTCGTACACAATCAACAGAGTGTAGCACAAAGGGGTGTCTCGACTAATTTGAATATGTGGAATTTATCACTCAATTTGCTTTTTCTGTTTTATTGCAGGCCTACTGAAAGGATTAGCGTTCACTCAGTGAATGTGGCAGTTCATTTTCATTGAATCCATATTATTAACCATATTTCCAATGAGGAAATATACAGGTAGAGATGTAAGAGGCGCATTTCAAGAAGCTTGAATAACGGGTTGCACGACATTCGAAAATTGGTACCACAGATCGTAATGTGTTCACTGTAGAAGTTTCAACCAGATGAGGATAAAATCAGCCCACTGTCCCCAGGCGAAAGGATATTAATATAATGAGAACCACGAATATTTGTTGACACTGCCACAACCGCTTTTTCGTCCAATCTGTACACCACACCACCTTCATCTGAGTTCTGTGAAAGAACAACTGAAGCTAAACTGTTTTCGCACTGCAGTAATCATGTGCAAACCGAATAGCAACATACTGAAAACGTACAGCTCTTATAATAACAGGTGCCGCGCGACCAGTAAAAGATTTCCTCTCATAATAGTAGCAAATTGTCCTATGATTTACTCCAGTGGCATATAACCCGTAGTAGTACTTTAATATACGAAAAATTCTCTCAATTTTCGTTTCCAGAATAACGATACTAATATACAGCACGAGTAACCTAAGCACTTAACTTCAAATATTTCCGAAATAGTTTCAGATTTGTTTTTCAGCCAGAAGAATTATAATAAAGTCCTCATTAAGAAACTTATAATATGGAGAACTCGGTATCAGCATCATCTGTTAAAGTGGAACAGCGGTAACTTTTGCTGCTAATATCGTAGGTCTGAAAGGGAGAAATTCAACGACTTTCGCTCTCCGAAATCTAACAATTAATTTTGGAAAGATTGCAGAATTTAGGACGTACGAGTTCTTTGTTCAAACTAATTACGGTCTTATGCGGAAGTAGGTGATTTTGTTTCTCAATAGGTAAATAATTCTTCCATATTTTCTCGTAAGTGAGGACTCTCTTACGAGTAACTTAGTTGAAAACGCAATTACAATAAAATATAAATCTTAAACTGTTTCAAAAACATTTAAGGTTAACATATTACGTTTGTAATATGTTCTCAACCATCTATCTATATACCGTTCACCACTGAAAATCAACTAAGTGTAGTAACAAGTTTACAGGCGCGCATCATTTTATAGAATTCCCCATTAGACAGGAATCCGCAATCAACAAGCGAATATCAAACATCAGCACCTTTATTTACCAAGACGAGGCTACAACAATGACATAAGTTTAGCTGTAGAGGGTACGAAGTAATGCGGCATGCTAGGAAAGACGGACATGAGTTACATCATTAAAAAAAAAAAGTTATATACTGCACAAACCAGTCAGTCAAGATCTGAAAAATATCGATTTCCAAACCACAGCAGCCAACATACCCACATGAAAGGCAGAAAATAAATAGTGTAGTTCTACACGGATACTTATTTACGTGACTGTGGCGTAGAAAATCAACTAAAACTGTTCAGTAGGATAAAGGCACCCTTGCGACGTTGTTGCTATGCATTTAATGAGACGGAGGACCAAATGTATGGTTCTGAATAAAGCTTGGCTCGTAGAAGTCGTAGGGACGAGTCGTACACCGTCTGCTTTACGCCCTGTTTCTGTAGTAGCAAATAATTTACTAAACGGTGGACCTGCGATCGAATAAGTGAGGCTGGACATTTTATGCTAATTATAAATTAATGAACATAAACAAACAAAGGGACATTTGTAATAAACATAGGCAACACAGCAGGTGTAATTCTACACTCCTGGAAATGGAAAAAAGAACACATTGACACCGGTGTGTCAGACCCACCATACTTGCTCCGGACACTGCGAGAGGGCTGTACAAGCAATGATCACACGCACGGCACAGCGGACACAACAGGAACCGCGGTGTTGGCCGTCGAATGGCGCTAGCTGCGCAGCATTTGTGCACCGCCGCCGTCAGTGTCAGCCAGTTTGCCGTGGCATACGGAGCTCCATCGCAGTCTTTAACACTGGTAGCATGCCGCGACAGCGTGGACGTGAACCGTATGTGCAGTTGACGGACTTTGAGCGAGGGCGTATAGTGGGCATGCGGGAGGCCGGGTGGACGTACCGCCGAATTGCTCAACACGTGGGGCGTGAGGTCTCCACAGTACATCGATGTTGTCGCCAGTGGTCGGCGGAAGGTGCACGTGCCCGTCGACCTGGGACCGGACCGCAGCGACGCACGGATGCACGCCAAGACCGTAGGAACCTACGCAGTGCCGTAGGGGACCGCACCGCCACTTCCCAGCAAATTAGGGACACTGTTGCTCCTGGGGTATCGGCGAGGACCATTCGCAACCGTCTCCATGAAGCTGGGCTACGGTCCCGCACACCGTTAGGCCGTCTTCCGCTCACGCCCCAACATCGTGCAGCCCGCCTCCAGTGGTGTCGCGACAGGCGTGAATGGAGGGACGAATGGAGACGTGTCGTCTTCAGCGATGAGAGTCGCTTCTGCCTTGGTGCCAATGATGGTCGTATGCGTGTTTGGCGCCGTGCAGGTGAGCGCCACAATCAGGACTGCATACGACCGAGGCACACAGGGCCAACACCCGGCATCATGGTGTGGGGAGCGATCTCCTACACTGGCCGTACACCACTGGTGATCGTCGAGAGGACACTGAATAGTGCACGGTATATCCAAACCGTCATCGAACCCATCGTTCTACCATTCCTAGACCGGCAAGGCAACTTGCTGTTCCAACAGGACAATGCACGTCCGCATGTATCCCGTGCCACCCAACGTGCTCTAGAAGGTATAAGTCAACTACCCTGGCCAGCAATATCTCCGGGTCTGTCCCCCATTGAGCATGTTTGGGACTGGATGAAGCGTCGTCTCACGCGGTCTGCACATCCAGCACGAACGCTGGTCCAACTGAGGCGCCAGGTGGAAATGGCATGGCAAGCCGTTCCACAGGACTACATCTAGCATCTCTATGATCGTCTCCATGGGAGAATAGCAGCCTGCATTGCTACGAAAGGTGGATATACACTGTACTAGTGCCGACATTGTGCATGCTCTGTTGCCTGTGTCTATGTGCCTGTGGTTCTGTCAGTGTGATCATGTGATGCATCTGACCCCAGGAATGTGTCAATAAAGTTTCCCCTTCCTGGGACAATGAATTCACGGTGTTCTTATTTCAATTTCCAGGAGTGTAAGAACAGATGGTTTATTCAGTGAGGTGCAAACTCCTACTGAGTAGTGATCCTACAAGCAGTTTTTACGTAAATAAAGTTAATCATTGATATATACACAGCAAAAAAAGTTTTTGCATCACCTCGGTTCCGAGAGTTCCGGAACATGTACAGAAAACTTTTTATTGCTCATGAAAGCCACACATTGCATGTCGTACGACCATAGAGCGAGACATTCAGAGATGATGGTCCACTGTACACACCGGTACGTCTAATACCCAGTAGCACGCCCTCTTGCATTGATGCGTGCCTGTATTCGTCGTGGCATACTATCCGCAAGTTCATCAACGCACTGTTGGTCCAAATTGTCCCACTCCTCAACGGCGATTCGGCGTAGATCACTCAGAGTGGTTGGTGGGTCACGTCGTCTATAAACAGCCATTTTCAATCTATCCCAGGCATGTTCGATAGGGTTCACGTCTGGAGATCACGCTGGCCACTCTAGTCGAGCGATGTCGTTATCCTGACGAAAGTCATTCACAAGATGTGCACGATGGAGGCACAAATTGTCGTCCATGAAGACGAATGCCTCGCCAATATGCTGCCGATATGGTGGCACTATCAGTCAGAGGATGGTATTCACGTATCGTATAGCCGTTACGGCGCTTTCCATGACCACCAGCGGCGTACGTTGGCCCCACATAATGCCACCCCAAAACAGAAGGAAACCTCCACCTTGCTGCACTCGCTGAACGGTGTGTCTAAGGCGTTCAGCCTGACCCGGTTACCTCCAAACACGTCTCTGACGATTGTCTGGTTGAAAGCATATGCGACACCCATCGGTGAAGAGACCATGATGCCAATCCTCAGCGATCCATTCGGCACAAAACCCCAGACGCCATTTTTCAATAAGGCAATGCACCACCACATGTTGTTGCTGGAACACTGGCCTCCTTGTCGTCGCAGGATGTCAGCCTTTTGCCCTGGCATGCCATATAACCAGACTTGTCGCCCATCGAAAATGTGTGGGATAAAGATCTGACTGAAACGCTAATGATTTCTGTAGAACATACTAATGTACATTTCCTGTGAATATGAACTTCCTGTCCCTAGTCGTTCATGGTGGTTTTTTTTTTTCAGAACATGAATGCATGTTTATGAGAACAGTTTGTAACTATTTATCAAAAGTATTGCATCCGCTGATTGACTTAATGCTCTTGCATTTACAGTACTAGTCTTCCTCAATTCAGGTTGTTAACTTTTGTGCTATGTGTGTCTTTTGCCAGCCATATACACTACTTAGGGTACAACTACTTGCGGTCCAGCGCGGCTGACCTGTGGCCGCCTGTAAATGCCATGCCAGGAAAACCCGGTCGCTCGCTCGCGCTAATCTTCACATTATCTGTTGGCCCTCAGCGAAAACTGTTTCAGACCGTCTAGCTTTCTATTCATATTTACTCGGACTGAAAACTCACTTACCTCTATGTTGTGTTCCACTACAGTCTCGGGATTCTCCCAAAACTCGTTAAGTTACAGTCTCGACCGCTCAGCAAATAATAACTGCTTTTTAAGTTTAGTTCCAGCCAAGGGCTTTTCCCTAGACTATTTACGTTATACCCTCTGTTTCACCTGGAGGAATAGCGTCATAAGTAGCAAATGAAAAGTACAGCACCCAAGACTGGACAGAGCCAAAAGGGCAAAATGCTGCCGAAATGTCGACTCCGAAACTAAGAACTCTGAAGCAGTTAGTTAAGAGAGAAAGTAAAATTTTGTGAAAGATTTACTGGATTACATGGCTCAGGAATAATGTATGATTCAAAAATATATTCAGTGCCAGTTAATGGTAAATAGCTGAAGTTCTAGGGATATATTTTCAGAATAAACGCAATATCGAATGGACGGTAGAATACAGTAATCTAGAACGCCAACTTACAAAATACTATGTGAGTGAAAATTTATCAGTGAGAGAAGAAAAATAGGTGTCTCGGAGAACAAAGTCCGTGTTAAGAATGATTCTGGATGGTTAATCAAGGGCTATGTGCGTTTGTAGCAGCATTTTGACTCAGAAAACGAAGGACGTATCATTCAGACGAATCGATGTGCTCAGTAAATCGGGTAGAACGTATAAGGCGAGATGCGAAGAAAATACGCTAAGGTAACAAAAGTCAAAGAATATCTCCTAATATCGTGTCGAACCTCTTTTTGTCTGGTGTAGTGCAGCGACTCAGCAAGTCGTTGGAACTCTCCCTCGGAAATAATGAGCCACGCTGCCACTACAACCGTCCATAATTGCGAAGGAGTTGGCTGTGCAGGATTTAGTGCACGAACTGACCTCTCTAATATGTCAGATAAATGCTCGACAGGATTCGTGTCGGACGATGTGGGTGGGCAAATCATTCGAACGAACTATAGTGAAAAATTGCGGCCCGGTGACAGGGCGCACTGTCATCCATAAGAATTCCACATATTTTTAGGAACGTGAAGTCCATGAATGGCTGCAAATGGTCTCCAAGTGACCAAATATAACCATTTCAAGTCAATTATTAGTTCATATGGACCAGAAGATTCCTTCCATTCCTCGTAAACACAGCCCATACCATTATGGAGTCACCACCAGCCTGCACAGTGCCTTTTTGAAAACTTGGGTCCATGGATTCATAGGGTCTATACCACACTGGAACCCTACCATCAGCTCTTACGAACTGTAAACGGGAGTCATCTGACCAGACCACGGTTTTCCAGTCGTTTACGATCCAACCGATATGGTCACGATCCCAGGAGAGGTGCTGCAGGCGATGTTGTGCTGTTAGCAATGACACTCGCATCGATCGTGGGCTGCTATAGCCCATTAACGCCAAATTTCGCCGCGCTGTCCTAATGGATAAGATCATTGCACGTACCATATTGATTTCTGCGGGTATTTCACCCAGTGTTGCTTGACTGTTAACACTGACAACTCCACGCAAATGCCGCTGTTCTCGGTCGTTAAGTGAAGGCCGTCGGCTACTGCGTTGTCCATGGTGAGAGGTAATGCCTGAAATATGGTATTCTGAAACTCTCTTGACGCTGTGGATCTTGGAATATTGAATTCGCAACAGTCCATGCGTCTATCTCCAACTACCATTCCGCGTTCAACGTCTGGTAACTACCGTCGTGCGGACATAATCACATCGGAAACCTTTTCACATGAATGACCTGAGTACAAATGAGTGCTCCGCCATTCCACTGTCATTTTACACCTTGTATACGCGATACTAACGTCATCTGTAAATGTGCATATCGCTGTGCCATTACTTTTGTCACCTTAACGTATAGACATGGGCCTGGAATTAATTGAACATTCAGTGGCTCGCGAAATCTTTTAGCGATACAAACCTACTTTCTTGAATACAATGGATGCGTGCCGAGGTGCGACAATTTATCTATCAACGTACCTTACTTGACGGGAGAGTACATTGTTAGTCTCTACCCTTCAAAGAGTGAACACATTTTGTGTCTTTGTGATATACTGGGCGACAGTTTTGACAGGTATCTTGCGTTTTTCAAATATTAGTTTTAACTCCTGTTCATGTTTCGCATAATCCATATTAGCTAATTTTTGTCATTTTTTTAACGCTATACGTTCGATAGCGCGTCTAGTTACAATGTATCTGTGGGTTATAACGCAAGCTCCTCTGTTCCATTTTGGCAGGTGATCGTACTGATCAGTGTTTGTGTGTTTATATTAACAAGTGCATGTTATAAATGTTTTCCCAAAGGAAATATTCAATGTAAACAATTAAGAAGACATAAATGAAATTCGACAGACAATAACTGAAATTTCTGCCACAGTAACAGTAGTGAAATTTCTGGTAGTCAAGTTAGTCAAACAAGAACCTAAGAGCGAGGTTTGATTACGCACTTAAATGTTGAGGATGAAATCTATGATATCGATACTCCAAAACAAATAGAAGAAAAAATAGAAGACTGCAACATCGAAGTGAGTGATACAGACTCAAGCACCAATGAGGAAGATAGACAGTAGTTCTATGAATCCATGTGAAACATCTTGCACAAATCAGAGGAAAGCTGCTAAACAGAATCTGCTTGACAAGCTTCAAGAGTCGTAGGTAAAGCCAAAAATATAATGAACTTTTATAAACCTATAAATGTTTGTTACACGACTGCTTAACGGGACTGATTGTGAAATTCAATAATTACTCTCATGTCACGAGTACAATAGCAATTGATGCATCCGTGTTTTCTTCTGTACTTAGTAGGATTGTATATGGCAGAAACAGGGCATCTTGAGGATTTGCGAACGCAGACACGTTCGGTATTGAAATTTCAGTTTAAGTGAGTCCCAAAAGGTTCAGAGACTAGATCAGTAAGAAGGAAGATAGATTTGTGGTCTACTGATTTTGTCTATGTTTTACAACTTTGTGTAAAACTATCAGTCTTGCTACTCTCTCGATGCAAATGTCACACTTGACGAACAACTTGAAGTTTTTAGGCATAGATACTCCTTTATCCAATACACTTCATCAAATTTCTGTAAGTCATCATCATCATCATCATCCCAAGTCGTTCCACCTTATTCGACAGGTTGGGAAACGAGACTTCTCCACAAATTACGGTTCTTGTCTCCCTCTTCGACGTTGTCGTAGGTATGTCCTCTTTGTTGGATGTCAGACTTCACCTGAAATTGTTTTGTCTTTTAGTCTGGCAACTTGAGCCAATTTAGGATTTCCTCATTTCGGATTCTATCCCACCGTGCCGAGAACGGAACAACTGCTGACGAAGTGATAATAAAATGTGTCTATTTTATTTAGATTCGTTCTTTATAACAATACTGTCGCCCGGCACGAAGCGCGTGCCGACACACTCCAAACGAGTTGCTTCCGCGTCAAAGTATATGTCGACGTACCGCAAAAGAGTGGTTTCCACGTCACAGATCACTGCCACCGTGTACATCCGCCCGAAAGATACAATTGTCATTTCGTATCAAAGATTCGTACAGTGGAGGTAAACTTTCGTGGTACTTACAAGCACAAAAATTGTTTTAAAATGAATATGCCTGTTCCGATTAAAAGAGGCTTCGTAGGTTGCCAGAGTCAGAGGTCGATTTATGAAACTCCCCATTTCATAAAATAAAATTCTTGTGTTGCTGATGAGGGCACAGAGCTTTTTTGTTGATCAACATAACACGCTGTGCCGGCCGGCCAGCTTGCTCCCTTCCAACCCCGCTCTCCAGTGCACAATCTTGCGCTACACAGCATAACAACTATTTATTTTATCTGCTTACTAACCATCAAATGCGCAAATCTGCACACAGTTACTTGAAAAATATTATAAAAATGATAAGGGTGACGTTCAAGAGTACTGTTATCTACAGAAAATATTTTTTTTTAAATAAGAATTTGAATAATATGTTATTGTTGCTGTTGTGGTCTTCAGTCCTGAGAATGGTTTGATGCATCTCTCCACGCTACTCAATCCTGTGCAAGCTTCTTCATCTCCCAGTACCTTCTGCAACCTACATCCTTCTGAATCTGTTTAGTGTATTCATCTCTTGGTCTTCCTCTACGATTTTTACCCTCCACGCTGCCCTCCAATACTAAATTGGTGATCCCTTGATGCCTCAGAACATGTCCTACCAACCGATCCCTTCTTCTAGTCAAGTTGTGCCACAAACTACTCTTCTCCCCAATCCTATTCAATACCTCCTCATTACTTATATGATCTACCCAACCAATCTTCAGCATTCTTCTGTAGCACCACATTTCGAAAGCTTCTATTCTCTTCTTGTCTAAACTATTTATCGTCCATGTTTCACTTCCATACATGGCTACACTCCATACAAGTACTTTCAGAAACGACTTCCTGACACTTAAATCTATACTCGATGTTAACAAATTTCTCTTCTTCAGAAACGCTTTCCTTGCCATTTCCAGTCTACATTTTATATACTCTCTACTTCGAAGATCATCAGTTATTTTACTCCCCAAATAGCAAATCTCCTTTACTACTTTAAGTGTCTCATTTCCTAATCTAATGCCCTCAGCATCACCCGACTTAAATCGACTACATTCCATTATCCTCGTTTTTCTTTTGTTGATGTTCATCTTATATCCTCCTTTCAAGACATCCATTCCGTTCGACTGCTTTACTAAGTCCTTTGCTGTATCTGACAGAATTAAAATGTCATTGGCGAACCTCAAAGTTTTTATTTCTTCTCCATGGATTTTAATACCTACTCCGAATTTTTCTTTTGTTTCCTTCACTGCTTGCTCAATATACAGATTGAATAACATCGGGAAGAGGCTACAGCCCTGTCTCACTCCCTTCCCAACCACTGCTTCCCTTTCATGCTCCTCGACTCTTATAACTGCCATCTGTTTTCTGTACAAATTATAAATAGCCTTTCGATCCCTGTACTTTACCCCTGCCACCTTTAGAATTTGAAAGAGAGTATTCCAGTCAACATTGTCAAAAGCTTTAACTAAGTCTACAAATGCTAGAAACGTAGGTTTGCCTTTCCTTAATCTAGCTTCTAAGATAAGTCGTAGGGTCAGTTTGAATAATTTATACTTTTAAAAAATTTTTGGTGGTCAAGGTTTTCAGCTTCCGCGATCCGGAACTGTGCCGCGGCCCGCCATTCGCAGACCGTGTCCTATCACAACTATGGATTTGTGGCTGAAACAGGGATTCCTTTTTTTGAATATTCCTATTCCAACTCTGATAAAAAGACAAGTACAAACATATAAAGACTAAGCGACTTTGTCGTGTGTTTGACTGGTTGTTCGCATACAGGGGTGTTAATGAGTATGCACAACAACACTGATGTGCCTTCATCTAAGACGATTCCATTCTAGTAGGCCTAATTCCTTCAACTTTAGCTTACAGTAAAATTTGTGCTTCTAGAAGCAGGTTCATATCATATTACTTCCTAATTGGACGGAAGCAGGAGACTGGAATCGAAAAACGTGCTATAATTGTAGCTCTGCCCCAAGAAGGCTGTTCTAGTAGCACACTGCCAACAAAAGTTGGCGTAGCCTAATCTACAGTGATGTATAGATTGCAGCGTTTCACGCAAATTGGTGTCGCGTTTTGGAAGACCACGAGTAACATCATACGTAGAAGATTAGTTCATATGTGTTCAAAGTAAACGTCATGGGACTCGTACTACATCTAAAATTCGCAAGGAAGTAAACAGTATACCAGTTGCTCCAATAACTGCCTCAACAGTGCAACGCCGTCTTCGTGAACCAGGCTTCAAGGGGGTCATAGCGGCCAAAAAGCTTCGATTACGCAAAGAAAATAAAGTGAAAAGATCGCAGTGGGGACAGAAACATAAGGAATGGAGCGTGCAGCAATGGTCCAAGATGTTGCTAACGCCAAATCTAAGTTGGAAGAATTTGGAAGCCTTCGACGAATGTTTGTTTGTTGATCGACTTCATGGAGAACGTGTGAAGAGTCAGTGCGTTACGTCAACAGTAGATATTAGTGATATTATATGAGCATTTACCGTGTTCTTAACAGTTTCCGAGTAAACTAACGAAAACAGAGGGGAACAAGAAAAATACAGGTTTTAGTAAATGAAACATTGTGATCTAATGTTTTGTTTAAATGCGTACATTTCGTCACAACAGATGCTCAAAAACTCCACCGTCAATGCATTTTGTAGCTATTGTAGGCAGTTGCTGTGTTGCTGATCTGAGCTGTATCGTACAATCATTTACTTGAGCACACGCGTGTAAAACACCAGCTAGAAGTTCCACCTTTGTGTCCACTCTGCGCTCGCAGACTTCGCTCTTAAGCCAACCCCACGAACAGTAATCTAATGGAGTAAGATCAGGTGACATCGATGGCCAAGGACTGACCTCACTCGGACTAACGCCCTTCATTTTAAAAAAGCTGTATGTCGGACACGGTTAAAAGAATTGGCTTATCTTCATTTTAATTTTTTCTGAACAGAATCACCAATTCTATCACCCCTCAAAGCATGTACCTTTCATCCTGTCTCACCCTGTGTCAGTCATTTTTTCTTCTCTCAATACAGCCGGCCGCGGTGGTCCAGCGGTTCTAGGCGCTCAGTTCGGAACCGCGCGACCGCTACGGTCACAGGTTCGAATCCTGCCTCGGGCATGGATGTGTGTGATGTCCTTAGGTTAGCTAGGTTTAAGTAGTTCTAAGTTCTAGGGGACTGATGACCACAGATGTTAAGTCCCATAGCGCTCAGAGCCATTTGAACCATTTTTTTCTCTCAACACAGGCCTAAGACTCTAACAGAACAGTGTGGCGTTAATAGTAGTACTAAGTACCCTCCGCCTCTCACTGCACAGTGACTTTCAGCTTACATATATAGATGCAAGTTTCGCGTCCGTTGCTTGAGCTCTTTTTTTTTAAAAAAAAAATTTCACATCTCGTGTTCCTTGCACACTAGCTGTCATGGTTAGGGGACACGTGTCAGAAAGCAGTGCATCCGGCTGATCCTCTTTTCTCCAAATGACGGAGAGGAATGCTGTTCGTACCATATGAGTTTATTTTTCTTAAAAATACGAAGTTATAAATAAGTCTTGTAACTTCATTTATATTACTAATCCAGTAAATACCACGGAATAACTTTTCATGGAACTGCATGGGCATCTCTACACTTGGTTCATACTTAAATGCGTCCACAATTCACTCGACTCACTCAACTGATAAACGGAAGCGCATCATTCCCAGCTAAACAGCAATAAAAATGTCAGCTGAGCGAAGCAATGGGTAAATACGCGTAAAATTTTCACGGAAATATGAGTACTATTTACACGAATGGCGTAGAACTGAGTTCCGGAGAACATCGAGAGTACGCCAGACGTTCTGCCGTTCATCATCCGACAAATCTTCATTCGTGACTGCGTGAGGAATAAGGAAAGCCCGCTCTGGCACGAAATCTATTATCATCCATAATAAGGCGCTAACCCTGTTGCAGAAGAGGGCACCAGTAAAGCACATTTTTCAGCTCCACTGCTTAATGCACATGCAGACGCGAACTCGAATTAATAAATGTATGTACATGTCTGCGTTGAATTTAATTCTGGATGCATAGTGAGTCAGCTTCCTGTCAGACTTCGCCGGAGAAGCTTCTTGAGTATATAGTGCCCTTGCTTGCCAGCAATAGAAAAATAATGGACAATGGCTATTAGCGCTACGTAACGAGGCAATCCTCGTTGAAGATCAAACTGCGCTGCACGTATACATATACGTGTAAAATGTGTACGTAATACGAGTAAAATTTTTATGTAATACTCTTCCATATTACGTTTATTGTGAAATTATTCGTTACGGCAAGATATTTACAGTATTTATTCGCCCCTATTGAAGCCATGCTGGAAACTAAACTGTAGTTACGTCACCACAAAGAGTATACAGTTGATTGCACTATACTCGCCTTCTAAAGAAAATAGTTTCCTATGAGATATGACATGAGGTTTGAACTGAAGCCGAGGGCACTAACGCAAGCCTGTGCGTTGGTGCCCGACTCTAAGGTAAGTCGGTTTGAATTCTGGTGGTGTATTTGGCCAGCAAGGGAATGAACGGTGGTTGAGTGAAGTTCATGTTCATCAGTCTTGGCGCCAATGTCCTAGATTAAATTCCAAACCTCTCCACAATGTCTCATGAAGCGAGGGCATGTGACACAGTTAATGGAGATCCATCAGTCGGATGGGTACTTTAAGCTCGACGGCCACCTCGGTGGTATTGTAGAGGAGTGGGCTATGTCCCGGCTCTGTTTACCAACCTCTCTCGCTTCTCTCATCTTCATGCAACGCTACACAATACACCAGTCAGTTACTTTCACCTAGACTGAACATATACTCACACAATACACCTCTCTCATTGCCGCAGGGAAAGGAGCCAGTGTGCTTGGAGAAAGAACACCCTTTCCGACAGGCGGCTGAACCCGCCCTCAGGGATATCGCAGCCAACAGTGCCATTCGACATTCACATGTTTTTATTGAAGTACTAACTGGTGTGCTCCAGGGGAGTGTACTAAGACAGTTGCTGTTCATGTTACACACTCGTAATTTAGTGGATAGTACTAGATTCAGTCTTAGGCCTTTAAATGATGACATTCTATTCTATAAACGTCTAGTAACGTACAGCTAAATATTGGAACAATATCAACCTGGTCCAAAGGCTGGAAAATTGCTCTTAATGTACAGAAATGCAAAGTTGCACACTTCTCGAAACGAAAAATCGTAGTATCCTTAGACTACTGGGTTGAAGAGTCACATATAGTGTCAATCATCCCACGCCCGGGTTCCCGGGTTCGATTCCCGGCGGGGTCAGGGATTTTCTCTGCCTCGTGATGACTGGGTGTTGTGTGCTGTCCTTAGGTTAGTTAGGTTTAAGTAGTTCTAAGTTCTAGGGGACTGATGACCATAGATGTTAAGTCCCATAGTGCGCAGAGCCAGTGTCAATCACGCTGTACACATGTTTGGGAGTAACAAACAGAACGAACACATAGGCTCAGTTATAGGTGAAACAAATCACATCCTGCGATTCCGTGGTTGGATACGGGGAAACCGTAGTTTGGGTACAAAACACACTGTATACAAAATACTTGTACTGCCCAGATTTGAGTACTTCAAACGTATGGGACCCATATCAGGTGCCTACAAAACACATTTTATACAAAATACTTGTACTGCCCATACTTGAATACTTCAAATGTATGGGACCCATATCAGGTAAAATTAACAGGCGAGATGAAGTGTGTACAAAGAAGGGTGGTGAATGGTCACAGGCCCGTTTTACTGGCGGAAGAGACTAACAGAAATGTTGAAAATTTTAAATGGCACGCACTGACGGAAAGGCGCTGTTCATATGGCCGCAAACTGCATAGAAAACTTCAAGCAGCGTCTTTCGGCTGATAATATAGGGCCATTTTTCAGCTCCTTACATACGCTGGTTCTACTGAGACGACTGACAAGAGTGAGAAATAAATGAGACCATCCAACGTCTTAGTCATGAAAATGCTTACTTCATGTTCTAGTTACATAAGCCAGAAGAAACTGACAACTGGCTGATTGATTGATATAACAATGCACAGACGATGGTCTTAGACTCGTGAAATTTGGAGGGCATATTCATTTTGAAAGATAGGCGCCCACTGAGAAAGGGTGTTACTAAATTCGGCCCATGAGGAGATGAGATGTTTTTCGGAGAAGCAACACCTCATGTTAACCTAAATAACTGGTTCTATAAATACTAAATTTTGAGGAAATATTTATTACGTAAGGTCGGCGGCCCCTAAGTAATAGCTTCGGAAAAAATCAAAGTTTAAGAAAATGGCTCTGAGCACTATGGGACTTAACATCTGTGGTCATCAGTCCCCTAGAACTTAGAAATACTTAAACCTAACTAACCTAAGGACATCACACACATCCATGCCCGAGGCAGGATTCGAACTTGCGACCGTAGCAGTCGCGCGGTTCCGGACTGAGCGCCTAGAACCGCAAGCAAAGTTTAAGACAATGTAATTGATATTGAAAGGTTTTTTGACATACCACTGCCCGATCTAAACTACAGAAATTCCGATATGAGCTGATACATTTGCAATCATTACTATGTCACAACACAGATAATCAAGGATACTGCATGAGTAGCTCCAAAAATATATTGCAATAATTTACAGAACGGTATTGGTGAAGTTTAAAGAACAACTATTCGTGACAGACTGTAAAACGACTGTACTACCTCCACAGCACATTTGGAAAGGCCACAAGAACATAAAAGAAATTATGTTGTAAACAGATCAATATAGACAGTCATTTATCCAATCGCTAGTGAAACAGTAACTATTTTTGGCTCTTCGACTCACAATTCAAAATCTTTGGGAAACTGAACGGACACCTATATGGCATTCGCCCACCTTGAAAAAGTTTCCGACTAGACTGAATGGAAATAATTAGACAGACATGTGGCGGCCATCATCAGGAAGTAAATATTAATTGGGGTATAAAGCACGACTGTTCACTCTCATTTGTCCCTTATAATACGTGCAGCCACACAACTACGGATGTAATCAGAGAAAAGTTAAGGGAACCTACTAGAGCCATGGTTCGAAGAAAGAATATTGTCAAATTGCTGCTTGTAAATGCTGTTTTATGTGAAAGCGAACAACTATAAACCGTGGTCGTTGCCGTGGAGAACACTCCTGTTGCATAGTTCGATACTGCTGTACAGCAAAATATTATTAGAGTTAAGAATATAATTCTGGAGCTGCTTGAGCTGTGTGGAACTACATCCAGGCATAGCGCTCCTGCCCGTTACACAATGGTTGCGTGACGAGTCTAAACACTTGAGGGAGCTAGAACACAAATATACAAGGAGCACATTGCCACAGACTGTGTGAAAGAGCGTCAGGAATGCCTGATTCAGCACCATGACCCCACTGCAAAGGCCGGCGAATGTGGCCGAGCGGTTCTAGACTCTTCAGTCTGAAACTGCGCGACCGCTACGGGCGCAGGTTCGAATCCTTCCTCGGACATGGATGTGTGTAATGTCCTTAGGTTAGTTAGATTTAAGTAGTTCTAAGTTATAGGGGACTGATGACCTCAGAAGTTAAGTCTCATAGTGCTCAGAGCCATTTGAACCACTGCAAAGGAGGCGTAACGATATTCCGCTAACGGAAAAGCGTGAAGTAAATACACGCAAAAACTACACAACAAGGCCTTTCAGTCTGCAAACCTTGCAGAAAAGAACGCTATGAACCTCTGAAACTAAACATGAGTTCAGCAGAGAACGCTGACAGGCTCTAAAAACTGGCGCAGTGCGTGTACCGCCTTTATGCTGGTACCGCCCCTCCGGCTGTCCTCTGTGTTGCTGCTAAGACTTCCGCCTTCTCGCCATCACGACAACCGTCATCAGGAGTATGCAGATTTGTGTGGGCAATCCCAAACCCAGGTGCGCTCAACGAGAGTGCTGGGGCTTCGCTGAGACTTCCTCCTTCTCGCCATCACAACAACAGTCATCAGGAGTATGCAGATTTCTGGGGGAAATCCCAAGCCCAGCTGCGCTCAACGAGGACGCTGGGGTTTCGCCTGACATCTACAGCCACGCTAGGCTATGGGAACACGCTGGTCGCCGCCCCGACCTACACAATACCGCCGAAGTACCGCTGCACATACCAACGGCTACGACCGCAGGGTCCACTACGCCATCGCCATTCAGCACGCTCCTGCTATGCGGATGTAGCACGGCTGCTATCAGACCGGGTCGAGGACGAGGCAATCACTGTAAATGGTTCAAAGGGCTCTAAGCACTATGGGACTTAACATCTGAGGACATCAGTCCCCTAAACTTAGAACTACTTAAACCTAAATAACCTAAGGACATCACACACACCCATGCCCGTGGCAGGATTCGAACCTGCGACCGTAGCAGCAGCGCGGTTCCGGACTAAATCGCCTAGAACCCCTCGACACAGCGGCCGGCAATCACTGTAAAACTCTCAGCAATAAACTGATATTAATTTAATGCTATCTCCTGGACGCTTCTCCCCTCGACCATCCTGAACCCTCGTAGGGGGTCACATTCAGAGAACCCCCACAGAATGAGAAAAAGTAAGTCGAAAAAAGCCTGTAACAAACACAACGTCAAGGCAACTGCATCACTGAATAAGCAGAATCTGGAGAATGTACAAAGAGGAAAGGAGACAGCTTGAACGATTCGAAATGTGATGTCTCAGAAGCTTGCTCAAAATCCCATGGACAGCTGAAATGTCAAATGAAGCAGTCATCCAGAGAACTGAAGAAATGTAAGGGCTGTGCGACATGATTAAGAAGAGAAGAAGTCTGGATGGGGTAATATTCTGAGCCTTGAAAGTCTCCTCCAAGCCATATTGGAAGACTTAATAGGTTTTAGAAATACAAGAGGCAGATCTAGAACAACGTAAGCAGCCAGTAAATGTAGAACTTCTACTGTGGAACATTCGTGGAATTAAAAAGGATGGCCAATGATCATGTTTGAAGAGCTTTTACAAATCAGTACCAGGATTGAGATGTTAAAGAAAGACGCTAAACAGCAAAATGATGTAACTATCTGATCAAAAGTATCAGGACACTTCTACTTAATGTGGGATTAGGCACTAAATGTCACGAGAGGTGAACCCGCTTGTAGAAAAGAAGTCAGGGAGTACTGCGCTGTCAGTACAGAAGCGGTAATAGCAGAATCGATCGGTCGGGAGAGCTCAGTGACTTCGAACATAGACTGGTCACCGGTTGTCACCTAAGTAACAAACTATCAGGGACATTTAAACCCTTCTAAAGCTGCGCAAGTCGACTGTTCCTGATTTAACTGTGAAATGGAAACGTGAAGGAATAACCTCAGCTAAACAGAGACCAGGCGGACCTCATGTACTGACCGACAAGCACCGTCGAGCATTGCGAAGGGTGGTTGTAAAAATCGCATCAAATAAGTGGAAGGAGTAGGAGTCACCCGTCAATTCCCAAGTGCTACTAGCAGTCCAGCTAGCACATTGACTGCACGTAGGGAGCTAAAAAGAATTGGGTAAGATAGTCGAGCAACTTCTCTTCTATAGTTAATGCTAAGCGACGCTTCAAGCGGTATAACGAGCGACGCCACTGGGCTATAGATGACTGGAAACGAGTCATATGGAGTGACGAATCACTTGTGACAATCCGATGGAAGGGTTTGTGTTTGGCGAATGCCCGAACGTTATCAAAAATGGTTCAAATGGTTCTGAGCACTATGGGACTTAACATCTGAGGTCATCAGTCCCCTAGACTTAGAACTACTTAAACCTAACTAACCTAAGGACATCACACACATCCATGCCCGTGGCAGGTTTCGAACCTGCGACCGTAACAGCAGTGCGGTTCCGGACTAAAGAGCCTAGAACCGCTCGACACAGCGGCCGGCAATCACTGTAAAACTCTCAGAAATAAACTGATGTTAATTGAATGCTATCTCATGGACGCTTCTCCCCTCGACCATCCTGAACCCTCGTAGGGGGTCACATTCAGAGAACCCCCACAGTACTGATAACCTTAGCTGTTTAGTCCCCCTTAAACATCCCAACCACCACCACCACCACCAGTATGAGAAAAAGTAAGTCGAAAAAAGCATGTAACAAACACAACGTGAAGGCAACTGTATCACTGAATAAGCAGAATCTGGAGAATGTACAAAGAGGAAAGGAGACAGCTTGAACGATTCGAAATGTGATGTCTCAGAAGCTTGCTCAAAATGCTATGGACAGCTGAGATGTCAAATGAAGCAGTCTTCCAGAGAACTGAAGAAATGTAAGGGCTGTGCGACATGATTAAGAAGAGAAGAAGTCAGGATGGGGTAATATTCTGAGCTCTGAAAGTCTCCTCCAAGCCATATTGGAAGATTTAATAGGTTTTAGAAATACAAGAGCAGATTTAGAACAACATAAGCAGCCAGTAAATGTAGAACTTCTACTGTGGAACATCCGTGGAATTGAAAAGGGGCCAATGATCATGTTTGAAGAGCTTTTGCAAATCAGTACCAGGATTGAGAAGTTTAAGAAAGATGCGAGACCACAAAAGGATGTAACTATCTGATCAAAAGAATCAGGACACTTGTACATAATGTGGAATTGGGCACTAGATGTCACGAGAGCCGGCCGGTGTGGCCGAGAGATTCTAGGCGCTTCAGTGTGGAACCGCGCGACCATTACGGTCGCAGGTTTGAATCCTGCCTCGGGCATGGATGTGTGTGATGTCCTTAGGTTGGTTAGGTTTAAGTAGTTCTAAGTTCTAGGGGACTGATGACCTCAGAAGTTAAGTCCCATACTGCTCAGAGCCATTTGAACCATTTTTTTTTGGTGTCACCGGAGGTGAACCCGCTCGTATAAAAGAAAGCAGGGTGCACTGCGCTGTCAGTAGCGACTTCGAACGTAGACTGGTCACTGGATGTCACTTAAGTAACAAATCCATCAGGGACATTTCAGCCCTTCTAAAGCTGTGCAAGTCGACTGTTCCTGATGTAACTTTGAAATGGAAACGTGAAGGAACAACCTCAGCTAAACCGAGACCAGTCGGACCTCATGTACTGACCGACAAGCACCGTCGAGCATTGCGAAGGATGGTTGTAAGAATCGCATGAAATGAGTGGAAGGAGTCGTCCGTCAATTCCAAAGAGCTACTAGCATTCCAGCCAGCACAGTGATTGCACGTAGGGAGTTAAAAAGAGTTGGGTAGAATGGTAGAGCAGCTTCTCTTCTACAGTCAATGCTAAGCGGTGTAACGAGCGACGCCACTGGCCTGTAGATGACTGGAAACGAGTCATATGGAGTGACGAATCACTTGTGACAATCCGATGGAAGGGTCTGTGTTGGGCGAATGCCCGAACGTTATCTGTCATCATGTTTAGCATCAGCAATAAAGCAGAGAAGAGGTGATTTTATAGCATGGTTGGGGGCGGTTCGAGGTTAGGATTTGAACCCCCAACAGATTTTAAGTATTTTTCTAAATGCGTAAGCATACGAACACATTTTACAGTACCGTGTACTGCTTGCAGTAGAGGAGCAGTTCGGAGACGACTGTTGTTTATGTCAACATGACTATGCACCCTGTGAGAAAGTATCCGTGAGGCAGTGGTTTGCGGACAACAACGTTCTTGAAATGGACTAGTTTGCCCACATTTCCGACCTCAACACAATGGAACACCATTACGATGAGTTATAATGTCGACTTCGCTCCAGTTTCCAGCGAGCAACGTGGCATTCTTTCAGGTTTCGACCCTTGACGAAGAATGGGCTGCCATTCCTCCACGGACATTCAGACATCTCATTGAAAGTGTCATCAGTAGAGTTCAAGCCGTCATAAAATATCCGCTGACAGATGTCCGGATAATTTTGATCAGATAGTGTGTAAGTAGTGAATGTGTAATTGCCCACCTCCATGTAATACACAATGACTTGCAAAGTATTTATGTGTATACAGGCTGAAACAAGAACACATAGCTAAATTGTGATGCAAAAAGAGACAGACAGAGTTGCAACTAAAACGTTCATTGGGAACGTTAGTTCGGATCAACGGATATTTTACTTGATAAACACTGGTTGGTTTGAGAATTGGCATAGCCCGAAACGCGTCACCAGCTAAATAAACGTCCAATTTAGTTGCAACTCTGGATGTCTCTTTTTGCATCCGTATCTAAAAATGAGTTGCTGTTCCACTACACACAGCACGCTGAGTTATGCAATTATAGCTAAACTTTCAGCACATATTCCTCGCACAAATAAGAAGGAAATACGTTATACCGACATGAGTCAGGAAATGTTTCATTAACAGGTTTACAAATCTTCGAAGGACGTTGATCATGAGAAAAAACACAAGAACCAAACTTTCCAATATACCACGTAACTCTTTCATAGGTGAAATGTTCGAAATACTCTATGTTAGCATTGATGCATCAGTCCTCTTTGTTGGAGTCCGTCGGAATCTATATAGCAACGGTGACAGATAGACGGGAAGAAGGTAACCTGTATATTGCCGGTAGTTAATTTATTTACAGGAGCTGTAGGAAAAAAGAGTTCTAATATGCAATAATACGGTTGCGAACCAACGTCCGTACAACATGTTTTCGTTTTGTAGATGTGTTTCATGCGTTCTGGAAGATCGACCTTACCTTTTTTGTTACACATTTCCATTATTATGAGTACGTTCTATTCAGTGTGATCCCGAACTTCCGTGATCCGTAAACCGAGCTGGTGCAGTGGTTAGCACAGAGGACTCCCATTCGGGAGAACAACGCTTCAAATCCCCGTCCGCCCACCCGCATTTATTTTTTTCGTAATTTTCCTAAATCGTTCCAGGCCATAATGGTTCCTTAGAAACGACACGGCCGATTTTCTTTGCTATCCTTGAAACAGTCCGAGCTTGTGCTCAGTCTCTAATGATCTCGTTGTCGACGGGTCGTTAAACCGAAATCTTCCTATTTTCCTCCCTCCTTTCCTTCCTTCGTTCATTCCTTCCTCCCACCGAGATAATTTCTGAAACTGTTCTGGGATATTTTCTGAGTATGTTGTGTAAGGGACACGTGGTCTCTGGTGGCTCGTTACCCAGTAATTGCAGTTTGTTTGATTTGTTACTCCCATTTACCTTTATAAAAGTATTACAATGGAAACATCTGCACAATAGGGCAAATATCGACAACATGCCCTGTGTGCACTGTTTGGAATAAATCCGTTCCCTTCGCCCAGGAACGTCCTGTTGACAACAGTAACGACCACTTTACTCTTCCCCCTCAACCTTGCGTTCAGTACTGCTCGGTTCTCTCACGAGTTTGTTCAGCCTGAAAGATTTTTTCTGTGTTTTGCGTTATACGTCTTGATGATTGCATGCTACAGGCTTTTTGAATGCTGTGAAAGTACAGGGTGTATTAAAAGCTATCATTCGATTTAAAAATATCATAACTATTAGGTTAAATGGTTCAAATGGCTCTAAGCACTATGGGATTTAACTTCTGAGGTCATCAGTCCTCTAGAACTTAGAACTACTTAAACCAAACTAACCTAAGGACATCACACTCATCCATGCCCGAGACAGGATTCGAACCTGCGACCGTAGCGGTCGCGCGGTTCCATACTGTAGCGCCTAGAACCGCGCGGCCACTCCGGCCGGCAACTATTAGGTTATTTGAGATACGTGGGGTTCGGACATGAAGTTGTACAATATGAGAGGGGCTCTCCAAAATTTAGTTTGTTTTTTGCAGTTTCACGTGGAAAAGGTGTACGGTCCATTATTCTTCTCCGAGAACAATGTTACAGGGAGCACATATCTCGATATGTTTGGGAACTTTCTTTTCCCGCAGTTGGAAACTGATTCAAACGACTTCATTTACCAACAGAATAGGGAATCGCCACTCTGGTATCTGAAAGTGCGGGAATTTTTAAACCAAAGGATTACTGAACGATGGATCGGTCGCACTGGACCAAATGATTCAGCCTTACATTTTGGCCTACAAGGTCACCGGATTGACTGGGTATGTTTATTTCTTGTGGGGGTTTATAAAAGACTGTTTATGTGCCTCCGTTACCAACAACAATGAATGAACTGATGAATCACATAACAGAAGCTGTGGAAACTGTAACACAAGACATACGCGCTGCAAGGTGGGAACAGTTTGAATACCGCATCGACATATGCCGTGCATCTCAAGTGGGGCATATTGAACACCTATGAAAAGGAATGAAAAAAACTTTTTGAATTTTCCGTTCATCAAAAAGAAACAAAATTCATTGCTTATGTTTATTAGTTTCAGAAATATAGACATGCCAAATCGGATACACCCTATATTTTCGTGTAAACAAAAGTAATTGATGTACCAGCCGGCCGAGGTGGTCGAGCGGTTCTAGGCGGTTCGGTCTGGAACCTCGTGACCGCTAAGGTCGCAGGTTCGAATCCTGCCTCGGGCATGGTTGTGTGTGATGTCCTTAGGTTAGGTAGGTTTAAGTAGTTCTAAGTTCTAGGGGACTGATGACCTCAGCTGTTAAGTCCCATAGTGCTTAGAGCCATTTGAACCAAGTGGTGTAACAAACCGAATAAATTACAATTACGTTGTTACGTTTCAGGGTGATTACAAGCAGTCAGGAAAGCCTGTAAACGTGTCGCAGAGGAGGTTGTGCGGAGAAATATCAGGTCGTTGCACGCTCTAAAGTGCGGTGATGCACAGAAATCTGTGGGTCTGTGAGTTGTACTCGTTGAAATGCTCATTACCGGTTAAGATGTTCCTTTTTCGGAAGTGATGAATTTAAGCTAACTGAGCAAACGCTACGTTTGTTTGGATTGAGGAAACCAAACGAGGGACACGTTTGGCGAGACCGCCTGTGGCAGGCTGCTTGAATTTGCGAGCGCGACGACCTGATTGGCTAATTTCAATGCTAAATAACTCTGAAAGCACGCAATGTAGCTAATTTTTTCTTAACAATTATTGCTCAGCATAGTCTCACCTGCAACACCCTCACATGCTTTCAGACTGTCTCTAACCACGCTGTGTAAGGAGTCATCGATAACCACGGCTAACATAGATTCTGGTCTCCGAAATTTTTTCGGTGGTTTTAGAGTTCATTCCATATGTAGATATACCTAGACACACACATCCAGTTTTACCCTTACAGCGAGCATTAACAACGTTCGAGTCACGTGACCCAAACTTCAACGACAATTTCAAATTTTGCTTAATCTCTTTCTGTGGCGCAGTGTTAGAAATGAAAGCCTGCTTCTAAAATCTCATGGATCCCGCGAAAGAGTTGCCAGTGTATTAAATGTCATTAGGAGATAATCGAAACAACGACTCCAAAGAAAATCTGAAAGTAGAATGTAGCAACTGATTTGTAAGCAGATAAGCAACTCGGTTCACAAATATTCGTATAATTTTGTCTACAGTAAAAGGAACAAACCTTTCTTTCTGACCGGTGTAGATCGACTTTAAGCGACGGAGCAATATTTTACAAAGGATTAGGCATCAATTTAGAAGCAGTGCGTGAGTGGTGGCCGGTAACTTTATCGGCCATCGGAGGTAATGTAGTTCTTTGCGATGCCGCGAGATTTACGAGCGATATACATGAGCAGCAGCTGGCCGCTGTCCGGCCCCTAATGGCTTTCTCTCGTGCCGGCTCTCCCACTTTAAAATACGAGTACGACGCCAAAGGTCGCCCTCTACCGTCCAAATGCGCATCGGCACAGCGTACACCCCCAACATCTGCCTGCAACGTATTCCAGGAATGCCGCCCGTAATCGTATCTAGCAGCTGCACTGAGGCACACCGAGTGAGCGGAGCGACGGGTTGATGCCTGGAACGAAGTCAAGTGTACTCCCGTGGGCACAGCGTTTCACCGTGTTCCTGGAAGTTTCTTCGGACTGCTGGTTATGATTTTCTTGTTGTCACCACCAGTTTTCAGTCAAGCAAAGCATTTGTGCATTTTCCACGTTCTTTTTAGAGCACAACGAGAAGCCACGGGGTTGCGCTAGAGGTCTGGACGTCTACAATCGATAGTCAAATTTCACTTTAAGAAAATCAAGCTGAGACTATGGAACTTGGTGACTGTATGGGCCTTCTCTACACACTCACCATTCAATGCAACGGGTTTTTTTTCACCGACAGGTGTCTAGATAGAGACATTGGTTGCAGAGTCCTGAATTTTGGTTATTCAGAAAACGTTGTACCTCAAAAATCACCTGGTCGTCATTCTGAAAATGCCTCCTATGCACTCTTTCTCCATCCGAGAGAGAGGACGAACTAAATGGTGCCATATCGTGATGGGATGCAGGGGAAGGAGGGTGCGATGCACACATAGTTAACCAAAGACGCAGCATGTCTGACTGTGTCCTGCGCAGAACAAGCTGGCGCACGGTGCAAAAACACCCCCTTGGACAGCATCCCGCCACGATCCATTTAGATGTCCTTCCGTAACCTCGTCTAGAGGTTTCGGTACTATTCTCCCGTGATGGTACGCCCCTTACGAACATAATCAACTTAGAACACAGCATGGTAGCTCCAAAAAACACTCAAAATCGCCTTTCCCGATGATGGTTGTATCTTCTCCTTTTTCGGTGGTGGTGAATCCTCTTGCTTAAACTGCTTGCGTTGCTCGTTTGTCTCGGATTCATAGCGGTACATCCAGCACTCGTCCATAGTGATTACGCGACTAAAGAGGTCATCTGACACAGCTGCAAGCATTTCCGTTTCTGCCTCGGTGCTGCGGGCTTTTTGAATGGGTGTGAGCAGCCGCAGAAACCAGCGGGCAGAGACCTTTGCCGTGAGTTAAAGCTTTTCCGGTGGATCTAATATTCCATCATTCTTCGGTAGTGCATCCAGGATTTGTTAACAGTTGTACCAATATTTCGGCTAACAACCTTTCAACCATTCTCAAGGCGAGTCGCTTGCAAGATTTTGAACTCACTTTACACTGTGGAGTAAGCGCGCATGTGCCAAAGGCAATGCTGTTGGTAACAAGAGCGTCAGTGATGTATAAAATTTAACGCCTCTAAGAGTAAAACAAAGCAAGCACAGAGTCAGCGAATCCACAGTGCTTAAGAAGTATTTGCTTGATTATTACGGATTTCCTATGTTGTAATGCCAGGCACTCAAGATATACAACAATATTTCCTTTGAAAGCGCAGACGTGAAAAGAGGGGTTTCCGTTACTTGTCGAGCTGGTGACCCTCGTCTCGCTTGAGCAGGTTGTCTGCTAATTATATTTCCACAGCTTCCTTGAGCACTGAATCCCAGTAGGATGAGACTGTAGCCAATATCTTGACTATCCCGTAGTCCATGGAGTGACTAGTGGAAATACACGTACAATGTTCAGCCACAGCAGGTTTGTTTGCTGTGGTAGGCGAGAGTATCACTGATATCCAGCCCAACAAATCTTCCGTGGCTGAACATTGTAGGAGTATTTCCACTGGTCACGCCACGGACTACGGGAAAGTCAAGATAGTGGCTACATCCTCATCCTACTAGGATTCGGTGATCAAGAAAGCTGCGGAAATACATTTAGCAGACAACCTGCGCAACCAAGACGAGGGTTTCCAGACCGACAAATCACAGGAAACACTCATTTTGTGTCTGCGGTTTGAAAGGAAATATTCTTCGAGGTCTTCACTGCCTGGCATCACAACATATGCCTTCCATTATAATCAACAGAATATTTCGTAATCACTGTGGTTTCGCTGACTGAGCTTGCTTTGTTTTACTCTTAGAAGCGTTAGATTTTATACCTTGACTGATGGTCTCGTTACCACCAGTATTACCTTTGCCACAAGTGCGCTTCTCCATAGCATAAAGAGCATTAAAAATTTTGCAAGGGATTAACCTTGAGAACAGCTGAAAAACTGACAGCAGAAACACAGGTACATGAGTTAAAAATATCCTGGATGTGCTAAAAACAAAAAAAAAAACGAAGGAAATCTGTAGAATAATTACCTTTGCCATGTTCAAGGTGTCGTGCAAGATTCTGGAATCTGATCCACGCCTGATTTTCCCTTCGAGCGCTGGGACCTCCATTGGTTTCGGGATTACCGGTTCATCATAGAGAGATGGTCTGCCAATTCGCTTTTCATTATGTAGACTTGTTTTTGCTCATTGGAAACGTCAGCACTACAAAACCACTCTATCATATGATTCTGCATTGTTGCTGGACACTTGCACCAACTCTGTTCCCCTTCAGATGCCGAAAACGAATTATCGCACTACACAACACGTTATGAATGGGCTGCGCCACGTAACTTTGGCTCGTACAGCGGCGTGCTACGGCATTGTGGCAAGCGGATTCCAATTTGTGCCAGGACTGCTGAGACGTACCTGTAAAAATAAAAAATGGCTTACATAACTTCAATTTTTTTGAGATGATAATCGAAACTTTATTGATTACCTTTCGCAAACCTGCGACTCGCCTCCTGCTTCTGTATGTTGCACGGAATTATAGGCGAGTCCATGTCCATGCGCGAAAGCGCGTTCGATGCTGCACGAATATCGTCGGCAGGAACTAAATCCTTCTTCAGTCACACGTGTTGATGATGTTCGGTTTTCAACTGCACTGCACGGTCATCAGCGCACAATGTCCCAGTTTTTACACAGTCCAAATTTTTCATAGTTCAATCTACACGCTGTCACGATTGATGATGATAAAATGATGAGGAAAACACAAACACCCGGTCCCCAGACAGAGAAAATCCTCAACCCGGCCAGGAATCGAAGTCACGCGTGTGCTTTCAGAAAGAACGGAAATGGAATACAAGAACAGTTACACGTGCGTCGAGGGTCGACGGACCTCATCTAGCAGTGTCCATTCACCGCTCTGGAATCTGAAGATGACTCTTTCATAGAGTCGACACCGGTCACTCACTCCAATAAAAAATATTTTAACAAGATTGCGATCAACACTGTTTTAAATTTTAATTTTAACAGTCTACACATCTGTACTTATCAGCCTCATCGTCACGCCGACGAAGTGGTTTCGAAAAAAGCAGGCATAATACGGCTACTTGATTCAGAGACTACGTGAGCGTTTTTATTTCATTTTGCTCCACATTGCAGTTGCGTAACAGTGTATACACTCATATTCACAATGCGGCGTAGAAACGTATCTTAATTTTGTAATGAATAATCTCATTATAAAGTTCACTTGCTTCATATTTTATCATTGAAGTTTGACGATTATACTGGAAAATGTCGTGTAGGTGCTGTTTTATACATAATTTCAACTTACTTGGTTCATATTTTATAATTGAAGTTTGACGCTTATACTGGAAAATGTAGTGTAGGTGGTGTTTGATATATAATTTCAACTTGTCTTACATAAATAGACATTTTTTTGTGACAAACTGGCTACCTTAATGGTTGCTGTACGTAGGCACATTCACAACGGCCTTGTGCAGTGATTAATGCTTCGTAGTGCGAGAGCGTGCTGATAAGTAATGCCTTCCGATTTTTTATATCAAAACCCTTAAAGATTTTTAAATAAAACAAACGTTATTAACATTCTTCGTCTTTATTATGCATGTATACATGTTTATTTCTCAGTATAGTCACCTAGGCGACGAACACGCTTCTCACGAGACCATTTTGTTGATACCGTCAATGTAGAATGTTTGATCTTACCTCTGCTTGCACGCTTCAATACTATCAGACTGAAGTCGTCGAAGATATTCTTTAAATTTTGGAAACAGAGGAAAATCGGGTGGCTCCAACTCGGGACAGTATGGAGAACGATCGATGAGAGTGAACCCAAGGCGTCGGATTGTTGCCGATGTCGCAGCGCTCGTGTGTGGTCTGGCATTATCATGCTGAAGGAGAGCTTTCCTCCATGTGTGGGCGAACACTTCGAATTCAAAACTTGATTGCAGCACGCTGTTTCTCGCACACCGACATAGTTACGTTACACACTACCATGTTACACGCTACAGTTCGGAGCCCTCTACCGACAGAAGGCTGTAAATATGTAGACATGAAGAATAAGGATGCAGAACGTTTGTTTTATTTACAAAGTTTTAAAACTTTTCACATAAAAAAATTACGAGGCATTAGTTTTCAGCACGCCCTCGTAATATCTTTTCGATAGATTCTTTCACCAGAACTTTTTCTGAGCTTTATGTGGCATTCGGCGATAATTAATTTTGTTTTAGCGCAGTGAAGGTGGTCCTTACCCTTGAAGAGCGACAGTGCCATGTCCAAGCGAGAAACCTGTACCGGAGTAGCTAGAGCATGAATTCGTCTCGTTTATTGTTTTGACACTCGACTTCCTGGATAGGCAGAATTTCTGTAGGTGTCGTCTTGTGTGCTTTCTTAAAAGACGGAAAAGTTGCGCATTGATATCCAGTAGGGTTAAATGTTTTGTTACTAGACAAATTAGGTCAATAATAATGGGTTCCGATCAGACTGTTTTTGACAGACTTCTGAACACCAAAGTGGTGGATGTCAGAGGAGACTCACGTTTCATCTTTAAATGATACCATTAACACGTTGTTGACGTGAATCACTTAAAGAAGTCTATACTGTCATTTCAGCGCTTAAGTTGCGTTTCAGTCGGAGCAATCGTAGGTTCAGATCGTTACACACAATGCTCCTACCCATTCAGACCGGTAGCTAAACTTAATGTCTTTAGCGTCTCTTGTGGCTAATATATTTAATTCCGGGATGCTTAAAGTGCGATTCAAAGCAAGCAGCTTCTACAAACCTTGTCACTGATGATGCTAAAAAAAATTAAAACAATACGCGTATGGCATGGTAAAATTCGTTTTATTCAGTTTGACATAAACGGGTATAACCTGAGAATTATCAGCGTAATATTATGCGCAACTGAATATGACGAGACAACAAAACTTGGAGAGTTGTGCTGTACATACACGCAAAATACAATATAAAAGAAATATTTGTTCGTTTTGCTGCAGCCGATACTAACATAAACGAAGCATTATGTTTCCCTTTTCTTCAAAACTGAAAGATTAAATACGAATCCGTTGGAACTCAACTCTGTAAGCACTACTGCCATGAATGGACCGCCTAACTGCGAATAGTACTAAACAGAACCACTATTTGGTCTACAGAAATAGTAGCAAGTAAGTCTTACTTAACATAGTTCAAATGGTTCAAATGGTCCTAAGCACTATGGGACTTAATATCTGATGTCATCAGTCCCCTAGACTTAGAACTACTTAAACCTAACTAACCTAAGGACATCACACACATCCATGCCCGAGGCAGGATTCGAACCTGCGACCGTTGCTTAACATAGTTCAGAAATATACGCTGCTGTTGGTAGAGAAAATGGTTGCACCCACATAAAATCATCCATCTGCTGTAAACTCTGAGCACCATAAAGTAAATGATATTGTTTTATTGTCTTCGGATCCAGAAGAATTTCAGCAAAGGATGGAGGAACTGAAAAAATGAAGTGTGGGAGTAGGCCTGAGGGTTAGTTACAGTAAGAGCAAAATAACTTACAGATAGTATGAAAGTAGGAAAACAGCAAAGATTAATGAAGAAGTTATGAAACAGTTGACGATTTTGAACACTAAAGATAACTGAAACCAAGATGCGTATGGACACTTTATTTCTTTAACTGATGAGTATAAATGGCTTGGAGTTCATTTAGGAAACTGAATACTGTATGCAGAAGTAACTGCCCATAACGCATTCAAGGAAGAGTATACAAACACCGTATAGTGCGAGTACTACAAGTGAAACATGAACATTAAATGCGAAAAACTTCAAAACCTGAGGGTCGCTCTGCGAGCTGTAGAAGTGTGCGATTTTGGCATAGCAAGAAGGGACGTAATAGTGACTCTTACGAAACTGATATAAGGATGGACCAGGAATGCAGAAGGACGATATTATTGAAGATACTGAAACGAAATTCTGTGTTATATTTCTCGCAGAGAAAGTGCAAATGGAAGATGGATTGATGACATAAAAAAGAAGCGTAAAACTGAGATCGTAATGTATGGAGAAGCCTGGAAGAGGCTTATATCCAACACAGGATGATAACTTAAAAGTTGATTCAAAACCAAAAAAATATGACGTGGCGTCTATACCCCATAGGAAGGGATGGAAAGCACACCACACAAAAAATGAGTCACTACCAGCAGACACGAATCGAATAGCGTGTAACACCGTCTGTGGCCTTGATAATCGCCTCAGTTCGAATAGGACGAATCCACAAGTGTCTTCACTACGACGCATCGAACTTGAAGCAACTCATAGATGTCAGATCCTGTAGAGCTACCAGACTGTAAGGATGTTGGTCGCTACATTTCGTTCGCTGTTCTAAATAGCCCAGACACTTCCTATGAGTTTAAAATCGGGTGATTTAGCGAGCTAGTGAAGGTGCGATAAGGTGTCTAAGTGTTCGTCAAACTATGAACATATACTTGGAGTCCTCTGAATTAGTGACTCGTCGCACTGTTCTACACGCTTCCAGTCAAATACTGTCGAGCTTCTGTGTTGTTTGGCTAACTGAAAATGTGGAGCTCTATGTGCCTGTGTTAGCAATGGCCCTTAGCGAAGTTCCGGCTTCATGTGCCCATTGTATGCTACTACCTTCGCAATGTTCGGTCGGAAACTACACAGTCTAGTCATTTAAGTGTGATCACCACCTACGTTCGACGTCAACGTACAAATACCACTCACAGACGGCAGGTGGCAGAGCCAAGAGTGGAGGCATTTGCAAAACGGCTAAGCTTGTAAACCGTTGGCGTGCAGACGTGGTTAAAGTATACCGTGCATGACAAAATGGCGTTGTCCAAAACAGGCTTCGAAGCAACTGTGGTGACCACGGACCACAAATGACAGGGGTGATCGACGGCTGCGGACATGTGTAGGGAAGAACAAACGGTCAGCTGTTATGCAACTGACCGCCATGACATGAACCAAGGGGTACTCCTCAACAACCGTTCAGCGAACGTTGCTGCGTATGGGCCTCTGCAGCAGGCGCCTGGTTCATGCACCCATGCTGACTGCTGTTCATCGGTGACGTACACAACTGGACCCCCACTGAATGGCAACAGTTGACCCTTTCAAATGAATCAGGTTTTATGCTCCATAGTACAGATGGCCGTTGGCGTGTACTGCGTGAAATGTCTGAAAGCAAACACCCTGAAACATACGTCGGAGGGGTCCGGGCCGAAGGAGGGAGCGTTATGGCCTGGGAAATGTTTTCGTGACATTCCCCGGTTTGTCTTGTCATTCTGGAAGGCACAATAGAGCAACACAAGTACGCATCTATCCTTGGAGAACATGTCCGCCACTGCATACACTTCGTTTTTCCTCGGCACAATGGCAACTACCAGCTAGGAGATGCAACGTGTCACACAGATAGTAGTGTACGTGCGGGATTCAAAGAGCGAAATGATAAGTTAACCGAGCTCCGCCGGCTACCAAACTCTCCGGATTTAAACCCAATCGAAAATCTGTAGGACCACCTCAATCGGGCTGTTGGCGCCATGGATACTCAACCGAGAAACCTAGCGCAGCTGGCCACGGCACTGGAGTCGGCATGGCTGCACATCTCTGTCGGTACCTTCCAGAACCTCACTCACTCTCCTTCCGCTCTTTCTTCACCAAACGGTCCGCATTGCAAAAGTTGGTTATTCTGGGGGGGGGGGGGGGGGGGGTTGTTTGGCGACGGAGACCAGACAGCGAGGTTATCGGTCTCATCGGATTAGGGAAGGACGGGGAAGGACGTCGGCCGTGCCCTTTGAAAGGAACCATCCCGGCATTTGCCTGGAGCGATTTAGGGAAATCACGGAATACCTAAATCAGGATGGCCGGACGCGGGATTGAACCGTCGTCCTCCCGAATGCGAGTCCAGTGTCTAACCACTGCGGGTTATTCTGGTTTTTGACAGCTGAACACATTAAGCTGTCTAGACCTGTGTTTTCTAACAAGAGCAATTCCTATCGAGTTTGAAAACGATTTTCATTGAGAAAATCTAAGACTTAGCTCCGGTCCACTGCGGGGAACTTCACTAACGGCGCGGTTATGAGCATGCCGAACCCGATAGCTCCTTTCTGTCAATCTGTCACTTCCCTCTTATCGCGCTGATTCCACACAATCGACTGGTACATACACACTACTCCACTATGTTAGTGGTGCAGGATCGCATGATTGTCTGGTACCAGCTCTACGCCATCTATATTAGCGCTCCAAAGCGACCAATGAGATCTTTCAAGCGTCTGACTAATATTTTGTCCTGTTGAGCTTATTGTAGGTCTCTGGTGAGGGCCACTAACGCAGGATGGAGCAGCGGAGCTCGACGATAAAGTGGCCAATTCGAATCCTGGTGGTGGAAGAAATTTTCATAGCCATTATTTAGCCAACATGGGGAGGAGACCTGAGAGCACATAGTTCCCGATCACAAAACTTAACGACAGAGCTCTGGATGCCATATCCAGCTTCTCCGCAGAGTCTCATGAAGCGAGGCAATGTGAAAGTATTGATACAAATCCAATCGCCGGATACAGATACGAAGCTTGGCAATGTTCAAATGTGTGTGAATTCTTAAGGGACCAAACTGCAGAGGTCATCGGATCCCTAGACTTACACACTACGTAAACTAACTGAAACTAACCTATGCTAAGAACAACACACACACACATGCCCGAGGGAGGACTCGAACCTCCGGCGGGAGGGACCGCGTAGTTAGTGACATGGCGCCTCTAACCGCGCGGCCACTCCGCGCGGCGCCGGCCGCGGTGGTCTAACGGTTCTAGGCGCTCAGTCCGGAACCGCGCGACCGCTACGGTCGCAGGTTCGAATCCTGCCGTGGGCATGGATGTGTGTGATGTCCTTAGGCTAGTTAGGTTTAAGTAGTTCTAAGTTCTAGGGGACTGATGACCATAGATGTTAAGTCCCACAGTGCTCAGAGCCATTCACTCCGCGCGGCACTTGGCAATGCCCTTGGCATTATTCAAGATTGTTCAAAAATGGTTCAAGAGGAGTAGGCTATGTGCTAGTACCACACTGCTTCCCCCCCCCTCTTTCTCTCTCTCCGCCATCATAATAATTCATGCAAAATCTCGATATTACACTTTACACATATACATCACAGTCACCTTCACTTGGGATCAAGGATGGTGTCCAATGAAAGCATACGAGAACACATTCCAGACTTAAGAAACATTCCAACCAAATGCGTCAGTTAACATTTACCTAAGACTACCAGCTTTTTCTTAATTTTTTGAAACATTTTCGATAGTGACAAAATATTTAAGAACAAGAACAAACACTTATTGTTCAACAATTACAAATTGCGTGCGTGTTGTTCTCCCAAAATAATTGCTTAGGATTTAATCCCTGCTAACGTTGTTGTAAGAGTCGAAGAACATGAAAATGAAGAAAAAAAACCTAGCGCATATTTGAGGGAATGCGAAATCTGCTGACAAACGCAATTAATGCTCTCAGCCTAGAGTTTATCCATCTAAATCCTACTATTTAATTCTGTAAAAAACACTAGTTATGAATCCACACTCCGAAACCGATCATAGGATGTCATTAGTTTAAAGTCGAATGTCGGTACATTATTTGTGAGGATATAGCACATTCTTTGGAGAAGACTTGCTCTTCCCCTTAACTGACCTCGTGCTCTTTGGAAACGCGAGTTAGGAGAGTCTCAGAGAGCATTTGCAGCCGCATCTCATTCGTCCCCGTGACGCAGCTAAGCGGTGTGTTGAAGCTATTGAGAAGCGCTTGGCTCACTTTAGCTGACTGGCGCGTTTGAAAGGGAACGGCTGGACATTTGTAGTGGGGCTGTTGCCCTCCGCTGGGCAAGGGCCGTACGACGGCATTTGTGCGCAGCGAGTCACATTGCCCATTTCCCTAAACTGTCGATCCCATCTCCGCGCTGGTCTCTCTGAAGTCCTGTAGCTTCCGGCATTTTCCGTGGCCGAGTCTCTGTCCGCTTATGGATAGCTACGGTCGTCACCCTCGAGTCGACTGTCTACAGTGACGCCAATTTTGCAGGAAACAAACCATCTTTGAAACAGAAAGAAGAGCAACCACCCGAAGACTTCAAGATAGGAAGTACAAATTTACCACATAATCATTTGGAATCTTCCGTGTAGCAAACAGTGTGGAGTGAAAGGAAGATAGCGCATGTAATTCCTGCTTACAGAAAGGGTAGAGTAAGACATGCACAGAATTACAGACCAATACCACTAACGACCACCTGGTGTAGTATCCTAAAGGATATTGTAAGCTTGAACAGTATGACGTTCGAAGAGGAAAAGTTGTTCCTCCATCTATCTGAATTACAATGCAACCCACTGTGGAGTGTGTGACGTACGGTACTTCCCAATGCATCTGTTATTAGGGCTTCTACCCGTTCCATTCACGTGTGGAGTGCGGGAAGAATGACTTTTTAAATACCTCTGTGTGCGCTGTAATGTTGAATCTTGTCCTCGTACTGCCTACTAGAACTATTGGTAGGAGGTTGTAGAATAATTCTAGATTAGTCTCTTAAATCTAGTTTTTGAAACTTAATAAATAGACTTTCTTTTGATAGTTTGCGTCTATCTTTAAGCGTCTGCCAGTTCAGTTTCTTAAGCATATCTGTGACACTCTCCCATATATCAAACATACCTGTGACCATTAGTGCTGCCCTTTTCCGTATAGATGCGGTATGCTTTCGGACAATCAGTACGGATTCAGTAGACACCATACCGATAACCGTTCGTCGCGATCATTGAGTAAACACTTTCGTCCGCGTCGTGACTTTGCGAATGAAGTTTTTCCGCTTTCCCTATAAGTGGTATAAATCTTCTATCCGGTGCCTCTTGAAACACCAAACACTTTGGCACCCTTACTTACGGTAGCACCCACCATACGTGCACCCACAATTGTGGCTCCGACATAATGCACTCACAACAACATATAACATAGTTCTGACCACAACTGACACTTTCAACGTATTGAAGACACTGAATAGGTTCCTTTCGTGGTCAAATACAACAGCGCAACCTGCAGGGCTAGAATCTACATTACTGTTCGTGGATGCATCTGTCGCGGTTTTTTCATGTTTTTGCCCAACTGCTGTATGTCTCAATAAATTTGTGACTAATAAAACCCAGTTTAAATCAGTTATGTCTCAAGAAAGCGTAACAGGACCCTAAAACGATGTAGGTATAGTACAACTGGAAGATTGTTCGCAGACGGTGCTATTGTCTACGTACCTTGGATGATAGTAAGGAAACGTGGATTAACTTTGACAAAATTTACGCATGTTTTAATGAATGGTACCTCTCTTTAAATATCGACAGATGCAAGATAATACCGTTAACAAAGGAAAGAAACCGAGTTTCCCATTACGAGCTTCTTACCATGTCACATCGTTTAAATTCCAGGTTTAATACAAAAAGGCTCAAGGTGAAATTGAAACATTTACGTAAAATCTTTAGTAGGAAAGATAAGACTGCAGTGCTTAATTCTGTCACTTGCGTAAAATGCCGAAAATACACGTGTCACTGAGTTTAAAAAGCTAACAGCGCCATCAATTGACTATCTGGTGTAAAACGAAACTAACAGTATGGTTTTACGGTTTCTTTACAAGCATAGAATGTCTAGATTTAGAATTGATTGCTGTACGCATATTTCACCAGTGTCTCTAGCGAATTTCGACCTCCAGTTTCCTTTCACGCAGCTCAACGTTTATGATGTCACATCTCCTGAACTATGTGCCTACAATGATATACTTCTGCATGTACATTCAGTGGCATATGTGAACACTGACTGCAAAATCTGTCACGAATACAGATAATAGTAAAGAAATAATAAATTAGAACATCATAACAGATGCGACATTTATACTGCATGAACAGCGAAAATGTAGTAACCGATTTTTTTTTCCTTTCTTTATTTGGTGGAGACTGTCAGAAAGATAAAGGTTCTTAAGGATTTGAATTTATGTGTGAGGTTCGTTGCAAAGCACTGAGTGCTCTCATTCGCAAATACTGGATGAATATAGTGTGGTTGACTGGGCGTCTTGAGCTACGCCCCTTTTCCACCCTCACCACCACCCCTTTTGTTCAAAATATAGCCTATATGGTGCCCCGAGCCACATTCAAGCTACCAGTGAAAACCCCCATGAAAATTCGCCTAGTAGGTTTGGAGATTAGCATGTTCAAACAGTCAGACACGACGGTTGCTGATAAAACTTTTAATCAAGGTATCTTTTCAATTTTTCGTGATCTGATTTTGATGAAAACTTCCACAGGTTGCCTAAGGCTACCCTGAAGTTACCAGTGATAACCCCATAAAAATCCGTCTTTTGGAGACTAACGCGTTCAAAGACAGACCCGACAATTTTGTTATTGGTACAGATGTAGATGTTGAAACTGACAACTGAATTAACTTGTGGCTGTCAGTGTTCACAGATTCCACTGGATATACATACAGAATTACTACCAAACTAACAGATGAGACAGTGATGACGATTGAGAAGGCGAATAAAAGAGTATCAGATTTTTAAAAAGACGTGCGCGCCAGATAAGTATACACGAAGAAGCCCTAGTACTGCCGATTCATTGTACCACACGCCATTAAAATGACGATCAACTATAACGAAAAATAACCCTATCGTTCCATAAACCACTAAGTAACAAGAGAAATTATAGAAGGAGCAGTCATTTCCTGTGCTATCCTCAGTAAATACATGCCACAAGAGAAAGTGGAAACTGACTCCAGAAGACTTACAAGCCGCAATAGATTTTCTTGGCTGATGCACTATTGATGAAACATGGAACTTATAACAGATTAACTCAGTCCTTATGTAGCATATATGCTACGTTCATTTTTTTCTAGATCAGGAAATAAACTAAAGCTCGTTGTGTCTGATTGTAGCACACACTTCAGATCACGTGTTTTCAGCGCATCAGTTGCTTTCATTTCTATATGCTCCCAGTAGGCGGGAGCATCTGCTAAAAAAAGCTGTTTATCGCAGTGTCAGCATGTCCTCAATAAATAAAGGCAATTTGTTTGTTTTTAATTATTTTGAGCTATAATGTGTTTAGGACAGGCTATAATACGCTAATATATCCTACACTATCGAATAAGTGATTATTTATTTCATTTCAACAAAAGAAAGACTTTTTTACGATGCAGCAATGCGACTTTATTCGGCAACGACCTTACTTTCACATTCGAGTGGCATTTTTTCATAGTTTTTATGTGTCTAATATTGAGTTTTGTGATTATTACACATATTTCAGTTTTTCCTAACAAACGTTATTCATTTTAAACATGGTACAAAATTGTAGTGCATTAAACAATTTTTTAATTTAGTATTTTAATTTTATTTTGTAACAGAACAATGCATTGACCACCAAACGTTTTATTCATAATGTCTAAGCTCACTACTGACGAGGTTATGGAAAACTGCGCCAAGGTATAAGGAAAAAAGTAACAGAAGTTGTAAGAAAGAGCTGCCTACCTGCGTTATTCACAAGCAAGTAACTAGTTTACATAAAGAAGTAGTTGAGCATGAGATGCGAACTGCCAGCCTAGCGATAAGGAGGCGCGATCCAGGTGGGTAGTTCTTCGCGCTCTCCGACGCTCGTGGGGTGCTGGGCATTCAAACAGCGTTCCAGGCGTCCCCAGACTCGCCAGTGCACAGCTCTTGCTTAAACGAACAATTGTCGTTTTGCTACCAGAACGGTCAAACATTTCAAGCAACTAATAAATTACTTTTTGTTCTAAAATTTTACACGTGTTCTCTTACACTTTCCAGTAGAACTGTGAAGTTATAGTTTTAGGTGCTAACTCACTAGGCCGGCCGCGGTGGCCATGCGGTTCTAGGCGCTGTAGTCCGGAACCGCGCGACTTCTACGGTCGCAGGTTCGAATCCTGCCTCGGGCATGGATGTGTGTGATGTCCTTAGGTTAGTTAGGTTTAAGTATTTCTAAGTTCTAGGGGACTGATGACCTGAGATGTTAAGTCCCATAGTGCTCAGAGCCATCTGAACCATTTTTGCTATCTCACTAGAAGGAGGTACATTAGTGTAGATAACACCTAGATCAAAGTAACGTATTAAGACTGAATTTCGGCACAAGAAAGAGACAGTTTAGGACAGTAATTGTGGTTATTTTAAATACTCTGATGTGTTCGTACTAAGACAAAATATGCATTTAAGCCAGTAAGGCAGAAGAAAAAGTCATACCAGTTGGATATAATTAAAGTGCAGCTACTCAAAGAGGTGCGATGTGGCTGTAATTATCGTACAACAGCGACACTTGGTTGATACTCTAATGTGTTAACGCGGAACCAATTAACTCTGGAAAAAAATTATTTCCAGTTTTGGCCACCAGGTGCAAAACTAGTGCTGTGAATGCAAGAAAGACGTGTAACAATGTTTCCATATGTAATCTATAAGAAACTGGACGAGGCCAGAAAAGGTCAAACAAGTGAGAAAAGTATAATGTTGATTTTACAAATAACCACCACTTACACAGTTTGTTCAATATGAGCACCGGAGACGTTGACGAGATGCTATACAGCGCCAGACTTGCACCTCGTGAACAAAATTAGAACTGCTTTTTTTCGGTGAAAATCGGTTCCACATTAACGCATTAGCGTATTTACTGAGTTCCACTGTCATACGGTAATTACAGCCCACACTGGACCACCGTGACTGGCTGCATTGTAATTAAAATCCTAGGCTGAAAATATTCCAAGTAAGCTACAACCGTCTGAAGAGAAACGAAACTATGAACAATGAAAACATGTTGTGAACAGGATAAGGCCCAACTCAAACACTCCACTGGACGAGTGAAGCGATATAAAAGTTGACGACGTTAGTTTGAGAATGTTCCGGTAATGATTCGCGGCGCTGTGTAACGAGAGGGCACCGTTATATCACTCCACCACATCGCTTCTACACGTACCTTTACGTCCACACTCTAGAAACCACTGTGAAATATATGGCGGAATGTATTTCTCATTATATCGCGTATCTGGGTGCCTTCCCGTTCCATTCGCATACAGAGCTCGGGAGAAATCAGTGCTCAGATTCTCTGAATCTGTGACCATGCATCCTATCCTTCCTTGAGTACGCTGAATATCACCTGTTCGTCCTTTTGTCATTGGTTTCACATACCTGTAGTATTCTAGAATGGTTCGCACAATAGTTTTGTACCTAATCTCCATTGCATACTGATTACACTTGACCAGTTCCCTACCGATGAACCGAAGTCTGACGTCTGTTTTACCTATGATAAGGCCTATTTGAATAATACACTTCATATTCTTACGAATTTTCACACCCACTTCTGTGTATAAGTTGAGTGATTCCAATTGTGGCACTCTCTCAGTTGGACTTACAGCAGCAGGCTCTGCGAAATGTAACAGATCGAAAAAAATGACTGCAGGTAAACAGATGAAGAATAAACACATGATTTTTATATAGCAAACATAGCCTGCCAGATGGCTGAGGGGTTGACGTGCTACTTCCCGGGCATAAGAAAGCGCGGCAGATCGTCATCGAATCCGTCCGGCGGATTCCGACGGTGCCCGATGTGCCGGGCAGCCTGAATGTAGATAAAATGTTTTCTGGTTTGTAGACCCGTCAGGTGGTTTTAAGGCGGTTTCCTACTTTCAGCTAGGTGAATACTGGGCTGGCACCGATTCTAAATTCAGATCCTCGCTACGAAAACATTTAGTAAACGTTCTCACACTTGAGCGCGAAATTTACTCCACGCAAGGTCGCATGGAATACACACATTCATTCCGATGAGAGTGGTGGCGTCAGGAAGGGCATCCGACCACCAACCGTCACTAACATTGCCACAACTCATAACACACTGCCGGCCGAAGTGGCCGTGCGGTTAAAGGCGCTGCAGTCTGGAACCGCGAGACCGCTACGTCGCAGGTTCGAATCCTGCCTCGGGCATGGATGTTTGTGATGTCCTTAGGTTAGTTAGGTTTAACTAGTTCTAAGTTCTAGGGGACTAATGACCTCAGCAGTTGAGTCCCATAGTGCTCAGAGCCATTTGAACCATTTGAACCATAACACACTGCCGACCCCGTAGAGAAACGTGAAAAGCAAAAGGGGGAGGAAGGGGCGAGAAGAAAAATAAGAAGAAGAGGATAACGATGATACAGCAACACTAGTTTCGAAATGTCTGATATCATGTAACCGAGAAACTATGTTCAAGGGTGAACATTGGTGTATCGTTACTCGCAAAGGAATACTCTCTCCTTTATCAATGATAAAAGCTCCAACAGTAGTGAAAATTATTTATTTATAATAAGAACAAGACAACCCTGTTTCAGGACATGTGTCCCATCTTCAGGTGCATATTAAAATGTGAGTTCACAAAGGATGCATAACTGAGATTAAAACAGCTTAAAACACTACATCCCTGGTACATGTCATGCAACATGATAGCCTGTTCCGTCCTCGATCTACCATAAAGCCTCTCACAGAGCAAGACAACGGTCCGGGCTTAGGGGCGCGCCACGCATGGATCCCCATGAGGACAGACACGCGGTCTTTCAAACACGGTTTTCCGTAGACACCAATGAGAACCATACGAAGCACAATCCCAGCCCTCTCCTTCGCTGTATGGTCAAGAAATTCTTGATGAAGAATGCCTTGTTATAGAATGTAAACATTATATATACACTGAAGCGCCAAAGAAACTGGTATAGACATGTGTATTCAAATACAGAGAGATGTAAACAGGCAGAATGTGGCGCTGTGGTCGGCAACGCCTATGTAAGACAATAAGAGTCTGGCGCAGTTGTTAGATCGGCTACTGCTGCTACAGTGGGAGTTATCAAGATATAAGTGAGATGGAAAGTGCGTTACAGTCGGCGCACGTGCGGTGTGACACAGTATTTCCGAGGCAGCGATGAAGTGGGAATTTTCCTGTACGGTCATTTCACGAGTGTACCGTGAATATCAGGAATCCGGTAAAATACCAAATATCCGACATTGCTGCGGCCGGAAAAAATCCTGCAAGAACGCGACTAACGACGACTGAAGAGAATCGTTCATGTGACGGAAGTGCAGCCGTTCTGCAAATTGTTGCAGATTTCAGTGCTAGGCCATCAACAAGTGTCAGCGTACGAACTATTCAATGGAACGTTATCGATATGGGCTTTTAGAGCCGAAAGCCCACTCGTGTAATCTTGATGACGGCACAACACGATGCTTTACACCTCGCCTGAGCCAGTCAACAGCCATACTGGACTGTTGACGACTGGAAACATGTTGCCTGGCCAGACAGGTCTCGTTTCAAATTGTATCAAGCGGATGGACGTGTGCTGTTATGGAGACAACCTCATGAATCAATGGACACTGCATGTCAGCAAGGGGCTGTTCAAGCTGGTGGAAACACTATAATGGTGTGAGGCGTGTGCAGTTGGAGTGATGTGTGACCCCTGATAGGCTTAGATACGACTCTGACAGGTGACACGTACGTAAGCATCCTGTCTGATCACCAGCATCCATTCATGTTCATAGTGCATTCCGAAGGACTTGCGCAATTCCAGCAGGGCAGTGCAACAACCTACACGTCCAGAATTGCCACAGAGTGGCTCTAGGAACACTCTTCTAAGTTTAAACACTTCCGGTGGCCACCAGGCTCCCAAGATATGAACATTATTGAGCATATCTGGGATGCCTTGCAACGTGCTGTTCAGAAGAGATCTACATTCCCTCATACTCTTACGGATTTATGGACAGCCCTGCAGGATTTATCGTGTCAGTTCCCTCCAGCACTACTTCAGACATTAGTCGAATCCATATGACGTCGTGGTGCGGCACTTCTTCGTGCTCGCCGGGGCCCTACACGATATGAGGCAGGTGTACTAGTTTCTTTGGCTCTTCGGTGTAAAACACAACGCAATTGAAATTAGTCTTGGTGATAATACTTTTTGAGTCCTATTTCCTTTTTTCCGTTTCCTACGTTTTTCACGAGAGACTATACGCATACCTAATTAAATTAGACGAAAAATACACCATAACTGTGCCCAGTAATCGAGATTCTTCGCGAGAGCATTAAACTTGTCTAGGATTGTTCCTATAAACCTTACTCCGCCACGTACGTCTCCATTTCTTGATTTATATGGTTGTTCCCCCCGAAAACGCTCCCATCAGACTATGCCCTTTACTTGGTGGTTGCAACTGATTCGAGTTGTCAATAATAGATCATGTAGTCAAACTATATAATTTTCACTGTTTCAGTTTATGTTTTACTAACACTTATATCGATGATGCATTTCAGCAATATGCTGCCATCATCAGGTGCATCACAGTTACATCGTCTTTAATCTCAGATGCGATGAGGCTTATTTTCTGCGTATGCCAATGAGGCGATGCACGGAAATTTAATCCTGTACAGAAACATACATTTATTTCATGTATACTTTAAGTGAGTTGTATGTTTAATTCATTTCATTTATATCTTTATTTACATTTTTGCTGGAAATTTATTGATTTGGCGCACACAACACGGTAATGAACACCACAGCATCACTAAACACTTCCACATTAAGTCGTGGTGTTGTGTCCATTACTATGCTCTGTGTGCCAAACAAATAAATTGTAAGTAGGCTGTTTATGTGTTTGTATGCTGGCAGCGCTACGTAGCGCTCTGCATTAATAACTCTGACAGCGCTGTGCACACTCTGTAAGAGACTCTGTGGCTGGTCGGACTTGCAGTTGGAGGTTAATCGCAAGCAGTGGTGGCAGCTGGAGGTGAACAGCCAATAGTGATGGAGGTTGGAAGTGAGTAGTTAGCACTGATGGAGGTTAGAGGTTTGAAGTACTGGCGCGAGCGGACGATCTGGACGTGTCCGACTTGGAAATTGAATACTATTCATGATTATATAATTTTTGGAACTAGATGTCACACACGATTATATATTTTATTGAACTGGATGTCACATTATTAAGGTAAAAATACATTGTTTGCTTTGCCACAAAATCTTTCCTTTGGTAACCACATGCCAATCATTAGTTTGAGCCTACAGTAGTTAGAATCTTTTATTTAGCTGGCTGTATTGGTGTTTGCTGCATTGCTGTAGTTCGTGTAATGAAGATTTTCTATAAGGTAAGTGACTTACGATATGTATGGGTTATTGTTAGGATTTCTTATACTTCAGGTCTATTCTTTTGTATTAATTATTTGAAGTCAGGTTATCATTTTAAAGCAGTCAGATCGCGTTACCGTTGAATATTGTGAGTAATTAATGAACAGAATAAGTTTGAGTTCTATCTGTCAGGGCAAGTTTGTGGGTCAGTTCTGAGATGATAAAGAATAGTAAAGAGACAGTATAGTCAAAGTCACTCAGCAGTTTAAGCAGGTTTACTTGCATTCAGTTTCACTCAGCAGTTTCAGAATCAAATAATGTAGAAGTTTTGCATTCTCAGTTACCGCAATTTAAGTAAAAACAATCTTTATTAAGAATTTTCACCCAGCAGTTTAAGTAAAAATTTAATTAAGAAGTTTCAAAATTGCCAGCAGACATGTAAGTAAAGACATCAGTGAAATGATACAAACGTACAACTCACTTAAGGTGTACACTAAAATACACTCTAACACCAAATGGACGCACCAAGAAGAAATTATTCGAATGGGGTGGAATTTGGTAAATGCGATGTACAGACAAACAAATGATAACAATTTCAGAAAAACTGAATGAATTTTTCAAGAGTAACTGAGCAGGTCAATAAAGCGTTGGTCCACCTCTGGCCCTTGAGCAAGCAGTTACTCGGCTTGGTATTGACTGATAGAGTTGTTGGATGTTTTTCTCAGGGATATCGTGAGAAATTCTGTCCAATTGATACATTAGATCCTCAAAATCTTGAGATGGTTGGAGGGCCCTGCACACGATGCTCCAAACGTTCTCAACTGGGGAGAGATCCGGCGTCCTTGCGTCCATGCTGACCAAGGCAGAGTATGCAAGCACGACGACAAGCAAGAAAAACTCCCACCGTGTGCGGGCGGGCATTATCTTGCTGAAATGTAATGGCTTACAATGAAGGGCAATAAAACGAGATGTAAAATATCGTCGACGTATCGCTGTGCAGTAAGCGTCCCGCGGATGACAACCAAAGGGGTCCTGAAATGAAATGAAATGGCAGCCCAAACCATCTCACCTGGTTGTTGGGCCGTTTGTGTGGCAACAGTCATGTTGGCTCTCTAAAGCTTTTCGGAGAATCTTCTGATACGTCTTCGACTTGAAATCTCATTGACTGGAGCAGAATTGTCTTCAGTGATGAGTCCCTCATTGAACGAAGCTCCGATAACCAAAGGACACGTGTCTGGAGACACCTTGAACAGCGGTGAGACACCAACCTGACTGTCGCCCGCCATACGGCCCGACAACCAGGAGTAATGGTCTGGGGTGCCATTTCTTTTTATAGTAGGATCCCTCTGGTTGTATTCCGTGGCTTCATATGAGTACTATAAACGATATTTTCAAAGATGTTACCGTGGTAAAGATGTTCGGTTACCGATGCTGTTGGGGTTTATGGGCATAGTAAAATATGCCCTTGCTAGTGAAGTAAGGTTAATTTAAAAACCGAAGAGAATTAAAATTATTTAGAAGAATTACTAATATAGCATTCTAGTGAATGGTTAGTATTATTCATACAAAGATAATATGTAAACAGTACCAATCACTGTGTGCAGTATATTTACACAAAAAATACGTTTTTTATTATAGTGATAAAGCTAAGTTTGAACGTTAAATATATAGCTGCAGCTTACATTATAAATAGTAATGTAATTATTATAATGTAATAATTGTAGTCTGTATTACACATATCAAAAAAAGATTTGCATTACCCCACTTCCCAGAAGTCCTGAAGATAGACGTTGACTGTGGATATCGTATCACACACACAGCCCCTTTGACTGTTCACAGACGTCACTTAACCCGCCCAAAGATGTAAACAACCATGCATGAGCAGCTCCTATTAGACGGAGGGGGCCGGCCGCGGTGGTCTAGCGGTTCTGGCGCTGCAGTCCGGAACCGCGGGACTGCTACAGTCGCAGGTTCGAATCCTGCCTCGGGCATGGGTGTGTGTGATGTCCTTAGGTTAGTTAGGTTTAAGAAGTTCTAAGTTCTAGGGGACTTATGACCTAAGATGTTGAGTCCCATAGTGCTCAGAGCCATTTAGACGGAGGGGTCCGACAGCCGATCAGTTCCAATCATTCCACCAGGAAGGAGGTACACGGCTCGTATTGTCTGTAGTTCAACCCTGCCTAGACGGTCAATTCCGCGGTTCGCTCGCATCCGCATTGTTACTTTGTACCAGGAAGGGCTCTCAACAAGGGAAGTGTCCAGGCGTCTCGGAGTGAACCAAAGCGATGTAGTTCGGACATGTAGGAAATACAGAGAGAGAGGAACTGTCGATGACATGCCTCGCTCAGGCCTCCCAAGGCCTACTACTGCAGTGGATGATTATTACCTACGGATTATGGCTCGGAGGATCCCTGACAGCAACGCCACCATGTTGAATAATGCTTTTCGTGCAGCCACAGGACGTCGTGTTACGACTCAAACTGTGCGCAATACACTGCATGATGCGCAACTTCACTCCCGACGTCCATGGCGAGGTCCACCTTTTCAACCACGACACCATACAGCGCGGTACGGATGGGCCCAACAACATGCCGAATGGACCGTTCAGAATTGGTATCACGTTCTCTTCACCGATGAGTGTCGCATATGTCTGCAAACAGACAACCGTCGGAGACGTGTTTGGAGGCAACCCGGTCAGGCTGAATCCCTTAGACACACTGTCCAGTGAGTGTAGCAAGGTGGACATTTCCTGCTGTTTTGGGGTGGCATTATATGGGGCCGACGTACGCCGCTGGTGGTCATGGAAGACGCCGTAACGGCTGTACGGTACGTGAATGCCATCCTCCGACCGATAGTGCAACCACATCGGCAGCATATTGGCTTGGCGAGTCATTCGTCTTCATGGACGACAATTCGCGCCCTATCGCGCACATCTTGTGAATGTCTTCCTTCAGGTTAACGACATCGCTCGACTAGAGGGGCCAGCATGTTCTCCAGACATGAACCCTATCGAACATGGCTGGGATAGATTTAAAAGGGCTGTTTATGGACGACGTGACCCACAAATCACTCTGAGGGATCTACGCCGAATCGCCGTTGAGGACTGGGACAATCTGGACCAACAGTGCCTTGATGAACTTTTGGATAGTATGCCACGACGAATACAGACCTGCATCAATGCAAGAGGACGTGCTACTGGGTATTAAATGTACCGGTGTATACAGAAATCTGCACCACCACCTCTGATGGTCTCGCTGTATGGTGGTACAACATGCAATGTATGGTTTTCATGAGCAATAAAATGGGCGAAAATGATGTTTATATTGATCTCTATTCCAATTTTCTGTACAGGTTCCGGAACTCTGGGAACTGAGGTGATGCAAAACTTTGTTTGATGTGTGTATAATAATATAATGTTATAATCATAATTATTATAATATAATTATATCAATATGTATAATGTAAAATGGAACTATAGATGCAGTATTCAAACTTAGCTTCATCACTATAACAGAAAAAATATGTTATTATGCTTATGTACTGCAAACACTGTTTGGTACTGTGTATATATTATATTTCTATGGGTAATGCTAACCATTCAATTGAATGCTGTATTAGAAATTCTTGTAAATAACTCCGCTTCTTTTTTTCGGTTTTTAAATTAATCTCGTTGCACTAGCAAAGACACGTTTTGCCATGCCCATATACCCTCACAGCATCGGTAACCGAACATCTTTGTCACCGTAACATCTCGGAAAATATCGCTTGTGTTACTCATGTGAAGCTAGATCACACTTTATAATCATTTATCGCGTGTGCTACCATCAGACAGAGAATGTTGTGGTGTAAAGAATTTTCCAGTGAATTGAACAGTACTCACGTATTGCTCACCTACAAACGAGTCAATTTTAAAATTCATAAGGAAAACACAGGGCGATTTCTTCACACAGAATCACACAACACGTAAGTTTTCACTACCTCATCATGTTTTACTAACTTTAAAACCTTTTCATGAATGTTTTTTATAGATGTCAAAAGATCTACATCTCTCGCAAATTTCGCCACATTTTAAGGTACTCTCTGTCTATCTTAGAGCAGCAAACCAATAACGGATACGAAACGAGGCCGCAGCAATAAAGCTAAAAATTTATAACTACCATCTGAAGATGGGCTTGTAAGAAATCCGAAATCGCTCATGGTTCGATTCAAATAAACCTTTTTAAACCATACTTGTGGATGGTTGCTGTTTAAATTATGCGCCTTATAGCGCAATCGCTGACTTTAAACAATTCCATACAACATGGATAAATATATGGAAAAGATATCAGGTATTTTCGGCTGTTTAAACACGTTCCATTACAGTTACTTGTATTAAGAGGCAGTTACTAATTTTCGCACTAACCACTAATTACGCGCACGTCTCTCGGCATTTCGTAACAATTTTATAAGGATTTATGCCTCTGTATACAACTGAACCGTCTGCGAAGACCCCAAGAGATGTGTCAACTTTACCTGCCCGATCATTTATATGACTTTATAATGATGACTTTTCGATGTATACAGAAACCTCGCCTCCGGAAGGAAAAAAAATTTTCAGTCGTGAATACCACTTCCATTTTCCTTCCGTGTCAACGGGTTTAGATAATAATTAACGCCAAAGATTTTTGTTTATAGAAACGATATTCGGAAACCGCCTGCGGAAATATCAGGCAGCTGTCTGAGGGTATCGGAAAAGTAGTCGCGCTGGAGACGTCCTGGTTCGTGTTAGCAATACCCGGCGGATGAGTTTCTGTGGCACAGCACTGTCTGTTTTCTCGCTGCGCCGCCTTTCTACAGAATGATATCCACGAAGCTCACGTACAAGGAAAAGCACGTTACATTCACGCATCCGACGATATCTCCGCTTCAAGAACGACGCACTGAGTTTTGTATACAGGAAGTTCCCAATCCAGCCATATACCATAAGGGTGAGTTTTGTTTCTCGTACGACGGTGTGAAACTAATTCAAAGGAACACCAACAGTGCAGAAACACGGCGTCGGTCACGCTACATGCAGCCTTCTGGATCTCGCATATGCATATCCTTAACACAGTTCAAAGAGTGTCTCTATAATACTGCAAGGAATTTCTGAGCAGAATTCAAGGATGTGACTTGAATTTTAAAACTACCGTAGGCTACGGTAAACTACTGTCAGTAAGCGTATCGAGAGAGGTGGCGCTCTAGTTAGCACACTGGACTCGCATTCGGGAGGACGACAGTTCAAACCCCCATCCGGCCATCCTGATTTAGGTTTTCCGTGATTTCCCTAAATCGCTCCAGGAATATGACGCAATGGTTCCTTTTAAAAGGGCACGACAGATATTTTTCCTCATCCTTGACACAATCCGAGCTTGTGGCCCGTTTCTAGTGACCCCGATGTCGACGAGACGTTAAACACCATCTTCCTTCGTAAGTAAGCATAGAATACGGTAGTTTTCCAAGTAGCCTTGGTCAGTCAAAATCGCAAATGCCTTGTCTATAGGTTAGGTGTGTTGCATACCTATCGGGTGTTACATTAAAACGATCGCGTTGTTCGTGTGTGCGGTAAGTGTCTTACTAAGTTCCACTAGAAACTGAAACTGGTGAACCGTCTAGAAACTGAATGAGGATATATAAAGGACTACGTAACCTTGGGGACATTTTGGTTGTACATAGTTATCCTGCTGTCTGTCATTTAAAAATAAACAGTTTTTATAACAACATCGAAATTGTCAATGTATAATTCAGGTTTCATTCAAAAAATGTTGATTTGTAACGTGAAACAGAGGAATGTTGTGGCAAAAACAAAAGTAATACAGATTTATCATATAGCCTTAAAAGAACGAAATTTCTTCAATAAAGGTGAAATTTAAAAAAACACAAAACAAAAACATATCAAACATAGATTCCGTTCTCTGTCGAGCTTATATAAGGCATGTTTCTGTTATTCATAAACATCTTTCACACTTATCACTACAAGCAGGAAATTCTTGTCTTTGATCATGATGAAGAAAATTCTGTTGAGTACAAAATAGCAACAATAATTATATTTTAAGTTTGTGCATGTAAACTGTACGTACATCACTAGTAATTACTTTGGTTACATAAAAGTTCAGACGTAGCACCAGCAGCTAATTTTTATTATTTATAAAATAAAATTCATATTTTGTAAGGATATAAAATACACAATGTAATAATACTTAACGATGTGTGGTTCTAATTATGTGCAAAACAAACAAACAAAAAACGAAGAAGTCGTTGGCTCTCATTTACGTTTCTTTGTCTACCAATGCTACCAATACTACCGGTTATGCTACCATTCACTACGTTATTTATGTACTGTACCAAAACTACATAAGCGTAGACGGTGGAGCGCAACCAACCTTAGATGTGACATAATAAAACCGTTAATATAAAATTTGAAAATTTTTGGTTTCTCGCTGTCACAGTTTCGTCCCTCATTTAAGCAGTAATTAGGGACACTGTATGAAATTTGATGAAACGGTGATAGCTGCCAACACTTCCGGTTTTTGGAACAGTGTCTATTAAGAGGCAATTGAAATTAGGTTGACGGATAATTTAATTTACAGAGACAATGAATTTCCTCTTAGCAGGACGTGGAATCCTGTCTATCCCGCATCAAAAAAACGTTCTTTGGAGCGACCAGTCCGAGTGTTCGAAAATCGTCCCTGAGTGCAATATACAGTTGCCGGCTGTGTTGTACTAAGGGCAGCGCCACCTGCCCTGTCTTGGAGGGCAGCAACCGTGATGGACGATAAGGTGGCCTATATACGTCGATTTGCAGCCTGGCGTCAGTTCTCAGCTGGACTCACCAGCAGAAGCAGCATTCTACTGATGATGGCGAACAGTTGGATCGCTGAAATATCGAATCGAGTTGAATTTAGGATCCAGCAGCAAAACCGAAGAGACTCTCAAGATTAAGGAGAACTAGTCCCGACACTGACGGACGGACAAGTGAAGTTTAAACATTACTGGGACAAGTGTGTGATAATAAAAATCTTATTAAAAGCTAGCTCGGCTATATTTAGAACTGACCTTGTGTATCACGGATGGAGCCAAGGCGGCATCTCATCAGGGACAAACATGCTTGTACAAAGAGTAACGTTATGCGCCCTTCAAAAAACGAGTTACATTCCATACGCAACAAGACCGGCAGGTGGCGCTGCATACGAGAATAGAAGTCGCTGCAAATATCGACGCTCACAGCGGAGCAAATGGTATCCTTAGGCGCCTCTAAAGCCGGCTCAAGATAGATGCGGCACTAACAAACAGCTCAAACGTCTACCAAGAAAAACATTAGCTCTTCTGACCAAAATATATAACAGTTGTCTACTGAACTACTGCTTCCCAACAAAATGGAAATTATCAAGTATTGTTCTTATCTCTAAACCTAACGAAGACATCTCACGAACAGAAAACCATTGGCCAATCAGCCTGCAAAGTGTACGCAAAGTGTTTGAAAGATTAATCAAGGAACGAATCCAAGAACATGTCGTCAACAATGAATCCACAAGAACAGAAAACTATAAAAGACAGGACAATGATCTTTATGCGTCGATTTTGAAGATCAGACACCAAAAGACAACGAGCCGGAATACCACAATGTTCTGTCTTATCGCCGATGTTACACACAATTTACGTTAATGACATACCGGCCATCAGTAAGCTGGCACAGTAAGCCGATGATATGGCCTTCCTTACTAACAGACGACATCATAGAGCTAACATAAACAGAATGCAAGCTCATCTTAGTAACAACAAATTTAAATTAACACGCCATGGACAAATAATTTTTATTCCATACTCATGTACAAGATCTGTGGCACAAGTGGTCAAGGATGGCAAAACAACTACTCCCCATAATTATAAGCTTTGAGCTTCCTACCCACAGTAATACCAAGTTATACCAAGCTAAGTACAAATCAAATCTATTGCTTGATAGCTCTTCCTGGTTTCTGGCCAGCGACACCCGAAGGAGAAAAATTCAGGTCGTGCAGAACAATTGTCTCAGGTGGATGCTGAGGGAATACATATTCACACATATTTACATTCAGGAATCAACGTGGAAACTATAAAGCTGATAATTCGAAAGCGAACCTCCACAATCCACCAACGACTAGATAAACTTATAAACACATCCACGACGTGGGATTCATCCACGTAGCTCCTTGGCACAGATGTAAAACACTTCATTAACTGGTACAGCCCGACTAAATACAAAAAATAGGGAACTTACACATCGGATAACATAGGGGCAGACTTACGGACCTCCTTGGCCCCTAAAGGCAGCGTAAAGAGAATAATAAAAGAGAAAAGAGGATTAAAACCCAAACACACACACACACACAAACACACACACACACACACACACACACACATACACTCACTCACTAAAGCATTTCCGACAGAAGACACAGAGAAGACACTCCCAACCAAGGAAGCCTACCATAGACACCTGCGCTACAGTCATCACTAATTACAATCAGTTACTCAGAACCAAAGAAAACACCATTGTAATTCCAACCAAGAAGTTAAGTATTTGTTTTTTCAGATTTGACTGCATTTATTCAATTATTTATTGCAAACATAAAGACCTGTTACCTGATATTTTAGAATAGGTCGTACATATTACAGTTTTCGTTGATCATCTTATTTGTAGATTTTTGTTTTGTTTTTATGTGAACATTTGAAAAGAAACAGTAGTTTCTTAAAAACAATAATTTGAGCTTGAAATATAAAAATTGTTGTTTTAAGAAGAATGTAAAAAGACAGTAGGATAGAGGACAGATTTGTTAGTGCCATTTGTTAGTGACTGCCAGTGAATACCTCGGGATGGTGTCTTCGAGCTGTTGATCGCCTGATATAATAAAATACATGTTAATATTATAAATAAAAGTGTCTGATTTTAGCCATGGATCTCTTTGTCGTGGTGTTTGTAGAAAAAATGTCTATCTTGCATCTGCCGCCTACAGCTAAGACACAACAACCACCAGTCACGACATAGTTTATGTTCTAGCTGAATTTTAGGATGTTTCAAATTTTCACTTCAAACACACATTAAAGAAGACGAAAAGCAGTCCTCAGTCCAAAGATTGCTTTGGACGCCACAATGTCTTATTAGGCACGGTCCTATTGGAGGTAGTACGCCACTGCCTTCCTCCACCCTTTGAGCTGACTTACTCATCCAATTATAGGAGGTCCTACAGTTTAACTTTAACTCCGAACCATCGTGCTACTTGAATTTTTCATTTTTACAAGTCAGTGATAAACTCGAAAGAAGTTGTAAGTTACAGAAAAACATCTTAAGATATACTGGAGACAGAATCCTGAACCTCTGGACTTTCAGTCTAGCACCACTCACTGAGCCTCCGAGCCACATTTAACGAACAGAAAATAAACGAGATAATGTCGAGTATTACGTCATGTTGACGTTGATATTGTTAGTAGCGGAGCACAAGCTCGGATTGAACAAAAATGGAAAAGAAAATCTGGCGTGCTCTTTCCAAAGGAACCGTCTCGATATCTTGATTACGATTCAGGAAAACCATGGATAATCTACATGTATAGGGCCAGAGAGTGATTTAAGCCGTGCTCCTCCCCTCTGCCAGTACAGTGACGCATACACTGTGCCTCTGCTCGTTTATTGGCAAAGGTATTGCCACGTCATACAGCACAGAAAAAATGGGTTGGTGGAGAAGGAGTGGGATAAAACTAAAATTTCTGACTTTTTTCTGATCCCACAATATCTCCTCCTACTTGTTTTGGGTATCTCGGTAACGTATAGGCAACCAATTAATGGCACTTGTAGCAATAGATTTTTCACGTCTCCTTATTCACTTTTAATAGCTTATCTGTATGGTTATACATTAGTTTTTACTACATTTATTTTTATTTTCGTGTCTATGCTGGCAGATACATTGGTGTCGTTTCTGTAGTGTTGATTCTCTTGATTTATTTCATTTAATAATAGTATTACTTACGCCGTGAGATTATCTGGTACGAACAATGGTAATTGATATTCTTCTCTCTTTACTTTTTAAAGCAGCCAGAACTCGAATTTTGAAATGTTTAAAATGAAAGCAACCTCTGCCGTTGATTGGCCTAATGAACTGTATACACGAAAGCACTGCCTACTTTCTCTTGAACTGCCCGATAATATAGATAAAGTTAGTTTCGGTATATATCTATTTATTGTTTCGTTTGTAGTTTTAGGAATTGTGTGATACGACGTGAAGAGGTATGTCGATAGTAATCACTTGGATAGTTAATCCAACTATATAAATATTTAGGGATCAGTTCTGGAATGATAACATTAAATAGAGTACTTTCGAAATAATTTTAATTCATTAAACAATATTTTACGCAAAATTAATTGGCTCGAGGGTATTATTTCTACATTCCGTTGTAGTGCTGCACATTACTACGAACTTGAACAACAATGTTGTAGATTCAGACTATTTCCTCCACATCAATAAAACTCTCCTGCAACTCGTTTGTTGGTATCCTCTCGCACCGAACGACGTGGGCCACTCAGCGAAGCAATAATCCAGCCACAATACTTCCAGACTCTGACAGGCACACGTTGAATGAAGGTTACTGAATATTTTTTTCACTTAGTGCTGTTTTTGCCATCGCGTTTTTCTTTCTTTCAATTTTGCGTTCAGGAGCAGTGAGTCTGCAGTTATAATCCTCAAGCCATTTTACCATGAGGGACGGAGTAAATTCCAGTACCAATATCTCTCCCCCTCCTCCCTCCCTCCCTCCCTCCCTCCCTTTTTCATTCGAGAACGGTGCGAGCGTATAATTACTGCCGGTAAACCTGTTTATGAGTCCTAATTTCTGTGATTTTCTCGTTGTGGTCATTTCGCGAGACATATATGGAAAGTAATGTGCGCTCTCCGAATTTCAACAGTAAATCTCTTCAACAGTAAATCTCTCCGTGGTGCTCAACACCTCTCTTGCATCTAAAGTTGGAGCAGCCCCGTATAGCTTTCGCGCCTTTTTTTTTCAGTGTGTTCGTCTGCCGTGTTTCAAAGAATTTCTGTCAATATTTCACGTCTGTAACTCATTCATATACGCGAGTGAGCTCATTCTCTCACGCTGAATGTTGCAATGTTAGGTCTCCAGCTTCTGCCACTAAGCTCGACTCGGGGGAGGGGGAGGGGGGGGGGGGAGAAGACAGACATGACCCACCGCAATACGACTCGTATTTGGCAGGTCGCTTGTGTACAACCTCAAATGGAGGCCGCCAAGATGTTTTGACACAAAATCCTTCCGGTTTTAAGAAAACCGTCCATAAAGTTCATGACACGCAATCGACTCAAAAGTGACTGGATCGATAGATGATTGAAAATTGAGAATTTTTAATCATCATATATGAGATTCGCAAACGCATATTGTCCTCGAAATCGAGGAAAGAAATTGTTACGACTGCCGCGTATGTAACCATAAGGTAAACGCTAGTTAACAAAATAGCCGCTGGCTTAGCGATCAAGACTTGGGGAGCTGAGAACATGTATTCGATTCTAAGATATATTCTGCAATCTTTTTATTTGTATTTTTTTCTGTATCGAAATTGATAGGAATACGAGTGTTAATAAGGTACTCAGTAGGATACACAGACAAGCTAAGAAAATGAATTTCCCAAACAACTTGTATTAGTAAGTAATTAAAAATTTAAGCCTCGTTGCACGAAAGCAGTACCGAGCAATACTGGTGCGAATTCGTCACGAAGGCCCACAGACTGCCGACAGCGTGATGCTTATTTACAGCGAGGCGCGGTGTAAAACTTTATTTGGAGGTTTCAAAATTGCTTCTGGAACCCCAGACAATCGTGTGGATGTAATAACGATTCGTAGCATAATTACTGATTAACTTTTAGCTCCGGTTTTTCTGTCGATGCTATCGTATGCGTGGTATGAATTAAAATGAATTCCCGAGAGTGAAATTCTTTTGAATATAAACCAAGTCTTCTTTCCTCCAAATGTTCGGAACTATGTACTTCCGTGAAGATTTCATTCATTAAATGTTCTTGATGTCGCGAGTAAATTAGCTTCGAATGATCGTGTGACAAGTACCACCCATGCAGCTGTTCGAAGGAAAGCAATGATACGTAACAGAGTGAGTGGAATATTCATTCTAAGCCAACCACGATTAAAAATTTAATTCACGCCAATCCAAGTAATTTGAGAAATTTATTTGGTTACCTTGTTATTATTCCTTATTGGTTACTTTATCAAACCTCCTATTCCGACTAATTTCGATTCAGAAAAAATACAAATGAAAAAAAAACAGTAGTCTGCATTTTGGAATCGAACACGGGTTCTTCTCTAGCCTTGGTCGCTACACCAGCGACGCTTCCGTTGAACAGCGTTCAAATTACGGGCACATAAGCGACAGTCGTAACAGTTTCTTTTGCGGACTTCACATATGATAAAGGAAAGGTTCAATTTTGAATTCTCTGTCATGTCGACCCCGTCATTTCTGAATCGATTGCGCAACATGAACTTAGGGATGGTTTTCTCAAAAGCAGCATGGCTAGGCGTTGCACCAAAATATCTTAGTCTTTCATTTTAAGCTGTACGCTCACTCTACCGTCGTGTTGCGGCAACTTACTGCGTAGCATAATCTCATGGATAGTGTCATGAAATTTTTTTCTATTATATATCTAAAGTTTATAATAAGAGATGCCCTTAAACAGGAACTGTTTTCCTTGTTATATGTATGGATCCAACAATAATCAATAGTGACGTGAAGTTTCATTGTCTTCATTACGGTGCCTTTTTACGTTGTTCAAGTAACTGTTAAAAAATCAAGGTGCGTAGCATCTGTAAATGCTTAAATTAGTTAAGTAAAATTGTATTGTATATTACATTTATTTATTATATGGAAGTAAAATAATACGTTGAAATAAATATGAATACATGTTGCCGAATGGAAGCACCGCAGTTCGTCAGTGGTAGGGCCCCTCGCGACCAGGCGTTCTCCAATTGAAAGTCCCCTCACACAGTTTCAGCACGTATTAACTGGTTTGCAACATTAGTAATAGAAGCGGTTGCACAAGACAGCAGGGTCACTGGGATGCAGCGCTGTGCCTGCCGTGTGTTGGCTCAGCTGCGCGCCAACTGCGCTGTCCCGCTCTACACCAGCACTGCGAGCTGCCACCGTCAACCGCTCGCATTAATGACTGCGCACGACCAGGCTCGTTAGTTTTCCCCGCGTTAGAAGCACTCTGTGTCATTCACTTTGGCAGATATTTGAGTATATATCGACTGAGTCCAGAATACAAACAGTGGCTTACGCTTAGCTAGGTACCGTCGGCGACGGTGTGATTAGAGACGGATCGCGAGACCGGATTGTGGAAAGGTGAGGTAGATGTCAGCGTTATCCGTTCGCAAGTGTTCAGCCCATCATTTGTTATAACTGAGTTAGGGGAACAACAGAAAACTTAATTCCTGGCAGTTCGAGTATTAATTTTATACTAAAGTCTGTTCATGAAAGCGTAGCATAATTTCCATGTTTCTCCTTATGTGCTAAATTAGCTCTTTTGTGTTGAAGGAAAGATTAAAAAAACATAAGTAATCAATGATTTGCAATAATGACACTACTTGTGTCCTAATATTATCGATACATCGATGCTATTTGAAGAAGATACCAAATATCGTATTGAATTTGGTATTGGCATAACCATACTGCACTATGTTACAACCGCACATCACCTAGCCTGGTGGCAGAAGTATTGTCTTCTTTAATGTGCTTGTTACATAAGTGCGTCCGATGAGCTGTCAGAGAGAATAAGGTAATAATGTTCGTTAGGCCACGTATAATGATGCATCTCCATAAAGCCAAAGGAAATCGTAAACATATACAGGATTAAAAGCGGAGCAGACGTATTTTAAATGACAAAGTTCTTGCTATGACAGCAATGCTACCTTATTCACTTGCAGTTGAAGCCCGTTTACTCAGTGTGTAGAAATGACGAAGGTTTTCAACTAAGTAATTGTCTTGATCTGCTGCGTTTCGAAAGTAGTCATAATAATAACACTCACAGGGAAAAAAGAGCAGGTATTGGATGATTCGCCACCATTGGTCATTCACTGGAATTATCTTTCATTTCAGAGGATGCTTTTGCATTGAAAGGATCAGCCGGTACTTTTTACCGTAGCTTGTTTCGCTGAACAATGGTCCGTGTGAAAAACTATGAACAGGGTCAGAACAGAGGCTGCAAGTTCAAAAAACAATTACCAGACATGGGATTATTCTGTACTAGCCCATTGTGACTGGAGCTTAACAAACTAGGTAGCAAGTTTCTTATTTGGCCTTCTGCGTGGATACGCTATTCAGCCGTCAATCATATAAAAAACACTGATTTTTATAACATATAAATGTACAAAGTATTTAAAGACAGCAAAACATTTCACTATACGGAGCACTTATACCAGTATGGAGTATGTCCTGCAAGATATAACACTGATCACGTAATATCTGCCAGCTCTGAAGCCGTTGTGAATGACAAATACTGGAATAAAGTATCTTAAATTGTCATCTTTGTCTTCACATTGAGATATGGTGCACAAATAAATCAGGCACATAACAATTCGCACAAAGGCGTTTCATACATTCTTTTCGCACCTCATACATGAGTGGAAACAGAGGAAGCTTTAATACGTTGTTCAACAGAAAGCACGCTGTGCGACGCTCTTGTAAGTGATTCGAAGAGTGTGTATGTAAACCTAGATGCAAACGTCGACGGAACGTTACAATGTGACATTTGTTTCTTAAACCTGCATTTAGCCGAGAGCATGCTGATCGTTACTCAGGGAGCGCCACTGACTCTGGTTCGGGATACAAACATCTGCCTGTTGCTCAGACAGAGTGAGATGATTAAGAGTTTATCATACTAGTTCAAACAGAAGAGTAATTCATCTCGAAATTCATTGGCACATTTCAGTAACTTTTCGCATTCCATTTGCTGGGGGGTGTCTGTCTACAAATTAGACTGCAAAATGACAGTTAATGACTGCTTCGTCTTTGTGAAGAACTGCGCTTTTAATTAGTGCCAACAGTCTGACGTGGCGAGGTGTTACGAGCTCTAAGCAATGCATAAAAGTCAACAAACGGCTGCTATTTTCCCTAAAAAAATATACTTTTACTGCGGAATAATGTCTAATTCTGTATTATATACGAACACGACCCTCACTGTAATTACATATAAAAATGATTGTGTAAACCGACAATTTCACTTCGGTCACGTAAATCAGTAAAGAGAACGGAATCAGCAGAAAGTACGACACCTTTAATAAAACATACTTCCTGGATGTTGCATTTGACCTGAATCTATAAGACAGAGAATTCACCATTTCGCTGTGTTCCTAGACTAACTGTGATGTGATCTGATACAATGCCAGCCCACTGGTATCATTTAAAATATAGCCACTGACTGGCCTGCCGTGTTATAAAGTATGATGAAGGTCCAGGTGTACCGATAAATAACTGCACTGCGTAACGTAACCGTGAAGTAAATGACATGCTCCACAAAAACATGTTATCCAATCGCGGAGTAAGTAATACGATTGCCGTTATTAATAGCCACAAACTACGTACATTTGGTAACAGAATAGCAGAATCTACACACTCAAATATACTTTGAGATCGTTACAAAATACTAAACTCTTTTTGTTTGCAGTCACAGTCCAGGACTCGACCGCGATCCCCCATTTTTCATGAGAAGTCGCCTTACCATTACACTATTTTTTTAATTTCTAACAGATCTGTGTTTTTCTAGGAATTTTACAGCTCATGATCACAAGGTATTCACACACACTAAGCCATAGACCTCCCCACCGAGGTATTTCCTCATAATGTTAATAAAGTAGAGACCAAAAATGTTCAGCGTTACACCTAACGCAAGAACTTTCCAGAATGCTTATGAATGAGAATCACGATCTTGGTGACAGAGCGTTATCATCGAAGTTTTTGATATCAATACTTGTGTCCGTATCAAGCGATGACACCTGGACAGAAAATACCGACAAACTTCTCTTCATAGCATAAGTACAAGTGTTTTCGCCGTGTGGATGAAACGTGAATCCAATTTCCAGAAACTGTTAGTATGAGGGTCGTACAAAAATTTAAAGTAGTTACCTCACTGTTCCTGGTGTTTAAAGCTGTGTATTGTTCTCCAGTGGACTCAACGATTGCTCGTGATGCTTGATCCATTGATTTCTGACCCAGAATGAATCTTCCATGGGAACGTTTCACTGCTATCGACGGAATATGACTATGAGGATTGTCTTCGCTATCGTCTTACATTTTAGCGAGTACATAAGTTTTAATTGCCCCTTTTGTCTTCTGTTGCGTAACCTAGTTGACCCCATGACAAATTTTGCTGAAAATAATATTTCACTTCATAATTCTCTTGCAGGCACAATAAATTAGAGATCATCAAGTCTTTTGAATTCGCGTAACATACGAGTAAATTAATTTTTAATCTTAAAACAAACTTTACCTTCAGTTAGCGATTCTGCACAGTCGGGACAACAATTAAAAGACTTCTAGGTGAGGAAATATGATCACTGTTTCCTATATTTTCTTCTTGAATGAGCGAGCATTTTGTCAGCAGCAGGCTGTGTAGAACGGTTCATTACACAATGTTATTCTCATAGGAGGTCGCAACCTATATCAACAGTCAACAGTAGGAGAGAAAATTACTAATAACAATTATTTTATATTAATAGTAAAATTATTTTCTGTTAATCACTCGTCCTACAAATTATTTTAAAATGCTAACGCCAGTCGTAACACCCTAAGGATGAGGAGCACGCACTCACTAAAAGAAACACGCTCTTTTGGAACATGCAAGTACTTCGCCTGTCGCTACACAAATTCTCTACGTGATTCGATGTTAAAAATATGGAAACATTGCGCGAAATGCATGCTTGAACACAAAAACAGATAGATGTTTGCCCACCCTGCAGGTTGCCCTGCTATATTTGACCACGAACGGCACCTGTGCAATGCCCTCAATACGTTTCAAGTATCAGCCATGATCGTAACAATGTTCTTTGTAGTTGTGAGTGCATTATATCACAGTTAAGTGAATTCGAATATAGGAAAATTGTTTTTGCTCGTATGGTTGGTGCTTCAGTAACCAAGGCAGTCCACGTGTTTAGTGTTTCAAGAGGCGCCGTATCGAAGATTTGTACCACATGCAAGGAAAGTGGAAAAACATCATTCGCTACACCACATCGCTGACGAAAGTGCGCTTTAAGTGATCGTGACGGACGGTCATTGAAGAGGATTGAGACGAACAATAAGCGGACCACAACTGCAAAAGTCACCTCGTCGTCAATGTTACGGTCGACCACATCTGACCACCGCTTCACATCTGCGCCTGCCACCTGAGAACAAATAAAAGACTCTTTGCAACATTCTGTGTCTTCCAGGATATCAAAGACCTTTTAGAATAACTGTTGGCCAGTTTGGCTCAGGGGAGGATTCAAGCAGGCCGTAGTGGCACAGCGGTTCTAGGCGCTTCAGTCTGGAACCGCGCAACCGCTACGGTCGCAGGTTCGAATCCTGTCTCGAGCATGGATGTGTGTGGTGTCCTTAGGTTAGTTAGGTTTAAATAGTTCTAAATTCTAGGGGACCGATGACCTTAAGTGTTATAGTGCTCAGACCCACTTGATTTGGAGGATTCAATGGCTGTATGACATTTTTCCCAACGGAATCAGTGCAGCTATCCAAGCCAGAAGGGGTGCAACGTCATGCTTGTAAATGGGTTCTTACTGCCAAGCTCTTTCTAAATTTGATTCGATATTGGAATCGCTGAAATAACATCACATATACTCTGAACCCGTGAAGTTTCACTTCGTATCCTCTTTCCCTTTAGGGTGCCTCACTCTTTTTTTGTCAAGCAGTGTAAAATGCAACCTGTGAACTTCAAATCTCCAGCACACCTGTTTAGAACTCATTGGCAGGACTGTGATCTGACATGATTATCTTGTAGAGTGGGAGTATGCATATAATATGTATAAACTAACTACACGTGCATAACCGAGCACGTAAGAGCCTTCACCAGCTCCAATTCGGACACTTGTTTCAGAGTCACCCACTACATTTGTTACTCCTTATCTGGCGTGCGAACTGTGCAGGATCTACAGTGAATGACTCTTTGTCTGCTAGTCGTTGAAACAAATCCGCAAACTTTTTTTTTCAAATGCAGCACGATGTTGATGATGTCATTAAGTGTAAATGGTACACCCCTGTCAATTAACGCCGTTAGCTGCTCCGTAGCAGAACACCATCTCTGCAATTTCCTGAGACGAATAACGTGTCTCCATTTCACAGTCTGCTTTGCTCACGGAATTACTAATTTTTTCTAACTCCAGGAAACTCCCAAAACAATGTCGATGGAATGACTGAAGTAGGGAACAGATGTGGGAATTATGCCTGTCGACAACGTCACAGTTGGAGGACTAGGTACGGAGTCAAGTAAGCAAGCAATGACTGCTAATAATAAGCCTACAACACTGACTACTGACTTATCTCGGCACAAGTAAAAAGGTCCACATCTCAAGCAGTACAGAGTGGGCAAAATACAACTAGCCCACAAAATACACTTCCAGAAAAAAAATTAGTTCACCTGGAAAGATGTTGATTTTGATCGGATAACGACATATGCTGCCTGCGGTGTAGTAGATGTACTGATAATGGTTTCAACGTCGTCCACCAAAGATAGCGTAGTGGCATAGCTACCAGAGTGCCACCTGTATCTAACCTTTAGTGGGAAATACTCACAGCTGGAAGGCTCAGTGTGGTGCAAACATGAGAAGCAAGCAGGAAATCATGCCACGTAAATGAACTCGTGCTTCTTACAGCCAACTGAGCTAGTCTGAAAGGGGTCAGATTGTGACCTTCCGAGTGGTGGGGTGGTCTTTTCGGAGAATTGCCACACTAGTTGGACATACTGCATCAGTTGTACAATTGCAGGGCGAGATGGAATTCCAAAACCACTCATAAATGAAGCAAATACCCGTAACAGGAACACGAGGCGCCGAACCCATAAAGCACTGACTCCGGAGCAATAGAAGTGTGTCAATGGATCTGATGAGTCTTGTTTTACGCTGTTCCCAAATTCTGCCCGAGTTTACGTCTCAAGAGTGGAACATGATGGGGGTTCGATGATGAGTTGGGCGCCCATCAGTGGTCACATGAACGTTCACATACCTATGGACTAGGTTCTCGACGTCCATGCGGCACACATGCCAGGCAGGATCGTCATATTGTAAGGGCAGCAGTGGTACATCGAACAGCTACCACATCACAGATGAGAGGGCTTGTGAGCCCAGACATGTCTACACAAATTGTTGCAAGCAAGTTATTAGGGGTGAGACTACAGTCACGCTCACCTCTAGCTCGTCCGTTACTCCAGCCACAGCATCGAGGTGCACGGCTCGACTGGTGCCGTCAGAGGACCACGTCGAAGATGGAATGGCGCGCCGTGGTCTTCAGCGATGAAAGCAGATTCTGCCTGTATGCAAGTGATGGTCGTTTGCGTAGATATGGTGAGAGCTGTCTCGTAGAGCACATTTGTCCGAGACACACAGTCCTATCCAAGGCATTTTGGTCTAGGGTGCGATAAGCTACGTCTCTCGTTCACCATTGGTGTTTCTGGAGGGGTCGCTAACCAGCGCTCGGTACGTTTAGAATGTTGTTAGACCCGTTCTTTTGACATTCTTGTAACAGAGATGTGATGTGTTTCTCCAGCAGGGTAATGCTTGTCCACACAATGTCCATGAAACTCAACGTGCCGCGCGCTCTAGCGTGCCTTGTCACGGTCCGCGTGGCTGCCCCCGTCGGAGGTTCGAGTCCTCCCTCGGGCATGAGTATCTGTGTTGTCCTTAGCGTAAGTTAGTTTAAGTTAGATTAAGTAGTTTATAAGATTAGGGACCGATGACCTCAGCACTTTGGTCCCATAGTCTCTTACCACAAATTTCCAATTTCCAAACTCAATGGACTCTGCAAGACGTGCATCAACTCCCCGGCACGATCTCCGGACTTGTCTCCAATAGAACACATGTGGAATTTGATGAGACGAGAAGTGACTCATCAGACTCGTCAACGAACAACTCGTGCAGAATAACGTGAACAGGTTGAGCAGGAGTGGCATAACGTATTCCAGGACGATATTCGGTATCTGTGCGATCGACTAGATGCCAGGGTCAGGGCCTTCATTCGCCCGTGGAGGCCACACCATGTGCTATTATGGGTGTTACAGCATGGGTCGATACCTGATACCTCAGAACAGCTTGTCGCCTTTTTCTGTAAATGTGACCATTTCATGTACTCCATATGCACTGTTGCAACAATAACTCTTGAGTTAATTGGAAACCTGTAAAAGGGTGTGCTAATTTTTTTCGGTAGTGTATTTAGTATGTCTTAAGATTGCAACCCAACGTACGTCATCCGCACTAAGGAGGGATATTTTAAGTTGGGTTCCATATCTTATGGCACACGAGATATTTTCTGGGCTAGTTTTACATTGGTCACTGTGTATTTCTTATGGGTTGGGTTGTTTTGGGGAAGGAGACCAGACAGAGAGGTCATCGGTCTCATCGGATTAGGGAAGGACGGGGAAGGAAGTCGGCCTTGCCCTTTCAAAGGAACCATCCCGGCATTTGCCTGGAGCGATTTAGGGAAATCACGGAAAACCTAAATCAGGATGGTCGGACGCGGGATTGAACCGTCGTCCTCCAGAATGCGAGCCCAGTGTGCTAGCCACTGCGCCACCTCGCTTATGGATAAGTGTTTATGTCACTCTTTTTCGTTATATTGACTTGTGCTCGTGTAAGAAAATGGGACATTTTTAGAATACTATGTCTGCATCTAAAGACACTCTTAAAGTCATTGCGTAGGTTGTTTACCAACGTCGCTCTCTAGCTTAGTGCCATTTTGGGCGGACGGATCACCATCAACGGTGGCAGACACCAGCATTCTTCGACAGAATGCGAAAAGACTGGCGTTCAACGCAGGATATTGGCACACTACAACATACTCTTCCGTAGGTGTCAACATACTGGTGTCACGAGTTTCGTCTACCACCACGATTCGAAACACGTGCCTCCGCGTTGAGCGCCACCGCACCGACGACGTAAACTTTAGTCTGAAGGCGACCAAACATTTCCACCTCTTCAGGAACATTACTCATGTAGCGAGCACTTCGCATTTTACAGTTTTGGAATGTAAAGCACGGTTAAAGTTTATTATGCCGTGGACTGCTTTGCTCTTGGATTTGTTAAAATAACGATGTCGGCATTTGCCTGAAGTGATCAACATTAAAGTCCTTACAGGTGGCTAGATATACATCGAGCGTGCTTGATACGTTCTAAAATCGCTTGGGCCACCAGTGACTTTCGGGTTGACGGATAAGTCTGGCTTATCTTCCATTACAAGCGCTGAAGAATGGTTCAAATGGCTCTAAGCACTATGGGACTTAAGATCTGAAGTCATCAGTCCCCTAGACTTAGAACTAATTAAACCTAATCAACCTAAGGACATCACACACATCCATGCCCGAGGCAGGATTCAAACCTGCGACCGTAGCAGCAGCGCGGTTCCGGGCTGAAGCGCCTAGAACCGCTCGGCCACAGCGGCCGGCGGCGCTGAAGAACAAAGCGATTACGTGACTGCTATGTTTCAGCGTATCTTATGAAAAGAATGTCAGTTGTATTGTACACTTCAGTAGAAGGGCGTGGTACGCACTGGCCATCATAGTAACAGACACTGGTAATCCGAACATTGTGTACGCAGGTTTTGAAACCCAAATCAACGCCAGTGCGTCGTGCTATGGATTCTACAAACTTTTCGTGCATTTCTGGAAGTAGATGACAAACATATCGCATAGTAAGAATGTCTTTCAATCCAGAATGAGATTTTCACTCTGCATCGGAGTGTGCGCTGATATAAAACTTCCTGGCAGATTAAAACTGTGTGCCCGGCCGAGACTCGAACTCAGGGACCTTTGCCTTTTGCGGGCAAGTGCTCTACCATCTGAGCTACCGAAGCTCGACTCACGCCCCGACCTCACAGCTTTACTTCTGCCAGTATCTCGTCTCCTACCTTCCAAACTTTACAGAAGCTCTCCTGCGAACCTTGCAGAACTAGCGCTCCTGAAAAAAAAGGATACTGCGGAGACATCGCTTAGCCACAGCCTGGGGGATGTTTCCAGAGTGAAATTTTCACTCTGCAGCGGAGTGTGCGCTGATATGAAACTTCCTGGCAGATTAAAACTGTGTGCCTGACCGAGACTCGAACTCGAGACCTTTCAGTCTTTTCAGTTACTCAGAGTGACACAAATACTTCATTAACGTGTTCTTAATATCACGCAAGAAGTGGAAACACGTACGCTTTGTGAACAGGTATAGTTTATGTGGATATGTGTCCGCACTGGAATAACAGCTGTGGTGTAACTTGTCACTTAGGCTCAAGTGGTATGTGTTGCAGAACGTCTACAGTACTGACGAATGAAGATCTGTACCATGAACGTATTTATTTATTTTTAGTTTGAATTGTGAGACTTGTATACCGTTTGGGAGTTTCAACCTGTATGTGCATTTAATATAGCGCGGATGGTCGCCGCGTTTCTGCAGGACGGGGTGACGAGAGAAGTTTTTGTTACACGTTACGATTTATTACATGCAGTCGCGTCGCAGCTCGGAGATGCGCCGCGTGGCGTAGTGCAACGATTACCTTCACAGTCGGTATCACGTCACGTAAACAAGAGATGAAGCTGAGCTGTCATTCTGAAAAGAATGTAATATCGTAACTCATATTGTATACAAACATTATATGAGTTGAGTAGTGTGATGGATCAATATAATCTTGTGCTAGAAGAAATGCCTGGTAGAAAGTTAAAGACGCATATGAGCAACTTCAGTTTTTCAGTACAAATATAGTTGCAGCGAAGACGAAGTCATCCATCAGAATAACTACACTGTTTGTCAGAGTGGTAATTCAAGAAATTTAAATTCAGAATTTTAGGGTATCGTAGATCTTAAACTGAACTCCTACATATTTTCTACATACTGAGCACCTCACATGCAACGGACAACAGAAGAGACTAACAAAAGAAATGAGGTAAATTCCACAAAAAATTATTTAACCTGGCACGAAATTAAATCAAGCGTATTATTAAAAAGACGAGTTTTTCAACAGTGGAAAAGCTGGTGTAATACACCAGTAATTACAGAAGCCTAAATTACAGACGGATGTTCCCAGGCTTGCTACACTCAAAGGACACATACGAGATACAGCATCGTCAGTAAGGATGACATTCAGATATAGCTCATTTCCCAGCTATCTGCAACGAATCGAGGCATTATATTATGAGTCTAATGTAACATCTGATGGAGACTTAAAAGAATTTGCATTTTTTTCTGCGGGCAGTACAATCAAAACTTTCACTGAAATCCAGCCTACGGCTGCCGAGAGATAGGGATTATAAGTTATTCACAAAGACGCCAAAGAGTAAAAAGTATTAGCTTAACACATGTGTAGATTTAACACATTTATTTCAACATACCTTGTCGTATAATCACTAAAAAGAAAAATGTCTAATAAAATTGTGAAAATAATTGTTTTAAAACGAAGTCGGCCGTAGAACCAGTGCGTTCAAATGTCAAATGAAATGAAACAAAATGGATAAACATTTTATCTGTGATAATACAATACTCTGCTGTTAATCGTGACGCAGGTTTCCACCTATGCAAGGGCGGTGAGCCTTCAGCACCCACGCGTTTGGACATTGGTGGTTTTTCAGCAATTCGGCCACTTTCTAAGAGTTCTAAAATCGCTGCAGCGTGTAAACATCGGATGATACTAGCTTTTTCCGTAATATTCGTTTTGACCATGGACTCATTGCTATTTATTTTTTGCCAGAGTCACATCAATCAGTTCTGTGCTCACTGTATCACTCTGTATCGCTTGCATCTGCTTTCTGCCTTTCGTAAACCACCACGTGTCTTCCACTGCACTTCAGAGCACTCATTCCAACGGGCTGTTAAAAATGCTAGTTGCACAATGTAATATAAAGGGCAACTTCCCTCAACCTGCAGACTGGTTTCAACACCGCAGTGCTGTATTCCCTCTTCCAGTAGTTATAACAGAATGAATCTGATGTTTGTAACATATGGAACATTAAACGAATAGTTGACAGTGAACACACAGACATTCAAATAGTCCCTGCACTCAGGACATCATTGCTAATCACTAGGCAAATGTGTGTCCCACTTCATTTAGGATATTCGCAGAGCACAAAAGTTGGTATCAGTTTTTACTTTTCGAGAGGAAGCCAGAACTACCAGCCCAAGTTCAGAAAAAAGTCATATACTTCAAAGTACGGCTGACGTACAGTTTTCGGAAGATAAGGAAAATCATCATCATTATTTTCTTTTGGGTTGAGCCCAAAGCCTTAATAAATTTGAAAAAGGACATTATTCCCGTGTACCAGTATGCATGTACTCGATTTTTTAACGAAACGAGTGTTACTATAGATGCAATTGATAATGAACAGTGCCCGAAACTAGAGGTGAAAATAAAATATTTTAAATACGGCCTGGTGGAACAACATACTTCAAAATCATCATCATTCCAAATCTCCGTGAAGTAACATATATAAAATGGACGTCGAGATATTTATTACAAGGAGTGAACTCTCCACAGCCCTTGACAAGATACTTTCGATATTCGGTTTGTGTGACCTCCGGCCACCATATCAGTAACGCAGTAGCTCAATAAATCGAAGCTAGAGCCTACATATTTAACTACGAAATGGAATGCCATAGCCAACTCCAAAACAGATGGTGAGGTCAAAAAATTTCGAGGCCACCTAATGATAGTAATAAACAATCTAGATGTCTTTCACTTTGGCGATGACAGAGTAGTAGGCGCTCAATGAATTTTGGAGATAGTTCGGAAACTTGTTTTAACATTTCTCCTCAAGGCAAAAACAATTTTGTCTGAGTCCTTCTTGATTCAGACACTATTTTGTCATTTAATAAATCAAGTCTCGTGCAAGAGTTCCCTGTGATATAAAATTTGTAACTTAGCACGATAGCAAAATCAATTCATTTCGAATAATGTATGTTTAATTTATAACTGTCATAATAAACAAAAAAAACAGTTGAAGTTTTAAATTGATATGTTGTTACTCATTTCACTCATTCTATTTCGATATCTTATAAGTTACTTGCAAGCAACGGTGAATTTAATTGAGTTAATGCATCTTAATTAGTAACGTCTTTTAGCTGTGGCAAAGAAAAATGTTACTGCGTTTCAGTGTCAGTCAACGACATTCTGATATCCTTCCGTTAAAAATGGCTTCAATGACTTATTTATTTATTTTCTTATAAAGACTTGACCTCCTACTATTTCTAAAGTGGATCATGCAATATTTGCAATACATTGAAAATTCGCTACACAGTAATGCTGTTATAATTCTTAGTTCTAATAACGAAATATAATTTTTTAGTTTATGCGGTACAACTTAACATCAAATATATAAGAAGTCCTAGTTAATAATGAAGAAACTGCAATCAGAATAACTAATAAAACAAAAATGAGTTTGTTAAAATGCTTTGAATGTTTTCAATTACATGTTTTTTTGTGGCCGCTGGTTTTAAAGTTTCCAATTACGTGTCAGCAAAATAAATATTGTAGAATGTTTCACAGGTGTCATGTGGTTTTTTATTCATAATACTATCAAACTATTAGTTACGAATATATAGTGTGTTCGGAAAGTCTCTATGCGCTGTACCACGATGTAGATTACGTTGAAACTTCAAAATACAATTAGCAGAACAAAAACTGACAGAGCCGACTGTTTTTTACTTCGTTCTACTGTTGCGCACATTTAAGAGTTTGGTTCAGTTGATGGAAGCTATTGAATGCGATGAGTAGCATTTAGATGCTCTGTTAGTTTTTAAATTGTGGTACTTTCAACTGAGGAACTGGAAGATTACCTGAACAAAACAAACATAAGTTGTTGCATATTTCTATAAACAGAGTGATTCAGCTAAAATTTGCCCCACAGATATTGCCGAAATGGGAAATGCTATTGATGTGCGGTTTCCACGGAATGGATTGGAAGTCAGGGACTCGTACTGTTATCCAGTCAACAGATTGTAATAATAAATTGTGCAAACATGTGCTTTTTAAATGGAACAATGCCTATTGACATTAAGAGACTAAAAATAGGCTAAATTAGAATGTCAGTGGTGTTTGTTGCAGAATTCCAGTTCGAGTCGTTTACAAGAAATTGTATTCTGGAAAGTTTCCACACCGACACTTGTTTATGATATCCAACCTGCGTAATTGCTAGGTACGATGTTGTTATATTTTCTTGCAATGTGCTTGTGTGTTCCTTGAGTGCACTGTGACTTGCTAGTCCGTTAGTGTGTGGCGGTCCAGGCAGTACGTCGTGAGTGGGCGGGGAGATTTACCATTGCAGAGAAAGCCGACATGCACATGGTGTATGGAGAGTGTAGGAAAAATGCAGTTCGTTCTTGTATGGTGTACGCTGGAAGATATACCAATAGACGTCAGCCATCTTCGAAGTTATTTATCAGTCTCTTCAACTAGTTACGTGAAAGTGGTAGTGTGACACACAGACAACGTAACACAAGGAAACAAGTGACGCTAGAAGAGGGGAAATTAATGTTCTTGCTGCTGTTGCAGTTGACCCGCACTTAGCTCCAGCGCAAGTGTATGTTTGCACAAGAATATAATTTTTAAGTATTATTACGATCTGTTGATTGGCTAATAATACGAGCCCCTGACTACAATTCCTTTTGTGAAAACCACAATCAATAGCACTTTCCATTGTCGCAATATTTGCGGTGTAAGTTCCAGGTCATTCATCCTGTATATACAACAGAGCCCAGAAAAATCATTGCGCAAGTTGGCACAAGAAAAAGATAACGGGCTTGCAACCGCGCATAAGGCGGTTAGGCAGACACTGAAATTGTTCCCGTCTAAAGTGGCAGCAGTACAAGAAATTGAAGATGAGGAACATGAAAAGCGAGCCCGGTACTGCAAATGGTTTACAACTTTTATTGAGAGGCATACCACTGATATTCTTGATGTCACCTTCTACGCAGCGAGGCCTGGTTCCACCTCTCTGATCATGTTAAAAATCAGAACACACGATTATGGTCAGCAAAGAATCCTCGTGCTGTACTTTAAACAGCTTTGCGCGTTCGGAAAGTTGGAGTGTCGGTAGAAACACCCATAGGGCGCATTACTGAACCGTGAATAGTGAACTTTATTATTTAATGATCCACGATTTTATTTCCCAGCTAAAGGAAGGTGAAGTCAGTTGCTCGTGGTTTCAACACGGCGGCGCTACTGCGCAAACAGCTAACAAGACTATTCGTCATCTCGAAGGGTTTTTTGCGGAACCTGTCGTCTCAAAAAACCTATGTCCTCCTCGCAGGCCGGATCTTACTCCACCAGACATTCTTCTTCGGGAGCAGCAAGATCTGTAGTGTATCGCAGTCAACGACGTACGCTTCGAGACTTAAAAATTGAAATAACTGCGTATGTGAGAAGCATATCACGATCAGAGCTGCAGAAAGCGTTTTCCATTAAAATTAAGCTCGTTCTGATTCTCATAGGTGTCCGTGGACGTCGTTTCCGACATTATGTTGTAACAAAATATTGAAAAACACAGCCCTCAGTCGCGAACACAATTAATTTGTAATCTAGGTTTCGGTGTCACAAGGGACACCTTCTTCGTACAAAATTAAAACTAAATGTTACAGCATAAAGTACCAAAAAATACGAAAGCTGCGGTCATACCTGACAGTGTCAGATAGAATTAAAATAAAATGCAACAGAGGTGCAAGCCACTAGGGGCTGCTATGTGTCTTCTGCTACAGTCAACACAAAACATGACAACCATGTTAAAAACCTTAAAAACCTTAAAAACTTTATTATGTTGTAACCTGTGGTCAAACAAGTATTCTCGTCGCCCATCGGGTACATAATAGTGTAGTTAGTGATTTATAATGTAAGAAGTATAACATTACTTTGATACGGTATTATTTATTATTACTGTTTGTAAAAATGTGATTTCTTATGTTGCATGACGAAAAAGGGAATGCTGCAGTACGATGCGAGCAGCGTCTTCGTCGCTGCAGTCTGAGACAGTAAAGCCGACCGCTACTACAGTCACAGCGAAGGCCAACGATGTGAAGAAGACCCTGCCGCCTAGTGTTACATCCCTCTGATCCTCGTTAAGAATTAAATAAAATAATTTAATTACCTAAGAAGATGAAAATCGAAAGTGTAATACCAATTTATACCTCATGTATAATGGATTTGTCCATATTTTGAGTCAAACTGTTAGCGTCTGAGATAAGTCAACTGTGTATGTTACGGCTGAAGCAAAACCTGAGAAATTGCAAAACTTATTTCTCTGACAGTTCAGTCCTGAAGTATTAATGGATTTATAAATTTGTGGGTGAAATCAGAGATTCAGTGTTACTGGATGTTAAACTGAATGTACCAGATTATCTTTCCCAAGTTTGAGTTTCTACAATTGCGTAATCATTAGACCTGGGATAAATTATAACTTGCAACAAAAGGCCACCGAGACAAACAAAATATCTGTTTTATCGGCAATACCCAGCAATTTTAATAGAAGAAAAGAGCGCAATTTTCTCCAATTTGGCCTCTCTCGACAAAACAACTTGCTGACTGAATTGAAATTGTATTTAACTGAACATAATTAAGATTTTATCTTCGTGTTACGCCCTGGTTACAAGAATTCCGATCACGGTCTGATAGGTTAACAGAGAGGAAGTCTTGAATACCCAAGCTTCATTCATAGGATCCACGGACTGCAGCAGCGCAGACTGGAGAGCAACTTTCCGAACACCCTGTATTTATACTGACTTCAGTGCTCGTGAAAGGAAACTGTTCAGTATAAGAGTTATTGGAAACTAATCACTTTGCAACGTACATGTACACCTACGTATATTCGGCAAGTCACCGTAACGTGCGTGATAGGAGGTTAATTCTGGTACCGCAATGATGTCCCTCTTTCCCAGTTCACGAATGACGCGTAGGAGGAACGACTGTGGCAAAGCGTCCGTGTGAGCTCTAATTTCGCTGATTTTCCGTCACGACCATTTCGCGATATGTGTGTGGAAGGAACGTTGGACATTTCTTAGAACGTACTCTGCCAGAATTTTAACAATATATTCTCCGTGATGAACAATGCCTCCCATATAATGTCTGTCACTGGATCTCCGTAACGTTCTTGCGGCTACTTAGCACACCAGTGATGGAAAGTGCCGCTCATCTTTGGATCACTGCTATCTCCTCCATTAATCCTACAGACTAACAAACACAAGCAAAACTTAACAACTTCTCGAACGAATCTTATGTAAGCCTCTTCATTCCTGGATGAATTACATATACTTACTGTCATCTATCCAATGAATCTCAGACTAACATTTACTTTTCCTACAGCTAGTTTTATGTGATCGTTACAGTTTACCCCGCTCCGAACGTTTACCGCTAGATATTAAAAGGTTTTGCCGGCCGCGGTGGTCTCGCGGTTCTAGGCGCTACAGTCTGGAACCGCGCGACTGCTACGGTCGCAGGTTCGAATCCTGCCTCGGGCATGGATGTGTGTGATGTCCTTAGGTTAGTTAGGTTTAAGTAGTTCTAAGTTCTAGGGGACTGATGACCACAGAAGTTAAGTCCCATAGCGCTCGGAGCCATTTGAACCATTTGATTAAAAGGTTTTTATTGTTTCAGTAATTTATCGTCAACAGTGCAAACGATCTGTAATCTTTGCACCTATTTATGCACATTTGTTTACATTGAAGGTCAACTACCAGTTCTCTGTAAGTCTTTCTGAAGTTTGCTTTAGTTTTCTGGCGTAGCCACTTTTCTATACATGACTCCGTCGTCCACTAATAGTACAACGAAGCAGCCCAATAAAACAGTTCTAGTTGGCCGTGGATTTTCTTTCTGCGGCCTGTCTAAACAAATCAAAAAAACAATGGATAATCCTTACTATAATCTTTAGTAAAATTTCGACTGCTCATCGGATTTAGTTACTTCACTGTCCACAGGAGGTCAGACACCCTCGAATAACAGCCCTCTTTGACATTTCCGACGCAGTGTACAGATAAAGCTGCGCCTTGCGAGAGTGAAACACAATACTGACGTCACGAATGTACCACAGGAAAGGAGGTTAGATATTTAGTGGTGTGAGGGGAAGTAACCCACGTTTTGAGATTCAGGACTTCGGAAAATTTTAGAATTTTTTAGATTATGGGGTAGTGGCAACGAACGGAACGGCGCAGAAACCGCCAGATGGCAGTCTCAGTTGGCGCTCGAGCGCGGAAAATGCCTGCTGCCACCGATAAAATGATTTTATTGTCGCGCGACTACTTCCTTTGAAAAATGGATGCTAACTACGAGACTACGCGCTGAAGTGCATATAAACAGCTCGGGCGATGACTGACAGTACAACACGGTACTATATAGTTTTGCTTTTTGTGCGCGTTTCGAGCCATCAATTTTGAGGCTCTGTTGGTAGTTACGGTCATAAGCGTTTTTTTTTTTTTAAATATATATGAGTTCTGGAACTCCACCCCTCTCATCACGAGAGTTTCACAACGTAGTAATATATTACATCTGTACGTTGCATATTGTTACATCCTGCTAAAGTGTGTAATAGGCATAGCATCGCGCCAGATCATTTCGAAGTAGGTTACTGCTGGATCGTACCGGCTTCGCGTGTTGTTCATCCGGCTGCCGTGTGTGAGAGAGATAGGGTGAATAAACTTCGCACAGCTTGGAAGAAGTTGCCGAAAATGACCGACACTACCATGCCTAATGACACAACCGCCTATGCAGCTTCCATAGTCACGCGGATATCCCACAGCTGTGCATAAGGCCGGTTAGTTGTAGTGAGCAGAAGCCCAATTTATTCCTCTAAGCCTCGCTCTGTGTTCTGACGTAGCTAACTGACACGTTTATTTAGTCGCGTGGAAGGGGTCATGTGCCTGTCGTGTCGCCCTCGGCGAATGCAAGCGAGACCGAACTGTTTAAATAGGGAATGAAGGAAAACGAGTGCTGCTCATTTGACTTCGCCATGCGGATGCAGTGCTTTAGTTTGGAGCATCCCTTGTAATGTTTCCGGTTCGGTGTTCAGGCACTTCATAGCCAGAAGTCGCGGCAGCTTCTTATGTCAACTCGCAATATTTCTACAGCACGAACTACTTACATCTACATCTACATAATTACTCTGCAATTCACATTTAAGTGCTTGTCAGAGGGTTTATCGAACCATAATCATACTATCTCTCTACCATTCCACTCCCAAACAGCGCGCGGGAAAAACGAACACCTAAACCTTTCTGTTCGAGCTCTGATTTCTCTTATTTTATTTTGAAGATCATTCCTACCTATGTAGGTTGGACTCAACAAAATATTTTCCCATTCGGAAGAGAAAGTTGGTGACTGAAATTTCGTAAATAGATCTCGCCGCGACGAAAAACGTCTGATGTTTATCCCCAAGACTTCAGTAAACGTGTTGTGCATGCGTACAGGATACTTTCCCCTTACCGTGGTCCTCACCCCTCTGACAGCAGGCGTCTCGTGTGAGGCGGTGTAAAATACAAGGACGGAAAAAAATTGCAACTTCTTGCGTCCGTACATTCTCGGGACCACCGCTGCCAGCATTCTCGTACAGTGGCTTAAGTCCTGCTAAGTCTTTCTGCAATTTCGCAGAATAAACATCGAAATTCCCATTCACGCTTAAGCCCATTGGACTGAGGAGGAAGGCGTGCTGGGGTAGTCTGTGTAGCTGTCCAAAGTCAATGTGCCAGGATGATGTAGTGGTTAGCACATCTGCCTATTGAGTAGCAGGCTCGGGTTCGAATCCCAATGTTGGTACAAATTTTCATTCATCGTTTCGGTCTGCATACACTCCTGGAAATGGAAAAAAGAACACATTGGCACCGGTGTGTCAGACCCACCATACTTGCTCCGGACACTGCGAGAGGGCTGTACAAGCAATGATCACACGCACGGCACAGCGGACACAACAGGAACCGCGGTGTTGGCCGTCGAATGGCGCTAGCTGCGCAGCATTTGTGCACCGCCGCCGTCAGTGTCAGCCAGTTTGCCGTGGCATACGGAGCTCCATCGCAGTCTTTAACACTGGTAGCATGCCGCGACAGCGTGGACGTGAACCGTATGTGCAGTTGACGGACTTTGAGCGAGGGCGTATAGTGGGCATGCGGGAGGCCGGGTGGACGTACCGCCGAATTGCTCAACACGTGGGGCGTGAGGTCTCCACAGTACATCGATGTTGTCGCCAGTGGTCGGCGGAAGGTGCACGTGCCCGTCGACCTGGGACCGGACCGCAGCGACGCACGGATGCACGCCAAGACCGTAGGAACCTACGCAGTGCCGTAGGGGACCGCACCGCCACTTCCCAGCAAATTAGGGACACTGTTGCTCCTGGGGTATCGGCGAGGACCATTCGCAACCGTCTCCATGAAGCTGGGCTACGGTCCCGCACACCGTTAGGCCGTCTTCCGCTCACGCCCCAACATCGTGCAGCCCGCCTCCAGTGGTGTCGCGACAGGCGTGAATGGAGGGACGAATGGAGACGTGTCGTCTTCAGCGATGAGAGTCGCTTCTGCCTTGGTGCCAATGATGGTCGTATGCGTGTTTGGCGCCGTGCAGGTGAGCGCCACAATCAGGACTGCATACGACCGAGGCACACAGGGCCAACACCCGGCATCATGGTGTGGGGAGCGATCTCCTACACTGGCCGTACACCACTGGTGATCGTCGAGGGGACACTGAATAGTGCACGGTACATCCAAACCGTCATCGAACCCATCGTTCTACCATTCCTAGACCGGCAAGGCAACTTGCTGTTCCAACAGGACAATGCACGTCCGCATATATCCCGTGCCACCCAACGTGCTCTAGAAGGTGTAAGTCAACTACCCTGGGACTGGATGAAGCGTCGTCTCACGCGGTCTGCACGTCCAGCACGAACGCTGGTCCAACTGAGGCGCCAGGTGGAAATGGCATGGCAAGCCGTTCCACAGGACTACATCCAGCATCTCTACGATCGTCTCCATGGGAGAATAGCAGCCTGCATTGCTGCGAAAGGTGGATATACACTGTACTAGTGCCGACATTGTGCATGCTCTGTTGCCTATGTCTATGTGCCTGTGGTTCTGTCAGTGTGATCATGTGATGTATCTGACCCCAGGAATGTGTCAATAAAGTTTCCCCTTCCTGGGACAATGAATTCACGGTGTTCTTATTTCAATTTCCAGGAGTGTATATACATCACCTTGGAAACGTTTGAACCACTCAGAAACTCACGTACATGACAAATTGTCTTCTCCACACACTTCTTTTAGTAAAAGACAGGTTTCAATAGCAATTTTTTCACCTTTAATGTGAAACTTGGAGACAATTCGTTTCTCTATTATTACAGTTACCATCTTTCGGCGAAACAAAATAACTGCTCCTACACAAACAAAGACCATGGTCTCACAGATTTGTCTACAGACAGGAGAGATGTCGCATTCGGCTGGGAAGGCTTCATAGCTATTGGTCGTTCATGTTTGGCGCATGGGTACGTACTTTGTGACATCATCAGTGCTGTTATTTTATAGTCACAAAAGACGAAACGAAGCAGAACTTCATTTCAGTAAAAATATGTTTCACATGCTAAGGCGTTCTCAGAGATGACGGGGCAATCATGTAAATTCTGTTAGATGACAAAGACGAATTCACAGGCTGACACCGTTACATAACAGGAGAATTTCAAAGACGATTGAAGCATATGCTTATGTAATCCACGACGTATGTAGCAGGGGTGCGTTTACCACAGAAGCTGGGGCCAACTGCTACAAAGGAACAGGCTTAAGTTTTGTGCTTCCTATAAATGGTTAGCAATCTATGTTTCTTTTCTGTCTCTCGGAAATTTGTTTAAATCATGCTTTCGGAACAGGTTACAGAAGGACTTATTCTTTCTGGGACAAGGTAGTAAATTGCAGAAGAACTGCACTTTCTGGTCGGACATTTTTTAAGTATGAAATGGCAAGTGCGGTATTGGAAGATAACCTGTGATAACAGTGTAATGTATACACTACAGTAACCCTACATTCCATCCCCTCGCGACACCGAGATTTAATATTTAGCGTTGCTATCTGCGTAAACCCCCCATGAACCATGGACCTTGTCGTTGGTGGGGAGGCTTGCGTGCCTCAGCGATACAGATGGCCGTAGCGTAGGTGCAACCACAACGGAGGGGTATCTGTTGAGAGGCCAGACAAACGTGTGGTTCCTGAAGAGGGGCAGCAGCCTTTTCAGTAGTTGCAAGGGCAAAGGTCTGGATGATTGACTGATCTGGCCTTGTAACACTAACCAAAACGGCCTTGCTGTGCTGGTACTGCGAACGGCTGAAAGCAAGGGGAAACTACGGCCGTAATTTTTCCCGAGGGCATGCAGCTTTACTGTATGGATAATGATGATGGCGTCCTCTTTGGTAAAATATTCCAGAGGTAAAATAGTCCCCCATTCGGATCTCCGGGCGGGGACTACTCAAGAGGACGTCGTTATCAGGAGAAAGAAAACTGGCGTTCTACGGATCGGAGCGTGGAATGTCAGATCCCTTAATCTGGCAGGTAGGTTAGAAAATTTGAAAAGGGAAATGGATAGGTTAAAGTTAGATATAGTGGGAATTAGTGAAGTTCGGTGGCAGGAGGAACAAGAGTTTTGGTCAGGTGAATACAGGGTTATAAATACAAAATCAAATAGGGGTAACGCAGGAGTAGATTTAATAACGAATAAAAAAATAGGATTCCGGGTAAGCTACTACAAACAGCATAATGAACGCATTATTGTGGCCAAGATAGACACGAAGCCCACGCCTACTACAGTAGTACAAGTTTATATGCCAACTAGCTCTGCAGATGATGAAGAAATTGAAGAAATGTATGATGAGATAAAAGAAATTATTCAAGTAGTGAATGGAGACGAAAATTTAATAGTCATGGGTGACTGGAATTCGAGAGTAGGCAACGGGAGAGAAGGAAACATAGTAGATGAATATGGATTGGTGGTAAGAAATGAAAGAGGAAGCCGTCTGGTAGAATTTTGCACAGAGCATAACTTAATCATAGCTAACACTTGGTTCAAGAATCATAAAAGACGGTTGTATACATGGAAGAATCCTGGAGATACTAGAAGGTATCAGATAGATTATATAATTGTAAGACAGAGATTTAGGAACCAGGTTTTAAATTGTAAGACATTTCCAGGAGCAGATGTGGACTCTGACCACAATCTACTGGTTATGAACTGCAGATTAAAACTGAAGAAACTGCAAAAAGGTGGGAATTTAAGGAGATGGGACCTGGATAAACTGACTAAACCGGAGGTTGTAGAGAGTTTCAGGGAGAGCATAAGGGAACAATTGGCAGGAATTGGGGAAAGAAATACAATAGAAGAAGAATGGGTAGCTCTGAGAGATAAAGTAGTGAAGGCAGCAGAGGATCAAGTAGGTAAAAAGACGAGGGCTAGTAGAAATCCTTGGGTAACAGAAGAAATATTGAATTTAATTGATGAAAGGAGAAAATATAAAAATGCAGTAAATGAAGCAGGCAAAAAGGATCACAAACGTCTCAAAAATGAGATCGACAGGAAGTGCAAAATGGCTAAACAGGGATGGCTAGAGGACAAATGTAAGGATGTAGAGGCTTATCTCACTAGGGGTAAGATAGATACTGCCTACAGGAAAATTAAAGAGACCGTTGGAGATAAGAGAACCACTTGTATGAATATCAAGAGCTCAGATGGAAACCCAGTTCTAAGCAAAGAAGGGAAAGCAGAAAGGTGGAAGGAGTATATAGAGGGTCTATAGAAGGGCAATGTACTTGAGGACAATATTATGGAAATGGAAGAGGATGTAGATCAAGATGAAATGGGACATATCATACTGCGTGAAGAGTTTGACAGAGCACTGAAAGAGCTGAGTCGAAACAAGGCCCCGGGAATAGACAACATTCCATTAGAACTACTGACGGCCTTGGGAGAGCCAGTCATGACTAAAATCTACCATATGATGAGCAAGATGTATGAGACAGGGGAAATACCCTCAGACTTCAAGAAGAATATAATAATTCCAATCCCAAAGAAAGCAGATGTTGACAGATGTGGAAACAACCGAACTATCAGTTTAATAAGTCACGGCTGCAAAATACCGACACTAATTCTTTACAGACGAATGGAAAAACTGGTAGAAGCCGACCTCGGGGAAGATCAGTTTGGATTCCGTAGAAACATTGGAACACGTGAGGCAATACTCACCTTACGACTTATCTTAGAAGAAAGATTAAGGAAAGGCAAACCTACGTTTCTAGCATTTGTAGACTTAGAGAAAGCCTTTGACAATGTTGACTGGAATACTCTCTTTCAAATTCTAAAAGTGGCAGGGGTAAAATATAAGGAGCGAAAGGCTATTTACAATTTGTACAGAAATCAGATAGCAATTATAAGAGTCGAGGGACATGAAAGGGAAGCAGTGGTTGGGAAGGGAGTGAGACAGGGTTGTAGCCTCTCCCCGATGTTATTCAACTGTATATTGAGCAAGCAGTAAAGGAAATAAAAGAAAAATTCGGAGTAGGTATTATAATCCATGGAGAAGAAATAAAAACGTTGAGGTTCGCCGATGACAATGTAATTCTGTCAGAGACAGCAAAGAACTTGGAAGAGCAGTTGAACGGAATGGACAGTGTCTTGAAAGGAGGATATAAGATGAATATCAACAAAAGCAAAACGAGGATTATGGAATGTAGTCGAATTAAGTCGGGTGATGCTGAGGGAATTAGATTAGGAAATGAGACACTTAAAGTAGTAAAGGACTTTTGCTATTTGGGGAGCAAAATAACTGATGATGGTCGAAGTAGAGAGGATATAAAATGTAGACTGGCAATGGCAAGGAAAGCATTTCTAAAGAAGAGAAATTTGTTAACGTCGAGTATAGATTTAAGTGTCAGGAAGTCGTTTCTGAAAGTATTTGTATGGAGTGTAGCCATGTATGGAAGTGAAACATGGACGATAAATAGTTTGGACAAGAAGAGAATAGAAGCTTTCGAAATATGGTGCTACAGAAGAATGCTGAACATTCGATGGGTAGTTCACAAAACTAATGTGGAGGTACTGAATAGAAATGGGGAGAAGAGGAGCTTGTGGCACAAATTGACAAGAAGAAGGGACCGGTTGGTAGGACATGTTCTGAGGCATCAAGGGATCACAAATTTAGCATTGGAGGGCAGCGTGGAGGGTAAAAATTGTCAAGGGAGACCAAGAGATGAATACACTAAGCAGATTCAGAAGGATGTAGGTTGCAGTAGGTACAGGGAGATGAAGAAGCTTGCACAGGATAGAGTAGCATGGAGAGCTGCATCAAACCAGTCTCAGGACTGAAGACTACAACAACAACAATTTGCGTATGTCTAGTTTCCCGGTGAAGTCTCCAGTGAACAAAAGATCCATAGCTGAGGCCACTAATGTACACTTTTGCAGTGGTACTCGACTCGTAGCTAGCTGATTCGAATTCTAGTGAGGGAAGAAATTTTCGCCACCAGTATTTGGCCTGCAAGCAGAGAACAGATGCTGATATGGAGATCCTGATCACAAAACTTTACGCCAATGTCCTAAATCAAAATCAAAATGTCTCCGCAATGTGTCATGAAGTGCAGTCAGTTTACAATGTTGAAGGCTATCGTATCGGACCGCGGGGAAGTAAATCTCGACGGTGCTATCGAGTCAAGTTGGCAATGCGCCGGCACCGTGCTATACGTCCTGCTTTTCCTAGATCTATAAGAACGCATCCACAAGACACAAGGTACACACTTGACGCTTTGCAGCAGGTCAGAGGATGGTGGCGGAAAACACTGCGCACTAGTACGATGTCAACGATGACAAATCAGAATTCCTGCATCTGCCCCCAACACTGCGTTTGATGAAATCAAAATAATATGTTTAGGAGAATTATTTGAAAAAAACATTATTTTCGCATTAGTGCTGGATGAGGAACAGTTTTCCTGAAATAAATCGTATGCGTCATTTCTTTAGGAGTGTACGAATGCCTGTGGTTGAGTAACAGACGAAAGAACTTTGAAGCTGACGAAATTTGTCTTTTTTTAATTTTTGCAAATATTGCTTTTTATGGATGAATGTGCAAAGAAAGGTAGATTTCTTAAAAATCCACTGTTGTAACTCTATATCCCATGAGATCGCAACGTCAAATTCCTTAATAGGAAGGGACTTACGCATTAAGCTGATCAAGCAGGGTTAGGTAATGGTTACGACTTTGCAGTCACATTCAGGAGGTTTAGAGAAAGACATGCGACAGCCTATGCCCCACGTTATTCAATCCTTACATACGGCAAGCAGTAAAATATTCCATGGAGAAATTTGGAAAAATAGTTCAAGCTCAGGGAGAATGTTCCGACGACATGGTAATTTAGTCAGACAGCAACGGATTTGGAAAATCAAATGAATGGAATGACTAATGTCATAAAAAGAGGCAGAAAGATGAATATCAATAAAAGTAAAGTAAAACAAGGAAATCGGTGCATATACATATAAAGTCAGGTGTTGAAGTGGGAACTGAATTAGAAAGAAATATACTAAAAGTAGTAAACGAGGTTCGCTATTTGTGAAGGAAAGTAATAAACGACGGCAGATCTAAAGGCGGTGTAAATACGGCTGCATGATGGCAACAAAAGATTTTCTGAAAAAAATAAGTGTCACCCATCGACTGCAAATTTAAGTATTAGGGCAGTTCCTAGCCCGGTTGGGCAATGATAAGAGATTTAACTCTCATTCCGGAGGACCACGATTCTAATACCAGACGGGCCATCTAGGGTCAGATTTTCATTGATCTTTCTAAATCGCTTAAGGCAAATGCCAAGCAGCACCCTTCGAACGGATGCAGCCGATTTCGTTCCCCAACCTACTCGTGTCCTCTGTGTCTAATGATTTCGTCGACAGGACATTAAATCACAACATTTATTCTATATCTGACAGTATTTTTCTGGACTGTAGCAGTATGTAGAAGCGACTATAAACAGTACAGACAAGAAGAGAACAGAATATTTTCAAACTTAGTGCTACAGTAGAACGCCGAAGACTATATAGGTAGATCACATAAATAATGAAGAAGTACTGAATCAAAAGGGAAATGAAAGAGATTTATGGCAAAATTTGCGTAAATAAAGTAGTAGATTAGTAGGATACGCCTTAAGCCGTAAATATTCAGTCTGGTAATGGAGGGAAGTGTGAGTGGTTGCATTTTAAAAAACGGCTCTGAACACTATGGGACTTAACAGCTATGGTCATCAGTCCCCTAGAACTTAGAATTACTTAAACCTAACTAAGCTAAGGACAGCACACAACACCCAGCCATCACGAGGCAGAGAAAATCCCTAACCCCGCCGGGAATCGAACCCGGGAACCCAGGCGTGGGAAGCGAGAACGCTACCGCACGACCACGAGAGGTTGCATTTTAGAGGTGAGCCGTGGCTTCAATACAGTATGCCGATTCATACAGGGTCCAGTCACATTAATGTTACCACTGCCTATATTCGACGTCAACGTGCAATAACCACTTACAGACGGCAGATGGCAGCACTAGCAGTGGAGGGTATATAAAGCGTGCCAGCTGAGGAGCTGGAGTGGCGGTGAGGGGGTGGAGGGGGGAGGGACGCCGAAAGCAGTGCGGTCGTGGCCGTAAGGTGGAAACTGAGTGATTTATTTGACGTCCAAAAGGGCATGATCATTGGTTAGCTTTCGGGCTATTGGTGAAGGTATTTTCGAAACGGCTAAGTTCATAAACTGTTCGCTTGTCGCCATGGTTAAAGTATACTGTGCATGGCAAAATTTCGCTGTCAAAACCGGCGCTGAGATAACTTTTGTACAGCAGGGCCGCAGATGACGGGGGTGAACGACGGCTGCGGAGATTTGTACAGGTCAACAGACGCAAAACTGTTGAACAACTGTCCACCCAGATGAACCAAGGGACTACCGACAGTGTCTCCTCAACGATCGTTCAGCGAACTGCTGCGCATGGGCCTCCATGGCTCATATACCCAAGCTGACTGCTGTTCATCAGCAACGGCGGCTCAAATGTGCACGCCAGTATCGTCACTGGATGTCCATCAGGTGGCGAAAGATGGTCTTTTCGGATGAAACTCGTTTTGTGCTCCATCGGACAGATGGCTATTGTCGCATATGGTGTTAAATGTCTGAAAGCAAACTGCCGTCAACAACCGTCTGTAGGGCCCAGGCCGGTGAGGGAGCGTTATGTTCTGGGTTATGTTTTAATGTTTTCGTGGCGTTCCCTCGGTGACCTCGTTAATCTGGGAGACACTGTGGATCGACTTAAGTATACATCTATCCTTGGCGAACGTCTCCACCCCCGCATGCAGTTTGTACTACCCCGGCACGATGGCATCTACCAGCAGGAAATCGAATGCGCCATACATCTCGCAGTGTACGTGCGCGGTTCGAAGAGCACCAGGATGAAATTACCGTTCTCCCGTTGCCACCAAACTCTCTGGATTTAAACTCACTCGAGAATCTGTGAGATCACCTCGACTAGGCTGTACGCGGCATGGGTCCTCAACTAAGAGAGCTAGCGCAACTGGGCACAGCACTTGAGCCCGCATGGCTCCTCATCCCTGTCGGCACCTTGCAGAAGCTCGCTGCGGTCCGCGCTGCAGAAGGTACTAATTCACGCTTTTGACAGGTGGCCACATTGTAACTGGACAGAGTAGTAAGCATCATTGATATTATTGCTGACTGTATATTTATAGCCGGCCGTTGTGGCCGAGCGGTTCTAGCGCTACAGTCTGGAACCGCACGACCGCTACGGTCGCAGGTTCGAATCCTGCCTCGGGCATGGATGTATGTGATGTCCTTAGGTTAGTAAGGTTTAAGTAGTTCTAAGTTATAGGGGACTGATGACCTCAGAAGTTAAGTCTCATAGTGCTCAGAGCCATTTGAACCATTTTTTTTTTTTTTTGTATATTTATAAACATGCGCAGTCGGTTCAGTGACTGCCAAGGCTGTATTTTTCCACAAAAAATAAGTGGTGCTATCACTCCAAAAAAATGTGGCACACCGAAATTTCTTGTTCAAGCAGTATTCTTGTCTAGCGGTTGGCTTTAGTCTGTTTCGAGTACATGAAACATACTAAGGAATGTAAGTTTCTATTTATTTACTCATGCATCTATTTCACCTGGCAAAATTAGAGACTTCTGGTCCTCTCTTACATCAAACCTGACATCCTTAGTAAGCAAGCGCTACAATATGAACGGTACAGGAGACGTATATAATGGCAAGAACGATAACGATGATGATAATAATGATAACACGATACGAATAGTAGTGAATATGAAAAATTTAAGCCGCGCGGGATTAGCCGAGCGGTCTGGGCGCTGCAGTCATGGACTGTGTGGCTGGTCCCGGCGGAGGTTCAAGTCCTCCCTCGGGCATGGGTGTGTGTGTTTGTCCTTAGGATAATTTAAGTTAAGTAATGTGTAAGCTTAGGGACTGATGACCTTAGCAGTTAAGTCCCATAAGATTTCACACACATTTGAACATTTTTTTGAAAAATTTAAGAAAATCAGTATTGTATTGTATGTTAACTGGGGGCCTAGAAACGACGGAGAGCCGCAGCCGCAGTGATGCACAACCCCACGACGACTACCACAGTCCACTTCACCCCTCCGCCGCCCTACACCGAACCACTCTTTCAGGGTTATTGTGCGGTTCGGCCCCCAGTGCACCCCCCCCCCCCCTCCCTACACCCACCCCACGCCCCCAGGGAACGTCTCACACCAGACGAGTGTAAACACTATGTTTGCGTGGTAAAGCAGTGGTGGTGTACGCGTACGTGGAGAACTTGTTTGTGCAGCAATCGCCGCCATAGTGTAGCTGAGGCGAAATAAGAGGAAACAGCCCGCATTCGCCGAGGCAGATGGAAAACCGCCTAAAAACCATCCACAGACTGACCGGTTCACCGGAGCTCGATACAAGTCCGCCGGGCGGATTCGTGCTGGGGACCAGGCGCTTCTTCCCAATCCGGAAAGCCGTGCGTTAGACCGCAAGGGTAACCGGGAGAGCAAATCAGTCATACTAACACTGTGATAGGCATTACCTTATTTCGTTGTTGTTGAGTGTAATAAAATCTAACATATGTTCATTCTTTGTCATTGTTTTCCAAACTACGATACCATTCTTGTGTGACTGTTGTTGGACAAATGAAGGGTAACAGTACTCAGACATCCCTAGTATTCACCTGGACTGACCACAATAGAATCCAATCCCTTCATTCTTATCCTAAAACACAAAATTTTGAGAATTTTTTGTAGATACAACGAAGTGTGTCGCCAGTTCTGGAGAACATTCAAGTTGAAGCTATTCTCAAGGTGTTGAAAACTTTATACCATGGTACTTTTTTAACATTTTTTGTATTTTATTTCGATGCAGCCCCGGAACTTATTAAAACTACTGTGAATAACTAAACTGCAGCAAAAAGCTGTGTTTTCAACGTGACGTTGTTTATGTTCTCCGTTAATTCAGAAAACTTTACCTCCGGTACTTAAGAAGCAAAGCCAATATCGAAACATTGTTCAACAAAGGTGATTTGATTTGCTGTTGCAATCATGAATATCTCTTATAATCCGCACAACGCTCTTCAACTATCCTGACACTCTTCTCGGTATATAACAACCTGTAGCTTCCAGGAATCTAATAGACCCCTTTATTGCATAGAACTTATAATACACCCTCTTTACACGGAGCCCAAAACAGCCCTGATCTTTGAGGGAGGTAGAGAAAATCACTGAACACCATGTTTCTTCAAGACATGGACAGGTTTACCAGGCCGCACTGGTATCAGTTATTCAGACACCGCAGACGCCACGAGAAAGTTCATATGGAAGAAACCAAATTACGGCCTTTACTGGAAAATACCTCAAAAAACCAAAAAATTTACATTAATATAGAACAACCCCGTCTATTTAATTGTTTTGACTACGAACTCTCTTATGAAAATGTTCTATGTAAAAACAGAAAAGAAAAAAAAACAGTAAAAGCGAGGAAATATATGTGGAACGACATAACGATATGTATGTATTTGACAATGAAACAAAAAATATGAATTGAAAACAAACGACATAAAGGATTCATTGGAGCTTTAGCAATCATGTTTCTTTGAATAGCGAAATTATTTAGGAGTTCAGGCAGACTTGGAAACAGTCATACTAGAAAAGAGATGGAAATGTGTAGCCTAAGAAAACACCAGGAGAAATTAGAATGAGGACTTAACAAGAATGAGAAGCGAAAAGCTATCTCTGAAACTGAAAACTTATAAACTATGACGACAGTGAAGAGTGAGTAGCACAAGGAAATGATATATACCGTCAAAAGCAAGAGTTTATAGCCTCAATTGAAGAAGATGATGAGTAAAGTTTCCGCTAGAAATTAACTCTCAATCTTTTGGTAATACTCTTTGATCAGTAGAGGCTATGGAATCGATGGTGGCTGCAGATCAAATACTTCTCGTTCGTGACTGTGACAAATTTCTCCAGGTAGTAGTTCATAATTTATGAACAGTCACCTCAGTAGGGCTTACAAATTTTACTAGCGAGTGCCGTCAGGCACTGCGCTAAGTCAACTAAGGCGAAACTTTCTGTAATAAAGAGACGACAGTACGAACACGGACAAAAATAAAGGAAATAGATACGGGTAATAGGAAAAGAATGTTCGGAGCAAAAGCTAGTCGCGTTTAGGGCCCCACGTGTAGCAGTGTACTATTAACAAGCGTAGGCGCATTAGGGAGGACAGAGGATAAGTTAGATCATCGTCGCCGTATTTCTTCCCGATCTATTCGCTCATGTTTAGCCTTACACAGGGGTCTACTTTCCCATATCTCATCATGTGGTACTTACACGATTTTCTCATATTAATAAAAGAAAATCTAGGCTTTGGTACATGTATCTATTTTCATTTTACGATACATCGTAATGATGTTCATTGAGTCCATTTGAAATCAAATTAAGATAAATAGTATTTAAATGTAACTGCATGTTGTGTATATAGAACAGAGAAAATATTTAATTTGATATTAAAAATAAGTGTGAAATTCTTTACCATTACAGAACGTATAACGTTAGAAATAAACTTCGTTTCCCAAATGAGAAGCAGTTTCAAAAAAAGACACTTACTTTCCTTGGTTTTAAGTTTAGCTTTTACTCCCTTTAATTATTTTATACAACTAGGCAAGTTACCAAAGATTTTGAGACTAAGATTACTCATTTTTCTAAGATACGTCAGTTGTAGTGGACAGTAATAAAGATATATTTCTTTTAGTACTGTAATTATGAACATCATTACTCCTTCTGAAATGTGATGTACCATTGCATTATTTACAACAATTTTCATCCGATAATACAGGTACTGTAATTTGTTGATGACTAGTTTTGAAACCAAGCTTCACTTAAAAATTATTACCGGAGTCTTAATTGCATGAATCGTCGAGAAGTAATTCAATGGAACAGTTATGACTAGTTCATAGGTAACATATCTGAAATGTAACGTCCACTGTTCAAAGTGCCGTCAATGCGAACAAGAGGTGACCGAAAGGCATAGCCAATGGCACCCCATACCATCACGCTGGGTGATACGCCAGTATGACGATGACGAAGACCCGCTTCCAATGTGCGTTGACCGCGATGTCGCCAAACACGGATGCGACCATCACGATGCTGTAAACAGAACTTGGATTGTTCCGAAAAAATGACGTTTTGCCATTCGTGCACCCTGGTTCGTAGTTGAGTACACAATCGCAGGCGCTCCTGTCTGTGATGCAGTGTCAAGGGTAACCGCAGCCATGGTCTCCGAGCTGATAGTCCATGCTGCTGCAAACGTCGTCGAACTGTTGGTGCAGATGGTTGTTGTCTTGCAAACGTCCCCATCTGTTGACTCAGGGATCGAGACGTGGCTGCACGATCCGTTACAGCCATGCGGATAAGATGCCTGTCATCTAGACTGCTAGTGATACGAGGCCGTTGGGATCCAGCACGGCGTTCCGTATTACCCTCCTGAACCCACCGATTCCATATTCTGCTAACAGTCATTGGATCTCGACCAACGCGAGCAGTAATGTCGCGATACGATAAACCGCAATCGCGATAGGCTACAATCCGTCCTTTATCAAAGTCGGAAACGTGATGGTACGCATTTCTCCTCCTTACACGAAGCATTACAACAACGTTTCACAAGGTAACGCCGGTCAACTGCTGTTTGTGTATGAGAAATCGGTTGGAAGCTTTCCTCATGTCAGCACTTTGCAGGTGTCGCCACCGGCACCAACCTTGTGTGAAAGCTCTGAAAGCTAATTTTTTGCATATCACAGCATCTTATTCCTGTCGGTTAAATTTCGCGTCTGTAGCACGTCATCTTAGTGGTGTAGCAATTTTAATGGCCAGTAGTGTATAATGTAAGTTGATTGCAACTTTTAATATAATTTATTGTTATGATATGTGTGTTTCTGCAGTATTTGTACACAACAAACGAAATATTCATTTCCGCCCTTAGTTCCTTATCTCAAAGTGCTCAGTTTAGAATCGCCTATCATCTGTATAATGTTGACCGTTTAGGTTTTAGACATCCTGTATGGATGCAGATGCTATCTATTCCTATATTGAAACTCATTCCGCCGCTGTTGATGGTGAACCATTTTATGCGCAACGGTTGTAGGGGTGCATTGTTTCGAGAGCAGAGCAGCAGAAGAAACAAATGATGTGGCCCTGCTTGCGATGGCGTACGGCATATCGGCCTCGCCTGCGTCAGCGGATATTAGCGGACGTCAGCGCGCCTGACTGATGCTCCATCCACGGAAAATTCTGCTGCAGGAAACAAGTCTTCCGGTGCTAACCCGGACGTCGCCAGTAGGCGTTACGCAATATTCGGCAGCCTCCGGTACCCAGAAAAAGGAAAATGGGTTACACTAATTAGGGGGAGCTATACCTGGCTCTTCTCGGAGTGTGTGCCGTTTCCGCTCTCCTGCTACCGGGCAAATTCAATTACTGTTGACGTTCCTGTCCGTTACGTCACACTCCTGCCATGCGGCAGATCAATTCTTACCGTTACGTATATCAATGTTTCTTTCCATTCCATTTACACAAGAAGCGAGGGAAAAATGGTCTCGTCCATATATATCTGTGAACTATTCTTCGTTATTTCTTTTTATCTTCCCAGAAGTCTTCAACCTCTCATTACTGGTCTGTCATCTACGGATGTCCTTTTCTCTCTCTCTCTCTCTCTCTCTCTCTCTTTCTCTCTCTCTTCGGTCTGTTGCTTTGACGCGAATTTCCTCTGTCTCTATGTACAGCGTGTAGTTGCCAATATGTCAACGGTGACTCGCCATAGTACTTTGGATTTTCGTTTATGAAGTGAACTTCTTCTTTTTTTTCTATCCGTCCGTTTTTCGCATGCGTCCGTAAAACTTCCGATGTCTTTTTCGTGCAATAGGACTAATTCTTTGCGCTCAGGAAATGCAGTCTTTATTAGTTTCTGCTCATCCAGATACCGACTTGGATGTTGGTCGGACTACTGTTCCATTACGTCGATGGTACAAAAACTGGTGTTTATGATAAACTCTCAACTGCACAGGATGCTTTCCTCAGAAAGACTGGCGAAGATTGGTTTTTATAGAAAGGGATTTTTGTGAGAAGTATTCCAGATGTTTGTTTAAGCGTTACGCAATTTTTCTGCACTTGTTTTCTTCGTCACCTGTCATAGCCAGCGTTACCGTTAAAGTGTCTTACTGCCAAGAGCGTTTAACCTGAGTAATGTGACAATATCTCGTTGTGGCGTTTCCCAGATCTGAGTGTGTACAGTCCATGTAATGTAAGATATTTGGAAAACAGTCAACCTAGGGTGTGTCTGGCTTCAGTGGTAGTCACAGAGACAAACGGCAGTAAAATAATTATTAATAAATATTAACATGCCTTTGTTTGGCCACATTTTAACACAAAACGATTAATTTAATATCGGAGAAGACACAAATGCACAGCGGAAGCTTTCGGAAGCGGGAGAGAGACTGGTGTCTCGGCTTACAAAACGCCACCTCCTACCTCCACACACACACACACACACACACTCACACACACACACAGAGAGAGAGAGAGAGAGAGAGAGAGACTGGCAGATGGGGAGAGACTAAAGTAGTACAATCTGTCTATGGTTGCGCCGTGTTTCCCATTCCGAAGACGTAACCACAGTTTTTCTTCGGTAACAAAATACGAGACCGTGATTCGCCAGTAGCAAATCATACAGACAGCTCGCTAGACATGCCTCAGAGGTGAAAATCGCGCAACATATCTACGAATTTGTGTTAGGTTATACACTTCGAAGTGACTTGTACACAATACGGAAGCGGTCGTAGAAATGTGAAAGCCGCGAATTTACGGGCGGTAGAGAAGAGTGCGGGTGTGGTAATGATGAGGCGCTCCGTAGAGTCTAGGGCCGTTTGGCGAAGGATTCCCCTGCAAGCCGATCGATAGGAGATATCGGCAACGCTTCAGATAAGACTGACGTCTGCTGCGGTTGGCGGCGTTAGAGCGCCGGTGACAGCCGTAACGAGATTGGCGCCACTTTAAATCCTGACCTCATTGCGAGGTTTCGAATAAAAAGGCACGGCGGGCTGTAACCTGGTGGTACAGAGACGAGCGCTAAGATTCTGCGACCACCCGTACCAGAAGCTAGCTGCGCTCCCACAGCTACCAGTCACCCTCTATTTAATATCCAGTTGACTGCGCTCCGTCCTACGAAGAGATGGTTTCTGAGGTGTTTCAAGTATGGATATGGCCTTTTGCTACGTGATCGTGCCATTCGACGAAGATTTTTATCCTTCGAGACGCATTTATCAGGTATATTTGGTTTTCACTAGTAACGCACTCGCAGGGCCATGTATCGTTGATGTGTCCGGTATGTGCTGTAGTCTGTTGAGAACAACATGAACGACGTGCAACAAACGCAATATTCTGCATTTAAATTACATTATACATTTTCATTGTGTAACTCGCAAATCAACATGTTTGCACCAATGTAAATAGCAGTAAAAACATTGTAGGAAGAAGGAAAAAAAAGCGAACTGTTTATGCAGCTGTTCAGAAAGAACATTACTTAATTTTAAAAACGCTGTTGTTAGGGAAGGAATGCTTGTAGGGACGCTCCGATACCAGTTCCGATACGGTATTTTCCATTGATACTAAGACTTACAACTGTGTTCATACGTTAATAAAATCGCAACAAAAGATATAGTACCAGCTGTACTGCAAGGTATTAGTTGATTTTTTTGTGTATTTTAATCTTTTAATTAATAATAAAAGAACTTATTTTGAATAAAAGACGAAATGTGGAAATTATGCTGAGTTTCCATGAATCACTGTAATAAAATCAAACACATAGGATGCAGTAAAGGACAGATATTCCTAATTCAAAGAAAAATATAGGTTTTGAAGTAAATTTTCTTTACTTCCATTACGTTCACATACAGGAAATTTGAGTACACACACCACTTTCCAAGGTAATGGGGACAGAAAAAAATGCTTCAAATGACTCTGAGCACTATGGGACTTAACAGCCATGGTCATCAGTCCCCTAGAACTTAGAACTACTTAAACCTAACTAACCTAAGGACATCACACAACACCCAGTCATCACGAATGGTGACAAACATAATATTACTGGTAGAAGTCGCAGAAATCTGGTTTGTTTATAAATGACTGCACATGTTATGCAGCTTTCACTAGCTCACTTGTGCTTCTGGATAATATATGTATATTGCATACACTATAATTATCACGGATAGAAACGAACGATTGTTACTTTCTCCTCCATGTCACTGCATAGTTCCGATACCGATAATCTGATATTCTTTCCGAGACTGTGAAATCGTCGAATATGTTATATTGGTAGCTTGCCCACTGCAATGGTAAAGGTTGCTTGTGGCATTAGTAGTTTTAAATGATTTGTGTTGCTTGCTAGAGTAGATTCCATAACCAGCGGAATCCAACCAAACGAGGTCTCCTTTGTACTGCTCAGGTACAATTGACCCCCACTTGCACCTTCCTCTCTGTGCCCTGTCGCACAACATACACATCCAGCACTCTGCATACGGCATGTACAACAACATCAGCAAAACTAACAAAAATCTCAAGGTCGCAACCGTGGGGGTTGCGACACTTGTGAGGAGCGACAGTTGTGAGGAGCTAAATTTGTGAGGAGACCCGGCCGAAGAGGTAGCGGGCGGTCTACAGGGACACCAAACCGATAGCACACCGCAGTTCAGTATTGCATCGTCACATCACTGCCGTTACACAGGAGTACAAAACGATCGCTGCAACGTATCAGGCAAAAAGCATAGGATCTACACAAGGTCCGACCGATGCTGCAGGAATATTTCTGCAAGATCATCATTTGCTAATGAATGATGGGAGCAAATTTTTACTTGCAGATGACGTCAGAGGACCAAATGATAGGATATTGGTGTTCGCCAGCGAAAGGGCAAAATCCTGTTTAACAGACTGCAATTCGTTATTTGTCGATGGAATATTCAAAAGCTCCAGCAAGCAGTTTGGACAGTTATTTATTGTTCATGCGGATATTTCTAGTTCTGAGGAGCAAACAAACACAGTTCCAACCGTGTACGCCTTGCTTCCCAATAAAAAGCGAGAAACGTGCGATCGCTTTTTCACAGCTGTTGCGAGCAACGTACCTGGATGGTATCCTACAGCTATCATGATGGATTTTGAAGCTGCAATCATCCAATCAGTAACACATTTATTTCCTGATGAAACGATTAATGGCTGCAGCTAAAATTTCAATCAGTGCTTGTGGAGGCAAGTGCAGAATTGCAGCCTTGTTGCTGCCTACAAGGAAAACGAAGAAATTCGTTTTCACATAAGATTGTGTTCCGCTTTGGCTCACATTCCCCTGGACATGTTAGATGATGAGTTAATATGCATTCAGGAGAGCATGTCATATAATGAAAAACTGCAGGATTTTTACGACTATTTTGTTGAACAATGGCTGGATAATGAAGACATGCCAAGAGATATATGAAACTGCGCAGGAAGACGTTACCGCACCAACAATGTTTCAGAAAGATGGAATCGGAGGATAAATACATCAATTTCGAAGGTTCATCCAAATTTTTACTCCTTAGTAAAAATTCTCAGAGAAGACGCAGAATATCGTGGGCACCGACTAGTTTTAAATCTAGATGGGAAAAGGAGAAAGAAGTCCGCAATTAAGACAGATGAGATAGTTTCTGAGACCATTAAAAGACTCCAAGTTAACGGCAGTATAAAACCATTTCTTACTTGCATGGCTTATGCACAGAAATTACAATGAAAAGGATATGGCTGACGCTACAGCAACACTTGTAAATATTGAAAAGGGGTTCAGTTCACGCCAATAGCCCTATTGTAAAAATTATAAATAAATAATCATCCTTTACTGTAAATAAATATAGTGCGGCATGAAGAGAGACTACCTCCTCGTGGTGTTCCCTGGAAACGACACAAAGTCGGCTAAATTTCTCTTGCAAATTGTAAAAGATTCACTAATGCTGTCTGAAAAGTCATTGCTTTTCTAACAATCGCAACCAGCATTTTTGTGTAGAGAATTTTAGAAACAATGTCTGTTTCAGTGGACGATGAATACATCTTGTTTCTATACATAAATTGCATTCCTTAACGCTAATTGCTAGCAGGACTCACATCAGACCTCAGTACACTTCCCTGCATGGTACGGAAAAATTGAGGTTTATTTCGAAATAATTAAAGAAAAAGTTTATACCGAGAACCAAATTCTTTAGTTGGCTCCTCTTAATACACGGTAAAAGGTTGCCACTCCTATCATATCAAATTTTGGGTGAGGGGTTTAAAGATGGAAAAAAATTTCAGTTCCTATAGTTTCTGTAAAATACATCGTTAACTATGAGGTTGAGCGAAAGTTAACCCCTATGTAAGATTTATCAGAACAAAAATTCCAATGAAAAAGGTCTTACGCGTAACTGTGCTGCAACTAATGGTTGACATGATATCGTGGGGGCAAAATCAGCTCCGATTTCTAATTTGACTAAGGCCACTCTTCCTTGGCCAAAAAAATTCTGAAATAATGTAACCTGGCTGCACTGGAGGAGTGTGAATGTCCCTCGGCAGCTGCCCAGGCCGGCACAAGCCGAGCGCTCAGTCACATTAAGCGGCTGCAGGTAGTGGCCGAGCAGGTAGTGGCGCAGCATTTGCGACACACCCTGTGGCGGTCCCTTAGCATCAGGGATTTCTCACAAGTGTCGCCACATTCTAGTTTCTCACAAGTGTCGCTTCTCACAAGTGTCTACAACTACGCCACCGGCTACCCAACCCGGAATAAACTAAGCTAAGTCAGGATAGGTTTTTTACCACGATGTTCACACCTCAACGCCAGAACATTATTGACTTACTTTTCAGAAGCACTATTTATATCTCACGCTAATTATTTAAACTAAAACAGCTAGGCCACGATTTTTTTTCTAGGTAGGAAAAAGCAACGCCAGTGCCCCAGGATAACTTACGTACAACTGCTAACCAGCTCACGAGTGCTGAGGAAGAAATCATATATGTCTGCCGCCCACGAGTGCCTAGGACGAAGTTCCCTTTTTGAGCGGTATCGACTTCAGCTCGTACAACGAATGTTTGTGTCAGCCGACTAGGGTCCTGTAACTCCCTCCACGATACTTTAACTTTTAATATCATTTTATAGTAATTGAGACTATGAAAAATGATTAACGTTTCCAGATAACTTTGTTGGAGACAGACCCTCTTTACCTATATGTCTCGAATTGAGGAATTAGTACACTACTGGCCATTAAAATTGCTACACCACGAGGATGACGTGCTACAGACGCGAAATTTAACCGACAGGAATAAGATGCTGTGATATGCAAAAAATTAGCTTTCAGAGCTTTCACACAAGGTTGGTGCCGGTGGCGACACCTGCAAAGTGCTGACATGAGGAAAGCTTCCAACCGATTTCTCATACACAAACAGCAGTTGACCGGCGTTGCCTTGTGAAACGTTGTTGTAATGCTTCGTGTAAGGAGGAGAAATGCGTACCATCACGTTTCCGACTTTGATAAAGGACGGATTGTAGCCTATCGCGATTGCGGTTTATCGTATCGCGACATTACTGCTCGCGTTGGTCGAGATCCAATGACTGTTAGCAGAATATGGAATTGGTGGGTTCAGGAGGGTAATACGGAACGCCGTGCTGGATCCCAACGGCCTCGTATCACTAGCAGTGTAGATGACAGGCATCTTATCCGCATGGCTGTAACGGATCGTGCAGCCACGTCTCGATCCCTGAGTCAACAGATGGGGACGTTTGCAAGACAACAACCATCTGCACCAACAGTTCGACGACGTTTGCAGCAGCATGGACTATCAGCTTGGAGACCATGGCTGCGGTTACCCTTGACGCTGCATCACAGACAGTAGCGCTTGCGATGGTGTACTCAACGACGAACCTGGGTGCATGAATGGCAAAACGTCATTTTTTCGGGTGAATCCTGTTTCCAGCATCATGATGGTCGCATCCGTGTTTGGCGGATCGCGGTGAACGCACATTGGAAACGTGTATTCGTCATAGCCATACTGGCGTATCACCCGGTGTGATGGTATGGGGTGCCACTGGTTATACGTCTCGGTCACCTCTTGTTCGCATTGACGGCCCTTTGAACAGTGGACGTTCCATTTCAGATGTGTTACGACCCGTGGCTCTACCCTTCATTCGACCCCTGCGAAACCCTACATTTCAGCAGAATAACGCACGACCGCGTGTTGCAGATCCTGTGCGGGCCTTTCTGGATGTAGACAATGTTCGACTGCTGCCCTGGCCAGCACATTCTCCAGATCTCTCACCAATTGAAAACGTCTGGTCAATGGTGGCCGAGCAACTGGCTCGTCACAATACGCCAGTCACTACTATTGATGAACTGTGGTATCGTGTTGAAGCTGCATGGGCAGCTGTACCCGTACACGCCATCCAAGTTCTGTTTGACTCAATGCCCAGGCGTATCAAGTCCGTTATTACGGCCAGAAGTGGTTGTTCTGGGTACTGATTTCTCAGGATCTATGCTCCCAAATTGCGTGAAAATGTAATCACATTTCAGTCCTAGTATAATATATTTGTCCAATGAATACCCGTTTATCATCTGCATTTCTTGTTGGTGTAGCAATTTTAATGGCCAGTAGTGTAATACGTGTATGAGGATTGGCGATCATCACTATGAACAACGGCTGTGACAAACGCTTTTGAAAACAGTGTATACATCAAATATAAATTTTTGAACTGGGAAGAATGTTAGATTTTTGAGGGAAAATAAAACAGAACCACACAATATATCCAAGTTTTCTCCGCACACATTATCTGAGCAACGCGCTCACTCAAAGTACTATCTCCTTACGTCTTCGTGGTAATAGCACCCTTGTAGCATGGAGATCAGTTCCAACAAAACGAGCACAAAAATCTCGCCTCGGGCTTCCTTTTGCTGCTGCCTGTGACAAAGGCGCATTCCGAGCGCCTTCAAAATACACATCGGAACCACATCTGAGGGCAAAGCAGTAAAATTCAGTAAGCAGCGGGAGACCGCAATCGATGCACCTTTGACGGCGAGCGGACTCGGGAAAACGATCGCGCCACTTCTCGCACGCCACCGTGCAGGAGAGGCACACGAGCTGAATACGGTCACTGCCACAAAATATCCACTTCCTACTAAAATAATCGTTCAAATAAATGACGAATTAGTCAACACTCCCCTCATTAGCAAGTGGCGAACCTCTGCGGTACGGGCTTCACGAAACGATGAGGAAATCTGTTTTGGAAGTGCAGCTGAAGTCACACGCTGTCGCCGCCACTGCTGCAGATTGCAGTAAGGTTTTTCGACGTATCTTCCACTACCTTCAGCAACGCCGGACATATTTGTCAGTACACACTAACTGTTGGAAGTTCGCCGTCCGCAGTGGCCGAGCGGTTCTAGGCGCCACAGTCTGGAACCGCGCGACCGCTATGGTCGCAGGTTCGAATCCTGCCTCCGGCATGGACGTGTGTGGTGTCCTTAGGTTAGTTAGTTTTAAGTAGTTCTAAGTTCTAGGGGACTGATGACCACAGCAGTTAAGTCCCATAGTGCTGACCGAGCGAGGTGGCGCAGTGGTTAGCACACTGGACTCGCATTCGGGAGGACGACGGTTCAATCCCGTCTCCGGCCATCCTGATTTAGGTTTTCCGTGATTTCCATAAAATCGTTTCAGGCAAATGCCGGGATGGTTCCTTTGAAAGGGCACGGCCGATTTCCTTCCCAATCCTTCCCTAACCCGAGCTTGCGCTCCGTCTCTAATGACCTCGTTGTCGACGAGACGTTAAACACTACCCACCACCACCACCCATAGTGCTCAGAACCATTTGAACCATTTGTTAGAAGTTCGATGGTGTGCGGACTGTCCGAATGTCATCTTTTTCGACTAATCTCGCTTCTGATTCATGAACCTTTGTTGCCGAATACATCTTTGACGATTTGGTGACTAACGACACAAATTATGCTTTCTGTATATTTCTGTATTGGTCAAGTTTCCTGTGCCATAAGCTTAACAGCAATCATAGCCAATTAGTGATCCTGTTTTATTTGCACTCATCCTTTGAAAAAAACTGTGAAGTGGATGGCTTAGGATATTTTCCTTTAGATTTTAGGGTTTCTCCGTGTTCCATTCGCGTATGGAGCGCGGGAAGGCCGATTGCTTGAATGACTCTACAAGTTATGTAATTACTCGTCTATCGTTTTTTTCTACGGGAGCGATATGTACGGGCTGCAGTATATTTCTCGATTGCTCAGTTAACAATGATTATTGAAATTTTGCAAATATGCTTTAGTGAGATAGTTACCGTCTATTTTCGACGTGTGCCTTTTCAGATTTCTCAATGACGTTCACCTCTGTGTCAAAGAAGCCAGTGATATTCGTGTCGCCTTTCTTTGTTTGCGTTGAACATTCCCTGTTAGTTCTATTTGGTGTCGGTCCGACACACTTGAGCAGTATTCTAGGATGAGCCGCATGAGTGTGCTGCATGCAGTCTGATTTGTTGGCTGAAAGCGTTTCGTAATTATCCCTCCAATGAATCAATGTGTGCCACGTGCTTCATTTACGACTGAGACTATGTTATATTTCATTTCACTCATAATTTATATGATTTGTCTGATACCAATTGTGAATCAGTTATGGTGTAGGGCCGGCCGGTGTGACCGAACGGTTCTAGGCGCTTCAGACTGGAACCGCGCGACCGCTACGGTCGCAGGTTCGAATCGTGCCTCGGGCATCGATGTGTGTGATGTCCGTAGGTTCGTTAGGTTTAAGTAGTTCTTAGGGGACTGATTACCTCAGATGTTGACTCCCATAGTGCTCAGAGCCATTTTTTTAGTTATGGTGTAGTCATAACACACTACATGTTTCCACTTTGAGGAGTACAGAGTTTTACGTTTCATGACGGGTCTCCCATTCCTGAAGGGCACATACGACATAGTTTACTAGCACAGACAATGCATTTATTGTAATACTAACTATCATCGTAGTGTGTCAGCTTCTTTTCCAAACTTAGTTCTTCTTTTTCATCGGTCGAAAAAATATTCATCTGTCTTCATTCAGTCTCCCTAGACTGGTGTAGATCCGCCATTGTCTTACCAGACTTATTAAGGAGCTCAATAGCTTTTAAGGATGAAACTGGGTACCAACGTGATAATCGGGTGATGACGTGGTTTACCGCTCGTCAGATATTCAATTCCTGCCAATGAAGAGTGATGCAACAGTCCAGCTGAAAAGCGTAGACAAAGCGAAACTGGGCATCGGGAAAGACATAGTTTCCGTTTCTGGATCAGGATATAACATATCCTAACAAGAATGATACTTTTTCGTGAACATTCCATGCCCTGTTGCCTCAAAACGTCTTACTCTGTTAACACGGGAGTTATAACGCAATAATAACAAAATACTGATTTTTTTAACCACGAATATGACGCTTCCCGCCGTTATCACAACAAATCGTACCACTAACGATTCGTTCTCTAGCCAGTCGACGTACTGGTGCTTAGAAACAGCATATATTTATCGGTGTAAGGTATAACAAACCTCACCGAATATGGTCTTCAACTGAACACGACTCATATAATATGACGTCTTGCTTTCTGCGGCCTCACTATTTCCGTCTGTGTCGTAAAGAGCACTCTTGCTTCCTACTGGTTCCACGTTACGTGACGCGAAATATCGCAGAACGTGAAATAGCAGGAAGTGACGTCATAGTTTTCATGAGCACCACGTCATTCCCCCGAATACTTACCAATACTGTCAACAGAGCTAAGTTTTTTCACAGAAATCTAAACAGGTTTCAGTGACATCAACTGACTACCAGACTCCATGAAAAAGGAAATCTGTTTATGGGGACTAGGAAAAATCGTAAATCATAAAAACATAAATTCGAAAATTTTTGTTGTGCGAATAATGTCAAATAACTTGTGCTTGCTAAAATATCCAGGACTGACGTCAACTTTGTTTTCTTGATTTACAAAGAGCAGGAAAAAACCTTGTAGGCTTGCGACTGGTGGTAACAGATGCTCCATATGGCGCGAGGCTGGTTTAATTGCTGTGGTGCTGTTGGCACAGATGTCTGAAATTTGCAGAAGAAGGTGCAACAGTAATGTACACATTTCCACAATTTATTTTCGAAGTTCCTTGTATTGC